>NC_064626.1:689144831-689774081 GCF_023864275.1 Schistocerca cancellata
CGTGACCACCGCTGCCAGCAATCACATACAGTGGCTACATTCCTGCCAAGTCTTTCTCCAATATCGAGGAAGGAACATCCAGTTTCTCGTATACCCATTACTCGACCTCTTCCAAATTCAGTGAGCTGTTGATAATGGTATCTTCGTCGTCTTATAGGCTTCCTTGACTAATATCAACTCACTTCGTCCAATCTCAAAGGTAACTAACGCTCACATCCGTTACAGCGCGTATGTAAAACAAACCTGATTTGCATCCTCATAGTAGTGCTACTAGTTCCACGCTTATACGACTGGTCTGAAATTGAAGTAGACGTCTTCGTGCAGATTTGGAAATATGCCTACCAACTTTCGTTTAGGTACACAACTCTTTCTTGATGTTGGGATTATTTCCCTTCATTGTATTTGGAGAACGAAAATCTTCTCTTTAAAGTAAACATGCATTCCACGTACGATCTTGCGAAACTCAGCTCGTTCTGTTCGTCCATGAGACAAGGAGCGCCTTAGACATTGGTGCCTATGTTTATGCCGTTTACCTTGGCTTCAGGAAGGCATTTGACACCGTTCGGCACCGTCGTTCAGTGGAAGAAAATACGAGCTTACCGAGCAGATCAGACTTGTGGTGGGGTTCAGGACTTCCTTGCAGACAGGTCTCGAACCATCACTCTTGAGGGAATAAAATCATAAATAATTTCAGGAGTAAAATTACCCTGGAAGATTAAAACTGTGCGCTGGACCGAGACTAGAACTCGCAACCTTTTGCTTGCAAGTGCTCTGCAGACTGAGATTTATTTCCATCAGTACCTCATCTCCTACCTTCCAAATTTCACGTGCCCGCGAAAGGCAAAGGTCCCGACTTCGAGTCTCGGTCCGCCACACAATATAAATCTGCCAGGAAACTTTCACATCAGTACACAGTCCGCTGCAGAGTGAAAAACGCGTTCTGCAAATTTCAGGAGAACCCCAGTAAACTACAATAGAGCCATTACTGTTTGCAGTACACATAAGTGATTTAGTCGTGGTTAACTTCGGAAGCTCCGTGAGCCTGTTCGCAGATGATGCTGTTGTCTGTAAATCGGCAGCAACGCCAGAAGATCGCATCGAACTGCAGGAAGGCGTCCATGAAACGTTGCGGGGACTAGAAGCTCATCATGAATAAATAAATATAATGTGTTGCCCATAAATACGCGAAAAAATTCACTACTGCGGGATACAGTGTTAATGGCCGATCAATGGACATACTGACTACCGCAAAATGCAAATGATTTGGAGCGACCTAACTGGAATGGCCACGTAAAACAAATTGCAGGAAAAGCATTGCCAGGATGAAGTTCACAGAATCTTACGGAAATGTAACTCATCCGCAAAGAAAGTGGCTTCAAAACACTTCTTCGTCTGATCCTTGAGTACTGTCCATCAGCTTGGATTCTTACTGGGTTGGATTAATGCAACCAATGAAGGAAAGGAAAAGAGGTGATATTCGTCGCTGTGGGAGCTTTACGGAGATGCTCAACATACTCCAGTGACAAACTCTACCAGAGACCGGTTATACATCACGGAGAGTTTAACAAAATTCTGAGAGAGTACGTACCGGGAAGAGCTGGACAACATAGAGCTGTGTGAGAAAAGTGATGTGACTGACAATACCGTGAGCGATCTGGCAACGCTATGTTGTTCTACTTGCACAGATCGGTGTGTTCATCCCTTCCAGATGTTCAGACCGAGTTTTAGCTCTGTACGGCCGTCGCGTGATTATTGAGAGCACCTTCAGTGAAGTAGTGTTTTCGTTGTCACGAAAATGGAACAGCGGAATGTAGAGCAAATTATGCCATCAAGTTTTTTGTTAAATTTCAGAAATCGGCGGGTGTGACTTTTGAAAAGTTGAAAGAGGCTATGGGGAACATTATTTATCAAGTTTTTCTGCAGGCACAAATTCTTTTTGGAAAGCTGAGAACACGTTAAGGTTGAACCTCAGACAGGGAGACCTCCAACTTCAAAAACCGACGAAAACGTCGAACGTGTGCATGCTGTTGTGAGACCAAACATCCAGGACAAATCATCAACCAATTGTTTAGTGTGTATTGTGTATTAAACCAGGGACGGTGAAATGAGACAGAGGCTTCATCCCGCCTTAGCCCTCAGTGGTTCACAAATGGCTCTGAGCACTATGGGACTCAACTGCTGAGGTCATTAGTCCCCTAGAACTTAGAACTAGTTAAACCTAACTAACCTAAGGACATCACACACATCCATGCCCGAGGCAGGATTCATACCTGCGAACGTAGCGATCTCGCGGTTCCAGACTGCAGCGCCTAGAACCGCACGGCCACTTCGGCCGGCAGTGGTTCACAATCCCACAACAGGCCACAGCAGCCCACCCACCTCACCACCGCCCCACACCGAACCCTGGGTTATTGTGCGGTTCGGCCCCCAGTGAGGCGAGAGCGGCCTGAGCTGGCGAGGCGAGCGCATCGCTGCCGTTGCGCGCTTAGCCTACTCGGCCGTTGAGAGCTCGTGAAGAGGTTTTCTGTGCTGTGGGCGCCGCGGAGAGCAGATTGTCGTGTGTTGTTCTTACAACGCGTGCAAATTGTCGTGTTCCGCGCCTCGCAGCATGGGAAAGAAGGGTGCGCAGAGGAAACCTGCCGCTACGAAGGGTCCTTCGGTTGTGCAACTCACCGAGTCTGCCGACCATGCGAGGAACTCCCGTGAAGACGAGTCACGGCCTGCTCCCCCTTTGTACGTCAAGTGCAAAGGCGCGTGGACAGCGCTGTTCGACACCATCACGAATTGCGCTCGGAACGAGGTGGTCTACGAGTCTGTCGACACAGACTCGCTGATCTGCGTTCGAGCTGCAAACGTGGCCGACCACAGGGCGATCAAGGTCGCAGTGGCCGACCACGTCGTCGACGCACCGCCGGCGCGTGATAAGGCACCTTCCGTCGGAAGGATGAAGACGACCAAGGCACTCCTCAGGGGGTTGCCTTGGTGCTGTGACGAGGCAGCGGTCCGGGAAGGGCTGCTGCGAGCCGGGTTTGGTTGCGCAACCGCAAGGTTGCACAACCGGACCAACAGGAAGAGGGCGCCGCTCTATGCCGTGACCGTGCAAACGGTCGACGGCGGGAGCGACATCTTCGACTTGCGGAAGTTGCTGGGCTTCCCGGTGACGACGGAGGCTCTCCCGACCGCCATGGACCCTCTGCCCCAGTGCTTCAGGTGCCAGGGCGAGGGCCATGTTGCGAAGTATTGCCGCAACGCGGCGCGGTGCGTCAAGTGCTCAGGCGAGCACGACAGCCGCGCCTGCGACCGCGGCAGCAACGCTCTGCCGACTTGTGTCCGGTGTGGCGGCCCGCACGTCGCCAGCTGGCGCGGTTGTGCGGCTTTCTCAAGCCGCACCCAAACCGGGGGTGGCGAAGCGGCCGCGGCCGCACCGACGCAGCAGCAGAAGAGAAGACGACGTCGGAAACGGCGTAGGGCGCAGACCAGCCCGGCGCAGCTGAGGGACGGCGCAGTAGCAGATCCACCTGCCAGGGGCAGGGACGACCGCTCGGAAACGGGCAGCCAGGACGCAGCTCGCCCTCCCGTGAAGAAGTGTGACCTCGAACTCGGCGCCGCCGTGAAGGAGGCCACAGCAGCCCTCCAAGTCGTCATGGCGGGGGAGAGGGCTGCCTTCGCAGCCGCCGTGGCTGCAGAGAAGGAGGAGGCCTTGAGGCAACTGCGAGCAGTCTTCGCCCAAGGCCTCAGCGCAGTCGTACCTGCGAACACTCCTGCGACCACGCAGAAGGACGTTCGCGCGCCTATCCCAGCGGTTGTCCCAGCAGCACCGCAGGTGAGAGGCGCAAAGAAGACGACCGCCGCCCCAGCGGAACCGGTGGCGACGCCGACCGCTATGGCAGCGACCATCATCGCGAAAGCGAGAGCGGACACGCAAACCTCTCTCCGAAGCTGGAGCGGCGCAGCTCACTGAGACAGCGGCGCGTCTTGACGCTGTAGTGCAGAAGGGCTGCGCCGTGCAGTAGAGGAGAAGGCTGAACGGTAGCCGATCGCCGCCGTTCAGCACCAGCCTGATGAAGCTGCACCAAGTCACTGACGACAAGGCGCAGCAGAGGGCCTAACAGCAACGCATGCGTTGCCGCGCCGAACTTTTATGTTACAGGGAGGAAGCCACTGCGGCCGGCCCAGGAGACCACAAGCGAGCCCAGCCGCAGCAACCGGACTGACCCAGCTAACGACCACGCAGTACATAGGTAACGTTGCACGATACCTCACGCTAACCATCCCTCACCTTGCATGCTCTGTCGCAGCTAGCAAGCCGTTACTGCCCTTACTACCCGTCCTACTGTCGCAGAGGTTTTTTTCCCTTGGCGCTGGCCTTGGCACTTTTTTTCCTCTGCTCTTACAACCGCTACCCTTCGATCGTTTTCGACCACTATCTATCTCCGATGGACCATGTTAATGAGTAGTCTTACCCAGACGCATGGATAACATCACAGCCTGCATCCTGTGACGCCTGATTCAAATACTAACATGCTTACGGAGGTGACAGTAGAACTTTTGGTTTGGTCACCACGTTGGTGCGGGCGTGGAGGGGCCCCATCCTATATAAAAGGCCCCCAGTGGATCCCTCCCCCCCCCCCCCGCCTCCCCCCACTCCCCTCCCCGCCAGGAACGCCTCAAACCAGATGAGTGTAACCCCAAATGTTTGTGTGGTAGAGTAATGATGGTGTACGCGTATGTGGAGACAGTGTTGGCACAGCAATCGCCTACATAGTGTAACTAAGCCGAAATAAGGGGAACCAGCCCGCATTCGCCGAGGTAGATGCAACACCGCCTTCAAAATCATCCACAGGCTGGACGGCACACTGGACCTCAACACTAATCCACCGGGCGGATTCGTGACGAGGACCGGCACACCTCCCTGCTCGGGAAGCAGCGCGTTAGGCCGCGTGGCTAGCCGGGTGGGCTAATCAAGTGTTTTACAAACATATCCTTGAAAGGCTCAGTGAAAGGGTGAATCGAGTAAGACAATAAATTGCAGACAAGTGGATGCTGCATCACGCCAACGTCCCATGTCACACGTGCACTTCCATCAGAGAATTTTTTACTTCAAAAGGCATTCCTGTTGCTCCACAGCCCCCTATTCACCTGATCTGAGTCCATGTGACTCTTTTCTTTTCTCGAAGTTGAAAAATATCTTAAAAGTACGTTATTTTGGGACACTAGCGAACATTCAAAAGAATGTGATCGATGTGTTAAAGGCTCTACCAGTTGTAGCCTTTGCGCGCTGCTGGCAAGGTCGAGAATAACGACTCCACCGCTGTCTAGCTGCCAAAAGGAGCGACTTTGAAGATGACTATATTGTTGTTTGAAAAAAATTAAAACTTCGATAGATAAGAAAATCTTTGAAGGGGACTATATTGTCTGAAAAAAATAAAAACTTCGATAGATAAAAAATCAGTGTCATTACTTTTCTCACACATCTCGTAATACTTCCTCTGACATACATCTCAGCAAAGGAAGACAACGAGAAAATCCGAGATATTAGAGCTCATACGTAGGTTGACCGACAATTACGTCACCACAGTCGCGTCATTCGCGAATGGAGCAAGGAAGAGGGCTACAGATAGAGGTACTAGAAGACCCTCCGCCACCCACCGTAAGGTGGCTTTGCGGAGTACTGATGTGGATGTAGACATAATGTTTGGGGTTTAATGAAAATGGAATGTGTAGTTGTCCTTGATGGATATGATAACAGAATTAGCTGTCTAAAAGTAACATAAAATGGTAATGCAGTGGAAATAGATTCATGGGGCAGTTTTTCATTGATTTGAAATTAAAGCCGCACTGCAGAAATCGAGACGAGATGTAATGCGCTTTCGTACATGGAGAAAAGGCAGTTATAAAAAGAAGATAATCAAGTTAGAGAGAAAATAACTTTCGATTTGTACTACTATCAGCAGTAAATAATATATTTTGTTTTGTGTGTGTGTGTGTGTGTGTGTGTGTGTGTGTGTGTGTGCGCACGCGCGCGCGCTCTGGAGCCGCGCGACCGCTACGGTCGCAGGTTCGAATCCTGCCTCGGGCATGGATGTGTGTGATGTCCTTAGGTTAGTTAGGTTTAAGTAGTTCTAAGTTCTAGGTGACTGATGACCTCAGAAGTTAAGTCCCATAGTGCTCAGAGCCATTTGAACCATTTTTGTGTGTGTGTGTGTGTGTGTGTGTGTGTGTGTGTGCGTAAGAGAGAGGGGGGGTGGGAGGGAGGGAGGAGGAACGCCTACTGATTGAAAAATAAGTGTACTTGTTAAACTTTAGTTACTGGTATCGATGGTCTACTGCCTAGCATAGCTCTTTGGTCTGGACGGACGCACGGCTTATCTCACAGCGAACTCTTTGGTTGGCGGCACCCAGTCAGATGGCTTACCATAAGAATTGGTACTACTTTTCAGTATGGCATGGGCCCTGATTTGCTTGAGAGTTACACACTTGTTGCCTTGACTTCATTCTACTAGGTAGTGTGGTCGCAGGTTGCTGTTTCACATCATGTCACTGCAAATCTGAGTGAGATCACTAACTGCTACTGGCTTAAGCATTGCATTGCAGATGTAATTGGCTACATTCATGAATGTCAAGTTCGTTTTTCAGTGTCATGATCAGGCATGATAAACCTTATCCAATTACCTGGCAGACGAAAATCGAACTTAGTTGCCAAGTGTACATGTTGGAGTCGCAAGTGAACTATAGTATCCATACATGCTGGTACCAACCACGATCATGTTACATTTTAAAACGTTTCTCATTTAGCATGAAGCTCGTTTGATTATTTGCTATCATTATCTTTTTAATTTACTGTAAAGTAATCAATCTATTTTGTACTCGGTTTGAATATTGATATTGATTATGGTTTTCTAATGATGATGAGGTTCCATACTCCTTGACAGAGCATAGGGGACGATGCGGGAGACCTGCACCGCCGTACTAAGCAACACGGGACCTCGTCCTCGGGAAGCGAGATCGCTACCGCGAGACCATAGGAGGAGGGAAAGTTTATTAACAAATCTGGTCGATGTGCCCATTTCTTTTCAGATTTTCTTTGTTCCTTTTGCAGCCACATGTTATATAAACTCACCGTCTGTAGCAGGCAACGCATTGTTTGCAGCCTCTGTTTAACGGCACCGTCTCTCATTAATGTCTCGTGCATTTCAGACTGACACTAATATCATTTTTATGACGTGGTTTTTCAGCATTTCGGGCACGCAATTGCATAGCAAAGCGACAGTCAATGCAACAGCAGCAAACGTTGCAGATCAACTTTCATCGAATTCTCAGCGAGAAGCCGTCTTTGGTTTCGATTAAAAACTTAAATACACTGTGTTGATGTTCCGGAGGTTCAAATTTTACTGCTTAAGTAAGATTCAGTGTTGTTTCAGTCCAAACAAACTGCATAACCATATGTATTGCACTGAAGATCGACTATAAGGTGAGTTACATTTCACTAACAGTATTATATTGTTTGCACATCCCATTTAATTCCATTTATTCTCCTTGCCGTACAGAAAGTAACTTCTTTCTCAGACATCTGTGTCTGTTTTCCATTACGCAAGCCGACCGGAGTGGCCGAGCGGTTAAAGGCGCTACAGTCTGGAACCGCACGACCGCTACGGTCGCAGGTTCGAATCCTGCCTCGGGCATGGATGTGTGTGGTGTCCTTAGGTTAGTTAGGTTTAAGTAGTTCTAAGTTCTAGGGGACTTATGACCACAGCAGTTGAGTCCCATAGTGCTCAGAGCCATTTGAACCATTTGAATCCATTACGCATGCGAGGGTTAAGGAATGTTGATTCATAATTTATAAGAAGATGCGTTTTCACTAGGGCTCGCCGGATAAATGGCTGTAATAAATCGTAAAGGGTGATTTTTTTCACCATGTACAAACTCTAGGGATTGATCGATGAGAGGATAAGGAACAAAAATTGTCTAATGAACTTATGTCCGGAAATGAATGGTTTCCATGCTATAGACAATTTATTCAATCATACATTGTTACAGAGCCTGCAGTCTAATATGCGCTGTGACATGCAACCACAGTTAGTGTACATGGTTTCCTCCTAGAGGCTGGTACTGTTCCTAGCGCCCTCTCCTGCCATAGTAATTGATATAGGTGTGTCCAGTTCACTTCTCTTGCTGACTCAGCTTGTAGTGGTTGTGATACAGTGTTGTACACAATGGTTCCGTATTCTAATAGAGAGATTGCTGACAAGTTGTTTACTTACAGAGACGTAAACGGCAGCGGACAGCAGGCAGCAAGGTTGTATCAGGAGAGTTACCCCGTTGACAATAACCACAGAATTCAATGTTTGCAATAATGTTTCACCGTTTGTCTCAGACAGGGGCGTTTCAGGAAGCAGGAAATCGTGAAGGATGTACCCGAAATGTTCGGATACCAGACATGGAGGAGAATGTGATTGACACTGTGCAAGGCGACCGCAGTGTTAGTACCAGGTAGTCGTCCCGACAATACAGGGTTAGCCAGAGAATCGTGTGGAAAATTCTCCATGACAATTTTTTCTACTCTTATCGCTTACACCGTGTGCAGGACATACTAGAGACAGATTTTCCACATTGGGAGCAGTTTTGTCACTGGTTTCTTCACCAGGCAACCACGATTCCGGGATTTGTGTCATCCTATTCACAGATGAGCCCACCTTTACGCGGAGTGGTATCTTCAAATTTCGTAATAATCAACTGTGGGATAAAATCCAGAACCACCATGGTATGGTGACAGCAAATCATCAGCTTCCATGCAGCCAGAATGTGTTAGATGGGAAAATTGGCGCCCAAATTGGCGCCCGTGTTTTGGGACCAGTCTTCCTTCCACGTCACCTAACAGGCCAGAACTATCGGCATTTTGTGAGGGTGACTTCCCCTGCTGGAAGAAGTGCCATTGATGATTCGAGGGGCTATGTGACTGCTACATGATTGTGCTCAGCCCACTTCACCGTTAACGTCTGGACGCATGTCAGTCCTTCCCTGGTCGATGGATCGGACGAGGGGATCCAGTTGCATGGCCTGCTCATTCACTGTATCTTAACCCGTGCGATTTCTGTTTATGGAGCCATCTCAAAAGTGTCGTGTATGCAGAGCTTATTCCAGATGTGGAGACACTGGAGTAGTGTATTCTTGCTGCTTTTGACACTGTTCGGATTCAGCCTGGATGATGTGAACATGTGAGCCAGAACATGCTATGGCTCGTACACACATGCGTTGAGGCGCATATAACCATTTTCAACACATACTATAACTGTGGCTGCATGGTGCAGCGCCAATTACACAGCAGTCTCTGTAACAATGCAGGGTTGAATGAATGGTCTCTAGCATAGAGACCATGGATTTCCGGACATAAGTTCATTATACCTTTTTTCTGTAGAGTTTGTACACGGTGGAAAAAAACACTCTGTATAAAATGTAGATTCTTTTTGGCTGAAAAGTCAGTTTAAAAAAAGATTCCAGCTGATTTTCTGTTGGGTTCTCTGCTAGAATTTGAAAATGGAATCTTCAGATTATTTACATGCATACCATCCAGCTTCACTAGTTTAGCTTTCTATTCAGATTTGACTGATCCTAAATGGTAATTTTGTATGAAAATCTCAATGAGAGAAATGTGGCAGTCGGTTTGACAAATCTGCTGTCACATGTTTTCATAAATGAAGTGAAATTCAGTTTGAGAGTTCTGCTGTAGCGTGCTTTCATATCAACAACAAATTCTGTTTTGAATATTGATTGAAAGCTATATTTGAATTTGTTATCGGTGATTATCATATTTTCCTTATGTTGCAAATGGTATTGATGTCAGTTTGTGATAATTTGGCGTGTTGCAAACATTTAATTGATTTCAGTTCGTGTTTTATTTCTCTGGAACAAATGCCACCAGCGCAATGCGGGCCAGCTATATTGTCATCGAATCATTGCGACTGAAAAAGAATGTAGACAGCATTTGGAGCCAAATCGAATAAGAATTTCTCAAGCACGATCCATTATGACTCTGGAACAATGGATACAGTCGACTTCAACTTGCTTATTTGGAGCTTATGCGCAAAGTTATTTGGAACTTCAACAAAACAGAGGGCCAAACGCAACAATTCGAAATTAACGTTTGGCGTTCAGACACGACCCAAAAGTCGATTACGCAGCAGATGTATTGGTGACTTCGGAAGAATGAACAGTATTTGTCAACTCTGCAATGCTTTGAGGTATCGACACGAAACGCCAGGATTATGTTCTGCGAGCGTAAAGGTCCAATTACCACAACTGATACCGCCACCACAGCCACTGACATCATTGCTTTGTGGCTAAGAACCTCAATCGAAGCATTTATTGCGGAATATGCAAAAGAACGACAGTTCCTTCCAAATGACAATAGCAACAAATAAGTTGAGAGAGAGGGGGAGGAGAAGTTGGACAGAGAAAGGGGGAGGAAGTGGATATAAAGAAGGAGAAAGAGAATATGGACACAGAGATGATGAAGGAGGAAGTGGATAGAGAAAGTTTGGGATAAGATATGACAGAGAGCTGGAGAAGGGATGGACAGAGGTAGGGGGAGGAAGGAGACAAAGGGAAGGAGGAGGTGGAGAGGGATGGGAGGGGGCAGGAGGAGATTAGGATGTATACCCAATTCCCGTACAAATGTAACAATTGTGAAGTATTTCCGGGATCACTAGTATGCATATATATGTATGTATGTATGTATACTCAGTTAATCCTATTTCCCAGATATACACTCCTGGAAATTGAAATAAGAACACCGTGAATTCATTGTCCCAGGAAGGGGAAACTTTATTGACACATTCCTGGGGTCAGATACATCACATGATCACACTGACAGAACCACAGGCACATAGACACAGGCAACAGAGCATGCACAATGTCGGCACTAGTACAGTGTATATCCACCTTTCGCAGCAATGCAGGCTGCTATTCTCCCATGGAGACGATCGTAGAGATGCTGGATGTAGTCCTGTGGAACGGCTTGCCATGCCATTTCCACATGGCGCCTCAGTTGGACCAGCGTTCGTGCTGGACGTGCAGACCGCGTGAGACGACGCTTCATCCAGTCCCAAACATGCTCAATGGGGGACAGATCCGGAGATCTTGCTGGCCAGGGTAGTTGACTTACACCTTCTAGAGCACGTTGGGTGGCACGGGATACATGCGGACGTGCATTGTCCTGTTGGAACAGCAAGTTCCCTTGCTGGTCTAGGAATGGTTTAACGATGGGTTCGATGACGGTTTGGATGTACCGTGCACTATTCAGTGTCCCCTCGACGATCACCAGTGGTGTACGGCCAGTGTAGGAGATCGCTCCCCACACCATGATGCCGGGTGTTGGCCCTGTGTGCCTCGGTCGTATGCAGTCCTGATTGTGGCGCTCACCTGCACGGCGCCAAACACGCATACGACCATCATTGGCACCAAAGCAGAAGCGACTCTCATCGCTGAAGACGACACGTCTCCATTCGTCCCTCCATTCACGCCTGTCGCGACACCACTGGAGGCGGGCTGCACGATGTTGGGGCGTGAGCGGAAGACGGCCTAACGGTGTGCGGGACCGTAGCCCAGCTTCATGGAGACGGTTGCGAATGGTCCTCGCCGATACCCCAGGAGCAACAGTGTCCCTAATTTGCTGGGAAGTGGCGGTGCGGTCCCCTACGGCACTGCGTAGGATCCTACGGTCTTGGCGTGCATCCGTGCGTCGCTGCGGTCCGGTCCCAGGTCGACGGGCACGTGCACCTTCCGCCGACCACTGGCGACAACATCGATGTACTGTGGAGACCTCACGCCCCACGTGTTGAGCAATTCGGCGGTACGTCCACCCGGCCTGCCGCATGCCCACTATACGCCCTCGCTCAAAGTCCGTCAACTGCACATACGGTTCACGTCCACGCTGTCGCGGCATGCTACCAGTGTTAAAGACTGCGATGGAGCTCCGTATGCCACGGCAAACTGGCTGACACTGACGGCGGCGGTGCACAAATGCTGCGCAGCTAGCGCCATTCGACGGCCAACACCGCGGTTCCTGGTGTGTCCGCTGTGCCGTGCGTGTGATCATTGCTTGTACAGCCCTCTCGCAGTGTCCGGAGCAAGTATGGTGGGTCTGACACACCGGTGTCAATGTGTTTTTTTTTCCATTTCCAGGAGTGTAGAATACAGAACAAATATGAATTTTAAGAAGAAATATTATGTAAATAATGAATGGGAACTTAGTATGTATATTATTTAAGGGAAATGGTATCTCTCTGATATATCTATACTTGTATCTGTTTATTCTAGTGAAGTACAAAAACGATTATTGTATTGTAAAGTAGCTTGTACATTGGATGTCACCAGTACATTGAATGTAACCAGGGACATTTCTACCTTTCTAAAGTTCCCCAAGTCGACTCTTGGCGATGTGACTGTGAAGTGGAAACGCGAAGGAACAACTACAGATAAACCGAGACCAGACACACCTCATACTGACGGACAGGGACCGTCGAGCACTGCGCAGTGTGGCTGTAACAAATCGTATGAAACGAGGGGGAAGAATTGCTAGTGAGTTTCTAAGTGCTACTAGCGGTCCATCTAGCACAAGGATTGCGCATAGTCAGTTAAAAAGAATGGCGTACAGTGATCGAGTAGCTCCATGTAAGCCACACGTCTGTAGTGAGTGCTAGGCGACGCTTGAGGTGGTGTAAAGAGCGACGTCACTAGGCAGTGTATGGCTGGAAACAAGGTATTTGGAGTGGTGACTGATGCTATAGCCTGTGGGTATGCGATGGGAGGGTTTGGGTCTGGCCTATGCCTAGATAAAGTTACGCACCATCATGGGTAATGCAAATAGTGAAGTTGGAAAACGCAGAATTATGGGGTCGTTTATCCGTGGTTAGGTTGTGAAGCATTATTACGCTTAGGAAAAGGCTTAATGCAGAAGGGTACGAACATATTTTACAGCACTGCATTCTGTGTGCAGAAAAGGAACAGTTTGTAGGTAATAACTATTTGTCAGAATGCAGCATCTGTGAGACAGTGGTTTGTAGCCAGATATACGCCTGAAAAGGACTGGCCTTCTCAGATCTACACCTGAACCCAATGGAACCCCTCCAGGATGACTTGAACATCCACGTCACTCCAGATCCTATTGTCCAATATCAATACCTTTTCTGGTGTCAGCTGTTGAGGAAGAATGGTCTGCCATTTCTCCATAGACATTCAGACATCTCACTGAAAGCATTCCCAGCACAGTTCAAGCCGCCATAAAGGCGAAGGATGAATAGTGTAGCAGAGCGGCTTCTAGTGTCAAATTCAAGGTCATCCCTTCCCCAACATTTGACGAAATCATCAAGTACAGTGGGCATACCAGATCCAAGGTCTCTCCTCCCCCCCCCCCCTTTCCAGCAAATGACGACATCACTGAACCAATGTACCAGTTATGCAACAGATAACCCGGACATATCCACCCCACAGGCCAATAGGAATCCACTTCCCCCCCCCCCCCCTTGGTATTGTAAATCCAATCATCATTTGTGCACTGTATTCTATAGTAGGAGGATCATGTTTGTAAGGGTCAAGGTGTAGCCATTTCTTATAAATAACAGTAATAACAATTTAATATCAGCTTTATTATAAACAATAATATTCATTTCCTCCACTCCTCCTCTCCCTCTCTCTCTCTCTCTCTCCGTCTGTCTGTCTACCTCCATAGTGAAAGGATAATGACCACTATGATGGTCGGAGTAGAGAGGATATAAAATGTAGACTGGCAATGGCAAGGAAAGCGTTTCTGAAGAAGAGAAATTTGTTAACATCGAGTATAGATTTAAGTGTCAGGAAGTCGTTTCTGAAAGTATTTGTATGGAGTGCAGCCATGCATGGAAGTGAAACATGGACGATAACTAGTTTGGACAAGAACAGAATAGAAGCTTTCGAAATGTGGTGCTACAGAAGAATGATGAAGATTAGATGGATAGATCATATAACTAATGAGGAGGTATTGAATAGGATTGGGGAGAAGAGAAGTTTGTGGCACAACTTGACTAGAAGAAGGGATCGGTTGGTAGGACATGTTCTGAGGCATCAAGGGATCACCAGTTTAGTGTTGGAGGGCAGTGTGGAGGGTAAAAATCGTAGAGGGAGACCGAGAGATGAATACACTAAACAGAAGGATGTAGGTTGCAGTAGGTACTGGGAGATGAAGAAGCTTGCACAGGATAGAGTAGCATGGAGAGCTGCATCAAACCAGTCTCATGACTGAAGACCACAACAACATACTAACAGGCATATAAAATGGTTCACTAACAACAAAATTTTAACACTTTTCAACAGTTTTTTCCACGTCTCCTGACCGACGCATTCTGCTGTTACTGCTTATCTACTAACAAATTTATACTCCCTATACTCGTTGTAGAACGGAAACGGTACGTTTCTAGACAATTTGTTTCTTAAAAAATATTACATACTTACGCCCTTCTATAATTCCTAGAAGCTTGTAACGGGAATTTCTGAACACCTTGTAGAGATTGATCCTGAAAGGTTCTTTTTTTCTAATGAAGTATAACTGCATTTATCGAGGTACATGAACTCGCAGAACAGTCGAGATCACAATTCTGAAAATCCTCATCAGCTACATGAAGATTCTCTGCAGTATGTGAACACAGGAGGGTGGTGCGCAGTTAGAGTAACATAAATTATTGGTAGGACCTCTTTTGGCAAAATAAATTTGTGGCAGGTATGTGAACAATGTAGTGGGTATCATAATAAAAAGCGAAAACTAACGATAGCAGTTGCATTGAACTTGGATCCGCATGCGAGCTGTTTGCGAGATAATTGCAAATGTTTGATTACGCGTAGCCGCTGACTTCAGTACGAAACACTGTCCTAGTTGGTAGAAATGTATTTGAAATGTAAACACATGGTCCAGTCATATGAGACCACCAGTCAAAAGCTTGAACAAACACATTCTGGAGTGTGGATGGGCAGCATGAGAGTCAGTGAGATTCTGAAAGGTACCGACAGGGGTGTGGAACCGTGCCGACTGCAGTGCTGTGGCCACCTGCATTAGGATCCTTGCTTGAGAATCCATGGCATGAAAAAGTGAGACTGAGATGGTCCCATAGGTTCTCGACAGCGTTAAATCTGAGGTGGTGGCCAGGGGAGTACGGTAAATGCATCCTGGTGCTCTTCAAACCAAGCACATCCACTGAGAACTGTGTGACACAATGCATTGTCATGCTGGTAGATGCTAATGCGCTGAGGAAAAAACAAACTGCATGTCGAGGTGGACATGGTTCCCAATGATTTATGCATACTTGCGTTGTTCAACTGTGCCTTCCACAGTGACGAAGTCAGCCATGGAATACCGCGAAAACATTCCCAGACCACAACGGTCCTTCCTCCAGCCTGGACCGTTTTGACAATTGTTGCAGGCCAGTACACATCAACGGCAATCTGTCCGATGGAGCATAAAACGTGATTCATATGAAAATTCCACCAGCCGCCACTCAATGGACATCCATTTACGGTACTAGCGCGCAAATTCCAGTATTCGTCACCAACGAATAGCAGTCAGAATGGTAGTATGAAACAGACATCTGCTACAGAGGCCCATACGCAGCAACTTTCACTGAATGGTTGTTGAGGGGACACAGTTGGTAATCCCTTGGTTCATCTGGGCAGTCAGTTGCTCAACAGTTGAAGATCTGTTCACCTGGACACATCTCTGCAGCTGAAGTTCACTACTTTAATGTACGGCCTGTGGTGCATCACAGTTGCCTTGTCATTGGTTTTGCATGGTATAACTTAAACCCAGCGACGTGCGAACAGTTTACGAACTTAGCCGTTTCAGAAATGCTTCCATCCTAGGTCCAAATACCAGTGATCATGCCCTCTTGGACGTATTCCCCAACACGCTACTGCTTCCAACTGCCGTATGTGAGTGGTTATTGCACGTCGACGTCTAACATAGGCGGTAGTCATATTGGTTGGACCTAATTGGTCTCAAATTTCACCTGAGGTCCATGCTTGGGGAATGTGGTGTGTGTTCAATGGGAAGTGGCAATTTTGCCAAGGAATGAACGTGGTCCGAGAGGGACAGATCGTGCAGGGCTCTAAGGTTACAAGACCTCAAACCTCTGGGTTTTTCTGGTTGGTGTGATCTCAGAGATGAAGTATACAGCACTGACACGGTTGAAGAAATGAAGCAACGAACTGTGTAGTCTTGTCCAGATTCACAACATGGTACTGGATTGCTTGAAGGAATGTCTCATTATCTGCAGAAATGTGTGCGGTATTGCGTCCAAATATGTAAGGCGATACTTGAAGTTCCTCCTTTAAAGGGTGAGAGTGTTCAGTAAGACGTTATGTGCTGGAGTATGCATTTTTTGTTAAGGTAAACCATTTGTGAAATTTGAGACCAATTAGATCCCAATTAGATCCCCCTTTTCAAGAAGGGACGTCGAACAGATGTGGAGAACTATAGACCTATATCTCTAACGTCGATCAGTTGTAGAATTTTGGAACACGTATTATGTTCGAGTATAATGACTTTTCTGGAGACTAGAAATCTACTCTGTAGCAATCAGCATGGGTTTCGAAAAAGACGATCGTGTGAAACCCAGCTCGCGCTATTCGTCCACGAGACTCAGAGGGCCATAGACACGGGTTCCCACGTAGATGCCGTTTTTCTTGACTTCCGCAAGGCGTTCGATACAGTTCCCCACAGTCGTTTAATGAACAAAGTAAGAGCATATGGACTATCATACCAATTGTGTGAATGGATTGAAGAGTTCCTAGATAACAGAACGCAGCATGTCATTCTCAATTGAGAGAAGTCTTCTGAAGTGAGAGTGATTTCGGGCGTGCCGCAGAGGAGTGTCGTAGGACCGTTGCTATTCACAATATACATAAATGAACTTGTGGATAACATCGGAAGTTCACTGAGGCTCTTTGCGGTTGATGCTGTGGTATATGGAGAGGTTGTAACAATGAAAAATTGTACTGAAATGCAGGAGAATCTGCAGCGAATTGACGCATGGTGCAGGGAATGGCAATTGGATCTCAATGTAGACAAGTGTAATGTGCTGCGAATACATAGAAAGAAAGATCCCTTATCATTTAGCTACAATATAGCAGGTCAGCAACTGGAAGCAGTTAATTCCATAAATTATCTGGGAGTAGGCATTAGGAGTGATTTAAAATGGAATTATCATATAAAGTTGATCGTCGGTAAAGCGGGTGCCAGACTGAGATTCATTGGAAGAATCCTAAGGAAATGCAATCCGAAAACAAAGGAAGTAGGTTACAGTACACTTGTTCGCCCGCTGCTTGAATATTGCTCAGCAGTGTGGGATCCGTACCAGATAGAGTTGATAGAAGAGATAGAGAAGATCGAACGGAGAGCAGCGCACTTCGTTACAGGATCACTTAGTAATCGCGAAAGCATTGCGGAGATGATAGATAAACTCCAGTGGAAGACTCTGCAGGACAGACGCTCAGTAGCTCGGTGAGGTCTTTTGTTGAAGTTTCGAGAACATACCTTCCCTCCTACGTATATCTCGCGAAGAGACCATGAGGATAAAATCAGAGAGATTAGAGCCCACACAGAGGCATACCGACAATCTTTCTTTCCACGAACAATACGAGACTGGAATAGAAGGGAGAATCGATAGAGGTACTCAAGGTACCCTCCGCCACACACCGTCAGGTGGCTTGCGGAGTATGGATGTAGACGTAGATGTAGATGTACAGGGTGATCAAAAAGTCAGTATAAATTTGAAAACTGAATAAATCATGGAATAATGTAGATAGAGAGGTACAAATTGACACACATGCTTGGAATGACATAGGGTTTTATTAGAACCAAAAAAATACAAAAGTTCAAAAATGTCCGACAGATGGTGGTTCATGTGATCAGAATAGCAATAATTAGCATAACAAAGTAACACAAAGCAAAAATGATGTTCTTTACAGGAATTGCTCAATATGTCCACCATCATTCCTCAACAATAGCTGTAGTCGAGGGATAATGTTGTGAACAGCACTGTAAAGCATGTCCGGAGTTATGGTGAGGCATTGGCGTCGGATGTTGTCCTTCAGCATCCCTAGAGATGTCGGTCGATCACGATACACTTGCGACTTCAGGTAACCCCAAAGCCAATAATCGCACGGAATATGATCTGGGGACGTGGGAGGCCAAGCATGACGAAAGTGGCGGCTGAGCACACGATCATCACCAAACGACGCGCGCAAGAGATCTTTCACGCATCTAGCAATATGGTGTGGAGCGCCATCCTGCATAAACATCGTACGTTCCAGCAGATGTTTATCAGCCAGGCTGGGGACGATGCGATTCTGCAACATATCGGCGTCCTCTCATCCGTCACGGTAGCAGTTACAAAACCAGAATCACGCATTTCCTCGAAGAAAAAAGGCCCGATAACGGTAGATGTGGTAAATCCAACCCATACCGTGACTTTCTCGTCGTGCAATGGAGTTTCCGCGACAGTTCTAGGATTTTCGGTAGCCCAAATTCTGCAGTTGTGGGCGTTGACAGACCCTCGGAGCGTGAAATGAGCTTCGTCGGTCCACAACACGTTACTCATCCAATCGTCATCTTCCGTCATCTTTTGAAAATCCCATACCGCAAATGCCCTCCGCTTCACTAAATCGCCAGGTAACAGTTTATGATGCCGATGGATTTTGTACGGATAGCATCGGAGGATACGCCTCAGTGCCAACCAAACAGTAATGTATGGAATGCCGGTGCGACGGGCGACTGCACGAGCGCTGACTTCCCCGTGCATAGACGAACCCGCTACAGTCTCCATTTCTTCCTGAACTGTCTCCGCAGCATTACGCCTTGTGCTCGGTCGGCCACTACGGGATCTGTCGTCTAAACAACCCGTGGCTTCGAACTTCGAAATCATTCTCGCCACAACTGCATTTGTCAACGGACCTTTCCCCGTTCGAATCCGCTTCCTATGGCGATAGGATCGTAATGCTGAACTAGCACATTCCCCATTCTGATAATACAGCTTCACTAAAAGCGCCTTTTCAGGTAACGTCAACATGCTGGAGGGAGGGGACGGGGACAGGGGAAAAGGAAAGAGAAGGGAGGGAGGGTGCCTAAAGGAAAGGACACAGGAAGTGGGGGGGGAGGATCAAAGTTGATAGGAGGGGTAGATGGAGGGGAGGAGGACATCATCATGGAGGGGGAGCTGGCGGAAGCCACCTTGGGAGAGGGGAAGGAGGGTGGAGAGATGGAGACCGGATGGGACGTGGGAATACAGGCGCGGCAGCAGGCTGGGGTGGGAGAGGATGGGTGAGATAAGCAGATGAGGGGGATCGAGTTTGCGGGAGGTGTACAGGATCCGTATCCTTTCAAGGAAAAGGAGGAGGTGGGGGAAGGGGATGAGATTGTACAGGATCCGCGTGGGGGAGGGGAGACGGGTGGGATAGGCGAGGCGGACAGCATGGTGTTCAAGGATTTGGAGGGATTTATAAAAGGTAAGGGGGGCAGAGATGCAGGCCGGATGGGCGTAACAAAGGATAGGGAGGATGAGGGATTTATAGGTGTGGAGGATGGTGGAGGGGTCCAGACCCCACGTACGGCCAGAAAGGAGCTTGAGGCGATGGAGTCGGGAGCGTGCCTTGACTTGGATTGTCCGGAGATGGGGAGTCCAGGAGAGGCGACGGTCGAGGGTGACGCCAAAGTACTTAAGGGTGGGAGTGAGGGCGATAGGACTGCCATAGATGGTGAGATAGAAATCAAGGAGGCAGAAGGAAGGGGTGGTTTTGCCTACAATGATCGCCTGGGTTTTGGAGGGATTGACCTTGAGCAACCACTGGTTACACCAAGCGGTGAACCGGTCAAGATGGGTTTGGAGAAGGCGTTGGGAGCGCTGCAGGGTGGGGGCAAGGGCAAGGAAGGCGGTGTCATCAGCAAACTGGAGAAGGTGGACGGGCGGTGACGGCGGCGGCATATCCGCCGTATACAAAAGGTACAGAAGGGGGAAGAGGACGGAGCCTTGGGGCACACTGGCGGAGGGGAAAAAGGTGTAGGAGTCTGTGTTATGGATGGTGACGTAGGAAGAACGGTGGGAGAGAAAGGAGCCGATCAGACGGACATAGTTAATGGGAAGGGCGAAGGTTTGGAGCTTGAAGAGGAGACCGGAATGCCATACGCGGTCATAAGTTCGTTCGAGGTCCAGGGAGAGGAAGATTGCAGAGCGACGGGAATTAAGCTGGTCAGAAAGGAGATGAGTGAGGTGAAGGAGAAGGTCGTCGGAAGAGAAGGACGGCCGAAAGTCACACTGAGTAACGGAAAGGAGGCGATGCTGGCGGAGATGCTGGTGGATGCGACGGGTGAGGATAGATTCCAGGACCTTGCTGAAGACCGAGGTAAGGCTAATGAGACGGTAGGAGGAGACGGCGGACGGCGGTTTTCCAGGTTTAAGGAACATCAGGATACAGGAGGTTTTCCGGGGTAGTAACCGGTGGACAGGACTACATTGTAGAGCCTGGCCAGGGTGGAGAGGAAAGAGACAGGAGCTTCACGAAGGTGACGGTAGGTGACACGATCGTGACCAGGAGCGGTGTAGTGATAGGGGCATTGAGGTCTGTGTGTGCAATGTTGTCCAAGTACTGGAAACCAGGTGCGAGGGGAGGGACAGAGGTGTCAGTTCGATCGCGGACATTGGGGAATAGGGAGTAATCGAACTGGGGATCATCGGGGATGGAAAATACATCGGAGAGGTAGGAGGCAAAGTGATTGGCCTTACTAAGGGTGTCAGGGAAGGGGTGATCATCATGGAGAAGAGGATAGTAGGGGAAGGGTTTAGTTCCGGTAAGCCGACGGAAGGCTGACCAGAACTTGGACGAGTTGATAGGTAGGGTAGCATTTAAACGGGTGCATGTCTGTCGCCAGTCCCGGCGTTTCTTAGCCGCGAGCAAATTGCGAATGTGTCGCTGGAGTTGCCGGTGGCGTCGTAGTGTGTCCGGATCACGCGTGCGGAGGAAGGCACGGTAGAGACGCCAGGATTCATGAAGGAGGAGGACGGCCTGTGGGGGTAAGGTAGGGCGGTGGGGGTGGATGGCGACAGTAGGGACATGGGCCTCCACGGCCTCAGACAAGGTCTGCTGGAGAAAGGAGGCGGCATGGGGTACATCGTCAGGGTGGTGGTAGGTAAAGGGGTGGCTATCGACCTGGGTGGAGAGGGTATCCCGGTAGGCATTCCAGTTGGCACGGGAATAGTCATGGGCGTACTTAGGGGGAGGGTCAATACGAGGGTGGGGGCGGGGGCGACGACCGTCTGAAACGGTGAGGAGGCGGAGGCTCCAGGACATCCACCGTTATGCAGCCAAGGAGGTTGGGGGTGGAGTTGGATTCGGGACGGGTGTGCTGGGGGATGGGGATGAGGTCGCCTTGAAGGGAGGAGAGGAACCGATGCCACCGCCGTAACTGGCCGGCGGAACGACTATGGATGTTGAGGTCGGCAGTGATCACGTAGGAGGAGAAGGTACGGTCAATGTGGGAGAGGAAGTCGAAGGGAATAGGGACGTTAGGGTGGACATAGATGGTGGCGCAGCAAACGGTAAGGCCGGGGAAGAAGAGACTGAGGATCATCTGTTCAGTGGGGTCGGGAAGGAGAGGTTGGAGCCGAACGGGGATCTGGTGGTGGTGACCAATAGCAACTCCGCCATGCGCAATCGGGAGGGGATTATCGGAACGGTGAAGGAGGTAGGGCGAAGTGTGGATGGTGTGGTGGGGTTGGAGGAAGGTTTCATTGAGGAGGAAGGCATCCACGCGGTGGGCGGCAAGGGTGTGCAGGAAGAGGTTCTTATTGGCGGGAAGGGAGTGGATGTTGTTGAAAAGGATACAGTGCTGTCGCGCCATGACAGGGATTTAGACGAGGGCGTCAAGACGGGAGAAGGTGAAATGGGCCTGGTTGTAGGAGTAGGTGGCGTACATTTTTAGGTGGAAAACGGAACGGGCGGCGAGGGAGATCTGTTGGAGCGTGTGGGGGCGCTGAAAAGGATGAACAGTCTGAAGGACGATGGTGAGGAATCTGATGATGTCCTCAGCGGTAGGGGGTGGGCGATGGGAATTGCCGGGAGGGGTGGGGGCGTCCAGAGGGCGGACAGAAACGGTGAGTTCAGGAGTGGTAGGAGGGGGTCGGGCCTTACATTTCTGGGAGTAAGTAGGATGAGGGAGAGTCTCTCTCTCATTACAGCTCCTTTTATACACAATTGTCATGCGCAGTCACTGACGTTTTGCTGTCCAGCGCCATCT
This sequence comes from Schistocerca cancellata, assembly GCF_023864275.1. Lineage (NCBI taxonomy): Eukaryota > Metazoa > Arthropoda > Insecta > Orthoptera > Acrididae > Schistocerca > Schistocerca cancellata. The sequence continues at coordinate 689,167,141 of NC_064626.1, forward strand.
GTCGGACATTTTGTGAACTTTTTTTTTTGGTTCTAATAAAACCCCATGTCATTCTAAGCATGTGTGTCAATTTGTACCTCTCTATCTACACTATTCCGTGATTTATTCAGTTTTCAAATTTATATTGACTTTTTGATCACCCTGTAGATTAGATGGGTAGTTAATCGAAACACATTGATACTAACTAGACCAATACTTCGCACAGAAATCGGTGGTGTTTGGTACCCACACATTTGTGCTTATATCGTATATGGTTAGTTTGAGCATCCATGTTGGCTGGAATATCTTTGCTTCTATTGTCGTATACTTTCGCCCCTGTCTGTTACGCTATTAATTATGTACAGTACAACTTTTGTTCTGAGAACCAACAACCAAAGAAAAGACCGACGGTTATTTCACGTAGGACAGTGCTAAAACACACACCGGCTATACATCTGTGACATCATCACGAGGTCTTTTTGGTGAAAGGAACTCCTATCATCAGACACACCTGCAAGTCTTGGCTGTGGGTCAAGGGGGCTGAAGGAAGGCAGGCAGGTTCTCCTCGTTTTTCAGCAGGAGGCTCGCCTTCTTCCGTAGGCAAGCCACGCTTAGAGTGGTGACTGCCGCCTCCAGCCACGGCGCCCCGCCGCCTTGTCTAACCGCTAATTACCGAACGACACATTAATAATCCGCCGCGGGTTTTCTAGCCGCCACAGCGCTGCACGCTAATTAGTTCTCCTATCGGTAATACATCCCGCCAGGCGGCGGCGTCTTTTGTTGCTTTTGCCTCGTTGCTCAGGTTACCAGCCAAGTTTAGGAGCGAAATTTGCGCGTCCTGAACATCGGCTCCACATGCGCCCCTTCTCTTGTCGTGGGCTGACGTGAGAACTAAGATGCTCCCACTTTTCGAGCATCTGCGAGTATTGAGCGCTTATAAGCTGATGATCGAAAGTACTTTAGAAGGAAGGAAGTTGAGGGTTTAACGTTCCTTCAACCAATAAGTCGATATAATATCTAACGCCAAAACAGGATAAAATATGTATAACGTCATAAGTTATAAATTTCAGTAGCAACCCATGTGAAAAGCTGCTATGCGTGCAGTTAATTTTCATTATTATATAGTGAAAGATTGGCAACATATGAAAGGTGCTTTAGCTAAGCTGTTCACCCGAGGAATTTCCTACAACGTCCAAGATACCGTTATCAGTTTTGACCCAAAATGAATTGTGAAAATTTCGTTACTAAATGGCATGTAGCCTCTTTTCACAGCTATATTAGTTACATAGTATAGTGAGCTTTTTTGATTCCTAAAAGGTCGTTTCATACATGGACTACTCCTACTCTCACCTTTCACGATGTGAGCTATCCACCTCAGCTTCGAACAAGGAAGTGAGAGAATGTTTACTGCTGCAGCGCCTTGTTCGCACAGTTGTAAAGTGTTAACTTTCTAAAACAGTAGCTGCCTTCGAAATCAGTTCCATTTTTTCAGTAGAATCTGTAACTGAGCTGCTAACTATCAAAAGCAAGCGATGAAACGTAACCCTCGGTGTCATAAGCCTCCTGCCAACTTGGCAGGAGTGGTCACAGTCGTCTTCTTCGCAAATACTAATTTACATCACCAACGATGTCATATGTCTCCTGTCAACCTTGCACAACCTCCACAATAGGCATGAGTATTCAAACACAGAGATACGTAAACAGGTAGAACACGGCGCTGCGACCGGCAACGCCTTTATAAGACTAGTACCTGGCGCATTTGTTAGATCGTTTACTGCTGCTACACTAGCAGGTTATCAAGATTTTGGTGAGTTTGAATGTTTTGCTATAGTCGGCGCATGAGCGATGGGACACAGCATCTCCGAGGTAGCGATGAAGTGGGGATTTTCCCGTACGACCATTTCACGAGTGTACCGCGAATATCAGGAATCCGGTAAAACATCAAATCTCCGACATCGCTGCAGCCGGAAAAAGATCCTGCAAGAAAGGGGCCAACGACGACTGAAGAGAATCATTCAACGTGATGGAAGTGCTACCTTTCGGCAAATTGCTGCAGATTTCAGTGCTGGCGTGCGAACCATTCAACGAAACATCATTGATATGGGCTTTCGGAGCCAAAGGCCCACTCGTGTACCCTTGATGACAACACGACACAAAGCTTTACGCCTCGCCTGGGCCCGTCAACACCGAAATTGGACTGTTGATGACTGGAAACATGTTGCCTGGTCGAAAGAGTCTCGTTTCAAATAGTGTCGAGCGGATGTTCGTGTAAGGGTATCGAGACAACGCCATGAATCCGTGGATCCTGCATGTCAGCAGGGGACTGTTCAAGCTGGTGGAGGCTCTGTAATGGTGTGTGGTGTGTTCAGTTGGAGTGGTATAGGAGCCCTGATACGTCTAGATACAACTCTGACAGGTGACACGTACGTAGGCATCCTGTATGATCACCAGCATCCATTTATGTCCATTGAGCATTCCGACGGAATAGGGCAATTCCAGCAGGACAATGCGATACCTCACACATTAAGGATTGCTACAGAGTGGCTCCAGGAACACTCTTCTGAGTTTAAACACCCGCTGGCCGCCAAACTCCCCAGACATTAACACTGCTGTGCATATCTGCCATGCCTTGCAACATGCTGTTCAGAAGAGATTTCCACCCTTCGTACTATTACGGATTTATGGACAGCCCTGCAGGATTCATGGTGTCCATTCGCTCCAGCACTACCTCAGCCTTAGTCGAGTCCATACCACATCGGTTGCGCCACTTCTGCGTGCTTGCGGGGGCCCTACACGATGTTAGACAGGTGTCTCAGTTTCTTTGGCTTTTCAGTGTATAAAATAGAATTTTTTCTTGCTTTTAATACGATGTAAACTAGTATGCAAATTCAAGATATTCAAGTGCGTGTGTCACTTGTGACATTCGATTTGGAATACAATTGTAACCGTTCTGGCAACCATAATGCAATACCTAGTGGGAACAGACACAGTGATCTGCTTTACGAGTACCAAGCAACAAGACACAAAAACTTCGCTGTAAAGATTCGAAGGAACCATCAGTGACTTGGGTTTGGATTCTTTTCACCATTTAGAGATAAAACATGAAGTACACATTACAAAAGCAATGAACAGGCTAGACAGTATGCATTATGTGAGTAGATCTCAAGGTGAAAAGCATATGAAAGTCAGAATTGCACTTTGCCCAAATTTACGGTTTAGTTTCTGTGTTAATGAACATAATTTTCAGTTTCACTCTTCTGAATCCTCGAATGATTTTATTACTATGTGTGATCACATAATTTCTTAACTGTATTTCTTCTTGCTTTCATTCCCACCAACAAACTTCTGCATTGGGTAGCAGTCGCGAAATTCTATTTGTATGTGGCCAAAGACTGCTCGTAGACACAGTCGATTCCGAGGTGTAAAGTGTTTGATATCTTATTATTTCGTGACGTGTGGAGGAAGGTTGATTTCCAATTACTTTTTGTTACACTGAAATAAGTTTTCGTTGCAGACTGTCAACGTAAGTGTTTCACTCGTTTGTATTTTGAGGAAATTGTAATCGTATTGGAAAATTATATACAGGGTTATTACAAATGATTGAAGCGATTTCACAGCTCTACAATAACTTTATTATTTGAGATATTTTCACAATGCTTTGCACAACACATACAAAAACTCAAAAAGTTTTTTTAGGCATTTACAAATGTTCGATATGTGTCCCTTTAGTGATTCGGCAGACATTAAGCCGATAATCAAGTTCCTCCCACACTCGGCGCAGCATGTCCCCATCAATGAGTTCGAAAGCATCGTTGATGCGAGCTCGCAGTTCTGGCACGTTTCTTGGTAGAGGAGGTTTAAACACTAAATCTTTCACATAACCCCACAGAAAGAAATTGCATGGGGTTAAGTCGGGAGAGCGTGGAGGCCATGACATGAATTGCTGATCATGATCTCCACCACGACCGATCCATCGGTTTTCCAATCTCCTGTTTAAGAAAGTGCGGTGGAGCACCATCTTGTTGAAAGATGAAGTCGGCGCTGTCGGTCTCCAGTTGTGGCATGAGCCAATTTTCCAGCATGTCCAGATACACGTGTCCTGTAACGTTTTTTTTTTTTTTTTTTTTTTTTTTTTTTTTTTTTTTTTTTTTGCAGAAGAAAAAGGGGGTGTAAACTTTAAACCTGAGATTGCACAAAACACGTTAACTTTTGGTGAATTACGAATTTGCTGCACGAATGCGTGAGGATTCTCTACCGCCCAGATTCGCACATTGTGTGTGTTCACTTCACCATTAAGAAAAAATGTTGCTTCATCACTGAAAACAAGTTTCGCACTGAACGCATCCTCTTCCATGAGCTGTTGCAACCGCGCCGAAAATTCAAAGCGTTTGACTTTGTCATCGGGTGTCAGGGCTTGTAGCAATTGCAAACGGTAAGGCTCCTGCTTTAGCCTTTTCCGTAAGATTTTCCAAACCGTCGGCTGTGGTACGTTTAGCTCCCTGCTTGCTTTATTCGTCGACTTCCGCGGGCTACGCGTGAAACTTGCCCGCACGCGTTAAACCGTTTCTTCGCTCACTGCAGGCCGACCCGTTGATTTCCCCCTACAGAGGCATCCAGAAGCTTTAAACTGCGCATACCACCGCCGAATGGAGTTAGCAGATGGTGGATCTTTGTTGAACTTCGTCCTGAAGTGTCGTTGCACTGTTATGACTGACTGATGTGAGTGCATTTCAAGCACGACATACGCTTTCTCGGCTCCTGTCGCCATTTTGTCTCACTGCGCTCTCGAGCGCTCTGGCGGCAGAAACCTGAAGTGCGGCTTCAGCCGAACAAAACTTTATGAGTTTTTCTACGTAATTGTAGTGTGTCACGACCATATGTCAATGAATGGAGCTACAGTGAATTTATGAAATCGCTTCAATCATTTGTAATAGCCCTGTACTTCAATATTACGCAGGCTATATGCTGCGTGAGCGTAAACTAGTATCACCAGCTTTGCTACCCTTGTTCTGAAATTATATAACACCGCGTTAACAGTCCCCTTGCACCGCCGAAAACCCTTAAAAATGAGGAATTCTGGAGATAACGCTGCACAGAAACCACACGCGCTCACACCTCCCCTCTGAGAGCCCTTCTTGAGACGAACACGACAAGCATTTCGCTATATGGCTGCCCTTAGAGCAGATAAAACTTGGCAACGCGGTTGCAAATATTTGGTAACTCTGTGACAATGTATTAACTTCAGTATGTGGTCTTGAATTCTTCCGCTAAATTCACTTGGCATTGTCCTTTGCACTTCGATGACTTATGCTACACAATGCTCGTGTAAGGTGAGACACTGAGAAAGAAAGTAAGAATTGTTCGTATCTTTAACGTTGCGTTATTGTATTCAGTGGCCAATACTGCGACGAGAGAGATCTGCTCCCAACAGCTCTCGTTAGGTCAGAGACGTCTTGTGACGTAAAGGCGACGATGCAGACTAGCACACCGTAAGTTTCTATTTTCCGTTTTATTTAATGGAGCTGACAATTATTAGAAGAAATTCTTTAACAAAATCTGAAGAAAACCTTTACCCGTTAAGTCTTCTCACAGGCTCTAATCAGTAAGCAGTCTTTATGGTCACTGACGTCTGTTTTGTAAATTACGGGCTTTTTCACAATAGAAACGTCTCTGAAGAGCTTCGACTCGACAGTCATCTACACGAATTTGAGTACGTCACGTAGGAACCATACGTCAGGGAACTGTTATGAAGTGAATCCAGTTCCTCTGTGCTTAATCTGTGTAACAGCAATGAGACACTCCTGTAGACGTTTGCTAACGTCGGCGATATCAACTTCCTCCCACTCTAGGTAGCTTCAAAAATGGAAATTTTGTTGTTTTAAATCTAATTCAATATCTTAAATATCACTTTCAATAGCGTTACATTTTCCAGGACCTCAGAATGTGCATTGTTCTTGCCTTGCTATAGAGTGTGCACTGCCGGGTATTCACACAGTTTATCGCATGCATTTACAGTAAGAAACCAAACAACAACGGTAAAACCATGGCCTCACAGAAACATACGAATTCCTGACGAAAATAGCAAGAAGAATCGCTTCTAAAGGGAAGAGGAAGTAATAACATTAAACAACATAGTTAGGCAATCTGATTGAATCAGAAACTATAAAATTAATTTTGAGCCACACTCATGTGTTGCATATTAGTAAGTCAATGCTCATCATATAAAAACGAGTGGTCAGACTCCATTGCTATCAAGCGTGAAATTCAAATCATAGAGTTCTTTGTGAACCATCACTCAACACCCGTGAAGCATTTTATACTCTCCAAAGCGTTGAGCGGTAGTTGTGGCAGTCGTTGAGGGATGCCAGCGAATGAGTCCTGGAGAGATTTGAAGCATGCTGCGTTCCAGGGTAGACAGTCTGCCAAGAGATCTCTCGCAAAAATTTTAGTGGACGCAACAGACATTACCAATGAGCAGAAAGTGAGATACATTATAGTTGTACTATTGTTACATTCAGGACTTCCGCAGTCAGACAAAAAGCGCCATAAAAGTCCGCCCCCGGTAGCTGAGTGGTCAGCGCGACAGACTGTCAATCCTAAGGGCCCGGGTTCGATTCCCAGCTGGGTCGGAGATTTTCTCCGCTCAGGAACTGCGTGTTGTGTTGTCCTAATCATCATCATCATTTCATCCCATTCGACGCGCAAGTCGCCGAAGTGGCGTCAAATCGAAAGACTTGCACCAGGCGAGCGGTCTACCCGACGGTAGGCCCTTGTCGCACGCCGTTATTATTATTAAGCGCCATAAAAAGGAAGACAACGAGCAGTTTCGACCTCGAAATATGGCAGTCAGACGACGCGTCATTGACTGAGAGATGACGGGCATAGATGTTGTATAACACCTCCAACAGAAGACAAGAATCCCTCCAGGAAAGGAGGCCGCAGCTGGTGGTCTGCTGCCGGCACAGTAGCTCAGTGTGTTCGGTCAGAGAGGCGGTGGCCCTCTGTAACAAAGAAACTGAGTAAAGGAATCAACGATCAACTTGAACGGATGTCATGCGACGTTCGCCCAGACCAAATGAAACGAGCAACACAAAAAAAGTGGCTAGCGTTGCTAGCTCTGTATCACATGGTCTCATGTTCGATTCCCGGCCGGGTTGGGGATTTTCTCTGCCTGGGGAGTTGGCGTTGTGTTTTGTCCTCATCATTTCGTCATCATCATTCGTGACAATGGATAGATTGGACTGTGAAAATAATTGGACTGTGTCAAAACTGGGACTTTGTATGGGCGCTGATGACTGCACAGTTGAACGCCCCACAAATCAAACATCATCATCATCATCATCCAGGAACTGCCGCAGCCTACGCTCAGAACGCTGGACTTCGTGTGTTATCAGCTTGGCCACGTGATTTGTCCCATGTCGAGAGCAGCGACGAAATAAGACTCCGCTGCGACCGGTCGCCGGCCACGTTTTATGTAAGAGAGTGTAGACACATCCGTCTAAATTGAACAGTAGTGACAGAGGTGATAATACCAGCTCCATCTTTAGCTGAGTATCACAAATGTACCACCGTTGTATTCAATTCACAGCGGACAAATGGTGCTGGTGTTGCAACTCGTGAATTCATGTGATGTAAAAAGTACATGTAGGTGTCGGTATCTCGATCTCAGCATTTAAACTAAAACCAACAATATAAAATTTTTACGTGCTCTGTTGTTGTCGTTCTGTGTTAAAATTATACATGGAAGATGTTAAAAAACAAAAAAATGAAAGGAAAAATATTTTAGAGGGCAGTCTCCAAATAACTCATCCTGCCCAAGGTGGCTTTGCACACTACGTAAATTGTGCAGTGTCAGTAGCACTAACTTTAATTCGTCTTTACTCTTGCTTGGCATCCAGTTGCATATGAATATCAGAACAAGGGCTATGTCAAGAAATTTATGTGTACGATCGCATATACAGGGCTATTACAAATTATTGAAGCGATTTCATAAATTCACTGTAGCTCCATTCATTGACATATGGTCACGACACACTACAGATACGTAGAAAAACTCACAAAGTTTTGTTCGGCTGAAGCCGCACTTCAGGTTTCTGCCGCCAGAGCGCTAGAGAGCGCAGTAAGACAAAATGGTGACAGGAGCCGAGAAAGCGTATGTCGTGCTTGAAATGCACTCACATCAGTCAGTCATAACAGTTCAACGACACTTCAGGACGAAGTTCAACAAAGATCCACCATCTGCTAACTCCATTCGGCGATGGTATGCGCAGATTAAAGCTTCTGGATGCCTCTGTAAGGGGAAATCAACGGGTCGGCCTGCAGTGAGCGAAGAAACGGCTGAATGCGTGCGGGCAAGTTTTACGCGCAGCCCGCGGAAGTCGACGAATAAAGCAAGCAGGGAGCTAAACGTACCACAGCCGACGGTTTGGAAAATCTTACGGAAAAGGCTAAAGCAGAAGCCTTACCGTTTACAATTGCTACAAGCCCTGACACCCGATGACAAAGTCAAACGCTTTGAATTTTCGGCGCGGTTGCAACAGCTCATGGAAGAGGATGCGTTCAGTGCGAAACTTGTTTTCAGTGATGAAGCAATATTTTTTCTTAATGGTAAAGTGAACAGACACAATGTGCGAATCTTGGCGGTAGAGAATCCTCACGCATTCGTGCAACAAATTCGCAATTCACCAAAAGTTAACGTGTTTTGTGTAATCTCACGGTTTAAAGTTTATGGCCCCTTTTTCTTCTGCGAAAAAAACGTTACAGGACACGTGTATCTGGACATGCTGCAAAATTGGCTCATGCCACAACTGGAGACCGACAGCGCCGACTTCATCTTTCAACAGGATGGTGCTCCACCACACTTCCATCATGATGTTCGGCAATTCTTAAACAGGAGATTGGAAAACCGATGGATCGGTCGTGGTGGAAATTATGATCAGCAATTCATGTCATGGCCTCCACGCTCTCCCGACTTAACCCATGCGATTTCTTTCTGTGGGGTTATGTGAAAGATTCAGTGTTTAAACCTCCTCTACCAAGAAACGTGCCAGAACTGCGAGCTCGCATCAACGATGCTTTCGAACTCATTGATGGGGGCATGCTGCGCCGAGTGTGGGAGGAACTTGATTATCGGCTTGATGTCTGCCGAACCACTAAAGGGGCACATATCGAACATTTGTGAATGCCTAAAAAGACTTTTTGAGTTTTTGTATGTGTGTGCCAAGCATTGTGAAAATATCTCAAGTAATAAAGTTATTGTAGAGCTGTGAAATCGCTTCAGTCATTTGTAATAACCCTGTATATGTTGTTGTAAATACGCTGCAGGTGCATTGATCATGTGATGAAACAAGCAAGCTGACAGACAGCGTAGGTGGCACTACCAGGTGAAACGTCCCCTTAGAAAAATTGCACAGGACTGAGCTTAAACTGACACACAATATTTTTTTAGCGCAACGCAATCTGACTTTCAGAAATCCCTAAAAAGGAATGGCCCTGACTAACATTAACCTGTACCTTTCATAAATCACTTACCTCACAAAAATCTTCGTTACTCAAGCTACTGCAATACAGCGAGCGCCACTACTGCCAGCTAAATAACAGATTCAAACTACGGACGGCACTAACTACTGATAGGCATAGTTAGCAAATGAAAGATTTTTGTAGAGAACAAACAATGTATTTACCTTAATAGTCATAATATATATAGCAGTTCATAACATCCATTCTTACAAATATCAAAACTCCGCCATTTCTCTCCCCACATCCACCACTGCTGGCAGCTCACCTCCAACTGCGCAACGTTACGCGCTGTTCACATCCAGCTGCCGCTGCCCAACACTACAATGGCAGACAACAATGCAAACTAGCCACAGACTGCACTCAGTACAGCCAGTGATTTTCATATAGAGCGCTACGTAACGTTGTCAATAAGAAAACATAAACAGCCTACTTACATAGCCCCCATGCTCCCCACAAAAAATTTTACAAATTGTTTTGGTCAGTGGCCAATAATGATTAGAAAAAATTTTTCATAATTACAATAACAAAGATATCAAATGCACACACTTATTTATACAATGTTGGTCAAAAGCTAAAATTTTCTCACAGTCCAAAAAGACAGTCCAGATTGTTCATCACAGTAAAATTTCAGTGTTTTTTTTTCAAAGTCTGAGCAGTAAAAGACAATGCACATGGAAGTAGTGGACTTCCATGCAGTCTTGAAGAACTAGTGTTGTCCTTCCAACTGAAAGACAGTGCTGACTCTTGACATGCTGACAGGTAATGGGCCACAACAGAGCAAACCCACAGCAGAGTCATTCGACGTTATGAAGAAGATTGTTAGGTAGGTCGTCACAGAGCAGACCCACTGTAGTCCTGGTAGAGAATATGGTATTGGTGGGCCACAAGAGGCGCAGACCCACTGCAGTCCTTGTAGAAATAATGGTATTGGTGGGCCATCAAAGATGCAGACCCACTGTAGTCCTTGTAGAGATGGCCAGCAGCCATCTGTTGTGACTTTGCGGATGCACAATCACCATTGAAGAGTCTTGCGGATAATATAGCAAGTCCATAACCACCACTTGTGCACTCACAAAGTTTTTGGAATTGTCCTTAGAACCAGCAATGCTGTTATCCAGTCCCTTGCTGAATTATTAACACACGTCCAGACACTATCAGTCCCTACTTCTCACATATTGTCCATATACTATGACCAACAGAAAAGTGTGCAGTGAAATGTAACTAACAAGTTAATAATATGATGAACTGGTATCAATTACAATTTTATAACATAAGAATACAATTACAAAGGTACAAAATACATCATTAAAGAACATAACAATACAGATAACATTTGTACTACAGGCTTTACAACAGAATAGAAATAAACATATACATCAGTGTTACAAGGAATTATGACATAAGTAAATCCATAAAAGATCAGAATAATTATTGAAACATCAACTTCACACATGAGCATTAAAACAAAACGGAATAAATAATGTCTAAACATCTTTACAAAGAAAATAACATATTATCAGAAAAATTCTACAACATAGCTCTCATCAGCTAAACACATAAAGACAGGAGAAAGACAAATAAACAAGGGTACATAAACACATAGTGGGATAACACAAAAGGAAAGGACAGGGTTCGTTTTCAGTGTAACATTTGGTACTGCAGTCCAACCCAAAACATCATTCCATAGATCGTTTGTCTTATTTCAACCTTTGCTTCCACCAAAAAAATCCTATCCAAACATGCTTTCTGTATGTTTCTCGTATAACCTCTCAGTGCATTTCTTCAAATTCATCGCAACTCATTCTCTTATATAGTCTACCCCTTCTTAAGCTAACTTAAATCTACTGAGCTCAGATGCTAAACTAAGGGACGAGGCAATGCAGCAGCACAAAACAATTAACACGAACAGCAATGACAAAAAATTCAAATAGGCAAAGTAAGCAACAATATTACAACTAATATAAGGCAATGAGCAGCAAACAAGAAAAATAAATCAGTAGTAAAACTAGCTTAATAACTTATATCTAAACATGAGAAAGCTTATTACCTATGTCACATCTTAACACTAGGGTGATGCATCACAAAAACTTACTCTGCAAGAAAGTTACCAAGTCATTAAAAAATTATTTATGCAATTCCTGTGAAGGGAAATGTCTATTTGTGCTCTCTTTTCTAGGAAAGTACATCATAAACGTATTCTTTACTAGGTCTGTAGACAGAAAATATTGATATTAGTACATCTATTAAATTTTATAATAACCAATGCTGCAGTGCAGCTAGAAACTAGATATTAAAGAAAATGAGCAAATCTCTTAACTAGAAAGAGAATAAATGTAAAATGTTTCCCATCATTTCATTAGGCATTTCAGTAAATATCATAAATTAAGAGCTCCACATTGTAATCATATGTTTTCAAGTTTGAGTGTGTCGTATTTGCGATGCTTTCTACAAAAGAATGTCAACAGCGAGGATAATGGCCTCCCCTTTTTTTCTACCTGTGCCTCTGAAAGGCACACATTAATGGCTTTTTTTTTCAGGCGTCTACCTCTCAGCTGGGCGCCCAAAACGCATTACGTCAAGGTCACTTACCTTTCTTACTGAAATATTTACGACAGCAATTTCTGCTACAGTGGCAGTCTTATCTAAAAAATTTCACGGGTCGAGAATTTGCGTTGCAAATGTGTAGAAACAAAATCTTATGAATATAACAGTGTCCAAAAAATTTTCGCCTGCATTGTGATACATTCACGCATTTACACACATTTCATAACCCTTAAAGTACGATTCTTGGTTTCCAACATCCTTCTTCACAAGTCAGAGTCCCTAACCACTATTCATTACTCCTTACCTTATTACACATATATATATTCGTCTACACGTCAATCGTGCGACGACACTTCAATATTTCATCATAATAAATACATAGCATAATCAAATTCCTCATATAGCATCAGCTTATTGATCATAAACATACCTCAACAGCATAATACACATAGTCATCGTAATAATAACATCATAACACCTCAGTCAACTCTCAAAATCGTCGTAGCTTCCTCCAATAATTTCAAAACCTAAAAAAAATTCTCTGCCCATGTCAAAAGTGTCACATGCTTCAAACGTACTTTAAAAATCGTGATCCCATACCAAATATATCATTCAAAGTTCTCATAATATCACAATGGGTCCGAAAAAATATGAACATTTCACAAAGTACAGACAAAATACAATTTCGTAAGTGTGAAGTAATCCAACTCTGTAATTGCGTAAACATGTGTCACTGACGTAGTAAAAAAGTTTGTCTCTCTCAGTTAAATGATCAGATAGCTATGTAATTTATGTGTTAGAGGAATATGGTACCAATGTGTAAAGTTGTATAAGCAAATACCATATTAGCTAGGGCTCCTTGTGCTTGCCAAACATGTGATACACAAAGTAAGTGTGTACCCCCCTGAGGATTATTGTAATTATACCCTCAGATGTTACAGATTACAGAAATGGAATGAAATATATCACGGAAAACTTTCTTTGTAATTCAAAAATCTTTAAAAAATAAATGTTTTAAGTACAAAATTAATCACTCAAATACGTGTCCTGTAGCGCTAAATGTGCGTCGTGCTGTAAGATAATCTCTGTGGAAGTGTCGTAGTTATCGTCCTCCGAAAGCTAAGTTCTGCAGAAGTCAATGTACTTACCTCATAATAAAGAAAAGTGAAATGCTTTGTGTATAGATATCTTAGTTATTACGCTTATTGTTGTGATGAAGAACGTACTGTGCTGTAATGTATTGTTGTGCTACAAAAGAGGCTGTCTCATTGTAGCTATACCACAAAAGTTACTATTAAACATGTTTTACTTTCCAGAAGAATTCAGAAAAACTGTGCAGATATAAAACAGATACACCGCAAAAGTAACATTGTAAATTGTCACTCATTAGTAATGTCGTGATATAATCTTGTAGCTGTCACATAAACTAACCACTGTGTCATCTGGTATCTCTCAGAAAGTACTTTAATTCAGAATGTATTTTCAAGTACACCAAAATGTTGCATTAAAATCTCATTAGCAGTACTGGTAAATGTTCTAAGTATGTGAGCCTTATAGTCGTTACGTAATCATGCAACTAACAAGCAAGAATGTACACACACAATAACACTGTATCGTCTGTTCACAATAACAATGCATTCGTAATTTCTGTTTAAAAATGTTCTCTTGGTTCTTTACTGGATATTTAACTTCAAACATTGTTGCATGTTAACAGATTCTAAGTCTGACAATGCATACTAGAAATGTGAAGCGAAAAATTTTATGGCAAAGACTAAGTTATAAAGCAGATTATCTTTCAATAAACGGTTTCACATGTGAAATGTGGTGTAAACCTTTGCTCTTCTCAGTACGCAGAGTTTCAACTTGAATGCAATTATCATGTGGTATTCGTCCATAAAGAATACTGGAATTTTGCTCAAGGTTAGCGTCAATGTTATTTTTCCCTGAGCCAGCGGGCGCAAGTGGCTGCCTGCGGTGTGAGTCACTGTCTGTTTCTTTGTTGGCACACGTCGTTATTGGGATTTGCAGACCTAACTTCTACAAATTCACCGTGACGAGTGGGCCCTGCCCTGTTTAAATCCCGCCAGTTCTGATGCAATTCAGGTCTGTTGTTACGATCACATCGTCTGTCGTCATGTCGGTAGTTACTGTAGTTTCTTTCTTGTCGGTTAAGTGGTGGAGAATTTCTCCCTGAATTGTAACTGCGCGCTGGACCATTGCGTCTAAAGTTATTCTGTCTCCCGTAATAATAATTATTTTGGTTCCCATATTGTCTGTTTCTCTGATTGTCTCTGTGATAGTCATTACCGCAGAGAGGTGATCTTTCACTGTAATTATTACTACTCTGCCAACGGTTGTCATACGGGTGGTGTCTGTTTTGGTCACGATTTACGTTATAAGAATAGCCTTGTCGTGTATTATTTCTGTCATCGCGGAATTGTGACAGATGTGACCTGTAATTGTTGTGCTCCGGTTATCGTGTTCCGCGATTGTCAGTGTCAATTTCCAGTTCTTGTAACAGTCCCTGAAAAGCTTCAATCTCGTCTTTGCAACGTCCTGCTAAAATAATATGTTGTAAATGTTCAGGCAGTTTGATTAAGCAAATGCGGATGAGTTCTGAGGGGCTATATGGGTTTGAAAGATACTGATTCTTGTGCAACATGTCTTCAAAGTATTTCATAAGACTGGAAAATTCAGATTGTTCGAAACGTTTCATCATTATGATGCTATGTTTTACTCGGTCTTGTGTAGCTTGAGACCAATACGATGAGAGGAAGGCATGATAAAATTCTCCTTCACTGTGACAATCGTGAATGACCGATCGTATTCTTACAGCTGGTTCATTCTCCAAGTAGCCACACATAAATTCTAATCTGTGTTCTAATGACCAGTTGGGAGGAAAACAATGAGAGAATTGATGGAGCCACACTTGTGGATGAATGTCGTTGGCAGAATTCTTAAACGTTTTGAATTTACTTGTAGTAATGAACAGCTTATAATCAAAATCATCATGTCGGCGAGTCGCATGTCGGTCATTATTACGTCGTTTCGGCGGTTCCATCTCAAAATTCGGTGTACCTTGCCAATTTTTTTCATAATTTCCGAAGTGTCCTGTGTTCTTATTTTGTGGTTGTTCCGTATTTCTATGTCCCTCTTCCCATACTGGAGCGCGAGTGTCCTCTGAAATATGTAATTCTTGTATTACCTGCGTCAACTGATCTTGTACTTCCCGGATTTCTCTTTTGTACTGTGTATTGATTTGATTTTGATTTTGTTTGAATTTTCTAATTTGTTCATACTCTTCTGTGTCATTGAAGGCTACAGGTCTTGTGTCATTCAGATCATCATCTACCTTTGCAGATAAGTTAGTGACCTGATCCGAAAGTTCGGCTACTTTCTCCGATAGTGAACACATTTCCTCAGTGTGTTTTTCTGAACCAAGTTTCAGAGTGTCCATTTGTGTTGAAATCGTATCTACTGTGTCCTTTAAGTTTTCCTGAGTTTTTGCAAGTTGCGTAACCGAATTGGTAGATGCAACTGAGTCAATTTTAGCCCACAAGGTCTCATGATTTTCATGAACAATGGTTTGCAGTTCTTTTATGGCTGCTTCGTGATTCTGTAATGCATTTTCATGCCGCTAAAAAATAGGTTCAAAATGCTCACAAATTTGTGTTTTTACGTCATTACAGACTTTTTGACATTTCGATTCAATGTTATGTAACTCAGTAGTTAAATCTTCACGTGTTTGTTCAAGTGTGGTGTCTAACTTTTGAAGATTTTGTTCCATTGTGTCTAACTTTTTAAGATTTTGTTCCACTGTGTCTAACTTTTTAAGATTTTGTTCCATTGTGTCTAACATTTGAAGATTTTGTCCCATTTGTCTCTGATTTTGTTCCATTTGTTGCATTAATTGCAATAATAATGTATTAGTGTCTGGAATCTATTTCTCTATGCTTTTTGGCAGTGCATTTTCACCGGCAACATTCACATTTTGACAAGCAGAAAATGTGTCTTGACTCATTTGAGAAAACGGTGAGGACCCAAAACCTAAGTCTACAGTATTTGCAGTATTGTGTTCTGTCATTTCGGATTCATGAGGCGAGCTGTTGCCGACCGATCGATCGATAATGCTTCCCTGTTCACTACCTGTTTCACTGTCTACACCATTATTTGCCGCCCGCTCCATTTCCCTATGCACAATTACCAAATTACTACTTCGAATGTCTGTTAATTCACTACACAGTGGTGCTGATAAGCTACGCTCTTCGTCACTATTATTTATCAGTTTACTTTGGAGCCTAGTGTTACGTTTTTCACACGCCATTATTGTCAAAATATTTCACACGACAACACAGGAAAGCACAATTTGAAGAGCAAAATAAGACAACACAATAACTTAGCACTGAAAATAATATCTAGTTAATTGCAAGCGCAGCTGCGAAATACTTGGTGCAAATCTACATGCATGCCACAACTGTGTACAACAATGAAAAATACAACTACAAAGGAAATTCTCTCTACAATTACGCGCTAGCACTAAACAAAAGCTACACTAATTACACAAACTACAAGAAAAAATCAGAAGATTCCAGTGAGATATCCTTGGCTAAGGGTCGACATATGAAACGTCCCCTTAGAAAAATTGCACAGGACTGAGCTTAAACTGACACACAATATTTTTTTAGCGCAACGCAATCTGACTTTCAGAAATCCCTACAAAGGAATGGCCCTGACTAACATTACCTGTACCTTTTCATATAGAGCGCTACGTAACGTTGTCAATAAGAAAACATAAACAGCCTACTTACACAGGTTGTGCAGATTATTGGTTCTTAATATCTTTTACATGATTGGCAGTCCAATTTGAATTAATGTGGAAGCCTGTTCATCTGGAGAAGGGAGGTTACAGCCAGCCTTGGCTGAGGGTACAGTTGGTGTCTGATGGGGCCAGGCCTTTTGGTGAGCAGGCTTACAAGTTCGATAAGTCGGTTTCTAAAGTGAGTACTGTTAATGTACGTAGCTGCGCCGTGTCCCCTAAGACGGAGCTATGACTGATTATACACTCCTGGAAATGGAAAAAAGAACACATTGACACCGGTGTGTCAGACCCACCATACTTGCTCCGGACGCTGCGAGAGGGCTGTACAAGCAATGATCACACGCACGGCACAGCGGACACACCAGGAACCGCGGTGTTGCCCGTCGAATGGCGCTAGCTGCGCAGCATTTGTGCACCGCCGCCGTCAGTGTCAGCCAGTTTGCCGTGGCATACGGAGCTCCATTGCAGTCTTTAACACTGGTAGCATGCCGCGACAGCGTGGACGTGAACCGTATGTGCAGTTGACGGACTTTGAGCGAGGGCGTATAGTGGGCATGCGGGAGGCCGGGTGGACGTACCGCCGAATTGCTCAACACGTGGGGCGTGAGGTCTCCACAGTACATCGATGTTGTCGCCAGTGGTCGGCGGAAGGTGCACGTGCCCGTCGACCTGGGACCGGACCGCAGCGACGCACGGATGTACGCCAAGACCGTAGGATACTACGCAGTGCCGTAGGGGACCGCACCGCCACTTCCCAACAAATTAGGGACACTGTTGCTCCTGGGGTATCGGCGAGGACCATTCGCAACCGTCTCCATGAAGTTGGGCTACGGTCCCGCACACCGTTAGGCCGTCTTCCGCTCACGCCCCAACATCGTGCAGCCCGCCTCCAGTGGTGTCGCGACAGGCGTGAATGGATGGACGAACGGAGACGTGTCGTCTTCAGCGATGAGAGTCGCTTCTGCCTTGGTGCCAATGATGGTCGTATGCGTGTTTGGCGCCGTGCAGGTGAGCGCCACAATCAGGACTGCATACGACCGAGGCACACAGGGCCAACACCCGGCTTCATGGTGTGGGGAGCGATCTCCTACACTGGCCGTACACCACTGGTGATCGTCGAGGGGACACTGAATAGTGCACGGTACATCCAAACCGTCATCGAACCCATCGTTCTACCATTCCTAGACAGGCAAGGGAACTTGCTGTTCCAACAGGACAATGCACGTCCGCATGTATCCCGTGCCACCCAACGTGCTCTAGAAGGTGTAAGTCAACTACCCTGGCCAGCAAGATCTCCGGATCTGTCCCCCATTGAGCATGTTTGGGACTGGATGAAGCGTCGTCTCACGCGGTCTGCACGTCCAGCACGAACGCTGGTCCAACTGAGGCGCCAGGTGGAAATGGCATGGCAAGCCGTTCCACAGGACTACATCCAGCATGTCTACGATCGTCTCCATGGGAGAATAGCAGCCTGCATTGCTGCGAAAGGTGGATATACACTGTACTAGTGCCGACATTGTGCATGCTCTGTTGCCTGTGTCTATGTGCCTGTGGTTCTGTCAGTATGATCATGTGATGTATCTGACCCCAGGAATGTGTCAATAAAGTTTCCCCTTCCTGGGACAATGAATTCACGGTGTTCTTATTTCAATTTCCAGGAGTGTATTAATGTAGGTTTCAGTGGTAGAGGTTTGCACATGGGAACTGATTTGAGTAGGCAAGTAGTATCTTGCAGACAGAACTAATCTCTTGCGGTTGATGTATAACGTTGAAGCATCAGTACAATACGAGTATTTGTATGATAGTATGAATTTATTGAAATGATAATATTGGAATGTTATTCAATTAAGTCAGTAATGTAATGCTAGTTAGCCGATTGCGCTCCCAGAGGTAACTGGGTTGCTGCCATTTGTTACTATGAATTATGTGGTTTTTGTGGTGCCTCGAGCGAGGTATTGACTCTAGGGCTTATTGTATCGGTTTTGGCTACAACAGCTTACAACGGAAACCACTTGGCTTAGTAGTTTTCAATTCGTCCACAAGGATTCACGTAGATCATTCCCTTGGCCACGAATAAAGTAAACTCCAGTTAAACAGAACCATTAACACGGACGGCACGTTGCAAAACTTTGACTTAATTATGAACAGTGACACGTGACGTTTTTTCGAGTGGGGAGTTGTAGTATTGTAGTGAGACGCGTAGGACCAACATCTGAAGAGGCACACCTTTTCATGACTGTTTAACTTTCAGGATATTTTCTACAGTTCTGAATGGATACTGTGCCTGCATATTAACAGAGAGTCACCTTCAAGGCAAGGCGACGCGTTATACAGTGACGTGCTTTGCTATAACGTCGCAGAAGTAGATTGCGCTAGTGTTTTGAAGCTACACAGTACGAAAGTCAATGTCTGCCCCATCAACACAATACCTACAAAATCAAAATACCTAAGACACAGAGCACAATTTTCATATATACAAGTCTAACCAACTGGTTCTGCTCCGACAGCTTATATTAACGATATTTTAGGATATCTGTCTTTTTACTATTTTCCTGTCACCCTCCATTTCTTTCTATCTTTTCATCTCTAGGCATCTACTTGATACAACGTTCTCAGTAGTCTATTTTATACATTCACATCTTTCCCTGATATGTACTACTGATTGTAGCGGCAACTAAACGTCCCACGAAGCAGTCTTTCGTCAAGTGTTATCCACAGACATACTGTTTCGCCTATTCATTCTAGTATCTATTTTATGTGTTATGTCCTCTTAACTTGACCTTCTTTCTTTACACCATATTTCAGATTATTTCCTCATTTCATTTAAGTGTTCCAGACGTGCAATTTGTAAAATTTGTTCTTCAATGTTGCATCAGTTTTGTTTTCAGTAAAGCTGTTTTAGCACCTACGCTACTCTTCTTGTGACAATTTTATTTCTTTCTTCTCCTGTGGGAACTTTTTTTTGCCTGCTGTGCTGTGTTTTTCTGAGTTCTGGTGGTTAGCTAGTCGCCATTCTCCTTTTATTTGTCTTCATCACTTAAATCTTGCGTTTGCTTTGTTTGCCATAACCTCTTTTTCTTTAAAAGTGGTCTCTCCATTCGTTGTAACAATTCATATATTTGGCCAAAAGAGTTATCTACCAATCAAAGCATTGTATCTGTTTTCCTCTGCACTTACGTTCCTGTTATGCAAGTATCTTCATTTCCTTTGCCGCGCGGGGTAGCCGCGCGATCTGAGGCGCCTTGACACGGTCCGCGAGGCTCCGCACATCGGAGGTTCGACTCCTCCTCGGGCATGGGTGTGTGTGTTGTCCTTAGCGTAGGTTAGTTTAAGTAATATTAAGTAGTGTGTAGGCTTAGGGACCGATGACCTCAGCAGTTTGGTCCTATAAGACCTTACCACAGATTACCAAATTATCATTTCCTTCATTCATTCCTCGACTTTAAATTCAGTCAACAGTGGTGACAAGTAGCAGCTGCATTTTCCCACATTCTGAACATTTAAGGGCCTTCTGTTATTTCCTCTTGTATTCCGCTTGACTATGATTTCTTTATAATATCTTCACTGCAGTAAATCCGATCATCAAAATGTCAAAGGTTTTCTCTGGTCCATAACTACTACAAAGGCATTTTGGTTTTTATTTCTACTTGCTTTTATTACCCCACACAAACGTAGAATTGCTTCTCAAGTACGATTACCTTTGTTAAAGACATAGTGTCCATGTCAAGTATCTCTTCGATACTAGACAAACTCAAGATTTCCCCATAAACCATTACTAATACATCTCTATGCTTCTCCTAATCACGTGACTCAAAAATGTTTTAGGAGCGTAGTGTCACAGTTGTCTGCACTTTCGTCGTAAGCCGAATGTAACGTCTGGTTAAGTCTACAATACAGTGCCACAAAGTCGCGATTTTGCAGTGTGGATTCCTTGGATCCCTAGGAACCAAACCTGGAGCTATCAAGAGAATATGAGGAAATCTCAAATCGATTTTTTTTATATGGGAAGGACACACCGGAAGAAATACAATGTCAGAATTGTAGCTGCTAGAATTTATTTTAAAAAAATGTTGAAATCTGCCAAATTCCTAGCTCACCAGGCGGCTGGAGAAATATACAGCGCATGTGCAACTCGGCGGGCACATGCCGCTGACTGACGGTACATTGCTAAACAGGTAACAGGGCACAACGTGATCGTAATTTGTGAAGAGAATTTCGGCTTTTGCTGTTCACACTTACTATTCGCTAGAATTTGTAACTCATTTAACTAAACAGTTGGCTTTGCAGTATCGCTAAGTGTTAACAACAGAAATAAAACTGAATTAATTTTATTCTGTGATTTCTTGACTTATGGTTCTGTCTTTGCGCAGATTCCAGAAGGAAGGAATACGGGGTTTTACGTCCTGTTGACAGTGGGGTCGTTAGAGACAGAACTAAGCTCGGATTGTGTCTAAGGATGGGGAAGGTAATCGGCCGTTTCCTTTAAATGGAAATAACTATCCGTCATTTGCCAGGAGTGATTTAGGGAAATCACGAAAAATCTAAATCTGGATTGCTGAAAGAGGGTTTGACCCATTGTCGTCCTAACGTTTCAGAGCTTCACAGTGATGTGGAATCCAGTTAATGTTCCCAACCTTGCAAATGTAAAATATGAAGAACAGGGTATGTAATCGAAATGTCCTACTTGTCTGAAGACCTACGTATGTGTTGTTTATTAGTTAATTTCTTGGACATTCCTTTGAATGATGTCGACATTTCGTTAGAAATTGTAATAACGTTAGAATAAATAGAAAATAACTCAGAAAATTCCCTGAATTGTGGTTCAAATGATGACAGTTGTGCTAATTAAAGTTCAAAAAAATGATAATGTACCTTCCAAGCCCAAAGAAAACATCTATGGTAATAGCTTCCACTGACAAAGCGAAGGCCTTAATTTTTTTGGTTAAATTGAGGAGGGAGCAAACACTTAAACCTACGCAGTGTGAAAAGCTGATTTCACTTCGTAAAATCTAAACATGAATGTAAAACAATAAACTGATAGCCAAGATCGCAGGAATTCTTTTTATTCCATGATTGCCGGTTTCGACGAAACTAAAGCCGCCATCATCAGATCTCAGGACATATACAGGTTACAACATCAAGGCAGACAATGGTGATATTAATAGTTGCCTACAACATGCATGCCTTACAAAATTGTCATACGTGGCACATAGGCGTCCAAGAGAGATGACATTGTAAGTGTTAAGTGTCTGCATCACACACAAACGCAAGCTTGTGATGGAGACACTTAACATTTATAATGTCATCTCCGATGATAGCGGCTTTAGTTTCGCCGAAAACGGTAATCATAGAATAAAAGAATTCCTGATATCTTGGCTACCATTCATTTATTGTCTCGTTGTCTAGTGACCGTGTTGTGGGAAAGGGTGACAACCTTCTGTTGCCACGCTAGTGATTATTTTCTTTTCCATTATCTTTCTTAAGATTCTGGAGATTCATTGCCCTAGTCAGCTGGAGACTGTTTAAATATAGACCGTTTATATATTTGATAATCAGTATTTTTGTATTAAAAATATTAAGTGGTAACCTTTTGCCGCGCGGGATTAGCCGATCGGTCTTAGGCGCTGCAGTCATGGACTGTGCGACTGATCCCGGCGGAGGTTCCAGTCCTCTCTCGGGCATGGGTGTGTGTGTTTGTCCTTAGGATAATTTAGGTTAAGTAGTATGTAAGCTTAGGGACTGACGACCTTAGCAGTTAAGTCCCATAAGATTTCACTCAGATTTTTTGGTAACCTTTTCCTTCTTCTGTGATTGCATAACATTCCACCCATTTCAAAATTATCATTAATAGTTAGACTAGGTTTAGAATAGATTCGTCCTTCAGAAGGGCCTGTTGTACATTTTCCTCCTACTAACCGGCATAATTTTCCTTCGGTAACGATAGCCTTACTCACTGTAAAATTTAATTAGAC
The DNA here is from genome assembly GCF_023864275.1 of Schistocerca cancellata. NCBI lineage: Eukaryota > Metazoa > Arthropoda > Insecta > Orthoptera > Acrididae > Schistocerca > Schistocerca cancellata. Next base: position 689,189,974 of record NC_064626.1, read on the forward strand.
ATACGCGATCACGGTCAATTGTATCGCAATCAACTACGCCGATTAGGAAGGGGGAGGTTACATACAACTTTCTGGAAAATTCGTTAGTCTGTTAAAAATGTTTTTTTTTTCGAGAAGTTGAATCACGATATTAGTTCCGGGTGGAATATAAATTATATTAATCTTTTCGTCGTCCTCCTAAAGACAGAGATGTCATTATGTCCATGCCAATGGTCCAGCACAAGCAGTGAATTATTTTCTCCAAATGGCAAGACGTTTCGGATGTAACACCGAAAACTATTCTCTTCCAAGAGTTAATTATGTCGATTACAAATATTTTGCAATTGAACTGTCTTTCTTTCCATTTTTGGTTCTAATTTACCTTGGCAGAGATAAAGTTGCGGAAACAGTAATTCACTGATATTTGTCACTGGCATTGTTGTGTACGAATCTGTCAAAGCATTCATCGACTGCACAGGCGCCTCTGACTTTTGCTCACTCGAGATGATAAAAGTGCAGTTTGCTCGAAATCTGTCTGAGTGGCTTTATACGCAGCTTTTAGGGGTTAACAAGAAGCTTCATGACGTCAGCTCCGAATTTCTCTGTAGTATTACCTATTAATGACATCTGTCATGTTTACTTGAGGTAAACTTCATAATTTTGGGATTTTGATTTCCGTACAATTTCCTGATCGAAGAAGCCTGAAAATCAGCAGTTCATTTCACTTGCAATGCAGAGCGCCCAGTCTCGTAGATCTCCCCGAGTAACAGGGCACTGACTTTCAGGAACATTTCTAAATCTTTCAGATAGTTTCTTTTTCGCATTTTTTCGAGTTTCATTTTGACGTTTACTTCGTACTTCGTGCAAACCTTTCTTTCATTCATACAATTCATGTTCAGTAAGGAGCACATTGTGCTCATGTGGGAGCGATCTAGATGGTTGTAGAACAGTAAACAGGTAGCCAAGATCGCAGGAATTCTTTTTATTCCATGATTACCGGTTTCGGCGAAACTAAAGCCGCCATCATCGGCTCTTAGGATCCTTGTAACCAATATGTTTCCTAAGATCCGTTGATGGCGGCTTTAGTTTCGCCCAAAACGGTAACCATGGAATAAAAAGAATTCCTACGATCTCGGCTACCAGTTTACTGTTCTACAACCATCTAGATCGCTCCTACATGAGCACAATGTGCTCCCTACGAAACCACTGAGTTTGCATTTACTCAATCCGAAGTACTTAATTTTGAAGGTAAAGTGAAATGAAGTTGTTGGTTAAATAAATGACTGACTGTAACTTTATTTCGTAAAAAATGACGTTCTGTAACCTCAGCGTAACGTAATGCTAAATTTGGAAAAAGGCAAGCAATTTACTTTTAATTATTGAAAGACTGAATTGAATTTACTTTCAGCAAATGAGCAACTGATTTATTTGTAACATAACAATAAGGTACGTACCAAGCCAGCAGAAGTCACTCACTAAGCTAAATACAGAATCAAAGAAAGTGCGCACTCTTAATTTGTGCTGTATCTTTAGTTATTAATTTCGCCAGTGAAATTTTACGTTACTTTAAGTGAATGAAATACTCAAAACTGCAAATTAGTTAAGCCTCTGCCATGCAATACAACAATGAACAGTTACTGAGGCAGCAAAATATAGACAGAAACTGGTAATTAGCGAACAAACAAATCTGGCAGTGAGTTGTTGCTGTTGTGTTGTCGTCTTCAGTCCTGAGACTGGTTTGATGCAGCTCTCCATGCTATTCTATCCTGTGCAAGCTTCTTCATCTTCCAGTACTTACTGCAATCCACATCCTTCTGAATCTGATTAGTGTATTCATCCCTTGGCCTCTACGATTTTCACCCTCCACGCTGCCCTCCAATGCTAAATTTGTGATCACCTGATGCCTCAGAACATGTCTTAAAAACCGGTCACTTCTTCTTGTCAAGTTGTGCCACAAACTCCTCTTCTCCCCAATCCTATTCAATACCTCCTCATTAGTTATGTGATCTACCCATCCAATCTTCAGCATTCTTCTGTAGCACTACATTTCGAAAGCTTCTATTCTGTTCTTGTCCAAACTATTTATCGTCCATGTTTCACTTCCATACATGGCTACACTCCATACAAATACTTTCAGAAACGACTTCCTGACACTTAAATCTATACTCGATGTTAACAAATTTCTCTTCTTCAGAAACGCTTTCCTTGCCATTGCCAGTCTACATTTTATATCCTCTCTACTTCGTCCATCATCAGTTATTTTGCTCCCCCAGTAGCAAAACTTCTTTACTACTTTAAGTGTCTCATTTCCTAATCTAATACCATCAACATCACCCGACTTAATTCGACTACATTCCATTATCCTCGTTTTGCTTTTGTTGATGTTCATCCTATATCCTTCCTTCAAGACACCATCCATTCCGTTCAACTGCTCTTCCAAGTCTTTTGCTGTCTCTGACAGAATTACAATGTCATCGGCGAACCTCAAAGTTTTTATTTCTTCTCCATGGATTTTAATCACTACACCGAATTTTTCTTTTGTTTCCTTTACTGCTTGCTCAATATACAGATTGAATAACATCGGGGATAGGCTACAACCCTGTCTCATTCCCTTCCCAACCATCCTCCCCTCTCATGCCCCTCGACTCTTATAACGGCCATCTGGTTTCTGTACAAATTGTAAATAGCCTTTCGCTCCCCGTATTTTACCCCTGCCACCTTCAGAATGTGAAAGAGTGTATTCCAGTCAACATTGTCAAAAGCTTTCTCTAAGTCTACAAATGCTAGAAACGTAGGTTTGCCTTTTCTTAATCTAGCTTCTAAGATAAGTCGTAGGGTCAGTATTGCGTCACGTGTTCCAACATTTCTGAGGAATCCAAACTGATCTTCCCCGAGGTCGGCTTCTACCAGTTTTTCCATTCCTCTGTAAAGAATTCGTGTTAGTATTTTGCAGCCGTGGCTTATTAAACTGATAGTTCGGTAATTTTCACATCTGTCAACACCTCCTTTCTTTGGAATTGGAATTATTGTATTCTTCTTGAAGTATGAGGGTATTTCACCTGTCTCATTCATTTTGCTCACTAAATGGTAGAGTTTTGTTAGGTCTGGCTCTCCCAAGGCCGTCATTAGTTCTAATGGAATGTTGTCTACTCCCGGGGCCTTGTTTCGACTTAGATCTGTCAATGCTCTGTCAAAATATTCACGCAGTATCATATCTCTCATTTCATCTTCATCTACATTCTCTTCCATTTCCATAATATTGTCCTGTCCGCCCCTGGTAGCTGAGTGATCAGCGTGACAGACTGTCAAACCTAAGGGCCCGGGTTCAATTCCCGGCTGGGTCGGAGATTTTCTCCACTCAGGGGCTGGGTGTTGTGTTGTCCTAATCATCATCATTTCATCCCCATCGACGCGCAGGTCGCCGAAGTGGCGTCAAATCGAAAGACCTGCACCAGGCGAACGGTCTACCCTACGGGAGGCCCTAGCCACACGACATTTCAATATTGTCCTTAAGTACATCGGCCTTGTATAGACCCTCTATATACTTCTTCCACCTTTCTGCTTTCCCTTCTTTGCTTAGTACTGGGTTTCCAGCTGTGCTCTTGATATTCATGCAAGTCGTCCTCTTTTATCCAAAGGTCTCTTTAATTTTCCTGTAGGCAGTATCTATCTTACCCTTAGTGATATGTGCCTCTTCATCCTTACATTTGTCCTCTAGCCATCCCTGCTTAGGCATTTTGGACTTCCTGTCGATCTCATTTTTGAGACGTTTGTATTCCTTTTTGCCTGCTTCATTTACGGCATTTTTGTATTTTCTCCTTTCATCAATTAAATTCAATATTTCTTCTGTTACCCAAGGATTTCTATTAGCCCTCGTCTTTTTACCTACTTGATCCTCTGCTACCTTCACTATTTCATCTCTCAAAGCTACCCATTCTTCTTCTACTGTTTCTTTCCCTCATTCTTGTCAGTCGTGGCCTAATGCTCTCCCTGAAGCTCTCTACAACCTCTGGTTCTTTCAGTTTATCCAGGTCCCATCTCGTCAATTTCCCATTTATTCCGGGAAGGGGGGCGTTGAGATCTGACACCACGCTCAATCACATCCCAGATGTTTTCGATGAGGTTCAGATCTGGCGAGTTGGGGGGCCAACACCTCAACTGGAACTCTGCCCTGTGTTCCTCGAATCACTCCATCACAGTCTTGGCTCTGTAAAATGGAGCATTATCTTTTGAAACATACCACTGCCGTCAGGAAACATGATCGTCACGAAGGAGTGTACGTAGTCTGAAACCAGGGTACGGTACTCCTTGGCCGTCATGGTGCCTTGTAAGATCTCCATTGGACCCATGGATGCCCTTGTTGAATGTTCCCCTGAGCATAATGGAGCCTCCGTCAAGTTGTCTCCGCCCCGCAGTACAGGCGTCAAGGAGCTGTTACCAAAAAAATGGCTCTGAGCACTATGGGACTTAACATCTATGGTCATCAGTCCCCTAGAACTTAGAACTACTTAAACCTAACTAACCTAAGGACAGCACACAACACCCAGCCATCACGAGGCAGAGAAAATCCCTGACCCCGCCGGGAATCGAACCCGGGAACCCGGGCATGGGAAGCGAGAACGCTACCGCACGACCACGAGATGCAGGCATGGAGCTGTTACCCTGGAAGACGACTGATTCGCGTCCTCACATCGCCATGATGAAGAAGGTGTCGGGACTCATCAGACCGAGCAACGTTCTGCCGCTGCGCCAGCATCCAGTGCCGATGGTCATGTGCCCATTTCAGTCGTAGTTGCCGATGCCGTGGTGTTACCATTGGCACGTGCATGGTTTGCCGTCTGCAGAGGCCCATTCGTTAGGAGTGCTCAGTCCACTGTGTGCCCAGACACACTTGTATTCTACCGAGCATTAAAGTCTGATGGTAGTTCCGCCACATTTCGTCGCCTGTCCAGCCTACGACGTTCGACACCTGTAATGAGGGGTAGCCGCCCAACCCAAGGACGTCTGGACGTGGTTTTACCTCGGTTTCGCCACGTGTTGACGACACTCACCACAGCACTCCTCAAACACCCAACCAAGTGTGCGGTTTCCGAAATGCTTGTGTTGAGCCTCCGAGCCATCAGAATCTGCCCTCTGACAAACTCAGATAGATCGCGCGCCTTTCCCATTGTAAACACGGACAACACGCTCATTGATACTACATGCGCCGTGCGTGCGTCTTACTAGCAGTCATTGCTCGCCAGGTGACGCTGCTATCGTCTGGAGGGGTTTGCAGCGATAGTATATCGCTGGTCATAATGTTCTGGCTGATAAGTATGAGCTGACGCAGCCGTGACAAGAGGACGTTGCGCCGCGTCGTAGCTCCGCCTAGCGCGAAATCGGAAGTGCACACACAGGAATTTTAAGCACTTTAACCCTACCAAAAAGTCTCACTTCATTAATTTTTTGAATAACTTGCAGTCCAAGTCGACAGTTAAACTGTTGAAGATTTAATTGTTACGCGGCTGACTAGCAGAGGAAAGATGATAAAGGGAATGTACGATCTTGTACTATAGACGACTTCTATCAATCGGGACTTTAATTAGTTGACATTACATATTTTATAACGATTTCTAAAGCACGTTCTTACGATGATTTTTGAATAATGTATATTTTGCTAACAATTAAACAGTTCCTTGTTTATTCTCTTGTGGTCATCACAAACACGCTAGGTGTCTGTTGGATGACGAAAAGAAACATTTTCCTTACACCAGCGCACGCGTTCTAAATAAAGAAATAATGTGTTCAGACACTTCACAGTAATTACTGGTTATATTTAGACAGAACTGGAATGGAGTAAGAAATGGTCGTGGCCGTTGTTCCGCATATTCCGCTGCATACCAGATGTACTTGATCAGATTCGTAATATGCGGTGACGCAAACTGAAAACGCAGAAATGACTGACGTTTAACAAACCTGAAAAGACAAAAAGGTAACGGAAATTATGTAGCCCGACTGTAACACCGAAAATGCAGATAAAATATTTTCTGGACCACCCAAAACTTTTCGTCTTTTAATATCCGCTGATAACTTGTACTTTACCGCAAATGTTGAACCTGTAGGTGTTATTACAGAAACTATATTTCATATATAATGGATGTAATAGTGTATTCATTTGTGAATGTGTATAACTGAATATAATTGTAATGTAAATATCGTAAATTGATTGGTAATAACCATAGGAGCTTCATTTTAATGTATCGATAGCAACGACGAAACGGCAGTAGCTGTGCCGTTGTTTATCTTTGCATATGGAGAGTCTGTGGCGCTGCGAGCAGCGCTCTCGCAGCCGCGGTGTGCGGTTATGATCGCGCAAGTGTAGGCGCACGTAATTCGTTAATCTGCGAGTACTGAGAGGACGGAAGGAGTGAACAGGAGGAGGAAGCTGCAGTTCTGACTGTTGCCTGTCCCATAACTATCCGTGGCTCTGGAGACGACTCGTGGTTCTCAATCAGCAGCAGCAACAGCGGCAGCGCAGCATTGTCATCGGCTACATTCGGCCACAGCTATAACATCGTAACACTGTGAACTAATATTGTACTGACATTACCCAGTGGCATGTTTCACGAACGTTAACAATATTCGTCAATAATAATCTGCAATACTTAAAACTTGTAGGGCATCTGTGCTGTCATTGTCCTCAGACATTATTCCAAGCGTAGTCCCCCACCTTTCCATGAATCACCGAGTGTCGTGAAAACATAAAAATTGATTTACTACTGAACATCAACAAAAGCAAAACGAGGATAATGGAATGAAGTCTAATTAAGTTGGGTGATGCTGAGGCAATTAGATTAGGAAATGAGATACTTAAAGTAGTAAAGTAGTTTTGCTATTTGGGGAGCAAAATAACTGATGATGGTCGAAGTAGAGAGGATGTAAAATGTAGACTGGCAATGGCAAGGAAAGCGTTTCTGAAGAAGAGAAATTTGTTAACATCGAGTGTAGATTAAAATGTCAGGAATTCGTTTCTGTAAGTATTTGTATGGAGTGTAGCTATGTATGGAAGTGGAACGTGGACGATAAATAGTTTAGACAAGAAGAGAATAGAAGCTTTCAAAATCTGGTGCTACAGAAGAATGCTGAAGTTTAGATGGGTAGGTATTGAATAGAATTGGGGAGAAGAGGAGTTTGTGGCACAACTTGACTAGAAGAAGGGATCGGTTGGTAGGACATGTTCTGAGGCATCAAGGAATCACGAATTTAGCATTGGAGGGCAGTGAGGAGGGTAAAAATCGTAGAGGGAGACCAAGGGATGAGTACACTAAACAGATTCATAAGGATGTAGGTTGCAGTAGGGACTGGGAGATGAAGAAGCTTGCACAGGATAGAGTAGCATGGAGAGCTCCATCAAACCAGTCTTTGGACTGAAGACCACCACATCAGCATGTGACTAGTGTATACGCATGTGGTGCCAAATCCCTCTAGCGATGTACCAATGCCTCGTTGCTTCCATACCACGGCGCGTCGCCGCTGTTATCCGTGCCAAATGTGGACATATCGCCTGTTAGTTGGGCAGGCACAATATTCTGGCTGTTCACTGTATTTGTCAACTCGAGCGCTAGGCAGGAAGCACTGTACACACAGGTCTTATAAGCGGTTGTTCGTGCGGTAGAAATGAGGAACTTTAACATTTTTTTTAAACTACTTGCAGTGCGCCTTAGCAATTAAAATTTTGATAGTGCATTTCTCTCGGTGAATTCTACCTGCACGAAAATTTTCGGGGTAGGTTTCGACAGGTCAGACTGGACCATTCCCTGATAAGTGCCACCTCAGCAGAGTTGGAAGTACCAGAAAGTATAATTTCAACACCTCTAAGACACAAAAATACTCCTCGTAATGCTTTACACGTTTGACGACAGGCAGACAGAAACCAGTCGACTGTACAAAACGAAAAAAGTAAAGGAAAATTACTCATCCAGACATCCACAACTTTACCAAGCTAGGTGGCGCAAATATGACACAGGACTCGCATTTTGAAGGAGCAGGGTTCCAATCCTTGTCTGGCTACACAGATTTACTTTTTCCGTAGATCCCTGCTTCGTCAGAGACGAATCCTTTTAAAAGTGCACACCCGGTTTTCTACTCTATCCGACTCTGTACCTTACTCTTAAGGAACTCGCCGTCGACTGATATTAAGGCATTATCATCTTCATTACGTTTGATTACTTGGCGCCTTGCTGAACCTGGAGGTAGTTTTGCTCTGATATATTAGTATAGTGTTACCGTCCATCTATGAATTAAAAATGAGATTGGTCTACGGAAGAATTTGAGACAGCCAAATGCGTCCAGTGGTGTAGATTTTGCTTCATAGGAACTACAGGGTCGTCAGAGATAATAATGCCCCCACTTTACACCGGAATCTTCCATCGGCAGATAATCCAAAGCAACTTTCTGTCATTTCTGAGAAAACGAAAGACCGCACTGTAAGTTGAATGGTATAGAATTTCTTCGGGAACAAGTACCGGACGGGATGCATGTGTCCTGCGACGACATGTAGCTACGTTGGAGGCCGGAGGTGGCGCACTTCTGTAGAAATCTCTTTCTTCATGAGTTTTCGTTAGTTCACAGCCACCTGTATGTTTAGCTAAATGAGCGGTCAGGGATTAGCACCACGTAGTTACAATTACAAAAACACCAAAAAAATTACAAAGAAAGTTAGAAGTAACAGTGGTTAAGCCAACTATTTCCTCGCTAGATTGTATGAATGACAGGAAAAGAAGATTTTCCCACCCTAAAAAGGCCACAAACCGGTGGCTGCAATGACACAGCAAACGCAATGAAATAATGGGCCTGTTGCGGCTTTCAGCGCTGAGCAGCTGATTAAAACGACGCTTCCCCGAGAACGTCCATTCAGCTTTGTGGTTATTGATGCTGTACGTGTCAGGCTTTTGTGGTCTGCGCGTGCATATTGGAGGTCGGCTTGCGATGCGTGACGATTGCGCCTGTGAAACACGAACACCATCGCAATCCTCGCTGCACATTGCCGCTTCTAGTTGTCGTTCCTGCTTCGTGAAAATAATGTAAATAATCAAACTTGTTTTTCAGATGTAGCCAGTGATTCTTGTGGCTCCAATGAATAGACGTAGGGGTTTCTGTTACTATCTTGTCTCACGGCCTCAGCTATTGCGTCTCTTTCAGCCGCACCTCTTATAACTGCAGTCTGGCTTCTATGCAAGCTGGAGATAACTTATCGCTCTTTGTTTTTTATCCCCACTACCTTCAACAGTCGCACTGTTAAAAGCCTGTATTAAATCAACAAATTCTACAAATATTTATTTTTCCTTTTTCAGCTTATTTTTTTCTGTTGCATAACGAGATCCAAATCCGCCTAGGGCGGTCGGTGTGCGAGGACGTGTCGTGCTTCGTGTTTACGTTCCAGCGACACAGCGGCGGTCGGGAGGGACAAACACATAGCAGGAGAGTAGTGAAGCTAACAGCCGAAACACAGCCTGAAAGTTTTCATACAGGAAGACAACATCCAAAAACACGCTCAGTCAAAATGTTAACTGCTAAGGCGCTCTGCAAGAATTATTGAAGATATTGAAGTTATTCATTCATTTTTGCCGCAGAAGGAATCGCTTATAACAGCGGTCTGTACAGCCCTTCCCGCCCAGCGCCGAATCGCAGAATAAGCCGATGCAACCGTGACAAGGGGAAGTAGTGCCGCGAAACGCGAAGTCCAAGGTGCACACACGGGAATTTTAAGCACTCAACCAATCCGAAAATATCATACTTCATTAATTTTTTGAATAACTTGCAGTTCATATCGATAGCTAAACTGTTGGAGATGTAAATGTTACACAACTAACTAGCAAAAGAAAGATAATAAAGGCATTGTGTGATTTTTATTACTGAGGACTCCCATCCATCGGAACTTTGATTTGTCGACAAAATATTTTATAACGATTCCTGTCGCACATTTATTATGATGATTTTTGAATAATCTATATTTTGCTGACAATGAGACAGTTCCTTCTTTATTCTCGTTAGTCATCACAAAAATGCGAAGTGTCTGTTGGATGAGGAAAACAAACCATTTTTTTCTTACACCAGGCGCACGTGATAAATGAAAATTAATGCATTCAGACACTTCAGCCGGCCGCGGTGGTCTAGCGGTTCTGGCGCTGCAGTCCGGAACTGCGGGACTGCTACGGTCGCAGGTTCGAATCCTGCCTCGGGCATGGGTGTGTGTGGTGTCCTTAGGTTAGTTAGGTTTAAGTAGTTCTAAGTTCTAGGGGACTTATGACCTAAGATGTTGAGTCCCATAGTGCTCAGAGCCATTTGAACCATTTTTTTGAACACTTCACAGTAACTGCTAGTTATATTTAGACAGAACTGGAACGGAGTAGGAAATCGTCGTCGCCATTATTCCGCCAAATTCATAATATGTGATGATGCAAACTGACATCGCAGAAATGACTGACGTTAAACAATACTGTTCCGCTAATAAATCGGAAAAGACAAAGAGGTAATGGAAATTATATTGCCTGGCCATTTTCTGAAAAGTGCTTTAGACTGTTGAAAATGTTTTTTACCGAGACGTGAATCACACTATTAGTCCCAGGTGGAATCCGAATTATGTTAACAAGGCCTCTATAATGTCACTCCTTAAACACAACAACTAGCAATTCAATAAATAAATTAACAATTTATTTAGACCACATGAATCAAATCGGTAACATACAACCAACATGTGGCCATCATTAAGATAATATCGAAAAATGGCACCTTCATTCTTAAGCAAGCAGCAAATTACAATTACTTAACGAATAGTAAATTACATCAGAAGTGATTTAAAGAAATGTGGAATGTGGTACCAAATATATACATATATATATATATATATCGATAGCTAAACTGTTCGAGATGTAAATGGTACACAACTTACTAGCAATAACACAAGTAAGGCATTGTTGTTGTTGTTGTTGTTGTTGTGATCTTCAATCCTGAGACTGGTTTGATGCAGCTCTCCATGCTACTCTATCATGTGCAAGCTTCTTCATCTCCCAGTACTTACTGCAACCTACATCCTCCTGAATCTACTTAGTGTATTCATCTCCTGGTCTTCCTCTCCGATTTTTACCCTCCACGCTGCCTTCCAGTACTAAATTGGCGATCCCTTGATGTCCCAGAACATGTCCTACCAACCGATCCGTTCTTTTAGTCAAGTTGTGCCCCAAATTTATTTTTTCCCCAATGCTATTCAATACCTTCTCATTACTTATGTGATCTACCCATCTAATCTTCAGCATTCTTCCGTAGCACCACATTTCGAAAGCTTCTATTCTCTTCTTGTCCGAACTATTTATTGTCCATGTTTCACTTCCATACATGGCTACACTCCATACAAATCCTCTCAGAAACGACTTCCTGACACTTAAATCTATACTCGATGTTAATAAATTTCTCTTCTTCAGAAACGCTTTCCTGGCCATTGCCAGTCTACATTTTATATCCTCTCTACCTCGACCATCATCAGTTATTTTGCTCCCCAAATAGCAAAACTCCTTCACTACTTTAAGTGTCTCATTTCCTAATCTAATTCCCTCAGCATCACCCGACTTAATTCGACTACATTCCATTATCCTCATTTTGCTTTTGTTGATGTTCATCCTACATCCTACTTTCAAGACATTGTCCATTTCGTTGAACTGCTCTTTCAAGTCCTTTGCTGCCTCTGACAGAATTACAATGTCATCGGCGAACCTCAAAGTTTTTATTTCTTCTCCATGGATTTTAATACCTACTCCGAATATTTCTTTTGTTTCCTTTACTGCTTGCTCAATATACACATCGAATAACATCAGAGAGGGGCTTCAACTCTGTCTCACTCCCTTCCCAACCACTGCTGCCCTTTCGTGCCCCTCGACTCTTTTAACTGCCATCTGGCTTCTCTACAAATTGTAGATAGCATTTCGCTCCCTGTGTTTTACCCCTGCCACCTTCAGAATTTGAAAGAGAATATTCCAGTCAACATTGTCAAAAGCTTTCTCTAAGTCTACAAATGCTAGAAATGTAGGTTTACCTTTCCTTAATCTTTCTTCTAAGATAAGTCGTAGGTCAGTATTGCCTCACGTGTTCCAATATTTCTACGGAATCCAAACTGATCTTCCCCGAGGTCGGCTTCTACCAGTTTTTCCATTCGACTGTAAAGAATTTGCATTAGTATTTTGCAGCTGTGACTTATTGAACTGATAGTTCGGTAATTTTCACATCTGTGAACATCTGCTTTCTTTGGAATTGGAATTATTATATACTTCTTGAAGTCTGAGGATATTTCGCCTGTCTCATACATCTTGCTCACCAGATGGTAGAGTTTTGTCAGGACTGGCTCTCCCAAGGCTGTCAGTAGTTCTAATGGAATGTTGTCTACTCCCGGGGCCTTGTGTCGACTTAGGTCTTTCAGTGCTCTGTTAAACTCTTCACGGTGTATCATATCTCCTATTTCATCTTCATCTACATTCCATCCATTTCCATAATATTGTCCTCAAGAACATCGCCCTTGTATAGGCTCTCTATATACTCCTTCCATCTTTCTGCTTTCCCTTCTTTGCTTAGAACTGGGTTTCCATCTGAGCTCTTGATATTCATACAAGTGGTTCTCTATTCTCCAAAGGTCTCTTTAATTTTCTTGTAGGCAGTATCTATCTTACCCCTAGTGAGATAAGCCTCTACATCTTTACATTTTTCCTCTAGCCATCCCTGCTTAGCCATTTTGCACTTCCTGTCGATCTCATTTTTGAGACGCTTGTATTCCTTTTTGCCTGCTTCATTTACTGCATTTTTAAATTTTCTCCTTTCATCAATTAAATTCAATATTTCTTCTGTTACCCAAGGATTTCTACTAGCCCTCGTCTTTTGACCTACTTTATCCTCTGCTGCTTTCACTACTTCATCCCTCAAAGCTACCCATTCTTCTTCTACTGTATTTCTTTCCCCCATTCCTGTCAATTGTTCCCTTATGCCATCCCTGAAACTCTGTACAACCTCTGGTTTAGTCAGTTTATCCAGGTCCCATCTCCTTAAATTCCCACCTTTTTGCAGTTTCTTCAGTTTTAATCTACAGTTCATAACGAATAGATTGTGGTCAGAGTCCACATCTGTTCCTGGAAATGTCTTACAATTTAAAACCTGGGTCCTAAATGTGATACCTTCTAGTATCTCCAGGATTCTTCCATGTATACAACCTTCATTTATGATTCTTGAACCAAGTGTTAGCTATGATTAAGTAATGCTCGGCGCAAAATTCTACCAGACGGCTTCCTCTTTCATTTCTTACCTAATAAGATTCCTTCTCTCCCTTTTCCTACTCTCGAATTCCAGTCACCCATGACTATTAAATTTTCGTCTCCCTTCACTACTTGAATAATTTCTTTTATCTCCTCATACATTTCATCAATTTCTTCATCATCTGCAGAGCTAGTTGGCATATAAACTTGTACTACTGTAGTAGGCGTGGGCTTCGTGTCTATCTTGGCCACAATAATGCGTTCGCTATGCTGTTTGTAGTAGCTTGCCCGCACTCCTATTTTTTTATTCATTATTAAAACTACTCCTGCATTACCCCTATTTGACTTTGTATTTATAACCCTGTATTCACCTGACCAAAAGTCTTGTTCCTCCTGCCACCGAACTTCACTAATTCCCACTATATCTAACTTTAAACTATCCATTTCCCTTTTTAAATTTTCTAACCTACCTGCCCGATTAAGGGATTTGACATTCCACGCTCCGATTCGTAGAACGCCAGTTTTCTTTCTCCTGATAACGACGTCCTCTTGAGTAGTCCCCGCCGGGAGATCCGAATGGGGGACTATTTTACCTCCAGAATATTTTACCCAAGAGGACGGCATCATCATTTAACCATACAGTAAAGCTGCATGCCCTCGGGAAAAATTACGGCTGTAGTTTCCCTTCGCTTTCAGCCGTTCGCAGTACCAGCACAGCAAGGCCGTTTTGGTTAGTGTTACCAGGCCAGATCAGTCAAACATCCAGACTGTTGCCTTTGCAACTACTGAAAAGGCTGCTGCCCCTCTTCAGGAACCACACGTTTGTCTGGCCTCTCAACAGATACCCCTCCGTTGTGGTTGCACCTACGGTACGGCCATCTGTATCGCTGAGGCACACAAGCCTCCCCACCAACGGCAAGGTCCATTGTTCATGGGGGGAGCAAGACGATACAGGTAATATAATTCATTGGCAAACATTTTTTTTTAATTATACATGCGAGTTTATCAAACGGGCGGTGACGCCAGGCTGACCTGGGCAAAAGGAGACTTAACTTAAAATGCCGGAAGCAGCAGATCAGTCGTCCAAAACAACACCTAAACGCCGGGGCCCAACCGGGAGTCGCTTCCCATTAGACGACACGTCACAGCTTCTGTGCACTGAAGCAGAGTGTGGCGCCGTTCCCACACACCCCAACGCGCAGAAAAAATGGTACAAATGGCTCTGAGCACTATGGGACTTAACAGCTGTGGTCATCAGTCCCTTAGAACTTAGAACTACTTAAACCTAACTAACGTAAGGACATCACACACATCCATGCCCGAGGCAGGATTCGAACCTGCGACCGTAGCAGTCGCAGGGTTCCGGACTGCGCGCCTAGAACCGCGAGACCACCGCGGCCGGCAACGCGCAGAAAACTGGAACACAAACAGACCTCAGAAAACAGGGTAAACACCAAGCAAACATCAATTAATATAAGTTAAGAGATCAATAAACAATATAAATTAAAAAACCAATAAGTGCTATTAATAGAAGTGACAGATTTTGCAGCAATATCAATGCTGTAAAACATTTAAACTGAGAAATGTACACAAATCCAATACTGAAAATATAGTATTAAACCTTTACACCCTCATAGTTTCCCAAACAATATTTCCACACCTGATTAAGACCGGTAGTGTGTACAAAGACGAAATGGAAAAATTTCAAGATACTATCACGTTATTCAAATGCACAACTTTGCTGTAAAACATTTAAACTAAGAAATGTACACAAATCCAATGCTGAAAATATAGTATCAGACCATCACACTCTCATAGTTTCCCAAACAATATTTCCACATATAATTTTTACCGACTATGTGTACAATGATAAAATTGAGATATTTCAAGATAATATCACGTTATTCAAATGCACAACTTCAGCACAAACTAGATTTTGTGCACCTTAATTTTCTTGTCGCAGGTCTGCAATGTAACTGACTTGTTTAAGTTTGGTATACGGCAAATTACAACTAGACTATGACCTAATATCTTTAATAGCTTACAGTCACTACATCTTTCGGGGACGCTGATTTCCTTAAAGGAAGTATTGACTGCTGGTCTGCTTCCGCTCACACACCTTGCCGCCTGCACTTACTTCATCAACACATGCACTAGACCAACCAACCAACCCGCAAGTGACACTCGCTACAACGCAAATAGTTCCACGAAACGAAGGCACCAAAACCACTTACACCTCCGATGGAGAGCGTTGCTCGAGATGGTCTCGAGGAAATGGTCTGTTCGATAAAACAGGTACCAAGGCAAGGCGACGATCAGCGCCCGGAGTTGAGATCAGGCAGGTGCACCACAAACTCGTGACCGTCCTGCAAAGTAGACAAGGCCGCGCCACTGCTGGCCAAGCCCGCGTGTTTTGCTCCTTCGTCCCCTGAAGCACGTGTTAGCGCCTCGTAGCGAGTCCGACGACCAACTCCCCTACCGCAAATACCCGCCGCCAGATAACAACAGGGGCAAAGATCGTAGTACAGCCGGGTAATCGATAGTACTGCCACATAGCTGGTGTGGCAGAAAAGGCGCACCACAGCTCAAATACAACTAATGAATCCGACTACCAACACATTAGAGCAACAGACTACAGACCAAACACAAAGACATGGAAGCGAAGACAAACCACCATGCCCACAGCCGAACCACACAGTGCACAGTCAAAAGAATCACTTCGTTCCATTTGAGACCAAAATCATAACCAGGAGATTTTCAGCAAAGGACGGAAGACACCTCCTTTCACGATGTAGACATGGTTCACACTTAATCAAAAGAGGGAGACCAAATCCCAATAATTACTAAAACTCAAAAGGGCGCAATCCAGAAAATACATGAAACAAAGTCTTTAGACTGTATGTACAATCCTACTTCTTCTTCTCAACCGGATTCACATCAGAGACAATCGAGATCTAACCGAGCCCTGGCATCACAACAAGAGGTTACTTTCAAAGAAACAGGACATAAAACAAGCAAAAATAAGGAAATCAAGTAAGAAACGAACTGGAGATCTTCTGATGTCAGTTAAAAAACGATACTAAAATGAATGCAGGTGTAAATACGCATTCGCTAGTCAAGAACGACAAGCGAAAAATAAAACTGCACCCCCGAACTTGCAGTGCGGTCCAAAGATTTCCTGGTCTGAAGAAATGTCATCTTAGGCAACACTCATGAACGCCCAAACATATCGTTTAGCTCCTATAAATGTAAAAAGGATATCTTCTGCCACCAAGATACTTGAATTGTGGGAGTATTTACAGGAAACAGATCTCAATGTTGATTTTTGAAGGAAGTATGATCTCCTGACTTTGCAAACACCACCGGATTTGTCTCAGTTATCAATATCGGTCCAGGGGTGGGTACAGTGGTCCTTTTCAGACAGGGAATACCGTGCACACCATTAGTTTTGGTTCCCCCTCATAAAGGAGCCAACTCTTTGACGAACAGGTTGTATACGTTGATGCCCCGTCAGCGTCAGGAGCTCGGTGATAGAGAGAAGAATTGTTTAAAGTGCAGCTAACCTAACTGCTTACAAGTTTCGGACCGTCTACGTATACAACGGACGATTTTAATTGCGGGATCGAACAACGGGATCAGAGCCCTAATTTTAATTTTTGCGCCGAACTGCAACAAATTACGAGCGAACTACAGCTGGTGGACGTGTGATGCCGACGGCACCCATTACAGTCGGCCTTCACCTACGTCACAGCTATTGCGGTTAGCTGTGTTGATAGAATATACACTCACATGCAAATTCTGTCAGCTACAGTACACTGTGAAATACTGCCTGTCACTTTCTGTGGCGTCGTAAGCGACTAACTACACTGCTTGGATACTGCTCAGCAGTGTGGGATCCGTACCAGATAGGGTTGATAGAAGATATAGAGAAGATCCAACGGAGAGCAGCGCGCTTCGTTACAGGATCATTTAGTAATCGCTAAAGCGTTACGGAGATGATAGATAAACTCCAGTGGAAGACTCTGCAGGAGAGACGCTCAGTAGCTTGGTACGTGCTTTTGTTAAAGTTTCGAGACCATGAGGATAAAATCAGAGAGATTAGTGCCCACACAGAGGCATACTGACAATCCTTCTTTCCACGAACAATACGAGACTGGAATAGAAGGGAGAACCGATAGAGGTACTGAAGGTACCCTCCGCCACACACCGTCAGGTGGCTTGCGGAGTACGGATGTAGATGTAGATGTAGATGTACTGGCCATTAAAATTGCTACACCAAGCAGAAATGCAGATGATAAACGGGTATTCATTGGACAAATATATTATACTAGAACTGACATGTGATTACATTTTCAGGCAATTTGGATGCATAGATCCTGAGAAATCGGTACCCAAAACAACCATCTCTGGCCGTAATAACGGCCTTGATACGCCTAGGCATTGAGTCAAACAGAGCTTGGATGGCGTGTTCAGGTACAGCTGCCCATGCAGCTTCAACACGATTCCACAGTTCATCAGGAGTAGTGGCTGGCGTATTGTGACGAGCCAGTTGCTCGGCCACCATTGACCAGACGTTTTCAATTGGTGAGAGATCTGGAGAATGTGCTGGCCAGGGCACCAGTCAAACATTTTCTGTATCCAGAAAGGCCCGTACAGGACCTGCAACATGCGGTCGTGCATTATCCTGCTGAAATGTAGGGTTTCGCAGGGATCGAATGAAGGGTAGAGCCACGGGTCGTAACACATCTCAAATGTAACGTCCACTGTTCAAAGTGCCGTCAACGCGAACAAGAGGTAACCGAGACGTGTGGCCAATGGCACCCCATACAACCACGCCGGGTGATACGCCAGTATGGCGAAGACGAATACACGCTTCCAGTGTGCGTTCACCGTGATGTCGCCAAACACGGATGCGACCATCATGATGCTGCAAACAGAACCTGGATTCATCCGAAAAAATGATGTTTTGCCATTCGTGCACCCAAGTTCGTCGTTGAGTACACCATCGCAGGCGCTCCTGTCTGTGATGCAGCGTCAAGGGTCACCGCAGCCATGGTCTCCGAGCTGATAGTCCATGCTGCTGCAAACGTCGTCGAACTGTTCGTGCAGATGGTTGTTGTCTTGCAAACGTCCCCATCTGTTGACTCAGGGATCGAGACGTGGCTGCACGATCCGTTACAGCTATGCGAATAAGATGCCTGTAATCTAGACTGCTAGTGATACGAAGCCGTTGGGATCCAGTACGGCGTTCCGTGTTACCCTCCTGAACCAACCGATTCAATATTCTGCTAACAGTCGTCGGATCTCGACCAACGCGAGCAGCAATGTTGCGATACGGTAAACCGCAATTGCGATAGGCTACAGTCCGACCTTTATCAAAGTTGGTGATGGTACGCATTTCTCCTCCTTACACGAGGCATCACAACAACGTTTCACCAGGCAACGCCGGTCTACTGCTGTTTGTGTATGAGAAATCGGTTGGAAACTTCCCTCGTGTCAGCGCGCTGTAAGTGTCGCCACCGGCGCTAACCTGGTGGGATGCTCTGAAAAGCTAATCATTTGCATATCACAGCATCTTCTTCCTGTCGCTTAAATTTCGCGTCTGTAGCACGTCATCTTCGTGATGTAGCAATTTTAACGGCCAGTAGTGTACTTACAGAGCCAGAAACTCATGGCGGCTAATCACAAGCCGCCTCACAAACGGGGAACCACGCCGTGGGGCAGTAGCACGTAGTGACAAATGCGTTTCTTGCCAATCGAGATACAGAAGCGGAATTGAACAGTGGCTCCATTGTGCCAAGCCGAAAAATCACTCTATTTGTAAAGCTTTAGGCTTGGGTGAAGGCTCAACAGCGGCGATCTATTCGGTGGTATTATTTCAGAGCGCTGAGAGGACTGTGTGAAGGTTCTGACCAGCTGCAACAAAACCTATTACGTAGCAAAACAATACAAGGCTAAGATTGGCCACGTTAATAGCGTAGAAACAAAAGGATATTCAGTTAAGTCGAGGAATTCAGCGTTAGAGTTGAACCAAACAACAACCATATACAACGTAATTAGAGAACACACTCGAACAAAACAGGGGCGTTACACAAAAAGCCATTATAGATTGCATAACTCGGCACTACCAAGAAAAGTACACTAGCACAGTAGCTCATGGTATACAAGTTCCGACATGACTTGCTCGAAGCCCTAACAATTGCGCAAGATGGAGGACGTGATTTTCTCAACCATTCGACCTTGAAGAACTAACGCAAATCGTACACCAAGCCCCTATTAATAAGCCATCTGGAGCAGACGAAGTCCCCACGAACTTTTATAAGAGACTTTGACACTTATTGGGACCACACCTCCTACAGATCTTTAATGAAGTTTTAAATGGTATGCACCATTGCCTGAGGCTTTCACTGAGAGAAATATCATCCTTATAGCAATATAATCCAAACCAATAATGTTACAGTATTATCGACCTAACACGTGCCCTAACGCTGATTTGAAGCTGTATACCAAGAAATTTAGTTCACTAATGCGGTGGTAACCCCGATAATACTTGGCAGTATTAGTCTACTGCGGTACCACGTAGAAAGACATTCTTGCACTATATGCAGAAGTTGTAGCAATGGTGTGGTATACGAACACTACCTTGCTCTTTGCATTTTCAGACTTTAAAAAAAATGCCTTCGACCGCATCGAGTATTCATGCCTAAGACAGTGTCTACCGCCCCACCGCTTTGAGCCTTACTTCGTTCATACTATAAAGGGATGGATCTTGCGCGCCAGAACCAGAGTTAGGATTTATCAGTCCCACATATCTCTCGTTGCTTTCCATCGAGGTATCAGGCAAGGAAGCCAGCTATCGGCAACGTTACATGCGTTAGCCACTGAATCATTTCTGCAACGCCTATATTCTAGCCTCGAGGGCCTCATATTAGTCGGATGTACATATGGAGTTCAGGCATATGCAGATGGCGTCAGCGCTTTCGTTACTGGCGAAGAAGTCCTCGTCTCACGCAACAAATCATACAGGAATATGAAGAAGATAGCGGCGCCATCCTCAGTTGGTAAAAATCTGCCCTGCTACAGGTGAACCGTGAACAAGTCGCACACCGGTCGGAATGGCCCTCCAATGTCACGCGCCGTAACCAACTGGGTTTTTACATTTCGGTCAACCGCAAGGATATGTTACGCAAGAACTGGATGAGCCAAATGCAATCCTTTCGGATACCCTTACGAGAGCACCGACTGACGCGTTTTGACAGCTTACAAACGGCCCGCTCAGTAACGTCTGTGCTTTACTTAAGCTCCACCATGTTCCATCACCATATGCCACCGCGGTCAACATCGAAACAAATTCTGGCAGCTTCCACTTGGCCGTCTAACATCTTTCCACTGACAGCTACAACTATTTCCGAAGGCGCTTTGGCTTTGCGCAATCCTCTAAACCATTTCAAAATTATTTACGACAGATCTGTTTTTAGTTTCTTATCAGTCACTAGAAATTCTGTAACTAAAACCTTGTACCAGCTCCTCTAGGCCCCCTCCACCAATATTCACACCTGAAACAGAACCCCCGTCACATTATGTTTAGATGTATTTCATTACGGCAAGTCACTTGGGGGAGGAATCCCTCCACCGATCCATACCTTTTTTTTATAACAAGCATTTCAGCGTTCACGAGCACACACACTTCACAGGTGTTGCCCATCGGCAGACTGCAGTAGAGTTTGTGCCCGTGAAAGATTCCAACGGTCAGATGTTAAATCTCCTTGGTTGGATGTAATCTAAGGGAAGAGTCCAATTAGAGTGAAGCTGCACAACATCAGAGTAACACGCTCTGCAGAAAGTGCCAGTTATGGGATACTCTTGCACATACATTCATTTGTTCACATCAAAAGGCAATTTGGTCGTTGACAAGGAACAGATTAGAGTTAATTGCCACTAATAGCTCATCACTCGATTACCATATCCGCCCCGAACATATTAGAATACCAATATTATCTGCAACAGCAACATTGGACCATGTAACTAAGGTCCGGCAGGAAATACGTTGAGCGGTTCCAAAAGTTTCTCGTAACCTCCCTTGGCTTGTAGTGGTGAAGATTACAACTTGAAATTCAATAAGGAACAACGATGCTCTCGAACTGCAAATAGCATTTACTAGACGAGAACCCATAATCCCAAAGGGGGGACTTTTTTGTCTTTCATTTTTCCCCATTTTGAACATAAAGGAATTTAATTTCCAGACTGAAGATTATACGAAGAAAAGGAAGAAACGAGAAAAGCAAAAAAAAAAAGAAACACGTTGAAGAATATAGCGTCAGGCATTTATGGAGAGAGAAATGATGTGCTGTAAGGGGAGATAGGAGCCCCCCCCGCCCCCCCCCCCCCGCCCAAAAAAAAGAAAAAATGTGGTCTAGCGGTAAAGGCCATACCTGGAAAACAAGGGGTTGCGTGTTGGTATCGTGGTTGGACCACAGTTTATTCATTTTGCGTTTTAACCTAGCCTTCACTTCTCAACGATGAGAGGAGTCGCCAGAAATGACACGTTCTTCGGTTTGCACCATAAGCTGTAGGTCGCCTTTCACCGATTGCGTAACGTAGGTAGGTTAGGGACTCGCAATTCGCCGAAATGGCATCCATTTGAAAGACCTGCACCAGGTCATTCAACGACACGAAATTATTAATAACCTATCCTCCAAGTCGTAGGGTCATCATTGTCTCACGTTTTCCTACATTTCTCCTGAACTCTTGAGCTCAGCTTCTAACAGCCTTGCCATTCTTCCGTACGTAATTCGTGATAGTATTTTGCAATCAACACTTATTAAATTGGTGGGTCCGTAATATTCACACCAGTCAGCACTGCCTTCTTTGGTACTGGAATTATTACATTCGTCCTGAAGTCTGAGGGTACTTCGCTTGTCTGATATATCTTGCATACAAGGCGATCTCAATAACTGAGAAAATACCTTCCACTCCCAGCACCTTTTTTCGCCTTAGGTTTATCAGTGTCGTGTCAAATTCTCCTCGCAGTATTTTAAACTTTAGTATACCAAGCCACACTAAAAATGACGCATTTTGGAGAGCTCTTTAACGCAGTGTACCACTTAAACAACTTATTTTCATAATATGCAAATGTAATTACGAAAAGCACCAGATATGTCCAGTCAATTTTATAGGCACTTACATCAGCACAGCTACTATACGGTCTGCTTGAAAGACTTCCTGTAACCCTAAGAGCCTCATGAGTAATGAAACGTCTTTCGACAAGCTTCCCACACAGAAGAAAGTTCAGCTCCTGATCGCTGACGAAAATTCGATCTTCATATCAAAATATAGAAAGTTCAAAAAATCAAATATTTCCTGTATTATTGTTTATCAAAATACGTAAGGATTTATTCCACAAGAGTACGAAACACACGCGGCTCGCTTATTGACACAACTCATCTAACTTACGGGTTAAGGTACACTTGTCGATGACAACCGTTTGAAATTGTTTGTTTCATCAAAGTGTCATGTAGTTTTCACTGTACAACAGCGTAAGTCAGTATTACCAGCACAATATGACAAACGTTTTGTACTGCAAGATAAAGTTAGTAGAAGAGCCTTGGTCACTTTAATGTTTGGCTGACTGAAAATTAGTTTGAAGAGGGTAGCTGAAAGCACAGCAACCCTCGTTTCTTATCTATACAAATCTGTGTTAAATTCAGATATCAAAACTACTGTTCAGTGTGTTATATCATCGAAGTGTTATGTAGTTTCAAAGTTTGATCATAGTGCCAATAAGCGAGCCACATGTCTGTTGTAATGTTATAGAAGAAATATTTACGTATTTTGATAATTAATGTAAACATTTTTTTATTCCTTTGAAGTGCTGCTTTACTTTGGCGCAAAGATCGAAAACTGTTCTTTGGTCAGAGACCAAGTTTTGATTTGTGTGGGACCTTCTCGAAAGACAAAACTACTAGTGAGAGTCGCAGCAGTACGCTACGTTGATCTAAATATCCGTAAACCAACGTGCGTTTCGTGCTTTTTGTAATTAATACTTGCTTATTATGAAACTATCTGGTGTAAAGATCATATTAAAGATCTCTCCAAAAACTGCCCTATTAGTACTGTTTGTTGTGCTAAAGTGTCGGAAGAAGTGACGCCCGTGGCTAAACATGCTATAGATCTTACCTTGGTGTGAGCTATTAGTATTCTTTAGTAACTCATTACGAATAGGAAAAGAGACACAGTTTGCAAACTTTTTAGAGAACCTTCAAGCAGTAGCTAGGATCGGTGAAGGTAGCAGCTTTCCTCGAGAATTTGTTTTTGTACCAGCCTCTAGTAGCCCTAAGGTCGACAATAATAAAAATATCTATACTATGCTGTCTACTACATCAGTTACGTCTTTCTGGTGTAGAATACGATGCATTATCTTCTTTGCCCCAAAAAATGTGCTTCGTTCGGAGAAACATTACTGAAAAACTTGTAAAAACGTCAGTTGATGAAAGTTCGATCTTTGAACCACCAGTAAAATAACCCAAAGTAGGCCTAACATCTAAATTCCAATATCTTTGCTTATTTTGGTAGTACAGACAATTTAAATGTGCGATTAACATTGTGTTTCTTTACCTGGAAGTTAGACCAGCACTACCAGTAAATGAGCCACATGCATTTTGTACTATTATAAAAAATAATACGGACAATTTAGACATGGAAATAACATTGTGATATTTAATTTGAGGGCCCATTGTGCGTTGCTCCAAGTGGTGTATGAAGACCGAACAAGTGTCGTATATGGTCATCATGTGGCGTACAGAGTTCAAGAGAGATTCTGATTGGCTGTTTCATTTTAACGGCAAGTGAAATATAGGGCAGTGATTGGAAGTGCAATTTCAATGTCTGGTAAACGGTTGGCGCTGTGTTTGGGAGAACCATATACATATATTTTATATATACACTGAAGAGCCAAAGAAACTGGTACACCTGAATTATATCGTGCAGGGGCCCCGCGACCACGAAGAAGTGCCGCAACACGACGTGGCATGGACTCGACTAATGTCTGAAGTAAGGCTGGAGGGAATTGACACCATGAATCCTGCAGATCTGTCCATAAGTCCGTAATAGTACGAGTGGGCGCAGATCTCTTCAGAACAGCACGTTGCAAGGATCCCAGATACGCTCAATAATGTTCGTGTTTGGGGAGTTTGGTGGTCAACGGAGGTGTTCACACTCAGAGTGTTCCTGGAGCCACTCTCTAGCAATTCTGGACGTGTGAGGTTTCGCATTGCCCCGCTGTGATTGCCCAAGTCCGTCGGATGCACAATGGATACAAATGGATGCAGGCGATCACACAGGATGATTAAGTACGCGTCACCTGTCAGAGTCATATCTAGATGTATCAGGGGACCTGTATCACTCCAACTGCACACGCCCCACACCATTACAGAACCTCCACAAGCTTGAACAGTCCCCTGCTGACATGTACGGTCCATGGATTCATGAGGTTGTCTCCATACCCGTAGACGTATATCCGCTCGATACGACCTGAAACGAGAGTCGTCCGACCAGACAACATGGTTCTAGTCATCAACAGTCCAATGTCATTGTTGACGGGCCCAGGCGAGGCGTAAAGCATTGTGTCGTGCAGTCATCAAGGGTACACGAGTGGGCCTTCGGCTCCGAAAGCCCATATCAATGATGTTTCGTTGAATGGTTCGCACGCCAGCACTGAAATCTGCAGCAATTTGCCGAAAGGTAGCACTTCCATCACGTTGAATGATTCTCTTCAGTCGTCGTTGGCCCCTTTCTTGCAGGATCTTTCTCCGGCTGCAGCGATGTCGGAGATTTGATGTTTTACCGGATTCCTGATATTCACGGTACACTCGTGAAATGGTCGTACGGGAAAATCCCCACTTCATCGCTACCTCGGAGATGCTGTGTCCCATCGCTCGTGCGCCTACTATAGCAAAACATTCAAACTCACCAAAATCTTGATAACCTGCTAGTGTAGCAGCAGCAAACGATCTAACAAATGCGCCAGGTACTAGTCTTATAAAGGCGTTGCCGGTCGCAGCGCCGTGTTCTGCCTGTTTACGTATGTCTGTGTATGAATACTCATGCCTATTGTAGTTTCCTTCGCGCTTCAAAATGGTTCAAATGGCTCTAAGCACTATGGGACTTAACATCTGAGGTTATCAGTTCCCTAGACTTAGAACTACTTAAACCTAACTAACCTAAGGACATCACACACAACCATGCCCAAGGCAGGATTCGAACCTGCGACGGTAGCAGCAGCACGGTTACGGACTGAAGCACCTAGAACCGCTCGTCCACAGCGGCCGGCTTTAGCGCTTATATATCTATATACGTTTGGTTTATCTAAAAATCTTAGAGTTTTCACACTGATCTATTTCCAAGAATGAGGCATGGCTTAAAAGCGAGTTTTTGTCAGCTCCCCTCGCCACAGGAACCTGCCCCTGTATCTCGACAACTGGGGCATGCGTCGTCACAAGGTTACTGCGGCGCTAGAGACACTTACAGTGAGCCAGAAGGACCACAGATATGCTACTGAAGTGCTTCAAAGATTCGTTCGTAAGCAAACTGTTTTTGTTAACCACGTAATGGTGAAGTATCAGCGACGGGCAAAAATTTTGTAGTATTTACTGACAACAAAGTAGCTTCGTAACTATATTGGTCAAAATTATATTCGATTTTGGTTATTAATCATAAGAAATCTCGTGAAAATATTCTCTAGAGCACGATGGTGCTTCACCGTTCGTCGAGCACCTTTCGAGAGCATTTGAAGTCCGATGTCGCTCTAACGTATAAAGGAGGAAGTAGGACACGTCAGCAAATATCATCCGCCACCAGTCATCAACAGTTCAATTTCAGTACTGTTGAGCAAATTCAAGTATTTCTCTGTCGCTGTTAATGAATACAGCCACCTTTCGTGTACTTCAGAGGTGAGTAAACAGGAATATTCCCAGAAAAGCTCTGGTGGATGTAAGTCTGCATGTCTCCTTGTTTATCTCAACGGTGAGTTGTTGCATTGTGGCACATTGGTTACCCTTCTGGAATCTTTGAACTCGACATTCACCAACGATATCATTGGTACTGGGTTTGAGTTTTGTCGCTATAAATTGGGTGCATCCCTACTGGCAAACTTCTCTGCTGCCGTGTCAAAGCGAACTGCGACGATTGTCGCCGTGCTGAAAGTCAGTGTCACTACACCCGTGGTAGCACTGTCACCGTGGATAATTGTCTTGCTGCTAACAAGCCCATTTCCTGTCTCAAGACACGTGACCTGGTTGTACGATCCCCCACTGTTGATTCAAAAATATGTCTCTCCTCTGGAGCGCTTGGTGTATAGTTCTGAGTTCCCAAATACCATTGAGTATGGCCCTCCTGAACACATCGATTCCATATTTGCATGACATTCGTGAGATCCTGACCAACAAAAGATCAGCGTAATTGCGAAAAGATAAATCGCAGTCTCAGTAGGCCGTGGCCCTGCCACAGTTATACACTGACATGCTGGATGCGTATATCCTTCTGACACGTGGTACATCATTAGCCTTGAAATGCGGTTTCTGAATGACTATATTTCCCTACACACAGAATGTAAACGGTAATGGTTTGGCTCCTACCTAACTTGTACGGTTGTCCTGATATGTTAATCATTTGTTGATTCAAGCACGAAATACGCTTCAAGCCACTTTGACGATAACTGTATGCCGCCTTTGTGGTGCTGCAAATTTATCGGCCAGTAGTGTTGTTCTCACTTCTAGGTCAGCAAAATAGCCTAACTCACCAGTGTACAAGCAATCGCAATTTCCATGTTTCCTCCACAAGCGGAATGGTATTCGCGCTTAGCAGTATAGGAGAATGAAAATTAATGAGCGTTTTTTCAAAGGTCGATAAATTCTAAGTTGTACGACGTTTAGATTTGTGTAGTTATAAATCAAGCTCGTTGCTATGCATGACCTACTGACACGGTTTCGTCAGAAGTCGACATTTGTTGATATAGGGTGATGAAAATTACAAGTTTTTGCAGAACTCGATATTTGCTCTCAGTCAGTTGAAGTTAAAGTCGACCAACGGAAAATGTGCTTTGCTTCTGAGAGAATTGAAGGGAGAATAATTATGTAGAAAGTCACTGTCAGTGATAATGTGATCTTCCACAAAAATAGAACATAAACTGAAGGCAAGCACTTGCAGTCAGAACCAACATCAGAAGTAAATTAGGGGTTTACACAACAACAGGAACTCCTGATTATTGCTCAGTACGAGCTAGCTTTGTTAGGGAGAAGGAATATTAAGATAGAAGCAAAAACGAAGAACCATGTTTTCAGAAAACAGGGAAAATTGTGGCCAGACAATACCTGTATCTGCCGTAACGTTTCAAACATGTCATGTCCAAAAACAGACTATCAAAAGGAACAAGCTCTAGAGAAAAAGACTCAATTACCAATAACTAACGAACCACAGGTTGCACGTACACGGTGCTAAAAAGTTCTATGCAATAATGAAGGAGGAAAATACAAATGTGGTTAAAAGTTCGATATACAACAGATTCAGCCAATACCAAAGTTCTCCGTAGGTGACGTATTCTATTCAAAACATGTTTGGCTATACAGTTTGTGCATTAGGATTCATTCCCGAGCACAGACAAAAGAAAGAATTGCTTCTTATACTTGGCTTGAAAGAAAAGGACCGACTGGATGCAGCCAAGTAGCCTCTCCTCTATTGGATTTCCTCAGAAATCTTGAGGCATTCATTTTCTTACTCCTGTACCAGTCGAAATAAAATTCCATAGCGATGTGCACACTATAGCCTTCAAGGAACAAAGCAGAAAATTTAATTAGGTGGCCATTATTTTCTTATTCGTGCTCACAGTTATAATCCTGACAGAGTCTTTGAGAGAGTAGATTAAGACCAAGGGCGCCCAAACCCGTAGACAAGTTCACCCCTCACCCGCTGCTCTCAGGGAAATGGAAAATTTGTGTACTCAGGTATTTTTCTTTCTAGAAGATGAATTAAAATTCGGTGTGAAGCAGGTTTTTAACGGGATCAGGAAACTGAACTTTTTTATGCCTACTCAAAATCGCTATTCGTCTTCCAAAATATTAAAAATACCTCAACCACCCCTCCCCCTGGTTTGCCCCTCCCCATTCATACAAACTATCACGTGGGTACTCTTGACAAAGACTACAGTAAAAAGGAAGATATTCTTTCACAGACAGAATGCTATAAAGTTATGGAACAACATGTCATCAAGAAAATTGGAAAGCAAAGAATCTCACGTTTAGTGGATTAAAATCCCTACAATCTAAGGTGGCTTTCAAAATTACTGCTCAGCAAGTGATTGCCCACGAAACATTTAAAGAGATGGTATTGTTGTCAGTATCAGACACTTACAATAGAAGTCCTGTAGAGGTTGAGGTACAGAGATCAAGAAACTACAGCCTGGAAATAAAGAAAACAGCTACCTTGCAAAAGAACAACTTGGTCAGCAAAAAAAGAAAAAGTATGTCTTAAAACTTACGAGGCAATTAATGTGCCAGAAGCAGCAAAGGGAGATATGCAAGGACATTGTTGAAAGCGATCAATAGATTTCCAATTTAGTATTGTTGCGCCAGCATTTTGTGTTGTACCTGCACATTTACTTCTCAGACATTTCTGTAGAAGTATGATACTAACGTGCTATATAGTTGTGCATTATTGTATTACTATGCAAAATAAGCAATGAGGTAGTTTTCTTTGTAATTAATGTTAAAGAAAAAAAAAGAAACGAGAGAAAGTAGTTCTGATATGTATATTAAAAACTTTTTACTACCTCTCAGCATTTACCTACTTTTGAAAAAACTTGAAAACTTTGTTCCTCTGTTGTGCAGTAAACAACGAAAATTTTAGAAAGTCAAACACAAAATTTGAATCGTCCCTACAAATGCTGTGTAAATGCTAAATTATCTCGTTTAATTAATTATTATTTCGGTATAATGTTTAAAAATGTGTGCCCTAAAAGCTTTGCTTTTCAAATTTAAACAATTTTGAAAAAACGGGCCTCAATTGCCCTGTGCTACGCAGTACACAGTAACTGGCGAGAGAGGTAGATATTCTGCGCCATCGTGGCGTGAGATCTCGACAGGTATGCCATTGTTTCCTGCAGCGGCACAACAGCAGAGCAAATCCGGAGCAGAAGGGCACCGCTGCTCCTGTGCCGGCATTGTCGCGGTATTAAGGCCGGCGCCGCGGGCGTTCGTTGACCCTGGAGTCGACTGCCGACAGTGGCGCGGGCCGCGGCTCACTCTGGGAGGCCGTGCTGACAATTGGACTCGTCTCCACGGTGGAGAGGCTCTTATCTCGCCCACTGTTGCCTCGCCGCCCTAATTAACCGACCGTGTGACGAACTCCAGGGTGTCTTTTGTCGCAACTGCTTTTTGTCGACCACTAGTGTGCAATCGAAACGCGCCGACAAAAGCGAAAGCTGTCGATTGCGACTGTAACAAAGTACCACTTGTTAGTGTGCTGTAAAAACCGGAGACACTTTTGATGCACCGATTCGAGTTTTCTATAATACTGTGCCGTTCGCCTGCAGAGGTGTCGTTCTTGCTTTGTAGAGTAAAAACAACGCAACCAGACTTAACTGTTTGCAAAAAATATTTCCACACCTCTTTCCTTGAACCCAGTAAAGTCAAGTGCCCGAGGCCTCATCATCTATCAGCACGTTCAAAGAGAAAGGCTGAATGGCTCATCTACAGTATAACATCCAGGAAGGACTAAAATCATTTTAGTGAATTTCATCAGAGTGCCGCATACAACTGCTACACTTCCTCAAAAAATCTTAATACAGGGCGTTTATAAATGAATATCGGTGTTTCGGGGTTTTAACGCTTTGTAATATTTATTACATTAAATTTACAGTTATAAATGGTATGTCAAATCAAAGAGCAACTCAAACAGTTGTGTTTGGCACCAGTGCGCATCCGCAGCGAGCAATGTTTCCGCCGCAATCTTGGTTGAACTTCACTGTACCCAAGCGCTGGATAGGCCGCAACGGGCCCAATGACAGGGCTTGCTTTGCATGGCCTCCACGTTCACCCGACCTAACGTCATGCGATTTTTTCCTTTGTGGCTTCATCAAGGATCATGTATACGTGCCTCCGCTACCAGCAGACCTCCCTGAATTAAGAAACCGGATTGAAGCAGCTGTTGCTACGATCACTGAAGACACACTTATCAACGTTTGGGAAGAACTCGGCTATAGACTTGATGTGTGCCGTGTGACAAATAGTGCTCACATTGAACATTTATAAGGTTCTTGGTAAAACTGTGAGTTATTCTTTCATTTGGCATATCATTTATAACTGTAAGTTTAATATAACAAATATTATAAAGGGTTAAACCCCGATATTCACTTATAAACACCCTGTATGTTGACTGTTTTACCGCCATCTTCGAAATCTCGGCATCTCGTACACGAAGACTGCATATATATTCCAAGACAAAAAACAAACAAAAAAAAAGACACACCACGAAGGAATTACACATATGGGACGAAAATCGGTAGATGTGACGTATAGGTACAGACAAACTATTGATTACAATTTCAGAAAAATTGGATATTT
The DNA here is from genome assembly GCF_023864275.1 of Schistocerca cancellata. Taxonomy (NCBI): domain Eukaryota; kingdom Metazoa; phylum Arthropoda; class Insecta; order Orthoptera; family Acrididae; genus Schistocerca; species Schistocerca cancellata. Next base: position 689,220,836 of record NC_064626.1, read on the forward strand.
ACACTCCTGGAAATTGAAATAAGAACACCGTGAATTCATTGTCCCAGGAAGGGGAAACTTTATTGACACATTCCTGGGGTCAGATACATCACATGATCACACTGACAGACCCACAGGCACATAGACACAGGCAACAGAGCATGCACAATGTCGGCACTAGTACAGTTTATATCCACCTTTCGCAGCAATGCAGGCTGCTATTATCCCATGGAGACGATCGTAGAGATGCTGGATGTAGTCCTGTGGAACGGCTTGCCATGCCATTTCCACCTGGCGCCTCAGTTGGACCAGCGTTCGTGCTGGACGTGCAGACCGCGTGAGACGACACTTCATCCAGTCCCAAACATGCTCAATGGGGGACAGATCCGGAGATCTTGCTGGCCAGGGTAGTTGACTTACACCTTCTAGAGCACGTTGGGTGGCACGGGATACATGCGGACGTGCATTGTCCTGTTGGAACAGCAAGTTCCCTTGCCGGTCTAGGAATGGTAGAACGATGGGTTCGATGACGGTTTGGATGTACCGTGCACTATTCAGTGTCCCCTCGACGATCACCAGTGGTGTACGGCCAGTGTAGGAAATCGCTCCCCACACCATGATGCCGGGTGTTGGCCCTGTGTGCCTCGGTCGTATGCAGTCCTGATTGTGGCGCTCACCTGCACGGCGCCAAACACGCATACGACCATCATTGGCACCAAGGCAGAAGCGAATCTCATCGCTGAAGACGACACGTCTCCATTCGTCCCTCCATTCACGCCTGTCGCGACACCACTGGAGGCGGGCTGCACGATGTTGGGACGTGAGCGGAAGACGGCCTAACGGTGTGCGGGACCGTAGCCCAGCTTCATGGAGACGGTTGCGAATGGTCCTCGACGATACCCCAGGAGCAACAGTGTCCCTAATTTGCTGGGAAGTGGCGGTGCGGTCCCCTACGGCACTGCGTAGGATCCTACGGTCTTGGCGTGCATCCGTGCGTCGCTGCGGTCCGGTCCCAGGTCGACGGGCACGTGCACCTTCCGCCGACCACTGGCGACAACATCGATGTACTGTGGAGACCTCACGCCCCACGTGTTGAGCAATTCGGCGGTACGTCCACCCGGCCTCCCGCATGCCCACTATACGCCCTCGCTCAAAGTCCGTCAACTGCACATACGGTTCACGTCCACGCTGTCGCGGCATGCTACCAGTGTTAAAGACTGCGATGGAGCTCCGTATGCCACGGCAAACTGGCTGACACTGACGGCGGCGGTGCACAAATGCTGCGCAGCTAGCGCAATTCGACGGCCAACACCGCGGTTCCTGGTGTGTCCGCTGTGCCGTGCGTGTGGTCATTGCTTGTACAGCCCTCTCGCAGTGTCCGGAGCAAGTATGGTGGGTCTGACACACCGGTGTCAATGTGTTCTTTTTTCCATTTCCAGGAGTGTATTTAAGAGAAAGAGCTTCACAGACTGACCTACCGAATAACGGGTTGGCCCCTATGCAAGCACTTATTCGGCTTGGCAATGATTAATAAAGTTATCGGATGACCTCCTGAGTGATATCGTGCCAAATTCTGCCCAACCGGCCCATTATACCATCAAAATCCCGATGTGGTTGGAGGGGTGCTTCCCGTAATGCTCCAAACGTTCTGAGTTTGGGAGAGGTCCGGTGACTTCTTGCTGTTCGAGGTAGGGTTTGGCAAGCATGAAGTCAAGCAGTAGAAATTCTCGCCGTGTGCGGACGGAAGCCTGAAATGTAAGCCACGAAGGGCAGCAAAACGGTGCGTAGAATATCGTCGACGTATCGCTGTGCCGCGCGTGGCAGCCAAAGGAGTCCTGCTATGAAGAGAAATGGAGCCCCAGACCATCACTTCTGACTGTCAGCCTGTATGGAGGCCGACAGTCAGGATGGTATCCGACCGCCGTCCAAGGCGTCTCCAGACACGTCTTTACCAGTCATCAAGGCTCATTTCGAGGCGGGACGCACCACTCAAGACAATTCTATTCCAGTTAATGAGATACCAGGTCGAAGATGTGTCTGTAAACGCCCCGAATACCAACCCGACGTTCGCCCACCGTGCGGCTCGACAACCAGGAGTGATGGTCTCGTTTGCCATTTCTTTTCACAGCAGCACCCCTTTGCTTGTCATCCCCGACACCGTTAAAGCACATCGGTACCTCGACGAAATTCTAAGCCCTGTTTTGTTGCCATCCATGGTAAGTCATCCTGGGCTTCCATTTTAACAAGACAGTGCCGGCCCGCACGCGGCGAGGGTTTCTACCGCTTGTCTTCATGCTTGCCACACCGCCGGGTCTCACCTCAATCGAGATCGTTTGGAGCAGTGCCCCGCCGCCCAGGTCGGGATTTTGACAATATAACGGGCCAGTTAGAGAGAATGTGGCACATTATCCTCAAGAGACCATCCAACAACTATCAGTAAATGCCAAGCCGAATAACTGCGTGCATAAGGGCCACAGGTGGACCAACGCGTTATTGACTTGCTCAATTTGTGAAGCTCTTTCTCTTGAATAACTCACCCACATTTTCTGAAATTGTAATCATTTGTTTGTCTGTACCTAGCCAAGGAACTTTTCATGTCTTCCAAGTCCATTTTCGCAGCAAGGTCATTTTCTAGGACTAGTGCAGACAATTACTCGTCCTCTCCCGAATTACTGATTTCCTCAGACACGCAAGGTTGTAAACAGCTTTATTTCGTTCTTCAGTGGTTTTGGTTCCGGACCAGATTGTCCGCACTTAGAAGCTGGCATTACTGCTCGCGTAACCTTGTTCACGTCTGTCAAGAACTTCTTTAAAAGTCATTTATTGCACTTCGTGTGCGTATTTTCTAACATAAGTGACACTGAAACGTAAAGCATCTGAGTTCAAACAGTATTTTTAAATAATATTCCAAATATATACTCTGTACAACCTCTGGTTCTTTCAGTTTATCCAGGTCCCATCTCCTTATATTCCCACCTTTTTGCAGTTTCTTCAGTTTTAATCTACAGGTCATAACCAATAGATTGTGGTCAGAGTCCACATCTGCCCCTGGAAATGTCTTACAATTTAAAACGTGGTTCCTAAATCTCTGTCTTACCACTTGTATGAACATCGAGAGCTCAGATGGAAACCCAGTTCTAAGCAAAGAAGGGAAAGCAGAAAGGTGGAAGGAGTATATAGAGGGTCTATACTGGGGCGATGTTCTTGAGGACAATATTATGGGAATGGAAGAGGATGTAGATGAAGATGAAATGGGAGATATGATACTGCGTGAAGAGTTTGACAGAGCACTGAAAGATCTGAGTCGGAACAAGGCCCCCAGAGTAGACAGCATTCCATTAGAACTACTGACGGCCTTGGGAGAGCCAGTCCTGTCAAAACTCTACCATCTGGTGAGCAAGATGTATGAAACAGGCGAAATACCCTCAGACTTCAAGAAGAATATAATAATTCCAATCCCAAAGAAAGCAGGTGTTGCCAGATGTGAAAATTACCGAACAATCAGTTTAATAAGCCACAGCTGCAAAATACTAACACGAATTCTTTACAGACGAATGGAAAAACTGGTAGAAGCCGACCTCGGGGAAGATCAGTTTGGATTCCGTAGAAATATTGGAACACGTGAGGCAATACTAACCTTACGACTTTTCTTAGAAGGAAGATTAAGGAAAGGCAAACCTACGTTTCTAGCATTTGTACACTTAGAGAAAGCTTTTGACAATGTTGACTGGAATACTCTCATTCAAATTCTAAAGGTGGCAGGGGTAAAATACAGGGAGCGAAAGGCTATTTACAATTTGTACAGAAACCAGTTGGCAGTTATAAGAGTTGAGGGACATGAAAGGGAAGCAGTGGTTGGAAAGGGAGTAAGACAGGGTTGTAGCCTCTCCCCTATGTTATTCAATCTGTATATTGAGCAAGCAGTAAAGGAAACAAAAGAAAAACTCGGAGTAGGTATTAAAATCCATGGAGAAGAAATAAAAACTTTGAGGTTCGCCGATGACATTGTAATTCTGTCAGAGACAGCAAAGGACTTGGAAGAGCAGTTGGATGGAATGGACAGTGTCTTGAAAGGAGGATACAAGATGAACATCAACAAAAGCAAAACGAGGATAATGGAATGTAGTCGAATTAAGTCGGGTGATGCTGAGGGAATTAGATTAGGAAATGAGACACTTACAGTAGTAAAGGAATTTTGCTATTTGGGGAGCAAAATAACTGATGATGGTCGAAGTAGAGAGGATATAAAATGTAGACTGGCAATGGCAAGGAAAGCGTTTCTGAAGAAGAGAAATTTGTTAACATCGAGAATAGATTTAAGTGTCAGGAAGTCATTTCTGAAAGTATTTGTATGGAGTGTAGCCATGTATGGAAGTGAAACATGGACGATAAATAGTTTGGACAAGAAGAGAATAGAAGCTTTCGAAATGTGGTGCTACAGAAGAATGCTGAAGATTAGATGGGTAGATCACATAACTAATGAGGAAGTATTGGATAGGATTGGGGAGAAGAGAAGTTTGTGGCACAACTTGACCAGAAGAAGGGAATGGTTGTAGGACATGTTCTGAGGCATCAAGGGATCACCAATTTAGTATTGGAGGGCAGCGTGGAGGGTAAAAATCGTAGAGGGAGACCAAGAGATGAATACACTAAGCAGATTCAGAAGGATGTAGGTTGCAGTAGGTACTGGGAGATGAAGAAGGTTGCACAGGATAGAGTAGCATGGAGAGCTGCATCAAACCAGTCTCAGGACTGAAGACCACAACAACAACATTCCAAATAATAAAACTTCCTATGTTGACACAGAAATTATACCGCTACAAATGGAAATTCAGTTCTAAGCAGCGTAAACAGTATTAGAATGTTCTTTGCGATACTTTCTACTCATGGCTAAAAGTAAGATATTTACCAATATTGAGACCATGCCGGTCGGTGTGGCCGAGCAGTTGTAGGCGCTTCAGTCCGGAACCGCGCGACCGCTACGGTCGCAGGTTCGATGGATGTGTGTAATGTCCTTAGGTTAGTTAGGTTTAAGTAGTTCTAAGTTCTAGGGGACTAATGACCTCAGATGTTAAGTCCCATAGTGCTCAGACCCATTTGAACCATTTTTAGACCATGAAAGCCAGTACAGTGAACACAGTTCTTCTTCTACTACTTTATTCAAAAGTCAAACTGTTGTTGGCAATGAAGATAAATTACCGGCCTCTAACGAAGTGTTTGCTTACTTGACACTGCAACATAATATGATATACACTCCAGAAATATTAGCAAGGTGAATATAGGGAAAAAAGTCACAGTAACAATGTTATGTGGAACTTCGTGCTCACGTACCTTTTTTAAAATAATTCTTTCAGTTCTGTTTTCTGGAAATTAATACTCCAAATGCATTAAGCTAGAGATAAAACTCAAAAATGGTTCAAATGGCTCGGAGCACTATGGGACTTAACATCTATGGTCATCAGTCCCCTAGAACTCAGAACTACTCAAACCTAACTAACCTAAGGACATCACAGAACACCCAGTCATCACGAGGCAGAGAAAATCCCTGGCCCCGCCGGGAATAGAACCCGGGAACCCGGGCGGATAAAACTCAACTTCCAATACATACCGTGAAAGCGTCCGATAATTTAAATTAACATTGTATTCAGGAGGCGATACCTTACAATTTCTAGAAATTTTTAGAAAAGCATTCTTTGCACACAGCTGTATTATCATTGTATTAAGCAGTTTCAGTCAGAAATGGACCATCGCGACGATTGTTTCTTATGACGGAAGACCACATTCCACTTCAGTCATGCCATATGCGTCGTCATAGATCTACCATAGCTGAATTAACAAGTTGGTTTATGATTTTTTAAACGCAATGGATGGATTATGCTCTAGGCCGAGTCCGACTGCCCGACTGCTACCTCCAAGGCGGTTTTAGAAGCGATCTATGATCGTGCAACATCTCCATCAGTATGTTGCCAGCCCGTCTATCCGTCATTTCCGCTGCTTCTTTATTCAAGCAGCTCCTCATCTGGCCCCATGACGCTGAAAGGAGCTTGTTCCAGACCTCTGTACCTCAGATATAATCTGGGGAGGCACAGGGAATCTAACCTGGGCCCTTCCGCTTGTTGAATATAGAGGCGTCCAGAAAAATGTAGACACTCTTTGATAGTTATTATCCTTGGAACAAAATGACATATCGTTGGAATTTTGCTTGATAGCGTAGTCCATCAGATCTTGGCACGCTTTTTCCAGCAGATGACAGTGGAGCAATGAATGTAGTAAGACTGTCGTTTGAACACCGCAAGCCCGTATTGGAGTGATATTGGAAGTACGGAAACAATAAGGAAGTACAATGGCGATGGCGTAAAGTGTAGGAAATCAGCCACCACCACGTACAACAATTTGTCATATTCGGGATAAATTTGAAGCCAACGGTACTGTTCAGGACGTACGTAAGGAAGGTCTGGCCGACCAAAAACATCAACAAGTCCAGCTTCCAGCGCTGCTGCATTTGATGCGGCCCGGCACGAATTCCTCTCCTGTGCCAACCTCTTCATCTCAGAGTAGCACTTGCAACCTATGACTTCGATTAACTGCTCAATGTATTTCAATCTCTGTCTTCCTCTACAGTTTTTGCCATCTACAACCCCCGCTAGTGTCATGGAAGTCATTCCTAGATGTCTTAACAAATGTTCTAGGCGCTTCAGTCCGGAACCGCGGTGCTGCTACGGTCGCAGGTTCGAATCCTGCCTCGGGCATGGATGTATGTGATGTCCTTAGGTTAGTTAGGTTTAAGTAGTTCTAAGTCTAGGTTACTGATGACCTCAGATGTTAAGTCCCATAGTGCTTGGAGCTATTTGAATTTGAACCTTCTCCTTCTAAATATTTTCCTCTCTGATTCTACGCAGAACCTCCTTATTCCTTACCTTATCAGTCCGCCTAATTTTCAACATTCGTCTGTAGCATCACATCTAAAATGCTTCGGTTCTCTTCTGCTCTGGTTTTACCACAGTCCATGTTTCACTACCGTACAATGCTGTGCTCCAAACGTACATTCTCAGTAATTTCTTCCCCAACTTAAACCTTATGTTTGATACTAATAGACTTCTCTTGGCCAGGAATGCCCTTTTTGCCAGTGCTAGTCTGCTTTTGATCTCCTTCTTGCTCCGTCAGTCTTTGGTTACTTTGCTGCCTAGGCAGCAGAATTTCTTTAATTTCATCTACTTTGTGATCACCAGTCCTGATGTTAAGTTTCTCGCTGTTCTCATTTCTGGTACATCTCATTACCTTCGTCTTTCTTCGATTTACTCTCACAAGTTAGTCCATGCTCTGTACTCATTAGACTGGTCATTCCATGCAACAGATCATGTAATTCCTTTTCACTTTCACTCAGGATAGCAATTTCATCAATGAATCGTATCACTGATACCCTTTCACCTCGAATTTTAATCCCACTCCTGAACCTTTCCTTTATTTCCATCATTGCTTCTTCGATGAACAGATGGAACAGTAGGGGCAAAAGACTACATCCCAGTCTTACACCCTTCTTAATGCGAGCACTTCTTTCTTGGTCGTCCACTCCTATTATTCCCTTTTGGCCCTTGTAAATATTGTATATTACCCGTCTGTCCCTATAGCTTACCCCAATTTTTCTCAGAATTTCGAATATCTTCCACCATTTTACATTGTCCAACGCTTTTTTCAGTTCGAAAAATCCTATGAACGTGTCTTGATCACCTCAAAAATCTGTGAAGCAGCATGCACTTGAAAGCTGGGTAAGCCGACCACGCGTACGACTTAAGCTAAAGGTTGCAAAGTGGAAAGCATACATTCCAAGATCGCTGCACGCTATGAACGAGGTCAGCCCCGATCGAAAGATGGAATGCTGCGAGTGGTTTGAAAGAAGGCTTCGAGAGGAAGAACTATTTGCAGGGATGGTTCCTGGTCTGACGAGACGCAATTCAAACTGAACAGTACCGTAAACCGCTTGAAACTTCTGACGTTCAGGTGGACAAACATGTTAATCTACCGGGTGATCATGTACGGTGTAGTCTGTCATCAAGTGATTTGATTGGCCCATTCCTCTTTGAACGTAGTGTAACTGGCGAGGTGTATCTTCATATGCTGCAAACATCGATTTTACTTGCCATCCGAGAGGTGTTTGGAAATTAATGATTTTACCTGCAAGAAGATGGCGCTCCGTCTCACTACCATAGGGATGTCAGAGCCTATTTGGATGAAAATCTACCTGGGCAATAGATAGATCGAAAAGGAGCTCCTGAGTACCCATCACGGCCTCCAAAACTTACACCTGTTGCCTTCTACCTATGGGGAACCTTGAATAATGAAGTTTATCAACAGAAGCCCGCTACACTGAATGAGCTGGGAGAAACCGTCGAGCCGTCCTGTGCGGCTTTCTCACCATCAACACTGACAGCCGTAGTTGGTGAACAGCTCAGCGGCATCGACGTTGTTTGGCTGCTAATTGGGGTCATTTCGAGCACATAAAATAACCTTCCCTCCGTGCAAGAATTGTAAGGGTATGTCAGTTTGTTCCGTTAATATTGATTATCAGAGAGTGTCTACATTTTTCTGGAGCCCTCTGTATTTATTGTTTGTCGTGAATTTAATTTTGCGATCACACTGAATGAATTCATTACGTTATCAATGATTCGCCTATTACGACTGTTTTTTTTTAATTACTCACTGTGCCTTATTTTTGTCTTGTACATGATATGTAGAAATCTGAGAATGATCCGTTTATGGTCGAAAGTAGTTGTTTAATAAACTGAAAATAGATTTAATGAAATTAGAATTACATTAATACCTTCAGCTGTAGACTGGCGTTGATATATGTCAACGGAGACAGGTGAAAGTGTGTGCCCGACCGGGACTCGATGCCGGGATCTCCTGCTTACATGGCAGACGCTCTATCCTTCAGAGCCACCAAGGGAACACAGGATAGAGCGATTGCAGGGACTATCTCGCGCACGTCTCCCGCGAGACCCACATTCTCACCTTGTATGTCCACACACTACATTCGTAGTGTTCCACCCCAACACACTCATAACTCGTGGAAGACATTCTTACCAAGTCCCGCAAGAGTTCGGGGAATATGTGTGCATCCGCACAGAAGAATAAGGTCATGGCCGGTATTGCCAGAACGATATACTTATATCCATATCCATATAAAAGATAGATGTGTCTGCAAACCATTATTTTCCAAAAATTTGTCGGTATATAGGGCTAAAATACGAAAAAGGAACGTCCGAAATAGATTTGTTTATTCGTAAATCGCCTTACTTATTCAGCACACAATAGACAATAGAACAATACTGTATTGGCATACATCTACATATTGCAAGGATCACGTCTCATCATTCGGCTGTTGGTGTTAAAATAATTAGGTGATGAGAGCCTAACTTTTGAAATACGTAGCAGTGTGTTAAGATTCCTTTATTGTGTGCTTTTGTGCTGAACAAATGTGACTGACTTAACGATGAATAAGTGGGGTGAAAGGAATGGAAAGCGAACGGGATGGGAAAGAGATAGAAAGGAAATAATGACTTCCAGCGGCACATGGCATTGCGACAATGCAGCGGCAATTCTTCAAAATTTGTGCTCGACCAAAACTCGAATCCAGATGCTCCGCTTTTCTAGAATGTGTGTCTTTACCGCCTCGGCCATCCGGACACGCTACCCATCATATCCAAACTCCCAACTTCCCCCTCGCCGCCCTGCTAAGACCGCCGCCCATTAACCTCCTGGTCGCAGATTTCTGATTCCCGTAGGATTTTGGACATTGGTTGCCGAGACAAATGCGAACAATTGAGTAGGACAGCTAAAGATGACCACATAGAAATTATAGCACTGCAGGAGACACATATCGCAGATGAACCTCAACTCACAACTAGAGCGAGAAAATATGTCTACAAAATTGTAGGAAATCTTCTGACGTTTACGTATCTATGGTATATGTACGGAATGACATCCAAAACTACAAAGTGCTCGACTGCGCGGTGCGGGAAGGTGTGGAATCCACGATAACCGAAGTATCTGGAATAAAAATAACCACAGTCTACAAACCTCCTAATGTTACATGGCCCAACCCTCCCCTACCAACTATTGGGCATCCTGGAGTCTATGTCGGCGATTTTAATTCCCACCGTACGAACTGGAGGTACTCAACAAACAACGAAAATCGACAGATCTTATCAGAGTGGATTAAATACCTAGGGCTTCACCTGGCCTATGATGTTAAAGACCTGAAAACATTCCGATCTGCCCGTTGGCAAAGTGAAACTAACCCAGATCTGTGCCTCATAACAACTAATCAAATGATGAATCCACTACTACATACTAAAAGAGTATCACCTGGTTTCCCCCGCACACAACACCACCCAATATTACTGAGTCTTGGAGTGCAACTCCCCCTAATTAGATCCACACAGAAACCAAGATGGAATTTCAGAAAAGCAGACTGGACAACTTATGCCAAGGAAGTGGACTCACACCTGCGATGGGTCCCACCCTCTGCAGAGAGCTATACACGTTTTGTGGGTGTCCTTACTGCAGCAGCAAAACGTAACATCCCTCGTGGCTATAGGAATGAATTCATCCCTTGTTGGAATCGAGAAGCTGAAATGCTTTATAACGAATTCCAAAGAACTGGAGATCCTGACGTAGGAAACCAAATACTAAACGCCATAAATGAAGGCAGAAGGGAAAGATAGGAACATACAACAAAACCCTGGACTTCACCCGATCTAGCAGGAAGGATGGTCTCTCTTACGCCTCCTGGAACAGCAACACCCCTAATCAATAACAACCCTAAAATATCTCCTTCACAAGTTGCACTACAGACGGTCGGAAAATGTCTTAGTAGACATCTTCGAGAAAGAGATTAAAGCAGAGATTAAAACTATCGACAGCGAACTCGAAGAACATATGGATTTCTCTATTCCATTCACAGATTTGGAAATGAATAACGCGATAAAATCTCTTAAACTGAGGAAAGCCGCCGGTTTAGACGGAATATTCCCTGAATTCATCAGACACCTGGGCCCCTCCGCCCGTGTATGGCTTAGACGATTCTACTGTGACATCATGAACACCAGCCGGGTTCCCTATCAGTTCAAGATAGCCAAAATCCTCGCAGTCTTAAAACCAGGAGAGCCACAGGATGACCCAGCTAGCTACCGGCCAATAGCCTTACTGAGCATTTGTTACAAGCTATTAGAAAGACTGCTGTGCAACAGAATATATGACTCCATAGATAGACTAATTCCCGCAGACCAGGCAGGACTTAGGAACAAACGGAGCTGCTGTGAACAAGTCCTTGCCTTAACCTCATATATTGAGTCAGGCTTTCAAAGGTCTCAAAAAACCTGTGTGGCTTTTGTGGACCTCTCGGCCGCCTATGATACCATCTGGCTCGACGGACTCATACTCAAGGTGATAAAAGCGATCCCTCGCCGCAAGACAACTAAGCTTCTGGAAAACATGTTGAAAAATTGCTACTTCAGAGTGAACGTAGGTCAATCTACGAGTAAATCGTACTCAATAAACAATGGACTCCCAGGGATCAGTTTTGGCTCCCCTTCTCTTCAACCTATACACGAGTGACATGCCAACAACTAAATCGCAAAAATTCTGCTACGCAGATGACATTGCAATAGCCACTCAGAGCAAGACATTCGAAGAGGGAGAAGCTACTCTGTCAACGGACCTTCAACTTCTTAACCAATATTGTACGAAATGGAGGCTCTGCCCAAATCCAAATGAAACTGAGGTATGTGTATTCCACCTGAACAATCATGATGCAAGACGAGAGTTACAAGTAACATTCTGCAATGAGCGATTGACGCACAACATCCGTCCAATATGTCTAGGAATCACTCTTGACCGGTCACTAACCTATAAAAAACACCTAGAAATAACCAGTCAAAAGAAAAAAATCGAAATAACATATTAAGAAAGCTGACTGGAACCTTCTGGGGAGCTCAAGCTAACACTCTACGCACCGCAGCACAATCTCTTGTTTACTCGTTGGCAGAATACTGCGCCCCAGTCTGGTACAAGAGCACACACTCGAAGAAAATAGATGTCCAGCTTAATACCACCATGGGGATTGCCTCAGGAACTCTGCTATCAGCTTCACTTCCCTGGCTTCATGCCCTTTGCAATATAGCTCCTCCCTCCCTCAGAAGGCAACAAGCAGCTATCCGAGAATGGAAGAAAATTAATGACCCCTCTGGCTCTGAAGATATGTTGGACCATCTACCAACCACTCGCCTAAAATCCAGAAAACCTATATGGGAAGACAAAGTCCTCAAATTCCCAGAAAGGCACGACATAGCAAGGGAATGGAGGCAATACTGGTCGCTGAATAATCACCATCCTCCCTTCACTGATTTTGATCCTACGATAGCAGTGGAAGCAATGCAAATGCCCAGAAGAACTTGGTACAGACTTAATCGTTTGAGGACTAACCATGCAAGTGTAAGACCATTCTCCACAAATGTAAACTCACTGATGACCCACGATTCGACTGTGGTGCAGAATAACAAACAATCCATCACCTGATCTTCGAATGCCCTACGAGGAGGTTTGAAGGAGAATGGAGGGATATCATGAATGCTACTCCACGTGCTGTTCAGTGAGTGACCTGCTTAGATGTGGACTTGTAATAGCTGCAGTGGCTGTCTCCCTAATCTTTAGCATATCGTTGTTTGCAATCAATCATTTAATAATATATTTTTAATTCGTTTATTACATTAATTAATAGTATGTGTGCAATTTTACTCTGTAGATACCATACGCTAAATAAATGAAACCACACATATTTTTGAGTTAACAGTCACTACCTGGGGTGCACAGGGTGGATAATGCGGGTATACTGAAAAGCAGAGCTTCGTCATTTTTCATTCCGCTTCAATATCTGTTGGGGAATTACACGTTACGCATATAACTAGGTCGCTTTTCTCGCTTCGATGGCGTAAATTGCAACCCTCTGCCGCTAGAGGGCTCCGAATTTTAGCGTTCAGGGAGACGGTGTGTAACGTAACTATGTCGGTGCTTAAGAGACCTTCAGGAAACTGAAAGCACGGATTGAAAAAGGTCGTCCACACAGGGAGCACCCTCTCCTTCAGCATGACAATACCACACCACACACGAGCGCTGCGACATCTGCAACCAGACCGACGGTTTGCCTTCATTGTCATCGATCACCTGTATTGTCCTGAGTTCACCCCTTGCGATTTTCATCTGTTTCCAAAATTTCAACTTCAGTTTGACAGTGACGAAGCAGTGCAAGCAGAGATGAGATTGTGGCTTCGTCAACAAAGTCAAACATTCTACCGTGACGGTATCAACAAATTGGTCTCTTTTTGGAAGGAGTGCGTTGGTCGCCAGAGCGTCTATGTTGGGGGAAATACATAGACATGAAGACTAATCCATAGGATGTTAATACAGTTAGTTGTACTGAAACAGCTTTAAGGTTTTTCGTATTAAAAATTCGGATGCATTACTTCTCGGCACGCCCCCGCATTAAAATTTATTCTACGTGTTGCTTCCCAGAAACATTGAAATTTTTTGGTACATGATGATGTAAAGCAGTTAGCAGTCATCTAGAAATAGTTCTGTTTACTGTGAGCAATGCGAAATGGTAAAAATGGGCGTACCGATTAAGTGACACTATTGGGAGCACTATAGTTAACAAATAACTGTCTGTTTAAACATACTAATGCGTTTTATATTATTAGCACATCCTACACGCTACATTATTACCTTTAAATCGGCAACACCAGGAGCGTTGCCGGTGTTTAAAGTTGAAAAAATGGGATAGCCACTTTATCAGCGTTCCCAATATAGACTTTAATTCAATCTGATTCCAGTATTCGATATTAAATTCTAGCGTATTTTTAGAATGCTGACCTGAATAAAAGCAATTTAGAAGTTTTATACAATCAGCGGGTAAGTGAATAATCCTACAATACATGACTGCTTTCATCGAGCAGTGCATTAACGCGACTGAGTAACATCACTGCAGACAGGCGGACGCAAGAGAAGTGCTGCCAAGCAGTAAAAGCAGTAACACAGACGGCAGCGCTGAGGGCAAATGAGAGTGGAGTTCAAACCTCCAGCAAACACATTTAACCGAGATTACATTCTGGGTAATTAACAGAAAAATAGGACATTTTTCGAGAGGAAAGATGTGACGGTAACACTCATCGAGGCAGATGTTGGCTTACTGTGTGTCAAACGGCCACACTGAAAACGATGTAATTAGTTAGTTAGTTTCATATTCCAGGGATCATTTGCATGATAAATTGAATGATGTGGACCGAGTCATTTTACATACGCATCAACACTTAATTTCTTTAAATAAAGACTACATGCTGAACATTTACATAGTTTCTTTTTTTGAACACCTGCAGATGTAAGTTAGCAGTCATCCGAACAATCAGCTTGCAGCCTCTGTTATTTGACCGCTCAGAAATATTAGCAATACAGTTCATATTATGTACATTAAAATGAGGCAGTGTGTTTGTTCTCTTCAAATAATGAACACGACAAATAACAGTCAAATAGGTAATTATCAAGCCAGCAAATTACAGTGGATCCTAATTTGTAAGTTGGCAGCACAAACTCCCTCGAACTAAAGACACGATGCTAAGTCGACGGCAAATGAATTAGCCTCTATCATTTTTCTCTGCGACATTACCTTAACATTTTGAGCATTTATTGCATTAATGTGGTATTTACAGGTAATCACGCTGTAACAGCATGCGTTCTCAGAAATGATAAGTTCCCAAATGTACATGTATCACATTGGAACAACCGAAGTAAAATGTTCAAACGTACCTACGTTCTGTATTTTAATTTAAAAAACGTACCTGTTACCAACTGTTCGTCTAAAATTGTGAGCCGTGTGTTTGTGACTATTACAGCGCCATCTATCACAAAGCTAAAAAAGTGGTCCCACTTTAACATTCATATTTCTTTACGTACTATAAGAAAATGTAATAAAAAATGTGGGTTCTTATTTTTAAAAACGCAGTTGATTTCCGCTGATCTATGGCAGCGGCATGTAGCGGGCCAACCATAGCGCCATCTGGTTTCCCCCTTCAAGCTAGACAAGTTCCGTTCTTTGTAGTTTTTTCGTTTGACGCTTATTTCGCGAGATATTTGGCCCGGTCACGATCAACATATTGATCACAATAACATATTGAGTTCAAATGGTTCTAATGGCTCTGAGCACTTTGGGACTTAACATCTGAGGTCATCAGTCCCCTAGAACTTAGAACTAATTAAACCTGACTAACCTAAGTACATCACACACATCAATGCCCGAGGCAGGATTCGAACCTACGAACGTAGCGGTCGCGCGGTTCCAGACTGTAGCGCCTAGAACCGCAAGACCATATGATGAGTATATGAGATATTTTTATAAAAGTGTGTGAGTCAGGGATGAAGTGCCCTGGTGCATATCTTCGACTAGTGATGCACAAATCACAGTGGATGGGTGCCCAGGAATCACCCGACTGCACACGGAGTAACTGAACAGCACGAAGTGAGATATTCAAGTCCATTGTGTAACATAATATGTAATATATTTCTAGTATACAAGCAGAACTGAAATAAAGATGCTCAAAATTTTAAAAATTTCTTCAGTTTAACAAATTGATTGTTATCCTGCGTCTTCAAATTATATTCCGTGTAGTTCCCTTTGTTACTTAGGCAACTCTTTTTGGGAGATTATTCGGTGCAGATACAAACGCTTTAGTTTAATAAATGACGAATGACAGAACATCCTCTCTCCATAGAGACAATGGGCAATGGAAATTATAAAAGTGAGTGGATTTACAGGAAAGATTTTCATGTTTCCGAGTTGTTGATCATCTTGAACTGAGACTGCACTTCGAGACTCACAACGCTGCAGAAAGTTTCTAATGTTCGGTATGGAACATCACTGCTCGCAACTAACAATTGATTTTTGCAGCAGGGGCTGTTAGGTGCTTCTGCCTAGATGCCTACAATACTTGTTTTCTGTATTCTGTTACAACAGTCGCTTCTTTTTTCACAGAAAATACCGTCTTTTAAGCAGAATGACAGTTCGTGTGAATAGTTTCCATATGACGATGTAGTGCACTGCGAGCCAAGTGAGATTCATCGTATTAGCTATTACAACTTGAAAGTAATATCGGCTTTGCTCATGTAACATCATCAGTCGCAAAAATAAATCTGCACTCATATTGAATGCCATTTGATCCTAGTAACTGTTTATCATCGATAGCAAATAAAGAAGTGGATTGGAGAGGAACACCACCTTATGAAAGGCACAGTTTTGCAGTTAAACCAAAGCAACACAAAGTAAAATATCGGTACAGATACGTAGACGACGTAATTTACCTAAAGGATGAATCACAGTCTCGTATAAAATAAGTCCTTGAGGAAATAAATACCATCCTCCCGCGAATACAGTTCACCACTGAAACACAAACAGATAGCAAAATTGAATTTCTTACCATACATAAGAGAAACAACAAACATGAGTTCAAAATTTATAGGAAACCTACAAACACCGGCACCATCATTCACAGCCAATACAATCGCCCCGTAACACTTAAATAAGACAGTTTCAGGTATTTACTAGAAAGACTGAAGAAAACGCCTTAGAACAAACATGACTACACAGATAAACTGAACATAACAAAGCAAATTGCAAAGGAGCATCGCTATCATGCTAAGACAGTAGATAAAATGAACAAAAATGCAAGAACAGGCAACACATAATCATGAAACACACACACGGATACAACACGATTCACTACAAATCAGCGGACTGTTCGCAACAAATGGCACATAATGACGTACAACGACGACGTCACATACTGGTTGGCAATATGACTAAGAAGACCAGGACTCAATATAGCATACAGAAACAACTACGGAATACAAAACAGACTTGGAAGAAACACCATAAACATTGATAAATACAGCCAGTCTGGTATATATCAACTAACTTGCAACTGCTGTTAATCTGTACATATGGGTCAAACATGCAGTAATTTTAGAACTAGAGACGCAGAACATCTAAAAGCACTGAAAAGTAATATCTAGAACTCAACATTTGCCCACCTAATACCAGAAAATCACCACGTGACGAACAGAAACTGATTTAAAATTTCTTGAAACTAGTAACATCCCACACCACAAATTAACAATAGAAGAAAATTATCCAAAAATCAATAACCCGTGGAAAGAGAGTATTAAACGAATAAACATCATTATGCAATACACCCTCTTTGCCCGGACAGAAGAGCTACATAAGTAACCACCTCCCTAAAACTGCATATGATCACCCTGTAAAATTAAATTCCTCTCTCTCCATACTCACTCTACTTGCCTATCTATAACTCTCTCACTCACTCTCTCTCTCTCTCTCCCTCTCTCTCTCTCTCTCTCTCCCTCCCTCCCTCCCTCTCTCTTTCTCTCTCCCTCACAGTCTTGGGTACACACACAAAACGCACGCCCCATGCCAAACGTTAACAACACTTCAAATCCTCGCGCCACATTTTAAACAAACCTGACACGAAACAAGTGATACATTCATAACAACACGTAATGTCGGCGAAAACTCTATACTTGGCGAACAGATTTTAGAAAATTCATGTGTAACAACCACAGCGAAAGAAATAAGCGAGTTACCTCGACACAATGAAAAGAAAAAAACACCACAACATCAAAAGCTGTAAGTGACATGATAAATAACCCGATATACAGCGATTCTCAGTCTGAAATGCATAATAAACAGAAAAATAAAAATAATTTTGCTGTTTTCAGATGACAAGCTGTAAATTGTCTAGTAGATGTAATGCTACTAGCACGAACAACTAATAGCCTCATGTGCCAAGAGTATACATCCACATCTTAGCGAAGAACTCTAAGTAATCACTTATTTACGTAAAAAAACGAGACGTGAACTGTTTTATAATCTACAAATAACACATATCAAAAGAAAACTGTATCATGCTAGACCCCACTGATGATGCCTTGAAGTGAAAAAGGCGAAACGCCTCTGGGAGGAGTAAAATACAGTCAGCAAGAAAAGGCGGTTTTCATTTCAGAAACGAATATTACTGTGCTTGTTGCGGAGGATGGCTACACAAACAAACTCGTTAACGTAAAATATTTGACAATAATCGCTCATTTTACAAATGTAAATAATTTGTACCAGAAGTTTCTTTAGAGGCTAGTTAAAACTGAGAACTGGCACAGGGGATTAACCCAGGACTCTGCTCTCGCGAACAGCGCGCTGCGCATTTCGCAGTCCGAGCACACCTCATGGACGCGCTCAAACTTTCGACACGCCAGTAACTCCTCTCCACAGCTTCCAAACTCCAGACTCCCCCACAGTGCTGCAGCACTAGAACGGCTGGCAGAATGAATGCGTCAGAGAGTTCACAACTTCAACATGTCTACATATTTACTGCGGCGTATGATTTTCTGCAGACTAAAAAGAGTGTATCATCTAAGGATTAATTTATGTACAAAACGGAATAGCTGCTCGAAATCGAAAAGTGTAAAGCTCCTGTTAGTTTAATAACCAATTTTTTTTAACAAAAGTATGTCTTTGAGTGCTTTTATTAGCGTTCCTCTATGGAGGACTGAAAACATTTATTGGCGTCAACTGCTGTTCCATGTACTCGACTGTAAGGAATTTTGACATTTGTGTTCATCAAATCTCCGTCAAAATGTTACTGATACTGTAGTAATTGAGAAGTTTTATACTTTCACTTTCGGCACTGTATATAAACGAAAAGAAAGATTGCTCACCTTGTGTATGAGCGTGACCACATTAAGAAGTTTGTGGGAAAGGACAATTTACTGTCTCTTTATTATCAGAATGTTGTATTGCTACTTGAACATTATAATAACCCGAAAATTCTACTCCACGTTCATAAACATTAAAATGATAGCAACTAATTTCGTAACCGAGTAAAAAGCCGTTTCACTGGGGCTAATCGGGTGTGGAGCTCTGCTATTGTCCTGCAGATCTCAGTATCCGGATTATGCATTAGCAAACCTCCTTTCCTGCGACGTGCGCCTGCAGTTTTCTAGTGTTTGCCTGTCCCACTCAGATCGTTGGGCGCCGACTCCGCGTTCCTCATGGCCAGTCTCGATAAGCTCTGAAGTGACTGGTTTTTCACTTAGAGCGCTGCTCTCAACTTTGTACTTAGCAGGCTGCTAGTGATCGCTACTTCTGTTAGCGCTCACGCATGTGGATTCAGTCACTGACTTCCGTTGTGCAACCAATTGCCTCTCTTCCAGAATGAAATTTTCACTCTGCAGCGCAGTGTGCGCTGATATGAAACTTCTTGGCGGATTAAAACTGTATGCCGGACCGAGACTCGAACTCGGGACGAGACGAGGTACTGGCGGAATTAAAGCTGTGAGGACGGGTCGTGAGTCGTGCTTGGGTAGCTCAGATTGTGGAGCACTTGTCCGCGAAAGACAAAGGTCCGGAGTTCGAGTCTCGGTCCGGCACACAGTTTTAATCTGCCAGGAAGTTTCATATCAGCGCACACTCCGCTGCAGAGTGAAAATCTCATTCTGGAAACATCCCCCAGGCTGTGGCTAAGCCATGTCTCCGCAATATCCTTTCTTCCAGGAGTGCTAGTTCTGCAAGGTATGCAGGAGAGCTACTGTGAAGTTTGGAGGGTAGGAGACAAGGTACTGGCAGAATTAAAGCTGTGGGGACGGGTCATAAGTCGTGCTTGGGTAGCTCAGATGGTAGAGCACTTGCCCGCCGGCACGATAGCTCAGCGTGTTCGGTCAGAGGGTTTAGCTGCCCTCTGTAATAAAACAAAACTGAGTGAACGGATCAACGATCAGCCTGAACGGGTGTCATCGGACGTCCGCCACGACCAAACTCAACGAACAATATAGAACCAAATGAGATAAAAAAAAAGAATAGTTGGTAGAGCACTTGCCCGCGAAAGGCAAAGGTCCCGAGTTCGAGTCTCGGCCCGACACAGTTTTAATCTGCCAAGAAATTTCAGTTGCCTCGCTTGTTTTTTATAATGTTTGGAATTGCCGTCAGTGTATTAGTTAGACCTGAGTTTCTCCTGGCTTATACAACTTTCAGATAACTTCCGCGAATTGTCTGATTTCACTTGGGATTGGTTGGTCGGTGCCTCATGGACCCAAGCTGACTGGGAATACAATTCCGTTACTGCCCGGCATTTGCCAAAGTTTGAACGTTTTCATCGCGCGGAGTCTGATGTTATATCTCGACGTTCTATGACAAAACTCACAGAGAAATCTTTTGACGACGCAACCTTATCCATTCTTGGGAAGGGTTAAAATTTTGCACCCACTCCGAAGAGTTTGCCGGTAGTTGATTGTATTAGTTCAATTGAACAGACAGTTTGCAAACTACCTCCTGACGCTGCAGAGGAGGTTAGGAGGAAGGCATGCCGTGTGTTAACTAGGGCTCGACCACCCAAGAGTGATGTAACAGCAGCAGGGAGGGCTGCTTTACGCTCTCTCATAATTGATCCTGATATTGCTATTTTACCTGCGGACAAGGGCAATGCCACCGTTCTTTTAAATAAACAGGATTATGTACAAAAGATGCAATGTTTACTATCTGATTCAGCGTATCGCAGAATCGATGCTGACCCCACAAAAAGTGTTGAGAGAACGAGCAACAGCCTCCTAAAGAAAAGTGGTTTGTCGCAGGACACTATCAAGAGTCTTAACACCTACAGTGTGTTCCCCATAGGTTCGAAGGGGTTCGTTTCCGTCCTAAAGTGAGTAATACCGGCGCTCCGACATATCGTGTAGCCAAACATTTTACGTCTCTGTTAAGTCCACAAGTAGGTCGGTGTGAACATCATATCAGGAACTCAGCTGATTTTTTACGTCGTTTGGAGGGACTGTGGTTGAATGACTCTGATATTTTAGTGAACTTCGATGTGGTCTCTCTCTTCACTCGTGTTTCTCTGTCTGATTCGTTGCGGTTAATTGAGGGTAGGTTTGGTGCTGAATTAACTAATCTCTTTCGGTATTTGTTGACATCCACTTACTTTTTATTCAATGACCAGTATTATGAACAGACAGATGAAGTTGCGATGGGTAGTCCGTTGTCTCCTGTGATCGCAAATTTGTTTTTGGAAGTCTTCGAGGGACGTGCATTGGAGTCGGCGCCTTTGAAACGAACCTGTTTCTTTAGATATGTTGACGATACCTTTGTTGTTTGGCCTCATGGCAGGGAGAATTTGAACGCCTTTCTAGAACATCTGAACTCGATCCACCCGAACTTTCGTTTCATGATGGAGGTGGAAGAGGATGGTTGCCTTCCCTTTCTTGACGTGTTAGTTAGGAGGATGGATGGTGGATCATTGGGACATGCAGTCTACAGGAAACGTACTCACACTGACCTGTACTTACAGGCTAATAGTTGTCACCATTCGGATCAGCGTGAAGGGGTACTTCGTATCTTGGTACACAGGGCACATGTCGCTTCCGACGCTGTGACTTTGCCAGCCGAGCTGTCCCATCTTGAAGTTACGTTTCGTCGAAACGGTTATAGTCATAGATTGAACGTGCGTTGCGCTATAGGCCAACTGTACATCGGGTGATTGATGGTAATTCTGAGTCGACAACGAATTCTACTGCCCTTTTGCCTTACGTAGGAAACACTTCCAACAAGATCGGTCGTATTTTACGGAAATACGATGTGAAATGTGATTTCCGACCTCCGCCTAAAATTAGAGTGCTTTTGAGTTCTATTAGGATGGTCTTGGTCTGCGCAAGGCGGGTGTATATCGCATTCCTTGTAGCTGCGGCATGGCATATATTGGTCAAACTATCAGGACCGTGGAGGACCGATGTATTGAGCATAAACGGCACACACGGTTACAGCAGCCAAATAGATCTGCTACAGCCGAACATTGCTTGGATACTGGTGGTCACCCCATGTTATATAATAACACCGAGATATTGGCATGCACGTCCAGCTATTAGGACAGTGTTATTAAGGAGGCAGTTGAGCAACCTCGTTAACAGGGATGGCGGTTTTTGTTTAAACCCTGTTTGGAATCCGGCTCTCACCCTTGTCAAAAAACAGAGGGACAGAGTCAATGCTACCTCACCTGCGAGTTCTTAGTCTCACCATCGTGTGTGTTATCTTTCCTGCATCAGTCCGAGAACCGAGGTTTTACATTTGCATGTGCGTCGCCTGTCCGTTGCAGTTTGCCTTGAAAATGCCGAAATGTCGGCGGTCGCTGAAAGTGTTACCTGGCTGAATTCCCGGTTATTTGAAAGTATAGTAGTTAGTCTGATCGCTAATAAACAGTGTTAGTCAGACCCCAGAATTCCGTGAGTCTCCAGCTGCAAGCATTCTGTCAAGTCCCAAAATCCTGCCCTGTGGCAGTGCTCGGTGCTGATCCAAGTCATCATTCTGCCTTCACTGTAAATTTGTCTTTCCGCATTTGCTCCTCACCGCTAGGAAATGCAGTCTCTCTATCCTCTTTTTGGACACAACATAGATAAACCTATTCTGGTGCCAGGTGTGGGGTATTTCCTTAACGATTTTTTAGATAGATAGGGGCTTCGCACACACTCAGCCTGACATCATGACTAGACTGACGGTTTTGAGGCTCATATGAGAAGCAGCACTTGCACTCCAGTGAGAACAGACAGGGCGCAATGAGTGGAAGAAAGACCCAGAGGGAAGACGCAGCCAGGGCAACCTGTCCACACGACTTCACGACAAAACGTTAAGGTCGCGGGAACGGTCCAGTGACAACGAGGTGGAGTTGCGGGTGTGGTCCACGGAGGACTGCAATGGCAACGTCACATGGCGACAGAGCAACCCAGAAGCAGAGGGCGTGCGATGCCTTCACGAGTTTCAGCTGCAGATGTGGCCGTCGAGCAGGCAGCAGGCGGCAGCAGGTTGGTTGGTTGGTTTGTGGAATTAAAGGGACCAGACTGCTACGGTCATCGGTCCCTTTTTCCAAAACTTCAAACACCCACACGGAATAAAAACGAACAATGGAAATGACAACAGACGACATAGGACAAGAAAGACACAGACTGAGACCAGACAAAAGGAATTTAATATCACACAGAGTGTGACAGTGGATGACCGACCATAGAGACAAGGAAGGAAAAGCCAACCACCTAGAAAACACACAAAAAAATAACCCAGTCTAAAATCGTAGGCCAAAGGCCAGACTCAACACAAGAAAACGACGAACACTCAGATTAAGTGATAAAAAAAACCCTGCAGGAATAAAACGCAAAACTAAGCCTGCCATGGCAGTGTCATCTGTTAAAAGGGCAGGGAGTGTATCAGGCAGCGCAAATGTCTGCCTGAGCACAGCTAAAAGCGGACAGGCCAACAAAATGTGGACCACCGTCAAAGCCGCCCCGCAGCGACAGAGAGGCGGGTCCTCACGGAGCAGTAAATATCTGTGCGTAAGCCGGGTGTGGCCAATGCGGAGCCGACAAAGGACAACTGAGTCCCTGCGAATGGCTCGCATGGATGACCGCCACACAGTCGTCGTCTCCTTGACAGCACGGAGTTTATTAGGTGTGGTCAGATCGCGCCATTCAGCGTCTCAAGCGGCAGGAGGCAACGGCCCAGCACAGCTCAGCTGAGGGCAACGCGGAACCATGGGCGTCCCGCAGTCACGTCCTCCTCGGCTCAGCTCGACTCAGCTCAGATCAGCTCACCTCACCCCAGCACAGCGCTCCTCTTTCAGCAGCAACGCAGTCTCGTCTCTGCGTAACTCAGCAGCAGACAAAAGTAGCTCACAGCCTTGTCTAACAATGCACTTGTCAACAGTGGGGTGATAGTATCTAATACTAGTATCAGATATACCCTTAAACTCATTCCCCAGGCTTTCGATGGTACAAAATCTGCATTAAACGAATTTGTTAGCAATATGGACACAGCATTTGAATTAGTACATGAAGTAGATCATCCGAAATTGTTACAATTCGTAGAAGCCCGTATTCAGGGTCCTGCGTGAATTAAACTGCTTGTGCACGAATTATCTTCCATTTGGGAAGAAGTAAGAAATATTTTGTTGGAAAATTACGCATATAAGCGTACTGTGGATTACTATGCATGTAATATGTTTTCTACTAGGCAATCAAATGGTGAATCGATTGCAGACTGGGTCAGTGAAGTAGATACACTTCAGCATCAGGTTTGTGAACCTGCCCATGGTGCAGTTCCAGTATCAGAACTGGCAGTATCTTTCTCATTAGCAGGAAAATTAAGCAGAGCAGTATTCATTCAGGGCATCTATGATGTGTGCATACTGACAATTGTGCATGCAAGGGAGAATGCATCACCATCACTGAGGCTGTTGAGGTAGCTTTGACAGAAGAGTTGGCACCAAGGAAAAAAGGATTTGTTGATAAAAGTCATGAGGGCAAGACAGGGAAGGTCACTCTTAAGTGTTTCTCATGTGGACATGTACGGCACACATCTAAGGATTGCAGCACTTATGTTAAGTGTAAAATGTGTTGCAAATCAGGGCATTTAACGCGAAATTGCCGCCTTGAGAAGAGAATTCGCAAAGTAGAATCGACTCAAGCATGTCGAGAGTCAGAGGCTCCAAAGACATCAGGTGCAAAAGTTGCAATTTATTGGGACATAGAGGCCGT
The DNA here is from genome assembly GCF_023864275.1 of Schistocerca cancellata. Lineage (NCBI taxonomy): Eukaryota > Metazoa > Arthropoda > Insecta > Orthoptera > Acrididae > Schistocerca > Schistocerca cancellata. Next base: position 689,245,496 of record NC_064626.1, read on the forward strand.
TGTAAGAAAGCGAAGCCACATGTCTGTTTAGCAAGTCTTAGGCCAGGGCACATGGCTAGAGAGGTACTGAGAAAGCAGGGTACTCTTTGAAAAGCAGGGAAACGAAAGAGAAGCATAAGATACCAATCACCTTAGGCTGAATTGGGAAATGCATTCAAAATCGACTGTGAAATTAAAAATGAGTTTGTAGAGCTGAATTGCCCATATATTACAAAAAGTCCATTAAAATTGCTTCTAGATAATGCAGCACAAATTAGCTTGTTCAGTGTGAAGTATCGGCGGATTCAGGTCATGCACAGATCAGAAGAAAGTATAAAGATTAAAGGTATCACAAGTCCGGCCATTATGTATGGGACAACAGTTTTAGATCTTGGAGTAGGTCGGGAATTAAGAGTGAAACATAAGTTTCATGTGGTAGGAATGGAATTGAATATTCCTTACGCTAGTTTAACTGGTAGAGACTTCTTTATGAAGAATGGCGTAATAACTGTGTAAGTAGGCTGTTTAGGTTTTTATATTGGTAAAGCCACGTAGCGCTCTATATGAAAATCACTGGCTGTGCTGTGTGCAGTGTGTGGCTGGGTGGCATTGTTGGAATAGTCGCTATTGTAGTGTTGGGCAGTGGGATGTGAACAGTGCGTAGCATTGCGCAGTTGGAGGTGAGCCGCCAGCAGTGGTGGATGTGGAGAGAGAGATGGCGGAGTTTTGAGTGCGGATGATCTGGATGTGTGTCCATCAGAGACAGTAAATTTGTAAGACTGGATGTCATGAACTGATATATATATATATATTATGACTATGAACACTATACATTGTTTGTTCTTTATCAAAATCTTTCATTTGCTAACTATGCCGATCAGTAGTTAGTGACTTCACTAGTTAGAATCTTTTATTTAGCTGGCAGTATTGAGGCTCGCTGTATTGCAGTAGTTCGACTAATGAAGATTTTTGTGAGGTAAGTGATTCATGAAAGGTATAGGTTATTGTTAGTCAGGGCCATTCTTTTGTAGGGATTATTGAAAGTCAGATTGCGTTGCGCCAAAAATATTGTGTGTCAGTTTAGTAATGATTAGAGTAAGTAAAGAGAGAAATGTCTGAGTACGTTCAGTTTTGCTCAGCTGTTTGAAAATCAAATAACGTAAGGGGTTTATCAGCACAATCATTCATTAATTTTTCTAAGGGGACGTTTCAACTGATTACGCCAAGGAAACCCTGTGGATCAGGGGTGGGGCCGTTAAACTGTGTACAGAGATAAAAGTGCAATACACAAGTACATAGGGGCAGGGGCTTAGAAAGCCACAAACAGATTTTGGAACTGCAAGGTGTTAAAGCAGTGGAGTTCAAAGTTCTCTGAGCTGTTCAGAGGGGTCAGCAAACAACAGTACGCCGAAGAAATGGCGAAGTAAGCAAGTTACCAGTAGACAGACGTGTTACTGAAGAGAAACGGAGCTAGAGAGCCTAAGGCAGGCCAGGTGGCTAAAATAAAATTGGTTCCTAGTGATGAGAGGATTTTGAGGATAAAGGTTGCAGATATTAGTCTACAGGAGGCCTTGTCAAGAAACAAGAGTTTCAGAAAGGCGTGTACCTACCAGAGGCGCTGGTGAGAGTAGAAAACGCTCTTTTTTAATTAGCGTGTTAAATAGACGAGAAGATGCGTTTTATATGGCGAGGCCTCGCATTGAGGTGGGAGAAGTTCTGCCATTTAGCTCAAGTCCGAAGCAAACTTATGCAAGGTTGACAATTGAGGATCTGTTTACTAAAGGAAAACTTGCAGTTAGATCATTTAAGAACCGTAGGAAAACAGTCCATAATAGAAGTGTGTTCTGCGTATAAAGGTATCTTCCTTTTGCAAAGGGATAAGTCGACATATACAGATAGAATCTGGCATTAAATAAAAACATACCTGAAGCATGGGGACGAATAACTTGCTCTCGATACAGAATGAAGGCGCAACAGAAGATAAATTAGATGTTGAAGAACGATATAACAGTACCTGCAACAAGCGTCGGTAATTTCCGTTGCAAGTAGGCTGTTTACGTTTTTATGTTGGTAACTCAACGTAGCGCTCTGTATGTAAATTACTGACTGCCCTGTGTGCAGTCTGTGGCTGGTTGGACTCATTGTTGGAATATTCGCTTGTGTAGTGTTGGGCAGTTGGACGTGAACAGCGCGTAGCGTTCAGTGTTGCCAATTTAGCAACTTTGTCGCTAGAAATGGCGACTTTTGCCTTCGTCTTAGCGACAAAAAAAACTTTTTAGCGACAAAAATTATTTAGCGACATATCTGGCGACTTTTGGAATACTGACGACTTCTGAAATACAAATCAGAACTATTTTGGGCCAGTATTTTCATTAACAAAACTATAATTTTAACTATAGAATGGGTACTACACTGACTTTGTTCTAGATTTACTAAGTTAAATTAAGTTCTTAGCAGATCATGTAGCACTGTTCAACATTTAGTAAACCTGAATGTGGGAATTGCCTACAGAGTAAGAAAATCTTGACTATAGAACAATTCATTATTCATTACCCACTAGCCTGTTATCGTCGATAGCGTATCGATCTATAATTCTTCAACTTTTGAACTCCCTTTATTTTTCGAAGTAACAAAAAACATACGTAATATTAAGTATAATAAAATACATTTCTGTCCAGCAACCTCTAATTTTTCAAAATGTTAACTCGCAGTCAAATTATTACCACATGCACAGTGGTAACGCAAGAACAATTCGGTGGGGGTATCTGACATTATTACGTTTTAAACAATGAACAATAGGACTGATATCGAGTTACCGAGTGAGTAAATTGTTTCATGACCTCTGGTTCACCTGAGTTTTAATGTATTTTCAGTGATTATAAATTGGTGAAACTTACGTTGTGGTGGCTTACATAATGGATTTACCGCAGAAGAAGCAGTACGCTCAAAAATATCAGGATGCGTGGGAAGCACAACCTGAATTCAATGGGTGGCTGAAACCAGTCGTTGGAGACTTGTCCAAGGCAAGATGTCAAGTATGTGCAACAGAGTTTTATGCTAAATTGTGTGATATTAGAAAGCATTCGAAAATTATTAAGCATAAACAAAAAATTGATTTAAAAAAACACAAACCACCTTACCTGTGAAAACTGTTGCGAAAACTACAGTTACAATAGTAAACAGAGCGGAAGGCGCCCTTTCTTCATTTATTGCTGAACATTGTTCTATTTTAGCTGTAGATCATATAGGAATACTGTGCAAGAAGGTGTTTTCTGGTGATGAGGGCGCTAAAAACATGCAATTACATCTACAAAGTGCACTAACATTATAACTGAAGTTTTGCCTCCATATTTTACCCAATCATTGGTTGAAGACACAGGTAACCAAAATACAGTGTACTAATAGATGATTCCACAGATGTATCAATATCTAAAATGCTAGGTATTGTTATACGGTACTATAGTGTAAACAACCAAACCATTAGATCAGCATTTCTCAAACTCGCTGTAGTAGAAACTGCAGATGCAAGAAATCTGGCTCCTGTTCTTGTGAATTCTTTGAAAGATCTCAAACTTCCAATCGCTAATATGGAAGGAATTGGCACAGATAATGCTTTTGCAATGGGTGGAATAAACAATGAGCTTTTCGAGCAACTCAAAAGAGAATATGGTTTGAAGCATTTGGTATTGATCCGTTGCATTTGTCACTCTCTTCAGCTTGCAGTTTCGCTCTCCTCAGTGAATACCATACCTAGAAACAGAGTTTCTTGTACGGGAAACATACAATCGGTTCTCCATTTCATCCAAAAGACAAGAGGAATGTAAAAAGGTTTATGAGACAATAAATTGTGGAAAACAGCCACTAAAAATTTTGAAGGTCTGTGCAACACGTAGGCTTTCAATTGAACCAGCAATACGAAGAATTCTGGAGCAGTGGGAAGAACTAAAGCTACATTTTTCACTTGCCATGGTTCAAGACAATTGTTACAATGCTGATCTTTTGTACAAGATGTATTGTGACGACTCAAATCATCTTTACATGTTTTACCTTAAACATGCTTTAAAAGACGTACAAATAGCAATAAAATCTTTTGAAGGAGAAGACAATGGCCCTACTAAATTACTAGATACACTTGTATTTCTCATGCAGTCACTCGGACAAAACATAGTTATTCCAACTGTTGATTTGTTGACAAAACCAGTTCCAAGCGAATGTATGTAGCTACGCAAATCCGAACCTTTATGTTTGAACAGAAATTGTTTGAGTCAAGTTTGTCTGAAGAAAATAAAGTTTGAGAAGAGATGCATTCAGTTTAGTCTGAAACTCATAAAAGAAATTCAACAAAGACTGCCAAGTAACGTTACGATCCTGAAAAAAATGTCAATGCTGAATGTTGAAGAAATACTAAAAGTGAATAAAAATAATGCTGTAGCGGATGTAGCCAAATAATTGAGTTTTAGTGGCGATTTCATAGACGGTATGATGCAAGAATGGCATAATATCAACTTCATTAGGTGGAATAACACTACTAACATTGTTCGATTTTGGAGTGAGGTTTTGCACTATAAAAATGCCGCAGGGGAGAATCCTTTATCTTTGATTTCACAGCTAGCAATGACTGTTCTATGCCTACCGCATTCAAATGCAGAAGTGGAAAGAATATCCAGTCCTATGAACATTATAAAAACTAAACTACGTAACAGATTATCGTTAAAGACAATTAATGCTTTGATCATATTGAGAGACCAGCTGAAGAAACAAAATAAGATTGTGCATCTTTTGACATACCGTTGGACGTATTGGAGCTTATTGGAACGAACAAAAGTTACTCTTTTGCGATAAAACCAGTCGAACTGCAACATCATCTTTTGAGCGACGTTCAACCCTCTTCATCAACTACGGTTCTGTCAGAGCATGAAACAGAGGAGTTATTCGATCTTCTGAGTGATGACGATGAATAGCTCACATACCGGTATGTTTATATTTTGTAACCTAATTTGAGTCCTTGCTTTCTTTTGTTACAAATATAGTTGTATATATCTAGTACGAGGGTCGGTCAAAAAGTAATGCCTCCCATTTTTTTTCTACTTAAAGAAATTAAGTCAAGTGAAAAATTTGAATTTGGCGCCATTCCTCAAACCTTCTTCTGCAATCCACTGCAGTAGTAACTTTCTGTGTCAACAGGTGGCAGCACAGCAGAAGTTTGTAAGATGGCCGACATCGATGTTCGTTTGAGACAGCGTTGTGTGATTGAATTCTTGAATGCAGAAGGTGAAACGCCCATACGCATTCATGAAAGACTGAAGAAGGTGTATGGTGTTGTGACAGTGGATGTCAGCACTGTTAGACGATGGGTTCGTCGTTGTAAGGAAGCTGAAGGGCAAACACCGTTGACTGACGAAAAGTGGAGCGGCAGGCCGGTGAGTGCAGTGACTCCACACAACATTCAGCAAGTTGATGACATCATTCGTGGTGACCGTCGGGTGACTGCAGATGAAGTGTGTCGCATTATTTCTCTTAGTAAAGGCAGTGTGATCACGATTATTAAACAATTGGGGTACTCAAAAGTTTGTGCACGGTGGGTTCCAAGAATGTTAACCGATCAGAATAAAGAGGCAAGGAAAACAATAGCCTCCCAACACTTGCAACGCTTCCGTTTGGAGGGAGATGAGTTTCTGAAAAAAATTGTGACCGGGGACGAAACATGGGTGCATTTTTTTGAACCCGAATCAAAGAGGCAGTCAATGGAGTGGCGTCACACAAGCTCGCCGAGGAAGAAAAAATTCAAAACTGTGCGATCGGCAGGGAAAGTTATGGCAACAGTTTTCTGGGAAACAGAGGGTGTGATTCTGGTTGATTTTTTGGAGCAGGGATGCACAATAAATTCTGTTCAATACGTCACAACCCTCAACAAACTTAAAGCACGTCTTCAGCGAGTTCGCCCAACAAAATCAATGGCAGATGTTCTTCTTTTGCATGACAATGCAAGACCACACACCAGTCGTCACACCTCTGACGAGATTGTCAAAATTGGATGGGAAGTTTTGCCTCATCCCCCATACAGCCCTGACCTGGCACCATCAGACTTCCATCTGTTCGGGCCACTAAAAGAAGCTCATCGTGGGATTCATTTTGAAGATGAGGAGGCCGTCAAAACATCCGTGCGTCAATGGCTTAGGAAGCAGAGCTGTGATTTTTACCGTGCTGGGATACATGCCCTTGTTCAAAGATGGACCAAAACTGTAGAGATGGGCGGAGATTACATTGAAAAATGACAAAATGATCCTCAATGTTGTGGTTTTCAACCTATGTAATTGCATTTAAATTTCCTGACAATTAAACGTAGAAAAAAAAATAGGAGGCATTACTTTTTGACTGACCCTCGTATATTTGACTACTGTGATTGAAACAACAATTTATGTTTTGCTTCAATTATTATAACATGTTTAATTAAACGTTAGCGTATTTTATATGCATGTTGTTGCAAGCGGTGCGTCATTTAGTTAAGACAATATAGCAATTACGTATGAGACAATTTTTATTAAGATTTTATTGCCCCCTGCCCCACTGGCTTACTGCACCATTCACAGCACGAAATTTTCAGTACACCCCTAGTAAAATCAGTTTTAGCGACTTTTGATATTGAATTTAGAGTTTTTTAGAGTTGGCAACACTGAAAGCGTTGCGCAGTTGGAGGTGAGCCCCCAGCAGTGGTGGATGTGGGGACAGAGATGCCAGAGTTTTGAGAGCGGACGATATGGACGTGTGTCCGCCAGAAAAAGGAAATTTGTAAGACTCGATATGATGAACTGATATATATATGATGATTTTTGAACATTATTAAGGTAAACACATTGTTTGTTCTCTATCAAAATCTTTCATTTGCTAACTATGCCCATCAGTAGTTAGTGCCTTTCGTAGTTAGAATCTTTTATTTAGCTGGCAGTATTGGCGCTCACTGTATTTCAGTAGTTCGAGTAACGAAGATTTTTGTGAGGTAAGTGATTCATGAAACGTATAGGTTATTGTTAGTCACGGCCATTCTTTTGTAGAGATTATTGAAAGTCAGATTGCATTGCGCTAAAAATATTGTGTGTCAGTTTAGTGTTGATCAGAATAAGTAAAGAGAGAAATGTCTGAGTATGTTCAGTTTTATTGTTTGAAAATCAAATAACGTAAGGGGTTTACCAGGACAGTAATTCATTAATTTTTCTAACGGGAGGTTTCATATGACGACCCTGCCAGGAAACCTCAATGGAATCTTCTGATTTTTTCTTGTAGTTTGTGTAATTAGTGTAGCTATTGTTTATTGCCAGCGCATAATTGTAGAGAGAATTTCCTTTGTAGTTGTAGTTTTTCATTGTTGTACAGTAAAACAGTTGTGGCATGCATGTAGATTTGCACCAAGTATTTCGCAGCTGCGCTTGCAATTAATTAGATATTATTTACAGTGCTATGTTAATGTGTTTTCCTATTTTACTCTTCAAATTGTGCTTTTTTGTGTTATTGTGTGAAATATTGTGACAGTTATGGTGTGTGAAAAACGTAATACTAGGCTCCAAAGTAAACTGAGAAATGACAGTGAAGACGAGAGTAGTGTGTTAGCGCCACCGTGTAATGAATTAACTAATGTTCAACATAGTAATTTGGTAATTGTGCATAGGGAAGTGATTCAGATAGCAAATAATGGTGTAGACAATGAAACAATGAACAGGTTAGTATTGTCGATCGATAGATCGGCAACAGCTCGCCCCAGGAACCCGAAATGGCAGGATACAATCTTGCAAATACCTTAGATTCAGGTTTTGAGTCCTCACCTTTTTCTCAATTAAGTCAAGACTTACTCTCTGCTTTTCAAAATGCGAATGTTGCCAGTGAAAATGCACTGCCGAAAAGCATAGAGGAACATTTTGCAGACACTAATGCATTGTTATTACAACGAATGGAATAAAATCAGAAACAAATGGGACAACACCTTCAAAAGTGAGACACAATGGAACAAAATCAGGAACGAACACAGCAACAGTTACAAAAAATTGACAGAATGGAACAAAATCTTCAAAAGTTAAATATAATCGAGCAAACGCTTGAACAAACACGTGAAGATTTAACTGCTAAGTTCCTTAAAATTGAATCTAAATATCAAAACGTGTGTAATGACGTAAAAACACAAATTTGTGAGCATTTTCAACCTATTTTTTCGCGGCATGAAAATGCATTACAGAATCACGAAGCTGCCATAAAAGAACTGCAAATTGTTGTTCATGAAAATCACGAGACCTTGCGGGCTAAAATTGACTCAGTTGCATCTACCGATTCGGTTACGCAACTTGCAAAAGCTCAGAAAAACTTAAAGGACACAGTAGATGCGCTTTAAACACAAATGGACACTCTGAAACTCGGTTCAGAAAAACACACTGAGGAAATCAGTTCATTATCAGAGAACATAGCCGAACTTTCGGATCAGTTCACTAACTTATCTGCAAAGATAGATGATGATCTGAATGACACAAGACACAGAAACAAATGGGACAACACCTTCAAAAGTGAGACACAATGGAACAAAATCAGGAACGAACACAGCAACAGTTACAAAAAATTGACAGAATGGAACAAAATCTTCAAAAGTTAAATATAATCGAGCAAACGCTTGAACAAACACGTGAAGATTTAACTGCTAAGTTCCTTAAAATTGAATCTAAAGGTTACGAACAAATTAGAAAATTCAAACAAAATCATAATCAAATTAATACGCAACACAAAAGAGAAATCCGGGAAGTACAAGATCAGTTGGCACAAGTATTGCAAGAATTACATATTTCAGAGGAGACTCACGCACCGACACGGGAAGAGGGATTCAGAAATAAGGAAAAGTCACAAAGTAAGAACAAAGGGTATTTGGAAATGATGAAAGAAATTGGCATGGTGCACCGAATTTTGAGGTGGAACCGCCGACACGACGTAACAATGACCGATACGCGACTCGCCGACACGATGACTTTGACTATAAGCTGTTCATTACTACACGTAAATTCAAAACATTTAAGAATTCTGGCAACGAAATTCATCTACAATCGTGGCTTCATCAGTTCCCTCATTGTTTTCCCTCCAACTGGTCATTAGAACACAGACTGGAATTTATGTGTGGCTACTTAGAGAATGAACCAGCTGTAAGAATGCGATCAGTCATTCACAATTGTCACAGTGAAGGAGAATTTTATCATGCCTTCCTCTCAGCATATTGGTCTGAAGCTACTCAATACTGAGAAAAACATAGCATCATAATGATGAATCATTTTGAACAGTCTGAATTTTCGAGTCGGGCAAACTAATTTGAAGACATGTTGTACAAAAATCAGTACCTGTCAAACCCCTCAGAACTCATCTTGATTTGCTTAATCAAATTGCCTGAACATTTAAGACATATTATATTGGCAGGACGTTGCAAAGACGACATTGAGGGTTTTCAGGGACTTTTATAAGAATTAGAAATTAATACAGAGATTCGCGGGACGCGAAACCAGGAGAACAACAATTATAGGTCACATCAATCACAATACCGTGACGACAGAAATAATAACTGGACACGACAAGGCTAGTCTTACAACGCAAGTCGTGAACAAAACAGACACCACCCGTATGACAACCGTTGGCAGAGTAATAACAATTACAGGGAAAGATCACCTCTCCGCAGTAATGACTATGACAGAGACAATCAGAGAAACAGGTAATATGGGAACCAAAATAATTATTATCAAGGGAGACAGAATAACTTCAGACGCAATGGTCCACCGCGCAGTTAAGACTCATGGAGAAATTCTCCACCACGTGACTGACAAGAAAGAAATAACAGAAACTACCGACATGACGACAGACGATATAACCTTAACAATAGACCAGAATTTAATCAGAACTGGCGGGATTCAAACAGATCAGGACCCTCTCGACAAGCTGAAATTGTAGAGTTTAGGTCTCCAAATCCCAATAACAACACGCGACAACAAATAGACAGTAGACAATGACTCACAACGCTGGCAGCCACAAAACGTACTTATGAAGCTGACGATGCAGCTGCAGTGGCTATTAATTGCGTAAAAATGGAAACCATTAGGGACATCTTACTCCAGGAACACGACATAAAACATAACAACATTGCACATCCTGTAATTCACATTGCAGTAAATGATGTAAAAGTTATGGCAGTACTTAACTCTGGCAGTTCCATTTCAGTAATTAGTGAAACAGCTTTTAGCAAATGCAACAAATCGAACGATTGCCCCACACTTTATTTACGTAAGATTAAATTACAAGGTGAATTTTTTGGAAATAGTGTAGATGTACACCAACAAACCAACTTCGAATTCTTTTGTCAAAGCCACAGATTCACTATAAACTTTCCTATCGTTCCATTATTGTTGACAGAAATTATATTGGGAGTAGACTTTTTGAATGAATAGAAAGCAATCTTAAACTTTCACGATGTTGAAATGCTGTTGTTGTTGTTGTGGTCCTCAGTCCTGAGACTGGTTTGATGCAGCTATCCATGCCACTCTATCCTGTGCAAGCTGCTTCATCTCCCAGTACCTACTGCCACCTACATCCTTCTGAATCTGCTTAGTGTATTCATCTCTTGGTCTCCCTCTACGATTTTTACGCTCCATGCTGCCCTCCAATACTAAATTGGTGATCACTTGATGCCTCAGAACATGTCCTACTAACCGATCCCTTCTTCTGGTCAAGTTGTGCCACAAACTTCTCTTCTCCCCAATCCTATTCAATACTTCCTCATTAGTTATGTGATCTACCCACCTTATCTTCAGCATTCTTCTGCAGCACCACATTTCGAAAGCTTCTATTCTCTTCTTGTTCAAACTTATTATCGTCCATGTTTCACTTCCATACAGATACTTTCAGAAACTACTTCCTGACACTTAAATCTATACTCGATGTTAACAAATTTCTCTTTTTCAGAAACGCTTTCCTTGGCATTGCCAGTCTACATTTTATATCCTCTCTACTTCGGCCATCATCAGTTATTTTGCTCCCCAAATAGCAAAACTCCTTTACTACTTTAAGTGTCTCATTTCCTAATCTAATTCCCTCAGCATCACCCGACTTAATTCGACTACATTCCATTATCCTCGTTTTTCTTTTGTTGATATTCATCTTATATCCTCCTTCCCAGACACTGTCCATTCCATTCAACTGCTCTTCCAAGTCCTTTGCTGTCTCTGACAGAATTACAATGTCATCGGCGAACCACAAAGTTTTTATTACTTCTCTATGGATTTTAATACCTACTCCGAATTTTTCTTTTGTTTCCTTTACTGCTTGCTCAATGTACAGATTGAATAACATCGGGGAGAGGCTACAACCCTGTCTTACTCCCTTCCCAACCACTGCTTCCCTTTCATGTCCCTCGACTCTTATAACTGCCATCTGGTATCTGTACAAATTGTAAATACCTTTCGCTCCCTGTATTTTACCCCTGCCACCTTCAGAATTTGAAAGAGAGTATTCCAGTCAACATTGTCAAAAGCTTTCTCTAAGTCTACAAATGCTAGAAACGTACGTTTCCCTTTCCTTACTCTTTCTTCTAAGGTAAGTCGTAAGGGCAGTATTGCCTCACGTGTTCCAGTATTTCTACGGAATCCAAACTGATCTTCCCCGAGGTCGGCTTTTACTAGTTTTTCCATTCGTCTGTAAAGAATTCGTGTTAGTATTTTGCAGCTGTGGATTATTAAACTGATTGTTCGGTAATTTTCACATCTGTCAACACCTGCTTTCTTTGGGATTGGAATGATTATATTCTTCTTGAAGTCTGAGGGTATTTCGCCTGTTTCATACATCTTGCTCACCAGATGGTAGAGTTTAGTCAGGACTGGCTCTCCCAAGGCCGTCAGTAGTTCCAATGGAATGTTGTCTACTCCGGAGGCCTTGTTTCGACTCAGGTCTTTCAGTGCTCTGTCAAACTCTTCACGCAGTATCGTATCTCCCATTTCATCTTCATCTACATCCTCTTCCATTTCCATAATATTGTCCTCAAGTACATCACCCTTGTATAGACCCTCTATATACTCCTTCCACCTTTCTGCTTTCCCTTCTTTGCTTAGAACTGGCTTTCCATCTGAGCTCTTGATTTTCATACAAGTGGTTCTCTTATCTCCAAAGGTCTCTTTAATTTTCCTGTAGGCAGTATCTATCGCACCCCTAGTGAGATAAGCCTCTACATCCTTACATTTGTGCTCTAGCCATCCCTGCTTAGCCATTTTGCACTTCCTATCGATCTCATTTTTGAGACGTTTGTATTCCTTTTTGCCTGCTTCATTTACTGCATTTTTATATTTTCTCCTATCATCAATTAAATTCAATATTTCTTCTGTTACCCAAGGATTTCTACTAGCCCTCGTCTTTTTACCTACTTGATCCTCTGCTGCCTTCACTACTTCATCCCTCAAAGCTACCCATTCTTCTTGTACTGTATTTATTTCCCCCATTCCTGTCAATTGTTCCCTTATGCTATCCCTGAAACTCTGTACAACCTCTGGTTCTTACAGTTTATCCAGGTCCCATCTCCTTAAATTCCCACCTTTTTGCAGTTTCTTCAGTTTTAATCTACAGTTCATAACCAATAGATTGTGGTCATAGTCCATATGTGCCCCTGGAAATGTCTTACAATTTAAAACCTGGTTCCTAAATCTCTGTCTTACCATTATATAATCTATCTGATACCTTTTAGTATCTCCAGGGTTCTTCCATGTATACAACCTTCTTTCATGATTCTGAAACCAAGTGTTAGCTATGATTAAGTTGTGCTCTGTGCAAAATTCTACGAGGCGGCTTCCTCTTTCATTTCTTAGCCCCAATCCATATTCACCTACTACGTTTCCTTCTCTCCCCTTTCCTACACTCGAATTCCAGTCATCCATGACTATTAAATTTTCGTCTCCCTTCACTATCTGAATAATTTCTTTTATTTCATCATACATTTCTTCAATGTCTTCTTCATCTGCAGAGCTAGTTGGCATATAAACTTGTACTACTGTAATAGGTGTGGGCTTAGTATCTATCTTGGCCACAGTAATGCGTTCACTATGCTGTTTGTAGTATCCTACCCGCATTCCTATTTTCCTATTCATTATTAAACGTACTCCTGCATTACCCCTATTTGATTTTGTGTTTATAACCCTGTAGTCACCTGACCACAAGTCCTGTTCCTCCTGCCACCGAACTTCACTAATTCCCACTATATCTAACTTTAACCTACCCATTTCCCTTTTTAAATTTTCTAACCTACCTGCCCGATTAAGGGATCTGACATTCCACGCTCCGATCCGTAGAATGCCAGTTTTCTTTCTCCTGATAATGACGTCCTCTTGAGTAGTCCCCACCCGGAGATCCGAATGGGGGACTATTTTACCTCCGGAATATTTTACCCAAGAGAACGCTATCATCATTTAACCATACAGTAAAGCTGCATGCCCTCGGGAAAAATTACGGCTGTAGTTTCCCCTTGCTTTCAGCCGTTCGCAGTACCACAACAGCAAGGCCGTTTTGGTTAATGTTACAAGGCCAGATCAGTCAATCATCCAGACTGTTGCCCTTGCAACTACTGAAAAGGCTGCTGCCCCCCTTCAGGAACCACACGTTTGTCTGGCCTCTCAACAGATACCCCTCCGTTGTGGTTGTACCTACGGTACGGCTATCAGTATCGCTGAGGCACGCAGGCCTCCCCACCAACGGCAAGGTCCATGGTTCATGGGGGGGGGGGGGGATGTTGAAATAAGTTTAGAGAACAAAGGTAAGTCAATAGCTTTGAAATTTGAAGATTGGCTCTCAAACCATGACGAGGAAATTAATTGGTTTTACTTTTTGTTAGACAACAGTTCGGAACTTTCGACGGAACTTGACACTAACAATCACTCTGCAAGTATTGACAGGGATGACATCGACGGCGTATATGATAGTAATGGGCTAATTCAGAATAAAATTCAAACAATTGAGAATTGCAATGACACTGATAGGCAGGACCTTTTTCAGATTTTACAAGCACATTCCACAGTTTTTACTCAGAAAACAAGAACAATAAAGGGATTTCAATACCAATTTCGTGTTCTTCAGCATCCGAAATTTTGTGTTAAACCATACGTAATTCCGGCACATTATAGGGACCGTGTTAGAACAGAAATACAATCTATGCTTGACGAGGGCATTACTGACCCTGCAGTAAGCTCATGCAGCAATCCATTACATGTTATGAGAAGAAAACTGGATCGATCAGACTTATCTTAGATTCGAGACAAATCAATACTATCATCATTCCTGAAACAGACAGGCCGCAAACGTTCGAAGAACTTTTTCAAAATTTTAATGGTGTAGAAGTGTTGTCTTCTATTGATCTCAGATCCAGCTTTTATCAGATCGAACTTCATCCAGAATGCAGATAATACACAGCTTTTCTTTGTTTCGGCGTTTGTTATCATTTTCGGAAACTTCCTTTTGGTTTGAATATTTCTTCGGGGGCATTCATTCGTGGGCTAAATTCCATATTACCTGCGTTCTTAAAACGTCATATCACCTTATGTGTGGACGATATTCTAATAGCAGAAGCCTCATGGGAACAACATAATCGCATCCTCAACAGTGTGTTACGTATTTTTGCAGAATCTGGAATTACAGTTAACTTCGAAAAGTCTGAATTCGGTAGGACAAAGGTGAAGTTTTTGGGACACATTATTTCTTCTGAAGGCATTCAGCCGGATTCTGAAAAGTTAGAAGCAATCAGAGCCATTCCAGTTCCATCCACAAAAAAACAAGTCCGCAGTTTTCTAGGTCTCGTAAATTTTTACCGTCGTTTCCAGAATATGCAAATTCTAGTTACACCAAAACTTTGTTCTCTCACTGGAAAAAATACTATTTGGAACTGGGACGAACAGGCACAGTTGGAATTCAGTTCTTTGATAGAAGCACTACTTAACTCATCAATGCTAGCTCATCCAGATCTGTCACAAGATTTCTGCCTTAGCACGGATTCTTCTAAAGCCGGTCTTGGTGCCCATTTATTTCAAGAAGCCATATAAAATGACACTACTGTTCAGAAAACCATTGCTTTTGCTAGTTGCGTGTTAACAAAATCTGAAAAAAATTATTCCGTCACTTAATTAGAAGCTTTAGCTATCGTTTGAGCATTTAACAAATTCCGTTTCTTTCTTTCTGGTAAATACGTTAAAGTATACAGTGATCTTCGTGCATTACAATTTCTTAAGTATTCAAAATTAAATAATGACAGGTTAAAACGTTGGGCATTGTTTCTGCAAGAATTGTACTTCACAATAGTCTACATTCCTGGCAAGGAGAACATTGTTGCGGACGCACTGTCACGCGCACCGAGCTGGGCTTGAGAAAAGTAACACAGAAGGCAACCTCGAGAAAAATTTCAGTATTCTTTACATTCAGAAAGTCGCCTTTGAAAACTTCATCACTACATCTTTAAAGGACGTTGCTCATGAACAAGATAAAGATCCGATTTGGAAAGACATCAAAAGTAAATGGCATGAAAAGACACACACACACAGATTTGGCATTATTATGTAGTTAGAAACAACATACTCTTCAAATGCTGCACTGTTGATAACAAGCTATGGGTACTTTGCATTCCTGACGATTTTGTTAATAAGCTCATGTGGTACATTGATTTCAGCTACGAACATTTTGGTCCACGAAAATATTATCATATTCTTCGGACGACTTGTTATTTTAACAATATGGAAAAGAGAATTTGAAGAGTCTTGTCTGTTTGTAAACTTTGTCAAAAGGCTAAACCATTTACTATCTCACATCGTGCTCCGTTGTTTCCTATCACTCCTTCTAAATTAAAAGAATTTGCTGTTGTTGATCTCTTGGGACCCCTTGTCAGAACATCGAATGGATTTTCGTACGTTCTAGTCGCTGTTGAACTTACTTCAAAATTTTTTCCTTTCACACCATTACGTAAAGCCACTGGACGGTCTGTATCCAACGCCTTTGTTAAAAATTTCTTATGTGAAGTTGGACATGTTAGTAAAGTCATTTCAGATAATAGACCGCAATTCAAATCTGCTGTTTGGTCACGCATGCTTCGGAATCGTAAAATCAAACCTGTTTTTATTTCATTGTACTCACCACTTGGAAACGCATCTGAACGGATTATGAAAGAAATCAATAAGCTTTGAAGACTTTATTGTCACAGAAAGCATCAGTATTGGGACAGATATTTACACTTATTTCAAAACGTACTGATTGAAATGCCTCATGACTCTACTGCTTTACCACCTATTCTTGTACTGAAGAATGAAGAACCACCAAACAGAATCAGAGAGCGTGTAGCTTTTCCAAATACATGTAAACTCCGACACAAAGACATAATTGATTTGGCTATTAAAAATATAAATTCTGCTGCAGACAAAAGGAGAAAACTACACGGTAAAACAAAGGCAAAGAAACTATATATTGGTCAGAAACTTCTCTTTAAAGCTAATCCATTGTCACATAAGAAGAAACACTTGAGTCACAAATTCTTTCTGATATACAATGGACCTTACAGAATCCGACGTATACCACATGAAAATTGCGTTGAAGTTGAAACTCTGTGTACTAGGAAGAGTAAAGGGTTGCACCACATTTCACATGTAAAACGATTTATTGAGAGATAATCTGCTTTTTAACTTAGTCTTCGCCATAAAATTTTTCACTTCACGTTACTAGTACGCTTTGTCACACTTAGAAACTGTTAACACGCAACAATGTTTTGAAGTCAACTATCCAGGCAAGAACCTAGGGAACATATTTAGACAGTAATTACGAATGCATCGTTATAGTGAACAGACGACACAGTGTTATTGTGTGTACATTCTTGCTTGTTCGTTGCACGATTACGTAACGACTACAAGGCTTACATACTTAGAACATATCTACATCTACATCTACATTTATACTCCGCAAGCCACCCAACGGTGTGTGGCGGATGGCACTTTACGTGCCACTGCCATTACCTCCCTTTCCTGTTCCAGTCGCATACGGTTCGCGGGAAGAACGACTGCCAGAAAGCCTCCGTGCGCGCTCGAATCTCTCTAATTTTACATTCGTGATCTCCCCGGGAGGGAGTAGGGGGAAGCAATATATTCGATACCTCATCCAGAAACGCACCCTCTCGAAACCTGGACAGCAAGCTACACCGCGATCCAGAGCGCCTCTCTTGCAGAGTCTGCCACTTGAGTTTGCTAAACATCTCCGTAACGCTATCACGCTTACCAAATAACCCTGTGACGAAACGCTCCGCTGTTCTTTGGATCTTCTCTATCTCCTCTGTCAACCCGACCTGGCACGGATCCCACACTGATGAGCAATACTCAAGTATAGGTCGAACGAGTGTTTTGTAAGCCACCTTCTTTGTTGATGGACTACATTTCCTAAGGACTCTCCCAATGAATCACAGTCTGGCACCCGCCTTACCAACAATTAATTTTATATGATCATTCCACTTCAAATCGTTCCGCACGCATACTCCCAGATGTTTTACAGAAGTAACTGCTACCAGTGTATTTTCCGCTATCATATAATCATACAATAAAGGATCCTTCTTTGTATATATTCGCAATACATTACATTTATCTATGTTAAGGGTCATTTGCTACTCCCTGCACCAAGTGCCTATCCGCTGCAGATCTTCCTGCATTTCGATGCAATTTTCTAATGCTGCAACTTGTCTGTATACTGCAGCATCATCCGCGAAAAGCCGCATGGAACTTCCGACACTATCTACTAGGTCATTTATATATATTGTGAAAAGCAATGGTCCCATAACACTCCCCTGTGGCACGCCAGAGGTTACTTTAACGTCTGTAGACGTCTCTCCATTGATAACAACATGCTGTGTTCTGTTTGCTAAAAACTCTTCAATCCAGCCAGACAGCTGGTCTGATATTCCGTAGGCTCTTACTTTGTTTATCAGGCGACAGTGTGGAACTGTATCGGACGCCTTCCGGAAGTCAAGGAAAATGGCATCTACCTGGGAGCTTGTATCTAATATTTTCTGGGTCTCATGAACAAATAATGCGAGTTGAGTCTCACACGATCGCTGTTTCCGGAATCCATGTTGATTTCTACAGAGTAGATTCTGGGTTTCCAGAAATGACATGATACGCGAGCAAAAAACATGTTCTAAAATTCTACAACAGATCGATGTCAGAGATATAGGTCTATAGTTTTGCGCATCTGCTCGACGACCCTTCTTGAAGACTGGGACTACCTGTGCTCTTTTCCAATCATTTGGTACCTTCCGTTCCTCTAGAGACTTGCGGTACACGGCTGTTAGAAGGGAGGCAAGTTCTTTCGCGTACTCTGTGTAGAATCGAATTGGTATCCCGTCAGGTCCAGTGGACTTTCCTCTGTTGAGTGATTTCAGTTGCTTTTCTATTCCTTGGACACTTTTTCCGATGTCAACCATTTTTTCGTTTGTGCGAGGATTTAGAGAAGGAACTGCAGTGCGGTCTTCCTCTGTGAAACAGTTTTGGAAAAAGGTGTTTAGTATTTCAGTTTTACGCGTGTCATCCTCTGTTTCAATGCCATCAACATCCCAGTGTGTCTGGACATGCTGTTTCGAGCCACTTACTGATTTAACGTAAGACCAGAACTTCCTAGGATTTTCTGTCAAGTCGGTACATAGAATTTTACTTTCAAATTCACTGAACGCTTCACGCATAGCCCTCCTTACGGTAACTTTGACATCGTTTAGCTTCTGTTTGTCTGAGAGGTTTTGGCTGCGTTTAAACTTGCAGTGAAGCTGTCTTTGCTTTCGCAGTAGTTTCCTAACTTTGTTGTTGAACCACGGTGGGTTTTTCCCGTCCCTCACAGTTTTACTCGGCACGTACGTGTCTAAAACGCATTTTACGATTGCCTTGAACTTTTTCCATAAACACTCATCATTGTCAGTGTCGGAACAGAAATTTTCGTTTTGATCTGTTAGGTAGTCTGAAATCTGCCTTCTATTACTCTTGCTAAACAGATAAACCTTCCTCCCTTTTTTTATATTCCTATTTACTTCCATATTCAGGGATGCTGCAATGGCCTTATGATCACAGATTCCCTGTTCTGCGCTTACAGAATCGAAAAGTTCGGGTCTGTTTGATATCTGTAGGTCCAAGATGTTATCTCCAAGTGTCGGTTCTCGGTTTAATTGCTCGAGGTAATTTTCGGATAGTGCACTTAGTATAATGTCACTCGATGCTCTGTCCCTACCACCCGTCCTAAGCATCTGAGTGTCCCAGTCTATATCTGGTAAATTGAAATCTCCACCTAAGACTATAACATGCTGAGATTTTCTCTCAGTTGTTCTGCCACTAATGGTGCTGAGTCGGGAGGTCGGTAAAAGGAGCCAATTATTAACCTAGCTCGGTTGTTGAGTGTAACTTCCACCCATAATAATTCAGGGGAACTAACCACTTCTACTTCACTACAGGATAAACTACTACTAACAGCGACAAACACGCCCCCACTGGTTGCATGCAGTCAAACGCAGCTTCTAAACACCGTCTGTGCCTTTGTAAAAATTTCGGCAGAATTTATCTCTGGCTTCAACCAGCTTTCCGTACCTATAACGATTTGAGCTTCGGTGCTTTCTATCAGCGTTTGAAGTTCCGGTACTTTACCAACGCAGCTTCGACAGTTTACAATTACAATACCGATTGCTGCTTGGTTCCCGCATGTCCTGACTTTGCCCAGCACCCTTTGAGGCTGTTGCCCTTTCTGTACTTGCCCGAGGCCACCTAACCTAAAACACCGCCCAGTCCACGCCACACAACCCCTGCTACCCGTGTAGCCGCCTGCTGCGTGTAGTGGACTCCTGACCTATCCAGAGAAACCCGAAACCCCACGACCCTATGGCGCAAATCGAGGAATCTGCTGCCCACACGGTCGCAGAACCGTCTCAGCCTGATTCAGACCCTCCACTCGGCTCTGTACCAAAGGTCCGCAGTCAGTCCTGTCGACGATGCTGCAGATGGTGAGCTCTGCTTTCATCGCGCTAGCGAGACTGGCAGTCTTCACAAAATCAGATAGCCGCCGGAAGCCAGAGAAGATTTCCTCCGATCCATAGCGACACACATCATTGGTGCCGACATGAGCGACCACCTGCAGATGTGTGCACCCTGTACCCTTCATGGCATCTGGAAGGACCCTTTCCACATCTGGAATGACTCCCCCCGGTATGCAAACGGAGTGCACATTGGTTTTCTTCCCCTCTCTTGCTGCCATGTCCCTAAGGGGCCCCATTACGCGCCTGACGTTGGAGCTCCCAACTACCAGTAAGCCCACCCTCTGCGACCGCCCGGATCTTGCAGTCTGAGGGGCAACCTCTGGAACAGGACAAGCAGCCATGTCCGGCCGAAGATCAGTATCAGCCGGAGACAGAGCCTGAAACCAGTTAGTCAGACAAATGGAGAGGCCTTCCGTTCAGCCCTCCAGAATGTCCTTCGCCCGCTGCCACACCTCGAGACGACCTCCCACTCTACCACAGGTGAGGGATCAGCCTCAATGTGGGCAGTGTCCAGGGCAGCCACAGCCGAAGTCCGATTGGGGGATGCGTGGGACGAGCTGACCGTCCCCGATAAACCCCCATCTGGACCCCCACAGTGATGTCCATTGGCAACAGCCTCAAGCTGTGTGACCGAAGCCAACACTGCCTGAAGCTGGGAGCGAAGGGATGCCAACTCAGCCCGCATCCGAACACAGCAGATGCAGTCCCTATCCATGCTAAATACTGTTGTGCAAAGAACGTCTGAACTAATCTACAGAGAGCACAAACAATTCGACATAAAATTTAAAGGGTTATTAAAATACAAGATTGCCTAGTAACTGCAGTAATGCTGCTACTTGCGCACTGTTGACACACTGCTCGGCGGCAGAAGGAGACTACGCGATTTTACACTATTCAGGTACCGTACTAAAACGCGATGCTACAACTCTCAAATACTTTAACACGCCCGAAATTTATGAATTAAACAACGCAAGTACCCAAAAACACGCAAAGAAATTAAGAATTAAACTATGTAACAAATAAGCGAGCTAAGAGTGTACGACTTGCTGCTGGCAGCTGCTTATCCAACGGCGGCAGGGAGCACATATACTGCTAATGAGATTTTAATGCAACATTTTGGTTTACTTGAAATGACATTCCTTAGTTAAAGTACTTTCTGAGACATACCAGATGACACAGTGGTTAGTTTATTTGACAGCTACACGATTATATCACGATGCTACTAATGAGTGACACAATTTATATTATTGCTTTTGCGCTGGATCTGTTTTATATCTGCACAGTTTTTCTACATTCTTCTGGAAAGTAAAATATGTATTAGCAGTGACCTTTGTGGCATAGCTACAATGAGACAGCCTTTTCGCAACACAACAATGTGTTACAGTACTGTACTTTCTTGGTCACGGTAATGTACATAATAACTAAGACATACATACACATGGCATTACACTATTGCTTATGACAAGGTAAGTACATATGTGACTGGTCCAAAATTTCAACAGACAAAATTTTTCAGATGTAGGAACGCGCCCACCAGTTTTCGTCTTCTTGGTGTTGCGATATTTTTTTCTGTCTGTGTATTTCTGCTCAACTACGACGAATCACTTAGGGACCGCAGTTCGCGCCCACCATTCGGCGACCGCGTACCCACAACACTTCGTCTGACGAACGATAACCGTAAAATGGATGCGCGGTACAGCAAAGACGTTCATTCTGCAAGTGGTGGCGGTAAGTTCCTATGGGACCAATAACTTACGCTAAGGACAACACACACGTACCCATGCACGAGGAAGGACTCGAACCTCCGTCAGGGGCAGCTGCGGGAACCGCCGCAAGGCGCCTAGATTGCGCGGCTACCCCGCGCGGCATTCTGCAGGTATTACCTTAAGATGATGGGGAGGTACACTGTCGAAATATCGTAATTCGCAAACGACTACATCCTGCTGGTAAGGAATTTTGTGGTTTTACATAGTGTTGTGTTCTTCAAGCACGATCTGTCATCCAGCATAGACGTATATCAGTTTACTCGTATCTAATTTCCGAAGCTAATTACCTGGGTGGTTCTGCTATTCAGTGCCATATGACCGCTCTCTCGGACTTGTTAACTTTGTTGCGACGTATTGGTACTGGAAGAGAGCTGTAATCTGTCAAAGTATGACTTAAACAGCTTAACAGTAGTTTTTCTGTATTTTACGCCCACTGGTTTTAAAACTCAGTGTCAATTACGAAGATGGATGAACAGACTATTTAACACAGACATCAGTTCTACATGACATCGGCAATCGAAAGTAAGTAAGTAAGCCAGCAAGCGACAGTTCCTAAAAAAGATGTTTTATTTGTTTCCGCTCATTTACATTCTTGAGCGCCAAGCCGATGTCCGGAGCTGACGTGACTTACACATTACCTGCACAGACATAAAACGAGAGCGCGCAGAGATGGATGTTTCAGCCTTACCGGCTACCTGAATTACGTTTTCAGCTCACACGAACATTTTTCGTCGGTCTAAGAAGATAAGAGTGGAATATATTATTCCTTAGAATCCCATGTTACTCTACACAGGAAAATCGAGGACAATACAATCAATTAACTCGTCAGGAAAGCGTGAGATCAGACAGAAGCTATCGTGGTTGGTCGTGCTCAAGACCACTCCATAAATGAAGCTGCCTGATTTGTTGGTGTATCAAAGTGAACAGTCCATTGTGTGTACAAGGAATGGTGCGCCACTCGAAGTAATGTGACTCGGCATAAGAAAATTGGTTGTGAGAAGATCCTACCCAACAGAGACTGCATACGAGTGCCAAGCTTGATGAATGACAATCAGTTTCAAACCCAACAAGAATTGCTAGTGTCAATGAATGCAAGTCCATCCTAACCAGTTTCCGAGCGAATATTGCGAAACGACATATTACATTGCGTATTTGGAGTCACACACCACGCAGTAGATCATAGCTCACAAAGAAACTTAAAGTTTCATGCCTTCGATGGGCCAAACAACAGAGCAACTGGATGGTAGCTGATTGGAGATATGTCGTATGATCTCACGAGTCACCAGTTTGCCCCTTTTCGAATTATGCAAGGCGCAGAGTGTACTGACGCCCATGCAGTGTGATGAGGGTGTACTTTGCTCATGTTTTGGAGGAATTTTTCTTACCATGACTTGGCCCAGTCATTTAGACTACGATGAATATAAACCAAGACATCTGTTTCAACATTCTCGATGACCATGTCCTACCCTGTGTCATACGTCTTCATGATGAGTATGCAGTGGACACTGCCATCTTCCAGAATGGCGACAGCTGTGTCCATACGGCTGTATTCATACGTTTCTCATTTCACGAACACTCAGGCACCTTACTGCAACTAGACCGGCGGCCTAAATCATCGGATGTTAATCCCACGGAAAAATGTCTTGGATTATTTGAAAACCCGGCTGAAGCGTTAACAATCAACATCGCCGTGATGTGGTAGCTCTACGGGATATAATCATCAACGACTGGTTTCAGTTGGATATGCAACGTCTGAAGAAACTTGTGGCGTACGTTCTTCGCCGAATTCAGACCCTTAACAAGATTGGACACCGTGTTACACGGTATATACGTGATGTTTCATCGGGCAGGAGGGGTCACGAATTTTAAATGCGGTGTGGTTATTTCCTGAAAAATGTATTCGTCTGTGAAATTTTGTACAAGTACAGAATTGTTCAAATAGCTCCTATGATTTATGGTTTCTGCTTTTATATGTGAAGGAAGACGCATGGCTTAATATATTACTGCAGTGAATGTGCAGAGTTTGCAGAGCATTACCATTAAGGCGAAGAAGAGAAGGGTAAAAAAAAAATCATGAGGCTACTGACTTCAAATATTAGTAAGTTACAAAAACAGATTTTTACTGACCTGTAAACCCCAGCGCTATTACTATATGCACATTGGCAAATTGCATCTCTTACAACCAATGTTCCAATTGATTTTGTATTAATTACTTACATTCATAATCCAGTAAGTTCTCTCAGCAAAGGAAAACGTTCGATATCGTTCACCATCAGTACAATTTTCCTCCTGCAACATATTTTCATTTGCTGCTCAATATCTGTTCGACCGAATTACAGCATTTCATCACAGCAGATCCGTCGTCCGTCACAGTCTATCCCCCTGGTAAGACTGTAGTCGTTTCTCATACTCCATAATCTGGTCACGTCTATTGGAAGCGCACTGGCTTACTTTCCTTCCTGCTAGGTCGTTTATCACGGCTTGTGTGTGCAGCCAGCCATTCATCATTTCAAGAAACCGAAGAACGACAAGGAGATCCCGCTAGTCAACGCTACTAGTGGTAATCCCTTATTAAAACCTCTTCTGCTTCCAGAAGCTGAATTGTTTACCTTTATCTGACTATGAATAATTATATCGGTTGAGATGCTTGTACATGAACCAGAGAGAAATTTAGGACTAGGCAGGGTCATTTCTTTTGTGGCAATCATATAAGAGCGAATCTTTCTCGCCTACCGCCGCTTTGCGTTTTGCAGTCAACACTAACTCTAACCCCTTTCTTTGGTAAATAACAAAGCTGTGACATAAATTCATGTAGGAAGCTACGCTAGATCTATAGTTAAGCTTGATAGGTCGCATAAAAAGGTCATACAGCACGCGAAGAATGACTTTATTGACCACAAAGTATGCACGACGCATTTGGGATTACTTTCTTCTTTAGATACCCAAATGCGTAGATCGCACAGGGACAACAGCGTTGTCGCTTGTGTCCCAAACATGAAATGACACACTTCCCTTTCTTTGAGATCTATTGTGCTCATCAAGTTATGGACGGCGTCTTACCAACTTTGACATAGACACCCGGTGGTTGCCGGCCGGGATGGCCGAGCGGTTCTAGGCCCTACAGTTCGGAACCGCGCGACCGCTACGGTCGCAGATTCGAATCCTGCCTCGGGCATGAATGTGTGTGATGTCCTTAGGTTAGTTAAGTTTAAGTTGTTCTTAGTTCTAGGTGACTGATGACCTCTGAAGTTAAGTCCCATAGAGCTCAGAGCCATTTGGACCATTTGAACACCCGGTGCTTTCTTTAAATCTACAGGAATCTATTAGCCCATTCTTTTTGGCCTACTGTTTTTATTCAGTCTCTCAAGATGTTCGTAGCGCGATATAACAGACACTAGCGGCAGGTTATCATGCACTAATGTGCTAAAATTATGCCAATTCTCTTCGAATGCGAGCCGGAAATCGCACTAAAATTACGCCATTTCTCTTCGAATGCACGCTGGTATACAAATAGAACGCACAGAAACCTTTCTTGTAGAGCTCTCTCCCTGATAACTACACTGACGGAAGAAAATCGGAACGCCTAAATGAAATTCCTGGAATACATTAGTCTAGGTAACATATTTAAGTGATTAACATTGCAAGATCAAAGATTAATAATGCCATTGCAAATATGAAATGCTACTACATTAACAATCAGTGTAACCGCTAGACTGTTGAATGCAAGCCTGCAAACGTACATGTACAGGTGCCGGAAGTCAGTTTGTGGGATGGAGATCCATACCTGTTGCACTTGGTCAGTCAACACAGGGACGGTTAGTGCTGTTTGTGGATGAAGTTGGAGTTGTCGTCCGATAATGTCCCATATGTGCTGGATTCGAGACAGATCTGGTGATCGAGCAGGTCAAGGCAACATACCGACGCTCTGTGAAGCATGTTGGGTTACAGCAGTGGTATGTGGACGAGCGTTATCCTGTTGGAAAACACCCTCTAGAATATTGTTCATTTATGGCAGGCGTAACAGATCGATTCACTACAGCGACAAACAAACGTGCAGTCAGGGTAGGTGGGTTAACCACGAGAGTGCTCCTGCTGTCATACGAAACCGCACCCCAGACCGTAACTCCAGGTGCATGTCCAGCGTGTCTAGCACGCAGACAGTTTGGTTGTCGGCCTTCAACTGGCCTCCTTCTAACCAACATACGACCATCACTGGCACCGAAGCAGAACCAGCTTCCATCATAACACACAAAAGACTTCCCCCTTGGCCTTCAATGAGTTCTCGCTTGACACCACTGAAGTCGCATATGGCGGGAGTTTGGGGTCAGTGGAATAACAGCTACAGGGCTTCTGGCTCGGAGCTGCCCTTAAAGTAACCGATTTGTAACAGTTATTAGTGTCACTATGGTGCCAAATACTGCTCAAATTGCTACTGTTGACGCAGTATGATGCGGCAGTGCCATACGCCAAACATGGTGGTCTTCCCTCTCGTCCGCAGCTCGTGGTCGTGCGGTAGCGTTCTCGCTTCCCGCGCCCGGGTTCCCGGGTTCGATTCCCGGCGGGGTCAGGGATTTTCTCTGCCTCGTGATGACTGGGTGTTGTGTGATGTCCTTAGGTTAGTTCTAGGGGACTGATGACCATAGATGTTAAGTCCCATAGTGCTCAGAGCCATTTTGAACCTTCGCTCTCGGTAGTGCCACGTGGCCGTCGAAGCCCAGTCGTCTTGTGACTGTTCATTCTCGTCACCACCGCTGCCAGCAATCACGTGCAGTGGCTACACCCCTGCGAAGTCTTTTGAGTGCAATATCAGAAGGGACATCTAGCTTCTCATACGACCTCGTAGAAACTTGCCACGTCTAATCGCAAAGGTAACTAACGCTCACGAGGTTGAAAAGACGACGGCATTCTCGTTTAGAAGCAGTAAGACAATCACCGTTTATGTGAAAGGCCTTCAGAGTCACAGCACATTGAGGCTCATTCCAGCGCTCCACCTGCGTAAATGGTGTACCTGCCTGAAACATTACGCACATTCAGTGTTACCATTCCACTTTTAGAGAGTAATTAAAACAGCCTGTTTTTCTGCCTTGACCTTTAATTAAAAAGTTCTAAAACAGAAGATCCACATTTTAAAAAATAAACAAATGTCTTCAACGACAACAAAACAATAAACGGCGTATGTGCTTACCCCTAACAAACACACAAACTTGGCGGTGACGTTGCATGGTCTCTGAGAGCTAGTTCGTAGTCTTGGGGTTAGCATTGACTCTCGTTCGGGGGGGTCCTGGGTTTGATTCCTAGTTGTCTTCACTATCATTTCGTCGTCAGCGAAGCGCAAGCCGCCTAGGTGGCGACAACTAAAACGACTTGCAGCAGGCGGCCGGCCGAAAACGCAACACACAGATTTCATGAGAGCTGGTTCACTAACGGAATTGGTCGTGGCATATCGTCTCCACTATGAATCCTGGATAGAATGTATAGGATTCTCATCGGGAATCCTCGCAGACCAGAGTACACTGTGTATTTCGATACGGTCGGTTATTTTCCGAGAACATTTACGTAGGCAGAGCATGCTATAGCTCGTCTCTGTACCTCTGGGCATTAACAGCATTTTTCCAAAAACCAACGAAGATGTGAAACTGTATGTCTCCCGGCATGTTACTGGCGTGTAACGATACAATTATCTTGACGACTCTGTAAGCCATCACATTTCAGTCATACAGTTTTTTTTGTGATATTTCATTACAACGGTTGGCAAAACGTAATCATCTCTTTGCTAACAGAAGTTATAGATGCGGAAGAGCACGCCTTAAAGTAAGCATAAGCCATCTAGCGGCAATAGCAAAAAATCATCATGGTACGGATAACAGCGCCTTAAGCAGGCACTCAAGAACGTTGCCACCAAGTGAGTAACTGTGTAGTGCAAACTTATTTGCATATTTGTGAAAAAAAAGTGGTTCAAATGGCTTTGAGCACTATGGGACTTAACATCTGAGGTCATCAGTCCCCTAGAACTTAGAACTACTTAAACCTAACTAACCTAAGGACATCACACACATCCACGTCCGAGGCAAGATTCGAACCTGCGACCGTAGCGGTTGCGCGGTTCCAGACTCAAGCGCCTAGAGCCACTCGGCAACACCGGCCGGCTATAGTAGTGAATCATACTGTTCAAACAATTGTTTGTGTTTAGTTTTGTGTATTTCCTTAGAGAAATTACGTCATCTGAAATATTAAAAGGCTGAGTAAATATTAATGTACGTGACCATGGCTTCAGTATTAAGTCAGAATCATTAGGTGCATCCCTGCGGATACATTTAGGCGGCACAGTTACCGCCGTTTTTCATATTACCAGAAGGTTCTAGAAGAAGTCTGTTATCATTCGAGTGCAGTTTATTGTATGAAGAACATGTACACTAGTGTGCAGTGGAATTCTGAGCATATTAACAAGAACAGTCTCAGATGGACGCGATACTCTTCCTACTCGTATTTCCGTAGTGTATTTAAGCAGTGGTAATGCACGGGAGAAGAGGTGACTTTGGAAAAAACGACATTTTGTCTATGTAGTGCGTGATTGATCCTCTTGTAAATTTTTTTGTTTATTTATAGACACAATCACATGTTTATGACACAGTCATAACCGGTTTCGGCCATACAATGGCCATGAACCTGTGTTCAGTGTATGCCGTCTTTAGCATCTGAAGATGGTCACTGTATGGCCGAAACCGGTTATGACTGTGTCATAAACATGTGATTGTGTCTATAAATAAACAAAAAAATTATAGGAGAGGTGACTGTAATTAATTACCAGTTATAAACTATGTGCCGACAACCTTACGTACTGTGCTACATCAAGATACGTTATTCTAGCTATTCAAGCCACAAATGTAAGATGCTAATTCTTCGTCTTGTGACATATCTATGATATTTCCGAACTGGGGCAAAAACTGAATAGTGGCGCCCTGCCTCCCCCTCGAACGTCTGATACAGGACGTCAATTTTTTTTAAAAAATCGATTTTTAAAAAATAGGTTCATTTTGTAGCACACATCTTTCTGAAGAGTTTGACATATGGAACATATATGCTCGAGGAAATGTAAGACATGTTATTTGGTCTTAAGTGTGCCAAAGTACAGTGCCGCACCACTTCACATAGCATTCTTCTGTAGCACGTCACTGTATTTCGCTCAGTGGAATTCAATATTTTCTAGTGGTAGCCATCAAACCTAGATTCAGGACAGTGGAAATTAAAATACTCTGTGGTGTCTCTACTGCTCCCAGTTGGCCGGTTTGACATCCTTACCCCCTTAAAAAAAAACTCGCATTTAATAGTGGGTGTGATTATTTGTGACTGGGAGGATAAGAAAGTTTCAGAAAATTTGCACTCTTTATTGCCCATTAGCTAATAACTTTCTCTTTTGTGTGACATACAGTTAAATATAGGAGACGTAAAATCAGGCAAGAGACAAGCAAGACAGTACACATTTCTTCAATCCTTAGGTCCCAGCATTTTTGTCTCTCTAATCTACCTACAGCTTTCCACGACGTGCTTGTTTTCTGCGAAACAATCTATTACTTCATCAAAGTTCGTCAAACATTATGCTCCTTGAAAAATCAAAATGTCGTTGTCTAATACTGAAAAAGCTGTAAATACGAATAGTACTCAAGATTGGTGTGGTTTCTCGATTTGATTACATCTATTTTGTCACTGTCTGCTAGGCAAAACAAAGTACGCCTTTCTAATATTGCAGAAATTATAACGCGCGCAAAATAAGCGAGACTGTTTTAGTACAACTGGTCATTTTTATCTACCTCGTTTACATAAATAACAGGAAAGAATATAATTCACAGAGTACCGATATCAAATGCCTATTGGACCTACTACAAGCAAAAAGTTTATGTTAGGAAATAGTTTTACATTTCATTCATATGCTCCTGTTTCGCTAGCACAAGATCCAACAGTATTGGTAGTACCAAAATTTTATATAAATTTGGAATCGTCATATTCTTCCATATAATTTGTGTCATGTCCCCGTTTGTTTTCCTTCCTCGTTCTAACAAACAATCTTGTCATCACTAATTCAGTAACTATTCCTGCCAGACTCAAAACTTATCCTCCTTTTAGCTTCACTAACCCTGATAGAATCAGCAGTTTAGTTATCCCGCGTTATTCTCTTGTCAAGCGTTGTTACATGTTCGAACAACGCGTTTTCACCTCGCGGGATTAGCCGAGCGGTCTTGAGCGCTGCAGTCATGGACTGTGCGGCTGGTCCCGGCGTAGGTTCGAGTCCTCCCTCGGGCATGGGTGTGTGTGTTTGTCCTTAGGATAGTTTAGGTTAAGTAGTGTTTAAGCTGAGGGACTGATGACCTTAGCAGTTGAGTCCCATAGGATTTCACACACATTTGAACAACGCGTTTTCCGCGTTATTTGGAGAATAGAATTAAGCTGCTGCTAACTGGAGACCGTACAACTGGTTCTTAGTAGTGTAGCGACGTGGCAAAAATTTTCTGTCAAAATTTCATTTTCTTGGTTGCAACGAGAAAGTAATATAAAATCTTCCATACCTGCTATTCCTGTTAGTTACTTCTTTCCACTCTGGTAGTCTGAATCTATGGATTTTGCTTATACACACATCAAAAAAAGTCTTGCATCACCTCGTTTCCAAAAGTTATGGAACCTGTACAGGAAATTGGAAGAGAGATCAACATAAACATCATTTCTGCCCTTTTTATTGCTCATGAAAACCACACATTGCATGTTGTACCACCATACAGCGAGACTTTCAGAGCTGGTGGTCCAGATTGCTGTACACACCGGTACCTCTAATACCAAGTACCACGTCCTCTTGCATTGTTGCATGCCTGTATTCGTTGTGGTATACTATCCACAAGTTCATCAAGGCACTGTTGGTCCAGATTGTCCCACTCCTCAACGGCGATTCGGTTTAGATCCCTCAGAGTGACTAGTGGGTCACGTCGTCCGTAAACAGCCCTTTTCAATCTATCCCAGGCATGTTCAATAGGGCTTATGTTTGTAGAACATGCTTGCCACTCTAGTTGAGTGAAGTCTTTATCCTGAAAGAAGCCATTCACAAGATGTGCACGATGGGGCGCGAATTGTCATCCATGAAGACGAATGCCTCGCCAACATACTGCCGATATGGTTGCACTGTCAGAGGATGCCATTCACGTGTCGTACAGCCGTTATGGTGTCTTCCATGACCACCAGCAGCGTACGTCGGCCCCACATAATGCCACCCTAAAACAGCAGGGAACCTCCTCCTTGTTGCACTCGCTGGACAGTGAGTCTAAGGCGTTCAGCCTGACCGGATTGCCTCCAAACACGTCTCCGACAATTGTCCAGTTGAAGGCATATGCGACACTCACCGATGACGAGAACATGATACCACTCCTGGGCGGTGCATTGGGAGTGAAGCTGCGCAGCATGCAGCCTATTGAGCACAGTTTGAGTCGTAACACGACGTCTGTGGCTGCACGAAAAGCATTATTCAACATGGTGACGTTGCTGTCAGGGTTCTTCAGAGCCATAATCCGTAGGTAGCGGTCATCCACTGC
This sequence comes from Schistocerca cancellata, assembly GCF_023864275.1. Lineage (NCBI taxonomy): Eukaryota > Metazoa > Arthropoda > Insecta > Orthoptera > Acrididae > Schistocerca > Schistocerca cancellata. Next base: position 689,276,884 of record NC_064626.1, read on the forward strand.
GGTAGTAGCCCTTGGGCGGCCTGAGCAAGGCATGTCATTGACTGTTTCTGTCTCTCTGTATCTCCTCCACGTCCGAACAACATCGCTTTGGTTCACTCCGAGACACCTGGACACTTCCCTTGTTGGGAGTCATTTCTGGCACCAGGTAACAATGCGGACACGATCGAACCGCGGTATTGACCGTCTAGGCATGGTTGAACAACAGACAATACGAGCCGTGTACCTCCTTCCTGGTGGAATGAGTGGAACTGATCGGCTGTCGGACCCCTTCCGTCTAATAGTCGCTGCCCATGCATGGTTGTTTCCATCTCTGGGCGGGTTTAGTGACATCTCTGAACAGTCAAAGAAACTGTGTTTGCGATACAATATCACAGATGCCTGGGCACTTCCCTTGTTGAGAGTCCTTCCTGACACAAATAAACAATGCGGACACGATCGAACCGCGGTACTGACTGTCTAGGCATGGTTGAACTAGCATATTTTTATTTGTGCAGTCAGGATAATGTGGACTTGGTACCCGGAAGACTAGTTGTTTTCTAAAAGCCATGATCTACCTGCTGTGTAAAAGTTAAGTATTACACACGTGACTACTGTCTAAAGCAAAAGGCTACTTTCATGTGTGTTTATTTAGGTACTTAGTCGGAGTGTCCTTTTTCCTGCCAAACATATATTACAAACATAACAGTTTTCAATGATTAAAGCTGGCACATAATTTCATAATGTAAATCACTGCTACTTGTGTACATAAAAACAACTTTGTACCGCTACGGTCGCAGGTTCGAATCCTGCCTTGGGCATGGATGTGTGTGATGTCCTTAGGTTAGTTAGGTTTAATTAGTTCTAAGTTCTAGGCGACTGATGACCTCAGAAGTTAAGTCGCATAGTGCTCAGAGCCTTTTGAACCATTTTTGAACAACTTTGTACAACCAGTCATAAATATTTACTGCCTAAATTCATTTTTTTAAAGTAATATGTAGCAGATGTTGGACACCAGGAGAAGACGATGAAAGCTACCGTGATTTTAGTGATGTTAGTATCAGTAGCAAATACTGTGGTGGATTTCTGTCTAAACTATTTCATGAGTTACAGCGCGAGTGGCAAACGTAATTTTCTGTTCACTTAAAGTACAGGATAAAGTGATATTTCACCTTGAATAATATTTGAATAAGTTGTATGTCATTCCGTAAGTGCAGCGTCTACTTTAATAGGAAAGTACTGTAAATGCAACTAGGCTTCTACAGTAAAGAAATACGAATTTAATGATTATAGATACAAATTCAGAAAGCAGCCTCCACAGTAGCCAAGAATCCTCAATTTTTAGCAGTTTTTTTTACTATAACGTCTCATTACACTCTTTTGTAGATATTTTATGTTTCTGAAAGTTATCTTGTGTTGGTATAAGTACGAATATTCCCACTCGACAAACTTATATCTATATGTTGTCCACATTAGTCCACAAAATTATGTAACCATCACCTCAAAATGTCGACCATATACAGTGTTCCTTTACCCTCTGCATTTTCGTTATACAACAGCAATTATTTTATTTATTTAAAATTTTTTTCATGTTGTAGTGTGCATGCTCTGTGTCGTAGAGAGTGGTCAGCAGTGGAGTTGTTCAACACCTACTGCACACGATTTTCCGCACAAATTAAATGAGTCCGATTGTCGATTTTGGTCATTTGCAACAATCAGGTATTCTTTATTGAAATAAATCTGCGTGAGACATCGCAAGTGGAATCCTGCAGTCTTTTCTACGCTCTGACTGTTTTGAAGTCGATGGCCTTTTCGTTTCATCTTCCATTTTGATTAGTCCCTGGTATGTGATCTACATTTTTTTGTCTTTTCCTACGACTACAGAAGCAGACACTCAGATAACAATTTAATAATGATGAAAAGTAGACTGAAGTTTAAGAGACTAGTCAGGAAGAACCAAGTGGGATACGGAAGTACTAAAGAATATAGAGGTATGCTTAAAGTCCTCTGAGGCTGTGGATACTGTGATGATGAATAGACCAGAAGGTAGGTTAGTTGAAGAGGAACAGACATCGCTGAAAAGGCCGATGACAGAGGCTGGAAAGAAAAACGTAGATTCAAAGAACGAAATTGCGAAAAACCACGGGTAACAGAAGAAATACTTCAGTTGGTCGATGGAAGAAGGAAGTACAAAAATGTTCAGGGAAATTCAGGAATACAGAAATACAAGTCACTTAGGAATGAAATAATAGAGAGTGCTGGTACGCTAAGGCGAAATGGCTACATGAAAAATGTGAAGAAATCGAAAAAGAAATGACTGTTAGAAGGACTGACTCAGCATACAGAAAAGTAAAAACAACATTTGGTGAAACTAAAATCAAGGGTGCTAAGATTAAGAGTGCAGTGGGAATACTAAGTTAAATGTAGATGAGAGAGCGGATAGGTGGAAAGATAACACTGAAGGCCTCTATGATGGTAAGGAGTTGTCTGATGACATGACAGAAGAAGAACAAGGAGTCGATACGAAAGAGATATGGGATTCAGTTTTAGAGTCGGAATTTAAAAGACCTTAGGACGACTTAAGATCAAATAAGGCAGAAGGGATGGATAATTTTCCATCAGAATTTCTAACATCGTTGGCGTGAGTGGCAACAAAACGACTATTCACATTGGTGTGTAGAATGTAAGAGAGTGGCGATATACCATCTGACTTTTGGAAAAACATCATCCACACAATTTCGAAGACTGCAAGAGCTGACATGTGTGACAATTATCGCAGAATCAGCGTCAGAACTCGTGCATGCAAGTTGCTGACAAAAATAATAATACGGGCAAGACCGAAGAAAAATCAAAACACTTTCATAGGACTTTTCAACCTTTGAAAACTGTTTGGCAACGTAAAATAGTGCAAGATGTTCGAAATTCTGAGAACAATAAGGGTAAGTTATAGAGAAAAACGGGTAATATACAATATGTATAAGAACCAAGAGGGAACAATAAGAGTGGAAGACCAGCAACGAACTGCTGGAATTAAAAAGAGTGTAAGGGAGGGATGTAGTCTTTCACCCCTACTACTCAGTCTATACATCAAGGAAGCAATGGCATTAATAAAATAAAGGTTCAAGAGAGAGATTAAAATTCAAGATTAAAGAATACAAATGATTACATTTTCTGATAACATGGCTAACCTCAGTGAACATGGAGAAAAATTTCAGGACATGTTGAATGGAATGGTCTAATGATTACAGAATAAGGGCTGAGAGTAAATCAAAGAAAGATGAAAGTAGTGAAAAGTAGCAGAAACGAGAACAGCGAGAAACTTAGCATTGGAATTGGGATAAAAAAATAGACGAAGTTAAGAAATTCTGCTACCTAGGTGGCACCATAAACCATGATTGATGGAGCAAGGAGGACATAAAAAGTAGACTAGCATCGGCAAAAAGGGCATCCTGGCCAAGAGAAATCTACTATTATCAAACATAGGACTTAACTTGACAAAAAAAATTCTAAGACTGTACGTTTAGAGCACAGAACAGTCTGATAGTGAAACATGGAAATGGAGGGTATCTAAGCTTTTGAGATGTGGTGCTACAGGAGAACGTTGAAAACTAGGTGGACTGACAAGTTAAGAAATGAGGAGGTTCCACAGAGTGGAAACACTGACGAGAAGAAGGAAGAAGGGACAGGATGATAGTGCATCTGCTAGGAAACCACAGCATAACTTCCAAGGTACTAGAGGGAAGATGTAAGTTGTAAATTCTACTCTGAGAAGAAAAGTTTGGCACAGGTCATGAATGAGTGGATGTATCTGACTAGTCTGAAGAATGATGACAAAAAAATCCTTTAAATTCCTCTATACATGATATGCTGAGTTATACTGCTGGCAGAAAGACAATCTTGTACTGATGCTTCAATCGATTTTGTGCTGAAGTCCCTGGAAGTAGTTATGCAAAGGGAGTTCTAGCTGCGATAACGATCAAAATTCCAGGTCATACAGTCTCAGGCTACATATCTGGTGTCGGATTATACATGACGTGATTGTGCGAGTGACACCTAAGGAAACTAAGCAAGTGATCCCTCTCCTGGGGGACACAATAACCCTATCCCCTGGGGACCTTCCATCCTTCTCCTCTCCCTCTCCCCCCCCCCCTGGACCAATAAGATTCTAATTCCCCTGGTCCCTTCTGATCCTATAATAACTACAGTAAATCTATGGGCAATGTGATTCTTGTTTTGTGCACCATAGTCAGATGATATAATTTGTTTGGGATCAAGGTCTGAGGATTTGTTATAAATAATAATAATAACAAATTAATTTTATTATTACTCGAATTACGTGAGATATGTCTCACTGTTTTCAGTGCCATAAGTATAGCGTCACATGTCATGTCAGTTTCACATTACATCATCATCACATTCCATCAAAGTCATGATGTTCTCAGCCAATCACTGGGTCGGCGACTGCACTACTTTCATGCAAGAGCCAATTCATCTGAACAGTTTGATTTGTTTGTCAATCTTGCACTGTTGTTCTCCATTTGAGGTATGTGCTTTGTAGTAAGAGGATCGGGGTGTAAGTATTTGTTACAAATAACAATAATAAATTAATTTTATTGTTATTCCAAATAAGTGAGCTCGTCATTTGTAGTCTACAAGCTTTAGTGAGAAAACATCAGCAACAGAGTTATCGTCCCTAAAAAACGGAGTGAATATTAACATAATTTACAAGGTAAGACATTCTGAGATAACAGTGTGTGTATGAATTAATGCCATCATGGCATATTCTGCAAAATGGAGGTTAATATTAACATAACTTACGGCATAAAGTACTTTGACAATGCAATTTTCTGTAACATCTTAGTAAACATCAACAAAATTTATGATGGCAATGCAATGTTTGGCTGTAGTACTATTGAGTTGCTATAAAGTAATGACATCATGGCATAGTTACTGCAGTCCTGCTGATTTCACTGTGTCATAAGGTTGCGAGGTGCCGGGGCAAGCAGTGTATTTAACACTAAATTCTTCTAGAATCTACATATGTAAATGATGCTCTAAGCCCCCCCTATTCTAACTCCGACTTTTGCTGTTGCACAAGGATTAAAAAAAATATGCGAACTGACTCTAATCAACCCTGCCAGTGGAATAGAAGAGAGTTTGGCACCTGCAATAATTTAATTTGATAAATAAGTTAGATAAACGAAGGTTTCATGAACATAGTGAGGAATGATAGTGTTGCTCTACCGATTAACAGAATGAAAGTTCTGTCCAAAATAACAATATGATTTATTAAGACTAAACACAAAATAATAAACAAAAACACATGAAACATTTACAATACATCAAATTGACTCAAATTGGATACTCAAACAAACGCTATGAATGTGAAGTTGTCCCTAAACTAGATTGTGAGGATTATGACGAAGTGGTATGTGCAGCCAATTCCTTGCAACTCAAATCTTAGAGAAAACACATAGCCAACTCAATATTAATTGCTGCTACCCAAGACAGAACAAAGTTAGAAAAAGACTAACAGGCGCGCTCTGCTGAGCTCTGATTATCACCTAGGAAAAGCCCTGTCTGCCGGTGCTGCGGACATACCTTACCAAACTGTCTTCTTAACTGCCAGAACACGATCTGGCGTACCAGAGGCGATGGCTGGTTGCTTCGACGTCCTCGACCGAAAGGCGAGAGCCGACTACTTAGAGCACCCGTACAGGCCAAACACACAACATTCCCGCCCCCACGACAGTGGGCGTGGTTAAACGTTCCAATCAGCAACTCGAAAACCGGCGGAAAATTCCCCTCTATTGCCGGAGCACTACCATTCCACCAATGGAGATTCTTGGCGCCAATTTCTGCGCTGATTTTGCTACGTCACGGAGCTATGCCCTGAGCAAGCCAATCACAGCTGCTATTTTGCAGAAAGCGCGGGAATTTTCCCGCCACAACTGCCTGGGTACACAAGTCATTCCCACGCCTCGCTGGTAGCCCGCCAGAAAGTGTTTTCGCTAAGTTTCTGCGAAGTAACGGAACCTCTAGCCCAGCCGCTACTTCAGACCCCTCCGGACGTGTCCTTTGACAATGTCGGCGTCTGCAAAGCATTCACTCGACTTCCTCACACCCGTCGGCTTAACGCTTTCCAGATCAGGAGAGCCCGCCTGTCACTGGACCACCCGGGTGACGAGAGACGCTGCGTGGGAAGTCCGCGTGTGAAGGAATAGTGACTTTTCACTGCATGCAATTAGAGAGGAGAATTGTAAGATAGAAATATGGTCAAAAAGAGGTTTTTGGAAAGCTGAGGGGAGGAAGGAGAAGGAGCTATGAGGAAGTCATAGCACATTTTCCGATCAGAGCTGGGTTAAGGGTTAACTAGAGGTTGAGGCCAGAGTCAAAGTCCTGAAGGGAGCACCATCTTGGGAGCCAGCTGAAGCTTTGTAATCTATGCATTGTGTGACAGCACAGGAACAGATATGCTGGCGACTTGCCAGATATCAGTAGTAAGTTGGGTGATATATTCTTGTTGTTTAAACTGTCATGGGGCAGTTCTGGTCTATATCTTTCCTACAAAATTCGGTGATGAGGAAGTGGTAGTCCATAAATATCATAAAGATGCATCCCTCGGTTGAAAGTCAGAAATACCAAACAGCTTCGTAGACTGCAAGGAGGTTGTGGTCATATGCACTCCAGCAGTGTTGTGCATTGGAAAACTTGGAAGAATAAGAAGTTGTCAGATATCTCCACAATTTTCTGAGGATGACTCCGATGATGATTTGGCTTGCACCTACAACAATTGCGAGGTGGTGGTGGAATGAGGGTGAGCCAAAAGATCCGCATACGTAAGGTCCTCTATTGTTTTTCGAAGTTCTGTGTCATGGCCTAGGTCCTAGGGTCTAGTTTGTTGTCTTGCTTCTTATTTCCATGAAGTGATGTGGTAAGAGGCTCATGAGGAGCAGTGGTGTCCTTATGGTGTCGGAAATTTTGACCATTCCAATGAAATGCCTGAGGCACTTGAAGGTGGTGGGACATGGAAAGTCCACTACTGTTTGTACTTTTTCAGGGTGGCAGTGGGAGCCAGTGCCAGAGACTACATGTCGAAGGAATTCTACCTCACTTGCTCCAGAAGCACATGTTGCACCGTTGAGGATCACCCCTGCTTTCTGTAGGTAGGAAAAAATTTCTCACAAATGTTGGCAGCATGCATTCAGGTCTCTGGAGTAGACGAGTATATCACCTCAATAGACGGAAGAATCTAGTGCACCTCAGAAGTTGTTGTCTAAAAACTGCTGCCAGGTTTGTGCAGCGTTATGGAGGCCAAACCTCATAAACACTCTTTCAAACAAGCCAAAAGGGAGATTATGATCGGTTTTTCCGACGTCCTCTGAGGCGATCAGGATTTGGGTATAGGCTTTTGCACATTCTATCTTACAGAAGATATTTGCTCATGAGATGGCATCGCTGTAGATGCATAGGAGTAGGATGGGGTAACGATCGGAAATAGTGCCGGTGCCGAGCTTACGGTAATCACCACATGGATGCCAGAAACCAGCCTTCTTGGGAGCGAGGTGAAAGAGCTGAGGTCCAAGGGCTTTCGGAAAGGTGAAGTATGGCAGTGGCTAGCATTCTTCAAACTCATTCTGCGCAGTTTGGCGCTTGTCAGTGGAGACGGGTTGGATACAGTAGAAAACCAGGGTGCCAGGGATGGTGGCAATGTAATGCACGGTGTCTTACTAAATGTTGCGCTGGATGGCCAGGTGAGATGGGGAAATTCTGAAAGGAGCTCAGCATATGGGCCTGAATAGTCGAGCTCTTTCATGGGAAAACTCATATCAGAACGGGAGCTGCATCAGACAGAACTGCCAGAGGTGCTTTAGACAACAATGCTTCGATACAATGGCCAGTGTATGGTTACAGCCAAGAAATTGGGCGCACAAAACAGTTTCAGTAATATCTGTGACTGTGAAGGTCCATAGCAGCTCACAGCAAAGGCCTAAGTCGAGTGAGTGGGTATGTACCCTGTAAGTAGTAATGGCTGAGTTTTTGACAGTTGTGATCAGGAGGGATCAGTAGTTTGTGTGGAAATATGAATAGGTCAGAACCAGTATCAATGAGGTTGTGAACTTGGAAACTAGCATCATTCAAGTCCTGAATGAATAGGAGCTATTAAATGATGCAACAGCCAACTCACCTACTTACAGTGGCTGCTGGGGTTCGAGGACCAAAAACAAGGGGATATACTGTTTGTAGCAATCTTTCCAAACCTCTGGTGGTACCAGCAGTCTGAAGTAAGTTTGCGGCAGTCTTCAGAGGGTTTGCTAAAACTGCGCCAGTGTGGGTGGCTGTTTTCGCCTGGATGGCGCCCTGAGGTCAGTGCCCAGCATTGAGTGGAGAAGGTGTAGGAGGCTGTGCTAGCAATCACTGTAGGCATCTTGGAGGCATGTGATAATCCAAAAGGGGTAAGGGCCTGCATGCCAGACAGGAGTCATTAACAGTGGGGGACATGAGAGGCATCCCATTTGGGATGACTTAGCATGGGGCAGTAGGCTTGGTGTAACTGCCTGAGAGGGAGGGTGTGAAATAATTTCCCAGATTTGGCTGATAACGAACAGGTCGGGATGGCTGATGATGATCCCAAACTTCATTACATTATTTGTGATAGAGTACCCTGCAAAAACTGCCTCGATGGAAGATAACTGTGTGTGTCCCACATATTGAAGGGGTGGAGGGACTGCAATGTGACCCAGGTGTTTTCTGAATGGTCAGTTAGCGCTTGGCTGATGGCATTGTTGGTTAACCAAGCCAAAAGATTCTGTAGTTCTGACACTTGCTCGCAGAGTTCTGAAGCACACATGGGCGTTGTGGTGGAAGGCATGACAGAAGGCTGCTGGTTGGAGGGTGTCATCAGGTGTGGCCACTGTAGCAATGGAGATGTGTGGCGGCAACAGTGTGACAAAAATGATAAAAAATGCTACCAAAAAGAGAGTAGGTGGGATACAAGAAGTGTGAACCAAGCAATGAAATATCCACTGATGTGACCGTGTGGTACCAGAACATTTAGTGACTGACTGGGGCACAGGATGTGCATGAATAGCATGCTTGGAGAGTGGTTAGTGGGAGAGGGACGGTAAGGGGGGAGGCAGTGAGTGGTGAGTTGAGATTGGGGAGAAAAGCAAAGAGTGGGGGGAGGAGGGCCACGAATAGAGGGTGGTAAGTAGAGATGGCTAGCAGGGAAAGAGAGAGAGAGAGAGGTGGAGGGGGGGGGGAGGGGGGAGCAAGAGTGGAAATGCATCCTGTCAACTTAGTGGAAACGAACTGCAATCATGGCGTCACACAAGTGGCAAGTAATAAAAATAATTTTAGATCGTTTTTAATACCGCCTCCTTACAGAATCCACTCATTGTTTGTGATAACACACACATCATTCTAATCCCGATGTGTGGGTGGTTCTGCCAGGCAGGCGTCTTTTAAGAAGCGGTGTGAATGTTATCTGGAGGAGGCACATGTGATTTCCATGGTCATGAGAAGAATGCTGACTGTTAACGAGAGTGACAGACTGGTGAGTTCCCATTTATCAGTTTTGTATAGGATGTTTTTTCCGGCAGTTACTGGCAGCCAACGCATTTGTGTTGTCCACACATTGAGGCTATGGCTGTTCTCCTCTAGACTAGACACATCATATCCGAGTGACACAGAGGAGTTGGACTTCTCAGCAGATATTAACGTTTCTGCGGACAGTGATCGGTCACACTAGCACTTCCCCACAGGTCACCACATATTGCCGTGAGATAATTAGATTTATGGCGACCATGGAGAGGTGTTTACCGTTTACCTCAGAGTAGTTATTTACAAGTCTGCTACGGGTAGCCTTTTAGTGACGTTATTGTTCTAACATATTATGATGTAATTTTTAATACCATTGGTAGCAACTGCTTACATTGTATATCCAGCGTTATGTTACGAGTGTACATACTTGGAGTTTTCTGTGATCATTTATATGTCTTACAGTGACATCACACATTATTAATGTAGGCTTGGTAATGAGCAATCTCTTTTTTATGCAGGTGGTAAGGCTAATTCCTTTTTACAGTGTGGATTTTTCGTTGTTATTTATAAATCTGCTATGAACACTCTCATAGTGACGTTACACATTGATAACGCAAGTAGAATGTAGACTTGGTTCTTAGCAAAGGTATATTTGTTGTTATATAAAGCATTGTGGAAACATCATGTCATGCTGAATAGAATGAGATTTTCACTCTGCAGCGGAGTGTGCGCTGATATATGAAACTTCCTGGTAGATTAAAACTGTGTGCCCGACCGAGACTCGAACTCGGGATCTTTGCCTTTCGCGGGCAAGTGCTCTACCAACTGAGCTACCGAAGCACAACTCACGCCCGGTACTCACAGCTTTACTTCTGCCAGTACCTCGTCTCCTACCTTCCAAACTTTACAGAAGCTCTCCTGCGAACCTTGCAGAACTAGCACTCCTGAAAGAAAGGATATTGCGGAGACATGGCTTAGCCACAGCCTGGGGGATGTTTCCAGAATGAGATTTTCACTCTGCAGCGGAGTGTGCGCTGATATGAAACTTCCTGGCAGATTAAAACTGTGTGCCCGACCGAGACTCGAACTCGGGATCTTTGCCTTTCGCGGGCAAGTGCTCTACCAACTGAGCTACCGAAGCACGACTCACGCCCGGTACTCACAGCTTTACTTCTGCCAGTACCTCGTTTCCTACCTTCCAAACTTTACAGAAGCTCTCCTGCGAACCTTGCAGAACTAGCACTCCTGAAAGAAAGGATATTGCGGAGACATGGCTTAGCCACAGCCTGGGGGATGTTTCCAGAATGAGATTTTCACTCTGCAGCGGAGTGTGCGCTGATATGAAACTTCCTGGCAGATTAAAACTGTGTGCCCGACCGAGACTCGACCTCGGGATCTTTGCCTTTCGCGGGCAAGTGCTCTACCAACTTTTTTTTATTATTTTTTTATTTTTAAGACCCAGCCGGGAATCGAACCCGGGCCCTTAGGATTGACAGTCTGTCACGCTGACCACTTTTTTTTTTTTGAACCTATTAATTGATATATGGAAAAATACAAACGAAAAGAACAACATCCGCTAGGTTTCTTGGAGATTCGAACCCGGGTTCTCCAAGTCGTAGCCAGTTACCTTGGCCATGTTTTTTATTTTTATTTTTTTTCTTTTTTTTATTTTTTTATTTTCTTTTTTATTTTTTTTTAAATTGTAAATGATGGAAAAAGGCGTCTTTCAGTTACGACAAACAAAATTAGAATGGACATCCATATCAACAACAGAACAAGAGTTCCTTCTAAACTATGAAATAGAATTTGAAACCAATAGTGTGATGATAGATAATAAAGAAAGAAAAATGTAACCAAATCCCGCACGCCATTCCATGTGCATGGCCCATCTGCATACAGATTCCATGTTCCAAATTGGTACAACATTTCTCAGCGTGTGGAGCCCCATGAAGGCGATCATCCTCTGCCCGGTACTCCCCAACTGTGAGGGGGGTTATCGAAGACACTGCGCAAATAGTTCGCAAATAGTTGTCGGTATCGCGGTGTACACTCAAGTGTGCTATGACTGTTCTGGAGAAATTGCCAGTAATCAAGCACCATCTTCTCATCATCTTGAAAGAGGTAGTATATGGACATGCCTTTAAACCATGTGAGAGCATGAGTCTTCGCAGGTGGGAAATAAGTATCCTCTGGACAAAGGAGGAGCCGTGGCTCAATTGTGCGAGGCGCGATACGTAGGTAGCAGGCGAGGATTTTCTGCACTAGCAGCCATACCTCTAACGCCGATCCACATGTTAAACGGTGTTCGTCAGTATCCACGAGGTGGCAATGTGGACAAAGGGGGGAATCCGCCATCCCAATAGCGTGCAGCCTTTGTCGTGTTACAACCTTCCCGTTCCCCATCTGGTACCACGCGGCTCGTACCCGCGTGGGGAGGAACGACTTCTGGACCGCTCTCCACACTGCAGGCCATAGGGTCGTAGGGCTCTTCCTCTCAATCACATTGCGAGGGGTGGACCTTAGCAGCAGCCTGTAAACGTCTCTCGCCTTGGGAGTGCGAGTGTTGGGAAGATCTGGGTGCACGTAACTATACTCAAGAATAAATGCCGAGAGGTGCGAGAGTGAGGGTGTAATGTGTGCAACCGTGACAGGTGGCATAAGAGACGCCGGCAGCAATTCCTCTAACAGACGACCCGTAAGGGAAGCATCTTGGTGGGTCCACAATTTCATCATTGTGCACAAGTATAATGCTGTAGCCCTCGCTCGTACATTTATAAGTCCCAGTCCGCCATCAAGCGGAGGGAGGGTGAGTGTTTCGTAGCGGACTTTGAATAGGTGTCCGGCGGTAAGGTAATATCCAAACGCTGCTTGCAGTCTGTGTGCCATCGCTGTCGATATCGGTAGGACCTGGGCCATGTGGATCATCTTAGTCGCCACGTGAAGGTTGAGGTATGCCACACGCTGTAGGAGGTCCATCCGTCGAAGTAAGTTCCGGCGAACTTCTGTGCGTATTGCCTGTAGTAATCGTGCATAGTTCATGGCAGCCGTGCGGCGCACATCCTGTGTAAATGTTATGCCCAAGAACCGGATCTTGTTAACTAGTGGGAGTGGGGCTAAAGCGTCCTCCTGTAGACCTCTCCCAATGGGCATCGCTGCCGACTTGGCCACATTCATGCGGCTGCCCGCTGCCAAACCATAGCGATTGACCCATTGTATCACCGAGCGTACCTCGTCATCAGATCGGACAAGTAATAGAAGGTCATCAGCATATATTCTGCACTGAAAGGTATGATCCCTCAATGAAATGCCCGAGAGCCTGTTTTTCAACCCCCCGACAAGTGGTTCGAGTGCGATCGCGTAAAGAATCATGGAGAGTGGGCATCCTTGGCGAACTGACCGTCGGATCGGAAAGGGACCCGCAATCCGTCCATTCACCAGTACACGGGATGCAGCTCCACGGAAAAGGCGCTGAAAGATGTCGATAAAGTCAGGCGGGAAGCCCATGCGGGCCATTACGGACAGAAGGAACTTGTGGTGAACTCTGTCGAAGGCGTGGTCGAAATCAATGGAGATCAGAGCAGCTCGAAGGCGACAGGATGTGGCGATGGCTATTAAATCCCTGCATTCACTGGTTGCCGTTTGCATGTTGGTCACTCCGCCCTGTGTCGTTTGCTCCATTGAGAGGAGCAGGGGCAGAACCTTCTTTACGCGGCTGGCGAGTAATCGGGCGAAGATTTTATAGTCCGAGTTAAGCATTGTAATGGGCCTGTAGTCCTCGACCGTCCGACCTCTGGAAGGCTTGTGTATCGGTATAAGGAGACCTTCCACGAATGCAGGTGGCACGTGGGAACCAGGGGTCAGCAGTTCTTGGTACATGACGATCCATCGGGGCATCATGAGATCGCGGAAAGTACGATAAAACTCGAGCGGCAGTCCGTCTGGCCCGGGAGATTTGTTGAGTGCTCCCTTGTTAAGCGCGTCCTCGATGTCGTCTCGTGTAATTCCACCTAAAAGCGTCGCCGCTGCTGCATTGTCGAGGGTGTGCGACACATGCTGCAGTATGTCGTGATCGTCCGCTTCCTCGTCCTCTGTATTCACCTCGTCGTAAAACCGGCGATAGTGATCTGCGAAGGCTTCTGTAACCGCCGCCTGAGTCGTTACGACCCTACCACCCGGCAATACGAGGTCCGTGATCAGCTGCTGTCGGCGTCGGCGGCTGTCGAAAACGATGTGATGCATAGACGGGTTTTCTCCTTCCACTCGGTCCTGACGTCGCGATCGCACTACGACCCCCTCCAAACGTTTCCTCGTAAGAGACAATATTTTACCTTTAATTCGGCGGCTTTCCATTTGTCGGTTTGGAGATGGTGGTTGGCTGTCGAGTTCGCGAAGCATCGTGTAATAAAAGTCCAATGTGTGACGATGTCAAGCTGCGGTATCTTTTCCGAATTGAGTTAGCACACGCCGAAACGCTGGTTTTGCACAGTCCACCCACCATGCTAGAGTCGATGGGTATCGGGGAAGACGACGTTCGCAATCCAGCCATGTGTTGGCGATAATCTGACGGCATTCCGGGGCTTGAAGATGTGCCACATTCAGCTTCCAGGGTCCTCGGCTGCGCCATATCCGCTGCTGTTGTAGAGTGAGTGTGCATATGAAAGCGCTATGATCGGAGAAGGCAAGCGGCCAACGTTCGGCGTCCAATACTCCCGGTGCTAGAGCTCGTGAGACATAAATGCGGTCTAGGCGACTGGCTGAGTGACTAGTAAGGTATGTCGGCCCGGGACGGTCAGCGTGCACTGTCTCCCACGTGTCGGTGAGAAGCAGGTCTCGAACCAGGAGCCGAAGTTCTTGACAAGTCGAGAAATGTGGGACTTGGTCTTTGGGGTGGAGCACACAGTTAAAATCGCCGCCGAAGATATATTGCTCGAAGCTGCTGATAAAGAGGGGGGCGATATCCTCCGAGTAGAACAGCGATCGTTCGCGGCGTTGGTCAGTTCCTGATGGAGCGTAAATGTTAATGATGCGCGTGCCCAGTGCTGTGATCGCCAGCCCCCTTCCTGACGGAAGGTAAGTCACTTCGTCGATGGCAATTCCGTCGCGCACTAGTATTGCCGTACCGCTGCCATTCCGGTCCGCCGGTGACACATATGTCACATAACCGTAGAAAACGGGGAGGGCCGCTATATATACTTCTTGCAACAGGGCAATGTCAACATCCGAAGAACGAAGCATCTCACGCAGCAACTGGATCTTCACTGCCGTTCGTATCGTGTTGATGTTAAGCGTGGCGATACGATAAGCTTGTTGACGAACCGCAGGTGTTAAGTTATTCATTAAGACTGGAATTACCTATGACGCTTCTGACTGTATTGACACCTCCGCATCCCCCCAAACCTCACCTGCAGGCCGTTCTAGAGAGCCGGCGCCAATGCCGTGGGCCCTGTTGGCGTAACTTGCATGGTTCCGTCGTCGTCGTGGTCATCCGCCCACGTCGGGGAACTGAAAGCAAGATCGGCTTCCCTAGCGTCCTTAGGACACGGCGTTGGTGCTTGCACTCCAGAAGGTGGTGGGCAGCATCTGTCCTGCATCTCGGCATCCGATTGTGCCACTGTAGATATATGTGGTTGGTCCTCATTATCGTTCGATGGTGCCACACTGCAGCAAATGGCGGCTGCCTCTGTGGTAGCGTCGTCATTGAAGGTGGAATCGTCATCCTCTGGAGGCGGTGTCGCATCCCGTTCGGAAGTTGCTCTACGCCTCCGCTTCCGTCGCTTCGGAGAGCGTTGCTTCCTGGTGTGTTCTTCTGCGTCAGACGATGGCAAAGATTCACGACGTTCCGGCACAAAGGCAGTCGTAGGCACAATAAGCGAATCGACGGCCATGCTATCTTCCTGTATGTTGTTATCCGTCGACGGAGGCGGCGGCATCGGAGTTGAATCCGTAGCTTGTGGAACGGGTGTGGCATCATCGCCCTGTATTGGAGCATGGAGCCGCGATACAGCAGTGGATGTCGGCTGTCGTGGTGAAGTGGTAGCTGTCGTGAGGGCTGCTGCATAAGTCACAGGAAGCAGCGTCGGCTGCGATGGCGGGTCCGCTTCAGCCGGCGGCAGTTGCGTGATTCGACGTTGCATACATTCTGATCTGAGGTGTCCCTCCTTCCCACAACCAGAGCAGGTCTTCGGTTGCCCATCGTAAATGACGATGGCACGGCAGCCACCGATAGTCAGATATGAAGGTACATGTCGTTTAAGTTCGATTCGGACCTGGCGGACGCCGTTCAGCACAGGATATGTCTGGAATTGCGTCCATTTTTCCGCAATATGTTCATGGACCGTGCCGTAGGGGCGCAGCGCTGTCACGACGTCCTCCGCCGGTAGTTCGAAAGGAAGTTCGAAAATTCTGATCGTGCGAAGTCCCATGCCAGAATAATCGACGTGCACAGTCCCCACATTGCCATCAGCATGGCAGAAACGGAGGCCCTGTTTCGTGTCCCGAAGGATCCGTTCACATGTTGCGTCATTGATGATCTTGACATATACGATACTACTCACAATGGACAAGTGAATGCCGAGAATGTCGCTCGCCGGGATTTTAACTTCTTCTCGTAGAAATCGTTCGACTTCGAGTGCTTTAGGCCGTGCAAATTCGTTGCGGAACGTAAATTTGAGCGTCGATTTTCTGTATTGGTGCGCCATAGTGATCTATATGCTGAGTACGGCACGCGCGAAACGGCCGAATAATATGTAAACAACACGAGCGCTCGCTCCGCGGCAGGAACACAAACAGCGCGTCCTCACCGCAGCACAGCCAAAGGCCAACTTTGAGCTACCGAAGCACGACTCACGCCCGGTACTCACAGCTTTACTTCTGCCAGTACCTCGTCTCCTACCTTCCAAACTTTACAGAAGCTCTCCTGCGAACCTTGCAGAACTAGCACTCCTGAAAGAAAGGATATTGCGGAGACATGGCTTAGCCACAGCCTGGGGGATGTTTCCAGAATGAGATTTTCACTCTGCAGCGGAGTGTGCGCTGATATGAAACTTCCTGGCAGATTAAAACTGTGTGCCCGACCGAGACTCGAACTCGGGATCTTTGCCTTTCGCGGGCAAGTGCTCTACCAACTGAGCTACCGAAGCACGACTCACGCCCGGTACTCACAGCTCTACTTCTGCCAGTACCTCGTCTCCTACCTTCCAAACTTTACAGAAGCTCTCCTGCGAACCTCGCAGAACTAGCACTCCTGAAAAAAGGATATTGCGGAGACATGGCTTAGCCACAACCTGGGGGATGTTTCCTGAATGAGATTTTCACTCTGCAGCGTTGAAACTTCCTGGCAGATTAAAACTGTGTGCCCGACCGAGACTCGAACTCGGGATCTTTGCCTTTCGCGGGCAAGTGCTCTAACAACTGAGCTACCGAAGCACGACTCACGCCCGGTACTCACAGCTTTACTTCTGCCAGTACCTCGTCTCCTACCTTCCAAACTTTACAGAAGCTCTCCTGCAAACCTTGCAGAACTAGCACTCCTGAAAGAAAGGATATTGCGGAGACATGGCTTAGCCACAGCCTGGGGGATGTTTCCAGAGTGAGATTTTCACTCTGCAGCGGAGTGTGC
This sequence comes from Schistocerca cancellata, assembly GCF_023864275.1. Classification (NCBI taxonomy): domain Eukaryota; kingdom Metazoa; phylum Arthropoda; class Insecta; order Orthoptera; family Acrididae; genus Schistocerca; species Schistocerca cancellata. The sequence continues at coordinate 689,294,021 of NC_064626.1, forward strand.
GCTGATATGAAACTTCCTGGCAGATTAAAACTGTGTGCCCGACCGAGACTCGAACTCGGGATCTTTGCCTTTCGCGGGCAAGTGCTCTACCAACTGAGCTACCGAAGCACGACTCACGCCCGGTACTCACAGCTTTACTTCTGCCAGTACCTCGTCTCCTACCTTCCAAACTTTACAGAAGCTCTCCTGCGAACCTTGCAGAACTAGCACTCCTGAAAGAAAGGATATTGCGGAGACATGGCTTAGCCACAGCCTGGGGGATGTTTCCAGAATGAGATTTTCACACTACAGCGGAGTGTGCGCTGATATGAAACTTCCTGGCAGATTAAAACTGTGTGCCCGACCGAGACTCGAACTCGGGATCTTTGCCTTTTGCTGGCAAGTGCTCTACAAACTGAGCTACCGAAGCACGACTCACGCCCGGTACTCACAGCTTTACTTCTGCCAGTACCTCGTCTCCTACCTTCCAAACTTTACAGAAGCTGTCCTGCGCACCTTGCAGAACTAGCACTCTTGAAAGAAAGGATATTGCGGAGACATGGCTTAGCTACAGCCTGGGGGATGTTTCCAGAATGAGATTTTCACTCTGCAGCGGAGTGTGCGCTGATATGAAACTTCCTGGCAGATTAAAACTGTGTGCCCGACCGAGACTCGATCTCGGGATCTTTGCCTTTCGCGGGCAAGTGCTCTACCAACTGAGCTACCGAAGCACGACTCACGCCCGGTACTCACAGCTTTACTTCTGCCAGTACCTCGTCTCCTACCTTCCAAACTTTACAGAAGCTCTCCTGCGAACCTTGCAGAACTAGCACTCCTGAAAGAAAGGATATTGCGGAGACATGGCTTAGCCACAGCCTGGGGGATGTTTCCAGAATGAGATTTTCACACTGCAGCGGAGTGTGCGCTGATATGAAACTTCCTGGCAGATTAAAACTGTGTGCCCGACCGAGACTCGAACTCGGGATCTTTGCCTTTCACGGGCAAGTGCTCTACCAACTGAGCTACCGAAGCACGACTCACGCCCGGTACTCACAGCTTTACTTCTGCCAGTACCTCGTCTCCTACCTTCCAAACTTTACAGAAGCTTTCCTGCGAACCTTGCAGAACTAGCACTCCTGAAAGAAAGGATATTGCGGAGACATGGCTTAGCCACAGCCTGGGGGATGTTTCCAGAATGAGATTTTCACTCTGCAGCGGAGTGTGCGCTGATATGAAACTTCCTGGCAGATTAAAACTGTGTGCCCGACCGAGACTCGATCTCGGGATCTTTGCCTTTCGCGGGCAAGTGCTCTACAAACTGAGCTACCGAAGCACGACTCACGCCCGGTACTCACAGCTTTACTTCTGCCAGTACCTCGTCTCCTACCTTCCAAACTTTACAGAAGCTCTCCTGCGAACCTTGCAGAACTAGCACTCCTGAAAGAAAGGATATTGCGGAGACATGGCTTAGCTACAGCCTGGGGGATGTTTCCAGAATGAGATTTTCACTCTGCAGCGGAGTGTGCGCTGATATGAAACTTCCTGGCAGATTAAAACTGTGTGCCCGACCGAGACTCGAACTCGGGATCTTTGCCTTTCGCGGGCAAGTGCTCTACCAACTGAGCTACCGAAGCACGACTCACGCCCGGTACTCACAGCTTTACTTCTGCCAGTACCTCGTCTCCTACCTTCCAAACTTTACAGTAGCTCTCCTGCGAACCTTGCAGAACTAGCATTCCTGAAAGAAAGGATATTGCGGAGACATGGCTTAGCCACAGCCTGGGGGATGTTTCCAGAATGAGGTTTTCACTCTGCAGCGGAGTGTGCGCTGATATGAAACTTCCTGGCAGATTAAAACTGTGTGCCCGACCGAGACTCGAACTCGGGATCTTTGCCTTTCGCGGGCAAGTGCTTTATGTGCTGAATGTTTTTCGCGAATATTGATGTAATTCGTTTCTTTATTGCATTGCGGTGAGTAGTCAGTCTCGTTTCTTTTTACATGTGTATACTTACAGAAAATCTGTAAAACTTGTAAACAGCAGTGGGACATTTATTGCTAATGCCATTGCTTTTTAACGATCTATGATGGCACACTTTAATAATAATATGGGGCCTTGTTTCTCATAACAACAGTTAATTTGCTGCACAGCGGTATTTGCTCATGCGCTCGTTGTTATCGCATTGTGATGTGACCCGACTGTGATCGTCATTGCAGATGTCGAGCTAAAGGTTATGTTTTTATACAGTGGCTGTGTTTCACAGCTGTGCAGCGTAGCACCACTGCTCTTAGTGGTTGCAGACAAATATGTGCCTGAGTTGAAGGCTGCTGGTCCTAGATCTGTCCATGGAAGACTTCACGTGAAGTGCATCGAACCACTCATACTCACGTTTGAAGAAAACTGCTAAGTGCTTCCTCCTTAGTAACCTTACCAAGGTAACGGACACAACAGGATTGGAGGAGGCGGAGTGAAATATGGGGAGAGCATGGGTACGTGTTTCCTCTTAGCAAAAGTTTATTTCTTGCACTAGTCATGAACTTAAAACAGGTATTTGTGGAAAGATCAGCTAAAATTACAGAAATGGTTCAAATGGCTCTGAGCACTATGCGACTTAACTTCCGAGGTCATCAGTCGCCTAGAACTTAGAACTAATTAAACCTAACTCACCTAAGGACATCACACACATCCATTCCCGACGCAGGATTCGAAGCTGCGACCGTAGCGGTCGCTCGGTCCAGACTGCAGCGCCTAGAACCGCACGGCCACACCGACCGGCTAAAATTACAGAAGATTACAGAAAATGGCGAATATTTTCTACTAATTGTGTTAATTAAGATATGAGTCTTGAAGGCAGCAATATTTTACTATTAATTATGATAATATTGTCTAGAAATTTTAAGTAGGACAGTACCAACTCATGCACACACAATTCGCCAAGAGGAATGGAGGAACTAACATTTTCCTCCACGTTTCCTGAATTTGTGATGCAAAACATCTAATAACCCACAAGAATGAAATTTAGATCAGTTTCATGCTTTGTAATGAATATTTTGTAGTTCCACCTTACCAGACTAATTTTTCAAAATTTTCCATCATTTTCCAGAATGTGCCATGATTTCATTACATTATAGTCACTCAGCAGTGCTACAGTCATACACTACATTAAAAAGTGTGTTACATCTTATATTTTATTAACATTTACAGAGATTTTGCAGAATACGCTGTCATGTCATTAAATTATAGAATCTCTGTTAATTTTAACACGTATACTATGATGTTATACACACTGGTAATGTAGGGGTGACATAGATGTGGAATTCAACCACACACCGCGCTGTCAAAGTATCTTACACCATAAATTACGTTAATATTAACCGTCATTTTGCAGAATACACCATGGCATCATAAATTTATGCACATACTGTATTTTCAAAGTACCTTACCTCGTAAATTATGGTAATATTCACCTCAGTTTTGTAAGCAGGGTAACTGTGGTGCTGATGCTCCTCTCACAACACCATACAGACCACAATTGACAAAACTCATGTTCTTTGAATAGTAAATAACCCCCTCTGATTCTCTCACTACAGATCACATAACTCAAATGAAGGGCAATGGCACATGATTGATAAATAATTCAGTTTATTAAAATATTTTCGGACTGCATTGTGATTGGCTCTCGCCCACAGTCAGTGGGGCTACATGCTCGACGAGTGGTTGACACCATCATGACATTGGCATAATGTGACACTGATATGATATTGACGTGATGTGACATTGACATAACACGACATAACATGACGTTGAAAGCAGTGAGATGAAACTCATGACATTGAAGAATAATAAAATTAATTTGTTACTGTTCAAACAAATCGGATCCTCTCACTATGGTGTAGATCAAGAATGACATCGTGCAACCATTTGCTTCAGTTACAAAAAGATGAAGAGGGGGAGCAGGAGTTTGAATCTTATTGGTCCAGGGGCGACAAGGAGGGGAGGAGGTGGTTGGTCGCCAGGGGGATAAGGGTGGCGGCTCGCAGGGGGAGGGGTGAAGGGTGATATTGCCCTGTTTCCTCAAGTGTAACCTAACGCCGGAAGTGTGACCTGATACCACGCTATCTTATTAGTTCTTGGAAATTAGATCGTTATCTCAGCCAGAACTTCCTTTGTATAAGTACTCCTGTATACGAGAGTTGTTGTTCGTCACACTTTTTCGTGAAACAATGTTGAGGCTTATTGGTAATGCTCGCTGGAGGGGGATGGGTGAAGTTTCTCTGGGTCATGATTCGTACGGCGGACAAGTTCCTTGGTGGGTGGATGTTACGGGACTATTTTTCCTGGAAGAGTCTTGTAGTGTATGCAGATTCGCAGTGGAAGATATATTTGATTGGTATATTTATTTGATACCAAGGAATATGACAAACAGCAGTGCTAGTGATTGTCGGTAACTGACTAAAGCAAGCTTACTATTCTTTCGCTACTAATTCGACTTTGCTTGTTTTGTAGAAGTGAGAAAACGCTGAAAGCTTTCTGAAAAGTGGGAAGGCACGCAGTTTGCCAGATACAGTGGAGCCGACTGCTCGTTAGTGCCAGTTCGCAGGAGGGCCGTCCAGGGAGAGCCGAGGCTCCGTAGCTCACTACTCAGTAGCAGTCCCTTTGTGGTTCCATGTTAGCTCATACGGGTACCCCTTGTACAAACTCCTGGCAAAAACATTTTATGACGTGGGAGTGACGTAAGAAAGCTCGCTTTTTAGCGGAGGACCCTCTGTGCTCAAAATCTAGAAATCTGGCCGTTTCTCAAGAAATCGCTGAAACTAGAGATAAACATCTCAGACAAATATTGGTGACCCACATTCCTGGGACTTTGAAAACGTGAGACAGCGCTGAATGTTCTGACTGAGCAAAAAACAAATATTTACTCGAGGTAAAAACCGCCAGCATTGGCTGACATAAATGAACTGTAAGTTAGAAAGACACACCGGAAGGTGGCAATGAAAAACACCTCATTAGTAACAAGAGAAATGGTGACGTGATTTCATTCTGTACAATATGGTATGATGTAAACTATTGGTTGGCCAGCTAGAGGAAGGAGACTAGTCTTTCCTAAGGAGCAGTTTTATCAGTCAGCACTCTGAAGATTCAGAGCTGAGCCGATTAAAATTCAGTAAGAACCGTAAATCGCAGCAATGTGAGATTTCCTTTTAGTTAACATCTGATCAGAAACCACTCCCAGCTCGATCATCAGGAGCCGCTGCTGCCAGGTTTCCATGTTGAAAGCCACCGTCCACCTGCCACATCACCTGAGCTGACGCAGTAGGGACTTATAAAAATTTTGGACTGATTTGCACTTAGCCGCTAGGGGTGAGTGTCGTTGGTTCTGCCAACGACTGATTCAGTAGCTGCTTCAGCCTCCACTTACAACATAATGTTGAGACTGAGCTGCAACCGTGATACAATGTGTTGGGACATTAAAACCATTTTATAGCAATCCGGTTACTTCAAATTTCGCTCTGAAGACCTGTATTTTATCGCCACTGAACAGTATGCTTTGAAGTCCAACCACAGGTGTGACATATTCCCTTTTGTACTATCTGTTTTGAGTTAACATCACGACAGTCACTGGGCACTTCGCGACTGTAATTAATTCATTTGCGCATTCGTTAGCCCCCCCCCCCCCCCCCCCCCCCGGCCGTCAATGTCAGATATGCCAAGATCGTATTACATTAATGTTGCCACTTTTGTTTTGCTTGTGATTTTGTAGCAATAATATTAATGTTTCCATAGGTTATCATTTATGTATCAATCATTTTACTGGACTAAATCAAAGTAATTGTAATTCGTGTCTCATTTAGTAGTCGTAAGTTTCCCCAGTCAGTTTATTTTGGAGGATATCCTTGCGATCCTTTACGACGCCTCCCAGGATTCCAAATCAGAAACCTGGATCATCAGCTTACACATTTCAGAACGTCCCTCAGCAATGGTCAGGTTGCAGCGTACAATTCTGGGCTTGGTAAAGCAGCTGAATTTCTCACCGTACTACGGCAGCAGACTCGTGAACCAATCGGGAGCAGCGACTTGTGCGGAGTGCAGCTGAGGTGTTCCGGTAGCACTGGTGAACGGTTCAGCAGTGGGTATGGTTCTTGAGGAGACCCAGAACTTACAGTTCACGCCGACGCTAAGATGGTCGAACTTCCAGTGTGGCACCGTAATAACGTATAGAAGAATCCCATGAACGAGGAGGGTTTATACAGTGGTCAGGATGTTCCGATGGCTATTAAATTGGTTATTGAACTATGGTAACTTCATATTCATCGTGTCAATATGGTATGGATTTTCAGCAAAGAGTAAGGCAAATTTTATGCTATCTATTTTGATAGTTTCTTCTGTCAATGCTAACATGATTTTCTGATGAGATACTTGTGAGTCTGGTGGATCTAAAGCTTGTGTACGTAAGCAACTTTATAAGGATAACATGTTTTTGGGATAATGAATTTGCGATAATTAACTGTGAGAAATGTTAAACAAAGTAATGTTGTTGTTGACTGTGGGTAAGAACCACAACAACATACTGCTGAAACAAATATCTGATTTATTTAATGTGTAACTAAAGTAAAGTCTACAGGGAAAGATCAGGTAAATTGACGAGGAGTCTAGGATGAGGAATTTTAAATTTCTCCTATAATTCTAGACATACTGCTATGTGTTCTATGGTATTGCCTCCTTAGCGTGCTCTGCAGGCACGTCATCACAATATAGAATCTGATAGGGACTGAATCGAGCTCTAGAGATTTGTTCAGCTTTAACGGTTTCAGCAGTTTCTCAATACCATTAACATTTGTTTCACTCATCGTTTCAATGTTATAAGGGTAAACTTGAGCCATAGTTCCTCTGCATGCTCATGACCTATGCTGAAAGTTTCAAGTTCCTCACTGAGATATGACTCTACTGATTTTTTATTTAGTTCATCAAACAAATATATCCTTCTATTTGGTTTAGTCGTACTTTGTACTTTGGTAATCATTGTTGCCATAACTGTGCCATGCCCACTGATACCAGTTTCAATGTGAACAGCCTCAAAGAGGTCAGGTCTGTTTATTTCCAATAGATCTAATATATTTCCGAACTGTCTGTTCTAGGTAGTTTTCAGAGAACGCATTTAGTAACGTTTTGTATGATGTCTTATCACACCCACAACTAACGCAACTGTAATTTTCCCTGTTGATTGTTGGATGATCAAAGTCTCCACCAATGATTAGGGAACTTATGTACAAGCAAACTGATGTTTTCTCTAAATCTTCTGGCTACATCACAGGTAAGTCTGGTGGGCAATAGAAGGACCCAATTATCTTTTATGCACAATTCGGACACTGAATCTAGCCAAAACTATCTCAAATGCAACTTCAACTTCTATCTCAGTAGATTTGAGCTTTTTGTCTACTGCGAAAATACTCGAACTCCTTTTCCCATCTGCCTATCCTTTTAATATACACCTAAATTTTCCCGAAATATCTCACTGCTACAGTTTTCAGTCAGCTTTCTGTATCCAGTACTCTGCGAGCTCACAGCTTTTCAGGAGAGTCTCAAACTCTGACGCTTTGTTTCCAGTGCTTCATCAGTTAACTACTATAATTTTAACACTCTCACCTGTGGGGGGATTCTTTTGGACCTTACACTTATACTTTTTGGTATCCTACAGCTGTCATTATCTGGACTGGATGCAAAGTTCGGCTAATCTAAAAAAAAACCTTGTGTGCCCCCCACACGCAGTCAACTACCTGGGTAGCAGCCTCTGATGTGTACTGCATACCTAACCCTTTAGTGGGACCATACAGGTCTCAACGTTATGCTGCATATCCAGAAGGCTTCAGCCAAGCTTATCCGTAGATCCTTCGAAGTCTCTGTTCATCCCTTCATTTCAATTCATAACCAGGGGACTATAATGTGTTCTGGGAACAATATTGCAAATTGTGAGCTTTGTTGAAACTCCATGCACAAAGCTGGCCTTCTAAACCTTCTCTGACAGTTGCTGGAATGATTCAAGTATGAGCTTGGTACACAGACAATAAGCATAATTTGCTCGAACGTGTGCACAATCTGCAGTTAGCTGCACCTTGTTCCCTTACTGTCTGCCAGAATAGCTTCTCAACGTGTAAAATGAGGTCCCCAGGTATAAAAACTGTGTGTACCTGGTTGTTATTGCTGCTCTTTTGGGGTGTAAGGGCGCTCAATGGCGACATTATCAGCGCGCTTCCAAATACTGAAAGGAACAAATGCGGTTAAAGAGACTGAAAACGTTGGCACACTCACTCGCACTGATCTACACAAGCACTCCATACCACATGCCATAAAGCAAAGGAGAAATACTGAAAAGTAATACACCTGATAAGAAAACAGAAGGAAAACGACAAGGAGCTAAACCAGTGGCATAGGGATATGTGCTCAGCTGACCACTTACAAAAAACATGTTTGAACCAGTCACCTTATTGACACATTAAAAACCTATCCCTAAAGTTTTTGGAAACAAGTTGGGCAAACCACAAAAATCTTAAAAGCCTCGCCATACTCGTTTGAACTTCACTTAAAATAGAGAGAAAATTTGCCATTGCCTTCTGGTCAGGAAAGAAACGCAGTCTAGTAAAATGTGGAGCACAGTGATCTGTACGCCAGGGCCATCGCCCTGGATTAAGAAGCCATGCATCAGAGGACTGTGGCCTAAGCAAAGATTAGTAAGGAGGACCTCATCCTATCTTCGTGGCTGAACGGAGGTATGCCATGACAGCGTAGTGGGCTTTACTGAATGCTGCATATTACCTCTCGCTTCCAGCCACTGAAATGATTAATAGAGGTTCGGCGTGTGTAAGAGAGACTAGCTCTCAGAACGAACATGATGAGCTAGATACTATCTAACATTCTGCGTGGTGTCTGTTTGTTCTGTATCGTGTCTCCCTACCACTTTCGCGCAACGACGCTCTGAGCATGTTTTTTGGGGAATTGACTAGTTTGAACTTGGGACCCGTTGCTGGTAAGGAGACGCCAGACCACACATGACATGTAGAATTCAGAAGAGTTCAGTGAGACTAGCGATGATATAACAAAATACTTAATGATTTCAGTGTGAGCTCCACTGCACTCCCTGTAAAAGAATCTTAATACTAACTAAATTTAGTGGAAGGGGTCCAAGGCTTTCCTATTTTTAGTTAGCTGGTAAAATAACGTCGAAAAAGCAGTTAAGTTTACCATTGGAAATTTTATTCTACTCACAAAACATTGTTTATAAATTGCACTATTGATAAAAGGAAATGTTTTAATACAGGATGGTAAAAGCCAACTGCGTTCAACAAAAATGTGAACGAATATTCCCTGAATGGGTTTCCAAGTTCTACAATGGATGGAAGGATGGCCTATGCCATATCACATCTATAATCTAGGTTTAAATTAAGTTTCACAAAAGAGAAAACTATCAGAATGGTCTACAGTGACCCTCAATTATCTTTAATTACTTATCTAACTTGTCGTAAATTACAGTGGCTGATGTGGCTTCTCAATACCTATATAACAGAAAAATCATCGCGTTTCAGATTTTTACTTCAAGTGGCAAATGTGAACACCATGAGCTTTAATTGACGATCAACAGTAGTATTACGTAAAGGGGATGTAACAGATGAGACTTCTGCAGTTCTGAATGAAGCCTTATGCGCTCAAAAATGCAGCATCGCGTGCGTTCATTACCTTGTCGGTGTTCGTCAGGGGGCGGCGGCCGGCGCAGCTCCGTCCAGCTCGCCCTCTCGGAAGCAACTCCCTCCTAACTTCTCCTTACTACAATTTACCGAAGTTGGTTTAAAAAAAACTATCTGGCTGTGTTTTCATCTGACCAACCAGGGTCTCAATGTTAACCTTAAGCTCCATCTACAAAAATTCTGTCTATCCAATGAGAAACGTTATACTTTTCGTGGTGGGGCAATGTTTTTAAAGTTTGCAACGTAACAGAGACGCGAAAAAGTCTCACGCTAAAACTTGCAGCTGGTGTGGTCCTTTTAGCGTTATCGTAAGATCTATACTATTCTTCTGGAGGGCTCTATCTTTTAACATGGGCTAGGGGGTGGTCCTAACGTAACAGAGATGCGAAAAAGGTCTCATGCTAAAACTTGCGGGTGGTGTCGTCCTAGCGGTTAGCTGGCGACGTGGGTGTCCATCCGTCCCTTATCGTAGGGCCTTCCAGCTTAACACGGTTCTGCTCTCGCCTTCTGTTCTCGCTTCTCCCCTCAGAACTGCGTCTGTCTCACGGTGGGGAGGTATGACATGCATTTAGGCATTCTTGTGTTAGTCTGTGGTATTCCATTTGCTCACTCGTTACTTGTATTACTTTGGTTAATTTAATGTCACGATTTATTCGGTTTACTACTGGATTTGCTTATCATGTCAGGGTTTTCATGGAAGGTGTTGGATTTGCCTGACACCTTACAACTATAGGCGTGCCTAGCGCCAATAAAACTGTGGGTGTAGCCAATGAGTCCTCTGCACCAGTAAGAATGAAAATGTTGTTTCAGTTTTTAGTTAACTCTAATAGCGAGCAAGAACGCAGGCACAAAGCTTTGTGGGAACAGAATTTAGAAATAAAGAAATGTATTAGGGAACAAGAACGTAGACAGAATGCCTTTAAGAAGGAAATGCTCGACTTAGTTAATAAGTTTGAAAATGCCAATCGAGAAAGAGATAAGCAATTGTCAGGTACTTTAAGTAAGCTCTCATTAACTGTAGAATCAACTCAATGTGTAACCAATTCCTTGAAAACTTCTGTAGCTAATCTAGAAGAGAATGTAAATGACATTAATAAAGAACATGATAAAATGACCACACAGATCGAACAGGTTTGTAATCAGGTTAAGAAGTTGCAAGTAGTCGGTCAGGAGTATGTTGATTACTATCTGATCAAAAAATCTTAAAAAATTAGAAGACGATGTGTCTGCTGAAACGGTAGCCAAGCTTAAAGAAGAATTCAATTTAATAAAGGAAAAAGTTATATCTGAACTGCTTATGTGGCAAGAAAGTGTGGATAGACAACTAAATAAAAGCGATATTCCGAGTAAGAAATATTATTATAGGGACAAATATTCAGACGTCAATTACCATGATCATTCACCTATAAGGAAACATAAATGGTGTGAAGGATATAATGATAATGGACGTAAGTAGCGATGAAATGGATGATGATGATCAAAGCTATATGTATTGGGGGGCTACTACGTCATCAAAGGTTGAACATAGTATATTTAAATCTAGACAGTTTCAGACGTTTTCTAATGATAAGAATTCCATACATCTCATGGTTTTCATAAAAAGTTTAAAAAAGTATTCCCGCGTTCATGGGTAGAACGAGATAAAATTCAGTTCATTGTATTAAAAAGAGGGGGTGAGGTATATTTGTGGGCGTCTGAAGCTGCTGAGAAATGTCGATCTTGTAAAGATTTTGAAAGGTTGTTTGTAGCGAAATATTTGTCGCAAAGCAAACAAAATAGGCTTAGGAATGAAATTTATAGTCCACAATTTTTTAATCCCATGAAGAGTACACTCAGGAAATATTTAAAAAAATATTAACAAAACCAGATACTGGGATAATCCTATCTGCAATAGTGAGGTCCTTAGAATACTGACCGGAAAATTGCCCGTACATTTAGGAGAAAAGTTGGTAAATGAACCGGTAGCTGACGTAGAGAACTTTCTATCAGTAACTGATTCATTGGATGACATTATGGAAGACGCAAAAAGCATGGGAAACCAATTTTATACTAATGAGGGTTGCTATTCGCAACAGGGTAACGGTAGAAATAGCAACGGGAAACCGAAAACTGGTGAGAATGAAAAACGTGGTAGAATGGATCGCGATGAAATCTACAATGATCGTAAAAAAAATAATCCGGGAAGTCGAAAGTACTGGTCTGATAATTCTGGTCAAAATAAAGATGAGAGTAGAAAATATACTTATGAAAGTAACAACAGAAATTTTGCGAGAGACAGTTCCGAGGCCGGCCGGAGAGACCGAGCGGATCTAGGCGCTACAGTCTGGAACCGCACGACCGCTACGGTCGCAGGTTCGAATCCTGCCTCGGGCATGGATGTGTGATGTCCTTAGGTTGGTTAGGTTTAAGTAGTTCTAAGTTCTAGGGGACTGACGATCTCAGAAGTTAAGTCCCATAGAGCTCAGAGCCATTTGAACCATTTGAACAGTTCCGAGGGAATTAATAGAAAAGAGAATTATGATGAACAGCAGGAAAGTTATGGACCATTTAATGATAGGCGTGTTAATTGGGGAGAGAGCCGTAATGTACAGTGGGGGGCTCCTACGAATGTGATAACGGCAAATGGTATGTGCCAACACCGGTGCTCCCTAGACCAGAGTTTAATACTTACAATAATAACGCTGAATGGAACGGGCAAGGTTCGGGAGTTCGGGTGGTGGTGCTCGACGAGACGGGTAGCCCTCAGCCAAATAATACAACAAACTAGAACCAGCTGCCCTGAGCCTTCCCAGTGTGGCTGGTGGAATGTAGGGAGGCCATGACAATATTAATATGTGTGTTTTAAGGTATAATGAGGGAGCAGACATTTAAGACGAACTGTTAGACAACCCGGGAAAACTACGTAATAGTCCCGTGGAAGAGATACAGGCTGTTGTTAAGGTCAAAATCATTGACGAAGACGTTGAAATTCTGTTAGATACCGGCGCTGCCTTCAGTGTGATGAATATTGGATTGTTTAAATATTTAGCCGCTAAACAAAAGTTACCTGTATTGCCTGTAACTAACTACACCTTGTCTGGAGCGTTGGGATCACTCTCCGTCGTCATTAAAACCTCAGTATTGGTGGATGTAGAGGGACAAGGGGAAATAATACACTCCTGGAAATGGAAAAAAGAACACATTGACACCGGTGTGTCAGACCCATCATACTTGCTCCGGACAGTGCGAGAGGGCTGTACAAGCTATGATCACACGCACGGCACAGCGGACACACCAGGAACCGCGGTGTTGGCCGTCGAATGGCGCTAGCTGCGCCGCATTTGTGCACCGCCGCCGTCAGTGTCAGCCAGTTTGCCGTGGCATACGGAGCTCCATCGCAGTCTTTAACACTGGTAGCATGCCGCGACAGCGTGGACGTGAACCGTATGTGTAGTTGACGGACTTTGAGCGAGGGCGTATAGTGGGCATGCGGGAGGCCGGGTGGACGTACCGCCGAATTGCTCAACACGTGGGGCGTGAGGTCTCCACAGTACATCGATGTTGTCGCCAGTGGTCGGCGGAAGTTGCAAGCGCCCGTCGACCTGGGACCGGACCGCAGCGACGCACGGATGCACGCCAAGACCGTAGGATCCTACGCAGTGCCGTAGCAGCTGTACTTAATGCGTGTATTATTGTATTTGATACTAAACCAGGTGTTTTTAAAGATTATGAATATCAAATGGATAGCTACGCGCATCAAACCTTTTGAAAATCCTCATACACAATACCTTGGGCGCATGAGGAAAAAGTGCCCAAAGAGATTAAAAAGATGTTGGATTGGGGCATAATTGAACCGTCTACTTCACCTTACAGTAGTCCCTTGGTAACTCTGGGAATGGCACATGGTAGTTTACGCCTAATTTTGGACGCGCGTGACATAAATAAAATCATAAAGCCTGTGCGTACAAAACCTGAGAATTTAAAAGAATTGATCCAAAGTTTTCATGGGGTACGTTACCTTACCTCATTGGATTTAAAATGTTCATATCGCCAAACAAAGGTATCTGAAGAATCTAGAAAGTATACGGCCTACATATTTGCGGGTAGCCGGCCGGTGTGGCCGTGCGGTTCTAAGCGCGTCAGTTTGGAACCGCATGACCGCTACGGTCGCAGGTTCGAATCCTGCCTCGGGCACGTATGTGTGTGATGTCCTTAGGTTAGTTAGGTTTAAGTAGTTCTAAGTTCTAGGGGACTGATGACCTCAGTAGTTAAGTCCCATAGTGCTCAGAGCCATTTGAACCATATTTGCGGGTAGAAGCTATCAATTCAGGATTACCCCCTTTGGACTGAACGTTAGTGGTGGAGTCTTTATAAAAGCTTTAGATACGGTGTTGACAAAATTAAGTTCTTGGGGCATATAATTTCGCCGGATGGTATCATGTCCAATCCGAAGAAATCAGAAGCCATATGGAGTTGCCCATACCCTCAAACAAACAAAAGAAAAAAAACAATTAAATTAGTTTCTATGTATGGCCTCTTTTTTTTAGGAAATTTCTACCTAATGGATTGTTGCACAACGATCTTCTTTTAGGTTTATTGAAGAAGAACGCGTCATGGAAATGGGACGACCAGCGTTGTAAAGCTTTTGATTAAATTTGACATGCCTAGTTAAATGCTGATTTGTTGTCTCATCCTGGTATCAATAAGGATGCATCCAACACTGGCATTGGCTCAGAATTGTTTCAAGTCAAAGAGCCTGATAATTTGGAGGACATTTGTGTAATATCGTTTGCAAGTCGTACGTTGTCCAACTGCGAGAGAGCGTATACAAGAGAACTTGAAATCTTAGCTGTTGCGTGGGCTCTGTACAAGTTTAGATATTTTGTGTTTGCTAGAAAAATAAACATTTATTGTGATCATAAGGCTTTGACCTTTTTAATGACTTGCCGGATCATGCACATCCGATTAATACGGTGGGCTTTAATCCTGCAAGAATATCAAATAAGTGTTAAGCATAGCAAAGGGAGGGACAATATCGTGGCCTATGCGTTATCGCGACTTTCGCGAGGTGCAGATTTAAATTCTCAAGTGATGGAAGCCAATCAAAACTCCAGAGTCATTTTATTTGTAATGTGCCGTGTAGAAAAGAAATGGAACAGCTTGGAAAAAATATGGCTAAACTTCAACAACAAGACCCATACTGGGGTAAAATAAGAAATAACTTAAGAAATAATGTTTGTGAACCTCAGTTGGCTAATTATAAGTTGAACTTAAATGTTCTATTTCGTAAGATAAAAGGTGCAAGCGAGAGATGGAGAGTTTGCATCCCCGCGAAAATGTTTCGTGGATTTATTTGGTACACGCATTACTCTTGGGGACATTTCAGTGCTGATAAGTGCACAGAAAAATTAAAGCAATATTGCTTTGTCTTTAATATGAGAAGGAAGGTACGCGATGTGTTGCGTAAATGTAAATTATATCAAAAAGTAAAACCTGTCAACTATTCTACTAAGATCTGGCTAAATCCGATTCTTTCTTCCAAACCTTTCGAATTGGTGTCCTGCGATGTGGTGGGATCTCCGCCAACAGCAAAAGGTAGATTTAAGTATGTTGTTTCTATGACTGTTTTTCCAAATATGTCAAAATGTATCCGTTGAAGTCGGCGAACGCAAGGTCGATGATAACGAAGTTGATTAAAGATTTCATTCCAAACGTCGGGAAACCTTTGCGTCATATATTATACTGGTAAAGTATGGCGTGATTGTATGTAGGAATTAAGAATCAAACACATATTCGTGTCTAAATATCACGCCGAGGCCTTGCCCGTCGAGAGAATTTTTCGTGAGTTCAATCGCTTTGATCGAACGTATCTTGAGAAAAATAATTATCGGTGGATAGAATATGTAGGTTTATTTGAAAACATACATAATGAACTGCCTCACTCGTCCATAGCGGAACCGGATATTGAACGACCAATTCTTCTCGACCGGATTCGATTAGCCTTAGCTAAAGCTGCTCACTTACCTAAAGGATTGTCGTTTACTACCTGAAAGATTGACACGATGGTCTCTCTTCTTGCAGCAGTTTTACTATGACATTTGTTACGTGAGAGGATCAGACAACTGTATAGCGGACGCGCTGTCACGTTTGCCTGAAACCGATCATCGGCTTGTGGAAGACGAGTCTGAAGGCGTACTGAAATTGCACTGCTTTCAAGATGTAGAAGGTCGTAAAAGAGTAGAGAGTATCTGTAAAAACTTGCGTCGTCATCAAAACGAGGACGACTGTCTAAGTATGACAAAAAGAGTAGAGAAGGGGAGAAACTGAGAAAGTATTACAAAATATATAACAATAACTTGTACATACGTAAAGATGAAGATAGCAATAACTGGCGAGTTTGTTGGCCAGTCGAGTACGTCACAGAGATAATTGACAACCATTATTTAGCTTATGGTCATTGCGGACCAAAGAAGTGCGCTGAGAAGCTAGCAGAAGTTGTAAATTTTAATAATATGCAAAAAAAAAAGAGTTTCTGAAAGAATAAAGACATGTAATAAGTGCCAGAGGATGAAGGTAACGAATTGCACGAACCGTGGCCCTATGCAGAGCATAAGACCTAACTATGTGCTGGATTTGGTTTGTACGGACCTCTATGGTCCACTGCCCAAGACTTCAGGGAACTTCGCGTACATATTAGTGGTGGTAGAAATATTTTCTAACTTCATCAAGTTATATCCTATAAGAAAGGCAACAGCTAGAGCGGTTTATAACAGATCTGTTAATGATTACTTTGTGCACGTCGGCAAACCAAAAGCGGTTTTGTCCGATAACGGAGCGCAATTTACTTCCAAATTATGGAATGAAGGAATGAAAAGTAATGGAATTGAAGTAATACACATTTCGGCCTATTGCCCGAGCGGGACTCCCGTGGAACGATACACGCATGTATTAGGTCGGCTTTGCCGAACTTATTGTCACCACAATCACAGATCGTGGGGCAATTACGTCGGTGAATTCGAGAAAATAATGAACGCCTTGACGCATAAATCCACGGGCTACACTCCGGAAGAAACACTGTTAGACCATAAGTCTAAAAGTTTAGTGGAAGAAATGATTGATTTCCCTTAGAGAGTTGATAGTAACCTTGAAGTAAAGAAAGAACACCTACGAGAAATGATGAAAAAGAAAGCTGAAGCGCGAATACAGCGTCATGACGCTAAAGCGCGGTTTGCCAAATTTGCTATTGGCAATCTTGTACTTGTTAAAGCACACGGAAAGTCAAGCGAGATCGACCATGAAATTTCAAAATTTAAATTCATTTACAATGGACCATTTGAGATTATCAATGTACCTCATATTAACGCTTACTGTTTAGCTTTTCCTAAATCAGGCAAGCTGTTAGGTGTGCGTAATATTGTGCCAGTCAAGGACTAATTAGTCTGAAAGGAGAAAAGAGAAACCAAGCCATTACGTGCTATTCTAGTATTTGTGGAGTTTTTTAACTTTGTAAATGTATGTATTATGTTAAAATTTTATTGTAATCTGTATGATATGAGTTATTACCGACGCACTTAGATGAACTGTAAGTTTCAGGTCTGTGTACACGTGTGTGATAACGGACAGTGCTGAGTTATAAACTGTGATGGAATTAAAAAGAGGACTCCTTGAGATTAATCAGGAGTGAGTAACAACAATTTCAGGCAGGTGGACGTTCTGGAATGCACTGCATACACAAACACGGAGATTTAGAGTGCCGCTACGGCGCACGCCAACATTGCTCCGCTGGAACTAGGTCGTTGCCGGCTCTTGTAGCGCTGCGGCGTTCATTGTGAATGTGTGTGTGCAACGCAAATTGTTTTTCTTTCAGCGCCAGCTTTAAAAGGTTTTGATGTAAATGTTTCTTTGGTATCGATGTTATTTAAAACACACTCATTCGCGCAATGCGAGAAGACACTTTAAAATATTCATGTTAATTATACACATTTATGTAATGAATTTTTGTAATTACTATTTTTTATCCTGTTTCTAATTTTTTTTACTATTATTTACGTTTCTTTCAATGTTGTTTGAATTTTTCTGTGCCAATATTGAGCATGCATTTCATAATATTTTTAGTAATTTTAAACTTACTGATTTCTTGAAGGAAGTGTTTGTTTTTAAGATGTGTTGTGATACTATAATGTTTTGAGTAATAATGACACAGGGTTTTTATGTAAATAACGTGCCCCTTACAAAACTGCAATAATCATTTGAATTGATAACCCAGCGATTATTAGATTTTTTGCAGACAAAATTGTTTAACTGTATGCACCTGCATTTCCGTTTGTTTAAATTTTAGGACATTCCCTGAATTTGTTTCCCTCCAGAAAAAAGAGGTCATGCAATGTGGGGCACGTGTAACACCGAAAATGCAGGATGCATGGCACCTGCTACCGGTATATATTTTTTTTCTGAATTGTATATAAATATTTGTAATTTAGATGCTTTCTTTGAATAAGTAAGGAATTGCTTCACTGTATGTGTAAATTTAGGTAGAAGTCTGTTGACATTTCATTGTATTTATATGTGTCTTATTGTCAAACTTATAAGCTCTATTGTTGTTTGCATTGGCTTGCAATGATAACAGCAGTGCTTATGCGTTGTAAAATCTTTGGGTAGGGAGTTGTTGCGTGGAGCGCGGAGAGAGAGAAGACGGGTTCCAGAGCTTGTAGTGTGCGGAAGTATGATGATAAAGCTCTCACAGCAGAGAATACCATTTTTGGCAACATCATGTACGCGCGCCGGCCAGATGTCTAGTAGCAGCAGCACGGACAGTGGATGGGCGGAAGAGACTGTATTAATAACGATTGCCCATTCCAGTAATTAGTCGTGGCTCCACAAGATGCTACCGTCTTCAATAACAGCAGCAGTTCCAACAACACAGTTTCGTCGTCGGCCCCGAGTTTCGTCGTATGCACAATCCACAGCACTGAAGTAAGACTGTTAATGGGTAGAAAGTATTAACGGCTAACCCAGCAGCACAACTGAATGTGATTTGATTGATAAAATTTATTTAAATAATAATCAGTTAAACTCAGGGCGATTGTGCTCTCATTGTCCCCAGACATTGTTACCAAGCATCCTTGTTCTTTATTTTCCTTATATACTGAGTGTCATAAGAAACAAATTGAATAGTTACAGCTAGTTTATTAATGAATAATTTCAATTTTAAGAATTTTGGCCTCAGTCTACTTTCAAATAGCTGTTGTTGAACAGAGGTTTCAGTATATGACTAAAGTAAAGCAATTTCATTTTTCATGTTAGGGAATCAACCTCTGGAAAAAAATCCAAATCTAAAGAAATGCACAAATTAAGAGTGAGGAAGATTTATTTATTTTACATATAGCTTGGAGCACATGGCTGTTTAGTTTGGTACGTATTCTAGTATTTAATTCTGTTCAAGTCAGTAAAAAAGGTCAGTTGTTCAGACATTAATATAAAATCTAATTTGCAAATTAAGTAACGGCAAAGTAAAAAGTGCTTGCTTTTTTCCTAAACTTTTTTTATGATGTTATGTTGAGGTCACTGAAAGTCATTCTTCACGTAACGACGTTCAATACTAACATACAGTTTAATTACATATTTTCAAATCATTACTTGATCGTCTTTTTCAAAATTTTGTGCCAAACATAACGTAAGAGTGACTTCTCAGTTTTCTTATCATTACATACTCACTCAAAATTAGTGTCAAAAAACGTGACAACCTTTAGTTGCCGCATCAGTGTTTAATAATACATGTTTTACTTTCCCATCATCTTGTACAGGATTTTGGATTTAAATTACCCTAGTGGGCTGGTGACCGTTAATTATTTCCTTTTCGTTCATTAGTGTAACTTTTGGATTCATGATCAGTGGTATCCCTTTTCTGTCCAGTGTTATGCGTGAGTGACTGCACAAAATAACTTTCATTTTTCAAATTATAGCCCTGTTCGGTTTAATTACTTTTTATTTTTAGTACACTTTCCTTCTACTTATCGGTATAACTTCTTCGGGAAAGATAGCTTTATCCAATAAGAAAAACTCCATTAGGCATACACGCAATCCACGGTCATATTTTATATTGCAAGCAGGATAGGCCGATTAGTAAGAGGGAGGTTACAAATGGACGGAATGCGGACTCGAGAAGAACTATTAATTGTGTGAGTAGAAGGTACATTTCGTGCTCGGTATTACCAATAGATGGAATTCAGACTCGATTTTTGGAATCATGTTTCCGTGTTTATCTGTAATTTAACTGACTTCTTCTTAATGAACTATTACGTTTATCATGAGTGAAAAGTGCTTGACTTGCCGTAGGATTGTTAGGTCGGGGCTTTGGTGTGACGGGTAGTGTAGTTTTTTCCATGTGGGTGACAGTAGTGGCGTAGGAATAGGGGAAGTAAATGAGACTCATCAGTGGTTTTGTTGGATATGTAGTAGAGATAGCAAGATACTAGAACAGGAAGGGAAAATTGCCGCCCTTCACGCTGAGTTAGAAAAGGCCAGGGGAGATCTTGACAGGTTAAGGACGCAGAAGGGTAAAGAGAGGTGGGAAGTGGCAACAGGCAAGAGGAGGAACAGGCTTGTCTGACAGCTTAGTGATGAATGTGGAAAATAGATTTGACCTGTTGCTTCAGTTAGAAGCTGGTGAGCCTCAAGCAGTTGCAGGTGTAGACAGGGCAAACAAACTTTCAGCAGCAAAATGGAAAAGTAAGAATGTAGGGAAATCAGTAAAGAGAAAGAAAGTGTTGTTGTTAGGTAGTTCCCATGGAAGAGGTGTTTGCCAACTTTTGTAGGATGAACTAGGATCAGAATACCAGGTCACCAATTTTTTAAACCTAGTGGTAGTCTGGAGCAGGTGACAGAGGATTTAGGATCACTTTGCAAAGATTTCACAAAGGAAGACACTGTGGTTATAGTGGGTGGGGCAGGTAACAGTATTGACAGAGATCCTGGGTACAGTATAGAGAGTGACCTGGCAAATATTGCATCAGCATCGAAGCATACTAGTGTTGAGTTTGTATCTGTTCTTGGGCGCCATGACCGACCGCATTTCAACTCTTCTGTCAAGAGAGTTAATTTGGAGCTGGAATGGCTGCTTATGTTGGGTGCAAGGTCACACATTGGTGTGGTTCCTGTTGATTCTCTCGATAGATGGGATTATACTAGGCATGGCCTTCACTTCAACAGGAAGGGGAAGGGTAAATTGGCTGGGAAAATAGCAGGAATGTTAAAGGGGGGAGGCACTGTCATGAGTGGTAAAATACCAGTGGTTATAGGGTTCAGAAAAGACCCTTTTTTAAAATAGGGAGGACAGAAAGAAACCAAATTTTAAGAGGGGTTACAACTGAGACAAACCTTCAGTTTGAGAAAGAAACCAAAAAACATAATTCTAGCTTATTACACCATCATAAAAAGCTATTGGTTAAGAATTTCCAGCAGTCAGCAGATATTTTAACTCTACCCAATTTTAACTCAGTCAATGTGAAATGTCAGCTATCTTTATTGCATCAAAATATTAGAGGACTGAGAAATAAAATTAATGAATTAACTATCTGCATAGATGAATTAGAGTCTTCAAACCCAGCTGACATAATCTGCCTCTCTGAACATCATGTGACCACTGGTATAGAACTTTTAAGTATTGCAGGGTTTAGGTTAGCATCTCACTTTTGCAGATCAGAAATGGAGAAAGGAGGAGTTGCCACATTCATCAGGAACTGTCATAAATTTAAGAACATAGACATTCATAAATTTTGCCTACAATATTAAGTGTATATCGAGCACCTGCAGGTAACTTTAATCTGTTTCTAAACCACCTTGAAGCTATATTGGCCCATTTAACAGACAAAAACAAAGAAATAGTGGTTGCTGGTGATTTCAATGTACATTTCCTTAAAGACACTCCCAATAAGAACTTATTTGAGTTAGTAACACTATCATTCAACTTAATTCCTACTGTAAAGTTCCCCACTAGGGTAGCCAATTGCTCACAAACAGCCATTGATAATATCTTCATAGAAAAATCCAATAAACAAAAGTATATTACAAAAGCAATAGTCAATGGCCTCTCAGACCATGACATGCAGTTCCTTCTGTTAAATGTTAATACTGAACAGGATATAAAATCTGTTAAATCTGAGCTCAAGAGGGTAATCAATAAGCCAAAAATTGATTATTTTAGGACACTCCTCAGAGACATTCAATGGACTAATGTTTACAGTGCTCATGGCATGAATGAAAAATATAACACTTTTTCTAATAAAGTGCTTACCTTATTTAAACACTGTTTTCCCCCAAAATTACCAAGGTTAGAGCAAAGTCTACAAAGAAGCCATGGATTACTCAAGGAATAGGGGTATCTTGTAAAACAAAAAGAAAACTGTATCTGTTAATCTGAAGCAGTTTCGATGTTGATGCTATAGCACATTACAAGAAATTCTGCAAAATATTTAAAGACTGTAATATGGAATCAAATGCAATATATTACAAGGAAAAGATAGTTATATCAGATAACAAAATAAAAACAATATGGGATATAGTGAAGGAGGAGACTGGTAGAACCAGACATGAAGAGGAACAAATAGCATTAAGAGTCAATGATACATTGGTGACATATGTGTATAGTGTTGCAGAACTTTTTAACAAACATTTTATAACTGTTACTGAAAAGATGGGGTTGTCAGGTTCGGTAGATGGTTCTATGGAATACCTCAGACCAGACATTTCAAGTAACTTCCATAACATGAATTTGACCCTCACTACCCCAGCAGAAATAATGTCCATCATAAAATCTTCACAATCAAAAACATCTAGTGGGTATGATGAAATATCAACAAAGTTCATTAAAGAATGTGATTCTGAGCTAAGTAACATATTAAGATATCTGTGTAACCAGTCGTTTATCAGTGGAATACTTCCTGAATGGTTGAAATATGCTGAAGTTAAGCCACTGTTTAAGAAGGGAGATAAAGAAATAGCATCAAATTTCCGCCCAATTTCACTGTTGCCAGCATTCTCAAAAATTTTAGAAAAAGTAATGTACAATCGGCTTTATAACCATCTTATCTCAAATAACATACTGTCAAAGTCACAGTTTGGTTTTCTAAGGGGTTCTGATATTGAGAAGGCTATCTACACTTATAGTGAAAATGTGCTTAATTCATTAGATAAAAAATTGCAGGCAACTGGTATATTTTGTAATCTGTCAAAGGCATTTGACTGTGTAAATCACAATATCCTCTTAAATAAATTAGAATATTATAGTGTAACAGGAAATGCTGCAAAATGGTTCAAATCTTATAACTCTGGCAGGAAACAAAGGGTGTTATTAGGAAAGAGACATGTATCAACCTATCAGTCATCATCCAACTGGGAACTAATTACATGTGGGGTCCCACAAGGTTCCATTTTGGGGCCCATACTTTTTCTTGTGTACATCAATGACCTTTCATCAGTAACATTACCAGATGCCAAGTTCATTTTGTTTGCCAATGATATAAACATTGTAATAAATAGCAAATCAAGTGTAGTCTTGGAAAGATCAGCAAATAAACTATTTGTGGACAATTATTTGTCACTAAACTTTGACAAAACACACTACATGCAGTTCAGAACTTGCAAGGGGTGTCCCACGAGTATATGCCTAACATACAATGAAAAGCAGATAGAAGAAGTGGAAAGTGTTAAATTCTTGGGATTACAGCTTGATGATAAATTCAACTGGGAGGAGCACACTACAGAACTGCTGAAGCGTCTTAACAAATCTCTATTTGCAATGCGAATTGTGTCGGAGATAGGGGATATAAAAATGAAAAAGCTGACATACTATGCTTACTTTCATTCCATAGTGTCATATGGGATTATTTTTTGGGGTAATTCATCAGGCCAAGGTGAAGTTTTCTGGGCACAAAAACGTGCAGTAAGAGTTATATGTGATGTGAACTCAAGAACATCCTGCAGAAGCATGTTTAGTGAACTAGGGATACTAACTACTGCTTCCCAATGTATTTATTCCTTAATGAAATTTATCAGTAAAAATATATCACTTTTTCAAAACAACAGCTCAAGTCATGGAATCAATACCAGACATAAGAATAATCTTCACAAGGATTTAAAGTCACTTCTTCTTGTACAAAAAGGTGTGCATTATTCAGGAACACACATTTTCAATAACTTGCCAGCAGCCATAAAAAGCTTAACAACCAATGAAATTCAGTTTAAGAGAAGCCTAAAGGATTTATTGGTGCCCAACTCCTTCTACTCCATCGATGAATTTCTCAGTAAAACCAACTGATTTGTGTATATATATATATATATATATATATATATATATAAAAAGTAAAATACAACTTTTGCACAATTTCAGTGCAGTAATGTGTTCATTGCAAATATGTGTGTGTAATTACAATCTAACTTCTGCGCCATTTCAGTGCAGCAATGTATTCATTGTAAATAAGTATTATAGTAGTTGTATTTATTACCTTATAAATAATTAAATAAACTTTTTTATTTTAAAGTCAGTGCATTAGTATTTCTAAAATGACTCGTTCATGTAGTGTTCATTAAAAAATTACGATCATTCCACTTGGGACCTGTGGAACGGTACATTAGCTTATTTGTTTTAGTTGCAAATATTTGTGATGTATTGTTGTTTTTCTGACATGTTCTACATCCTGGAGGACCTCCTCACTACGGATCAAATGGAATGACAGTAAATCTAATCTAAATCTTATCTATGAATGATATATAGGAATGAACTGAGTAAATGAAGTAAACAGTGTTGACAAGGACATAGTTGGAAATCGCTAAAGTGTCACAGGACTTATTCTAATTGAAAGGAGGATATAACATGAACATCAACAAAAGCAAAACGAGGATAATGGAATGTAGTCGAATTAAGTCGGGTGATGCTGAGGGAATTAGATTAGGAAATGAGACACTTAAAGTACTAAAGGAGTTTTGCTATTTGGGGAGCAAAATAACTGATGATGGTCGAAGCAGAGAGGATATCAAATGTAGACTGGCAATGGCAAGGAAATTTGTTAATATCGAGTATAGATTTAAATGTCAGGAAGTCGTTTCTGAAAGTATTTGTATGGAGTGTAGCCATGTATGGAAGTGAAACATGGACGATAAATAGTTTGGACAAAAAGAGAATAGAAGGTTTCGAAATGTGGTGCTACAGAAGAATGTTGAAGATTAGGTGGGTAGATCACGTAACTAATGAGGAGGTATTGAATAGGATTGGGGAGAAGAGAAGTTTGTGGCACAATTTGACTAGAAGAAGGGATCGGTTGGTAGGACATGTTCTGAGGCATGAAGGGATCACAAATTTAGCATTGGAGGGCAGTGTGGAGGGTAAAAATCGTAGAGGGAGACCAAGAGATGAATACACTAAGCAGATTCAGAAGGATGCAAGTTGCAGTAGGTACTGGGAGATGAAGAAGCTTGCACAGGATAGAGTAGCATGGAGAGCTGCATCGAACCAGTCTCAGGACTGAAGACCACAACAACATACATACATATATATATATATGTGTGTGTGTGTGTGTGTTGTTTATAATAGTATTGTTTATTCTTGGGCCTTGGGCCTGAGGTAATACCCAGCTGTTGCCAAAATATGTGCACTTCTTTATGTTTCATATTCTCCATGCTGAGTTGTAATAAACAACTGTTCGTGTACCATCCTGAGGCAACATGCTGTCACCGCCCAAACAACCCAATGGGGCGAGAAGCTGCGTCCACGACGTTGCATCGGCTCTGCAAATATCCGGGTGCCACTGCTGTAGGCGAGCGCTGCAGGTACGTCCTGGCTGAGCGTGATGGGATGCAGTCGGCGTTGCGTTAACTGACGAAGCAGAACACAGCCGCCAAATCATCACAAGACCCAGCTGCCAGATTTACGAAGATGGTGAAGGGATACGAGAGCTGCAGGGCTGTTGACAACATTTTATCTGCAGCACGACAAGAAAACTTGCATTTTGAACTTGCGATCAAATGCATGGAGATGATAAGCAATGATGTGATGTCATTTCCGAATGATTATACACTGCAAGCCAAAAGTAGAGGTGGGTACAACAACGGGCAACAATCTCGCCAAAGCTGACGTCAGCAGTAAACAGCTGAAGCAGAGACTCAACAAAAATACCAGGATTCATCGAGTCTAGTAGCTAGTTATTCAAGAGGCGGCTCGTAAAACTTCAAATTTGGAGAGTCGTTGTTCAGTGGGTTTGGAGATTTGCTGTTTGGAGGGTTTGGAGATCTGCTGCACATCAATGAAGACAACAATGAAGAAGATTACGAAATATTTTATGAAATAACCTGATGAAACTCTAACTTTAGAAGTAATGAAATCTTATTTGTGATAGGCGGACTTACTCCGCATAACACAGCTATGAAATATTTAAGGAATTGTAAACTATAAAGTAAAATATTTAAGGACTTTAAAATATGGTGTGTTCCAGCATAGAAAACGACTGAATTTTTTAAAGATCGATGTACCATTTTTCATACTTCATCCAAATTAACCCTGCACTTCAGTGCATGAAAAATCTAAGAGGTAGCCGCACCTCACAGTTCCCATTAGAAAAATCCAAAATAAAAAACCTAAGAGCATTTCTCTTGAACAATCCAAAACAGGAAACATCACAGCTCCCTCAGTACAAAACCTAAAGAAAGATAGTCATTGCCCTGTAACCCAAGAAGAAAGCTAAAGTCTTGTCAAGTCAGAAAAAATAGAGGTAAATAGCGGTTAAGGGGTAGAATGATAACAGATGGCATAAGAAAGTAACCTGTTATCATTCTGGGTGGCTGTGTAACCGCTCTTTAGATAGTGGGTATTAAGAAACGAATATTAGATTACATTCTGTAATACGAGATGACCCAAGAGCCAAAACACGGTAGTTGTGTTCCGAAGTAATAGTTAGTTAAAATTGATTAAGAGTAGATATTTGAAATAGAGTAACTCAAGGTAGTACAAAGGCAATCCAAGGAAGATACAATGGAGCTGCGTTTTGTTTTGAACATAATATATAAACCAATGCTCAGCATTGTTAGCTCTTTGTTTTCAATGGTACATGTTCGCAGTCTTCCGTGGTAGTCGGATGATAGGGATTATAAGCCTAATTAAACATCATTCTGATAATTGGATTAAGCATTGGAGTGGGGGATAATAGATTATTTTGAGATATTGGGACAGCCAATAGTTGGACCTTACCATACTAATATATTTGCCGATCGTTGTCAAGGCGATTCTGCTAATAAACGAAACGTGAGATATAGTGCCCGTGAAAAGACTAAATTTGTGCTGAACAGACATTGAAGATCTCAAACGTAAAATCGTGTCGTGAGAATTAAGAAGCTTAGACATTGTAAAGCCAAAGACATATTTACGATTTATCAGCTATTAATGGTAAAGGACAGTTTCATGGGAAATCATATCTTTGGTGACAGGAACGCGAAGGAATGTGGTACGGACTGACTGTTATTATGCGGAAACGATACACACTAGGGTCAATTTCTTCTTCATTGATTCCCCAGCGCCATCTCCCTTAATCCCAAAAATCAGCTAGTACATAGACAATTATATCTGTGTACATTCAAGGGTTATTGAGAAAAACTGATCAACCTGTTACAAACAGATAATACGATTTGATCAAGGCACATTGACTACGAAGGTCACAAAACCAATTTATTTGGGGAACAAAAATTAGAAAAAATTGACTGGAACCCGATTGCTATGGCCGTCATTGAATAGGTACATCGTGATTGAAAGTGTATGAAATATCTCTGGAAATAGAAAACGAGATCAATTTTCAACTGCTAGTTCACACAATTAGATTCAACGTGATTCAAAGATGTTTTATGTCCGACCCACATGGCAGGGAATGGTTCTCTACTAGTCGGGACAATATATATATATATATATATATATATATATATATATATATATATATATGTGTGTGTGTGTGTGTGTGTGTGTGTGTGTGTGTGTGTGTTGGGTGAGTACCTAACGTTACCGCTGGATATATTTCGTAAACCACATCAAATACTGACGAACCGATTCCACAGACCGAACGTGAGGAGAGGGGCTAGTGTAATTGTTTAATACAAACCATACAAAAATGCACGGAAGTATGTTTTTTAACACAAACCTAGGTTTTTTTTAATGGAACCACGTTAGATTTGTTAGCACATCTGAACATATAAACAAATATGTAATCAGTGTCGTTTGTTGCATTGTAAAATGTTAATTACATCTTGAGATATTGTAACCTAAAGTTGACGCTTGAAACCTCCGACGTTCAGTTGCGTGTTGTAACAAACACGGGCCACGGTCGGCGAGTAGCATCTGCAGGGACATGTTTACGATGACGACCGTGTTTACGAGTGTGGCTGTAGTGCACTGTTGTGGTTTGGTCTAGCTGTCGCAGTGTCCGCATGTAGCGCTTGCTGCTATTGTTATTCTGCATTCGTCTCCGCACGCAGACCAACTGTAGTACAACGTGTTACCAGACGTCTGTGATAGTGTAGTGTTGTAGGAACTGTGACCATGGTGCATTCGAACTCTGAAAAGGCGGAGATGATACTCATCTATGGCTAGTGTCGACGAAATGCAGCTGAAGCCTGCAGGGCGTATGCAGAACGGTACCCGGACAGAGAGCATCCAACGTGCCGCACATTGCAAAACATCTACCGCCAACTGTATGCAACAGGTATGGTCGTAGCACGCAAACGGGTCCGTAACAGGCCCGTCACAGGAGAAGCGGGTGCAGTTGGTGTGTTAGCTGCTGTTGCCATGAACCCACACATGAGTACACGGGACATTGCGAGAGCCGGTGGACTGAGTCAAAGTAGTGTCATGCGCATACTGCATCGTCACCGCTTTCACCCGTTTCATGTGTCGCTACATCAGCAATTACATGGTGATGACTTTAATCATCGAGTGCAATTCTGTCAATGGGCATTAACAGAGAACGCGTTGCAGTTCTACCTATTTACCGATGAAGCGGGTTTCACAAACCACGGGGCAGTGAATCTACGGAACATGCATTACTGGTCCGTGGACAATCCTCGCTGGCTCAGACAGGTAGAGCGACAGCGACCGTGGACTGTATAGTATGGTGCGGAATCATTGGCGACCACCTCATTGGTCCTCACTTCATTGCAGGGGCCCAAACAGCTGCAACATACATCGCGTTTCTACAGAATGATCTGCCAACGTTGCTCGAAATTGTCCCACTGGAAACGCATCGACGTATGTGGTATCAGCATGATGGTGCACCTGCACATTCCGCAATTAACACTAGGCTGACCCTTGACAGGATGTTCGACGGGCGTTTCATAGGACGTGGAGGACGCATAAATTGGCCAGCCCGTTCTCCTGATCTTACACCTCTGTACTTCTTTCTGTGGGGTACGTTAAAGGAGAATGTGTACCGTGATGTGCCTACAACCCCAGAGGATATGAAATAACGTATTGTGGCAGCCTGCGGCGACATTACACCAGATGTACTGCGGCGTGTACGACATCCATTACGCCAGAGATTGCAATTGTGTGCAGCAAATGATGGCCACCACATTGAACATCTATTGGCCTGACATGTCGGGACACACTCTATTCCACTCCGTAATTGAAAACGGAAACCACGTGTGTACGTGTACCTCACCCCTCATGATAATGTACATGTGCGTCAGTGAAAAAGACCAATAAAAAGGTGTTAGCATGTGGACGTAATGTGCTGTTCCAGTCTCTTCTGTACCTAAGGTCCATCACCGTTCCCTTTGGATCCCTACGTAATTCGGTGCTCTCCGATACACACGATCGAACAGCGGAGGAGTGGTACTCAAGCGACAACTTTAGGTTACAATATCTCCGGATGTAATTAACATTTTACAATGCAACAAACGGCACTGATTACGTATTTGTTTATATGTTCAGATGTGCTAACAAAACTAACGGGGTTCCATTTAAAAAAACGTCGGTTTGTGTTAAACAACATACTTCCGCGCATTTATTTTTTTGTTTGTTTGTTTGTATTAACCAATTACACTAGCCCCTCTCCTCACGTTCGGTCTGTGGAATCGATTCGTCAGTATTTGATGTGGTTTACGAAATATATCCAGCGGTAATGTTAGGTGACTCACCCTGTATATATATATATATATATATATATATATATATATATATATATATATAAACTTGTGACGGTGGATGTGCGGGCATAGTGTGTGTGTGTGTGTGTGTGTGTCACTGAACAATAAGCGCAGGTATACTGTATACTTGTGCTATTAATATCACATGATAAGATCACATGAGGCTGCATACAACATTTTCACTACTTCATTCCACGGGCAAGTGTTTTTATGTTTAATGTTGTTAATGCTTTCTGTATACAAGTGCACGATAAATAAATCCCTTTGGAGTGTCTGTATAGAGGTTAATTAGAAACATCAGAAATTAATTAGAAACAGCTCAGTGTGAAGCACATTAATCCTTTACTTTTAGAAATATATAAGGGTTGTAATGGAATGTATTTTCACGTGAATAATAATTTATACTCTCGTAGGTTCGCGTGGAGAAACACCTTTTGTGTGGTACACTTAATATTAATTCAAAGCTGAGCACTTCATTAACTGTGAAAATCCGGCCACTTGAACAAAAGATAACCGTGAAGTGATAACCACAAGAATTTGTTTAGACGATACCACTCTTGGCAAAATGACCGAAATTAACACACAAAAAATGGATACACTACAATCTGCAAAGACTCACAATTTACACACAAAAGGAACAACATGTAAAAGACAACACAAACAGCTAAGAAGCGTACAGAAAACACACACACAGATAAAACGTAAAAAAAATTCAAATTTGGCGCGGAACTCTCTTGTGAACAAATGAACACTGACTGGGTTGGGCACATAACAAACCACAAGGGCTTGCCACACGAAAACGTAAGTAAAAACGAATGTAGACGCGAAATATCGCGACAAACTAATTTACATTCTAGATGACAGGTTAACTCCCAGCAAAATTTCTCATCAACATCGTTTGGTTGCAGATGACAAGCTACCTGTAGTAAATAATAAACAAGTGATCCAGAAAGATCATGCACACCGAGTGTAAAGGTATTAACAAAAAGAAACGAACTATTGTTTGAATTAAACATCCACATTATTTTGTAACCATTTAATAAAAATGTTCACACTACAGAATAAATAAAACGGAAACCCACTGATGATGGCACAGTGGTGCTGAACATGTTCGGGTACCGAGAAAAACGGTGTTTTGCATAACTGGCGGACCTCACATCTTACAATTTTAACTTGACTTTAGCCTGTTTATTTAAGAAATTAATTGTAAATCATCTCCTTTTGTCTTTACGCCTCGTAATATCGGATTAATTTAAAAAGGCATCTGGGTCCTAAATGTGATACCTTCTAGTATCTCCAGGCTTCTTCCATGTATACAACCTTCTTTTATGATTCTTGAACCAAATGTTAGATATGATTAAGTTGTGCTCTGTGCAAAATTCTATCAGGCGGCTTCCTCTTTCATTTATTAGCCCCAATCCATATTCACCTACTATGTTTCCTTCTCTCCCTTTTCCTACTACCGAATTCCAGTCACCCATGACTATTAAATTTTCGTCTCCCTTCAGTATCTGAATAATTTCTTTTATTTCATCATACATTTCTTCAATTACGTCGTCATCTGCAGAGCTAGTTGGCATATAAACTTGTACTACTGTAGTAGGCGTGGGCTTCGTGTCTATCTTGGCCACAATAATGCGTTCACTATGCTTTTTGTAGTAGCTTACCCGCACTCCAATTTTTTTATTCATTATTAAACCGACTCCTGCATTACCCCTCTTTGATTTTGTATTTATAACCCTGTATTCACCTGACCAGAAGTCTTGTTCCTGCTGCCACCGAACTTCACTAATTCCCACTATATCTTACTTTAACCTATCCATTTCCCTTTTTAAATTTTCTAACCTACCTGCCCGATTAAGGGATCTGACATTCCACGCTCCGATCCGTAGAACGCCAGTTTTCTTTCTCCTGATAACGACGTCCTCTTGAGTAGTCCCCGCCCGGAGATCCGAATGGGGGACTATTTTACCTCCGAAATATTTTACCCAAGAGGACGCCATCATCATTTAATCATACAGTAAAGCTGCATGCCATCGGGAAAAATTACGGTTGTAGTTTCCCCTTGCTTTCAGCCGTTCGCAGTACCAGCACAGCAAGGCTGTTTTGGTTAGTGTTACAAGGCCGGATCAGCCAATCATCCATACTGTTGCCCCTGCAACTACTGAAAAGGCTGCTGCCCCTCTTCAGGAACCGCACGTTTGTCTGGCCTCTCAACAGATACCCCTCCGTTGTGGTTGCACCTACGGTACGGCTATCTGTATCGCTGAGGCACACAAGCCTCCCCACCAACAGCAAGGTCCATGGTTCTTAGGGGGGGGGGGGGGCTACAGCCATTATGAAATACATTAAATGAATTTGCAATTGCGAATAAGGATAACCATCTGTAGGAAGGAATGACGACAATGAAAATTTGTGCCGGACTGGGCTCGATGTACGAGAACATGTCGTAGACACGTGGTTGACGACATATGGAAGTTTGGATCTTGCTTTGGGTCGTGCACAGATAGCCAGAGGTAAGGAGATTATTCGCAATAAGCGGGAAATCCGGGTTCGAGTCTAAGTTCGGCAGAAATTTTCATTGTAGTCATTCAATTCTACAGCTGATGGTTGTCCTTATTCGAAATTGCGAATTCGTTTAGTGTATAAAAAAGTGTTTCTCGTTTCCAGAGGACAGTACATAAGACATGCAGTAACGGATTTGGTCGTGACCAGGTGCAGTATCACGAGTCTCAGACAGTGTTGATTCCAGCTCTCACGTGGAAAAATAGCAGTTGTAAGACTCAAATTGTGGGATCTGAAGTCCAGCTTGCCCATCTCTGCAGTCGCACAGAAGCGGCGAAACGCTGGATCCTGCCTGATATCGGTAGTAGTCACTGCAAAATGCTCTGCCATCGTCTGAGATGTCTCTGGGAGTCGTTTGGATACACCCCTGTTTCAGCACTGCTGCTGCTAATAAAAGACTGTATTTACCGGAAGTCCTCTAGATGGTTTCCCATACTTTTGTGAAACAAGTGGAACGGTTGATGGAGTTCAGGAACGTTTGCCCTGACCTTTTCTTGTTCTCCTTAACGACGTATCGATCTTTGGCTTTCAGGACCCATACGGTATGACGTTGTACTTAAACTGTGTTCAAATACAACCAGCTGGCTGAACAGTGTCCAGTTACACCTGCTGACCAACCACTTTGGTGGCTTCCATGCAGAGTAGGAAGTGACCACTGGAATGAAGGTTGTCATTGGCTTCCCACTGAACGGAGTCTATAGGGGCTGAAGAGCAGAAAGACGGGGCGATGGCTGAGAATGACCCAGTACCAACACAGAAAATAGAGGGAGTACCAATGTTGAGGTTGCACAGTGCGTAGGACGTCATGAGGCTCTCCAAAACGCAACCCCAAGGACAAATAGAGGTCGAGTTCGACAAGACATTCATGGGCATTGAAATCTCCCAGTAGGAGAAATGGTCAGGGTAGTTGTTCCATAAGATCTGTAAGAGCCTACTGCATTTTGCAGAGGTAAATACAGCGAGCAACAAGTGATCCTCCAACACACACGAATTTCAGCTGCAACTGCTTGCAGGTCAGTAGCCACTGAGAGAGCAGAAGAATGGTGCACGTTATTGACAAACGCAGCAATCCCTTCTTTGGTTCTTTCTCCAGTTAGGTCATCCTTGTGATGGAGTGTACAGCTTGTGATGATACAGGGCTTTTCACAGTATCAACTATCGTAGCAACGACATATGGCAATTGTTCACCTGATCTTATTCATGTTAAGTACAGTATAATACAGTCAATGTTTGTATAAATTCTGTTAATTTCTATTTTTGAACCTATAAATGTGTGTGTGTGTTGTTTCTTACATTTCATAACCGGCGCAGAAGCTAAGCAGCAGCGGAATGAATCTTCTACCTGGGCGAGAATATTGAAGGCGCCGACGTAGACGTCAGAGAGCCGAAGGCCGTGCGCAGGAAGACGATGCCAGAAGTTTCCCTTAGATGCCATGGCCTATGTTTTTAACAATGAATTTATATTTCATAAACGAAAATGTAATGTTGTAACTACAGTTCTATGTCAGAGTTCGATGTTAGCTGTTTTTAAAGAGCCATGCTTAATGGCAGAAGTATACCGAAAAGCTTATGTAGCAGTCATTTGTGTATGGTGTTAGGAAATAAAATGCTTTATGTCCTCTAAAAAGAAAAGTGTTAATGAATTAATTATTTTCAAAGCAAAATGATCTCCGTTTTATTATTCAAGAGACGTCTAAATTAAACACAAATTACATTATTAATAATTTTCTGCATCTGAGAATTTTAATACGCTTATCAGAGATAATTGTGCTTACAGATCTTCATGGTAACAGTCATCCTAGGTTCACATCATAGAGTGTAAATATCTATGGAGTGATCATTCGGATGCGCAGAACGAGAAATCTTCCGCAACATCTCATGCTGCTCAAGCTTCGACTAGTATCTATGGTCGAAGTGCTCAAGTCACCTGGTACTGGGATGGCGCGTGTTAGTTCGTATAGCGCTTAGCGTATTTTGAGTGTTATTACTTCGCTAGAACAGATAGATCACCTTCAGAAGTATCCTGAAACTTTGTATATGCGTTTTATAGACATCTTAAAAATTTTATATCTGCCACTGAAATAGTTTTAAAGCTGGGAAGAGCAAGGGTATCGCGTTTTTCGCTACAGTATCATAGCTCAGTTCCACTTTACTTACGTTTTCTCCGGTGCGGGGAAAGAAAGGACAGCCAAAAATACCTTTTTAGATTTTCTACTGCACTTATTCATATTGTCAAATCTTTGTTCCAATTAATTACTTTACAATCAAGATGTATTTGGCGCCGATGCATCACAGAAATGGTGGTGGGGGTAGGGTGGGGTGTGGGGACGCATTTGTAGCAATTTACTCCATCTGCTTATCCATTATCTTCAACTGTATAATGTAGGAAACTGTCTCGTGCAGAAGTACTTAGATACACACATGGGTTTGAGAACCTGAATAAACTGGAGGATATTAATCACACTGTCTTATATAAATTTTATCTGCAGATGAACATAGCAAGAATACGTAAACACTGACTGGCAGCTTAAACACACTTGTAAATTTATTTAGCATTTCTCTCGTAAACACATGGAAAAAAAACACGCAGAAATTTGCTCTAAAATACAAGACATTATAATACCGCGTCTCGATATTTTTAAACACATAAAGCACCTCACATCAATATGATATTCACTATTAGAGATTTGCTGCACATATCTATGAAAAGTAACTGGTCCTCCTTTCACGTACTTCTCTTTACATCCGTAGCAACAATACTGCACCATGGCTATTATCATCACTAAAACATGTAGAAACGTATGTGAAAACAGATAAATACGTGTAATGTTAAAGTTTCGTGTTACCGCACACTGCAGACAAACAGCGACGTCCCAATACCACGTGACCAGCCCGGTTTGATGTTGAGAACATGCGCAGTAGGCTATGCTTACGCCATAGATATTTATACTTTATGGTTCTCATAGTAACGGATAAACGAATAGAAAACGATCTTTGGTGTCAACTCTTGTTACACCAAAAGATAATTTTTCTGAACCATTTATACTATTCAGCGCACACAATTCGGCCGCTAGAGCGGAGTGAACCTGTCTCAATGATAATTTTACTAATCTTCGGATATATAGAGGTGTGGTTAGGCGCGATCTCTTTGAAGAAAGTACTGGAACTTACTTGCCCTACGAGCTACGTAAAGATACGCTCAGCCAGAAAAGTTTTCAAGCTTCTAGCCACTAATATATCTACAGAGAGACTGCAATGTGACCCCTCCTGAGATAGTAACGTCTCAGTGGCGACCGTGGTAGGGCGGAAATTGTGGGCACTAGTGAAGATATAAGAGGAAGTACAAATCGAGAAGATACGTGTTGAAGAAAAAAGACATCTGGAAGAAAGAAGAGGCAAGTAAGAAGACGATGCGGAAACAGTTATCGAAAGCTCAAGGAAAGAAAAAAATAAGCGTTTGGGGGGGGGGGGGGGATCTTTGTACAAGGGGAGTTTTCGAATCGACGGGTCGAGCAACCGGAAACAACAAGCAATCGCCCACACAATGAGTTGATGCCATAGCAACTTGCAGCTGACACAGAGCTACTCCCACTGGGATGCAGAGCAACTTGCAGACGCCCAGAATCAGTACTGATCGATGCCCTCGCAATGATTCATTCCAGCATAGATGGTAAATAGATGCAATGAGTCAGATTAATAGCTGAAACGTTGTTTATTGTTGTTTAAAAGGTGTAAGTGATTGTCGTTTATAAACCTTAAATGGCACAACTAACTGTTATGTTATTATTAAAAGTTAACTGTTTGGGGAGTGCTAAATTTAATACACAATTTAGTTAACGTAATAATTTACCAAGGAAACTATACTGTTGATATCAGACTATTGCAGTATGACGAAGGAGATTAAGGATATAAGGCCAATAAGAAATAAATAATGATAAAATAGATGTAGCTAATAATAAAAAAGATAATGGTTTGCAAGGAATGAAAGAAATTTCAGATCGAACTAATAATTAAATAGATGCAACTAATAATAAAGTACATGCAACTAATAATAAAATAGATAATAGTTTACAAGGAGTAAATAACTGTTTAGACACAGGTCTTAAAGAGAATAATGTATGATTAACCATTAAGTACTAATGAAATAAGTTCAGAAATGGAACTACTTAATAATGAGGTAACTCAGGTCGATGAAACGTTGAGAGTCATATTAAATAGTCGAGATTAGAAAAGAAATCCAGTAAGAACCACATCAAAACTTTTAAGGAAATTTTTTTAGAAAGAATAAAAGGTTGGACGAACACATTCAAGTCTCTCAGAATAGTAAAGAGCAAATGACTAAAAAGAAGTTCATTGTCTGTGGAACTAAATACTTTGAAGTTAAAATCCCATAAAGAAGTAGACGAAAGGTTTAATAAAGGTCAACAGTTTACTGACGCTCAAATAAAAAAAAAATTACAGGATGAAATCATAGTGTCTTGGGGTAATTATGAGATAAGGCAACAGGAAAAATTAAAGGAAGTAGAAGATACGATAGAACAATTGCGGGGTAAGGTAGAAAACATTACAATTCAACATGAAAGTGACGTAATAGATTTAGAGTGCGTCTGAGAGCACTTTAAGAATGGTATTCGGCCATCAGCATGTGGAGAGAGTGAAAGAGTAGGCAATGGAGGCTCATAGGACAATCCTGAGAGTATAGTATATGTAGTAGTCTCTTACATATCAGCTTAAGTGGCTCTAAAGATAGTGAACAGAAACGACGAATGATAAATATTGACGAGGAATGTACAAGCGTCACATGACAGTGGCTATAATAAAATCGGTTTGAAGCTAGTAATGCTAAGACAAACCAGATAATAGGGTACACCCTCCACTCTATTTGGGAACATCTGAGTCGGCTTACCCACCCTGGTGGGATGATAAGAGGTGAATTCAATTCACCAGTGGTTATTTGATGGGTAAAGTCACTGAATGGGTCATTTTGAATAGAAAGAATTTACTAGTTGGCATGAGTTCTGTAGGCTATTCACGACGAAATACTGGTCTACAGTAGAGCAACAAAGTTGTTTAGAGAAGTGACAGATCCCAGTCCCTGTGGAAAGAAATGGGGAGGTTATTGTAAGTATTTTGAATGGCATATAAATAAGGTAAAATTATTAGACAAACTATTAGATGAAAGACAAATGATGGGACTACTGATTAATCACCTGCCAATTCACATAAGAGAAAACATTGATAAATTTTGGAAATTGATGACTCCAGTTCATTTATACTGAGATGCATGTGAAGATCAGGAAAGGCATGGTGATTTTTACTGAACGAAAAATTTATGTACTTTACAATGCTAAAAGGAAGTGGTATTTAATCTCTGACTTATCGAGTTTATAACAGGTGATATAAACCATGAACCTGGGATTGATTTTCAGAGCATAGTGATCTGATAGGGTTTATTATTCGAGAGACGTTTAAATTGAACAAAAATTACTGAATTAACACTTCACTGCATTTGGAAATTTTAAGTTCGCATAGTAATAGATAAGAGAAAAGAATATCTTTGGTTTCTGCTCGTGTAATTACGCCAAAGGATAATTTTTTTGAAGCATTTATACTATCCAGTGCCCACAACTCCACCGCTAGAGCGGAGTGAATCTGTCTAAAGAATTATTTTTTCGGATATATACAAGTGTGGTTAGGCCCAATCTCTGTGGAGAAGGTAATCAACTTACTTGGCCTACGAGCTATGCAAAACGCGCTCCACCAGAAGAGTCTTTAAGCTCCCGATCACCAATATATCTACAAAGATTTTGCGACATGACGATAACGTCTCAAGCCCCATAATATAGGGGCATCAAACGCTTTAAAGTGCTTCCTACAAACACAAGCACAGGGGCATTTCTATGTTAGGAGTTTTGAATTCCTCCACATGTGTCCTGAACCCCTTAATGTTCCACTGTACGATGGGAGCCATATATCACAAATGTAGTATTTTCATCCTAATTTTCTGCCTGGGAAGGAGCCTGCAGTGGGTGGAGGCTCAGTCTCGGAGCGAGGTGATTGCCCTAGTCCAATATCAAGATCCATCGCCTCTGAGGGGGATTCGAGAGAGATACCGGAGAGGAAGACGTTGGCATCATCATACTGTATACTTTCTGTCGCCGTCAATGGACGATTCTTCGCTTTCAACTTTGATTTCTTCACCTGAGAAGGGTTCGAAGCCGCAAATGTGACAGCACTGGACGATGGACCAGACTGAATCATTGGACGGACCTTGGCATTTTCTGAAGTTTTGGTGGGGTGGGGGGGGGGTGAGGTGAAAGGGGGGAGGGGGGAGGGCAGGCTTTGAAATAACTGCAGCAGCACCAGTGCACTGACAAACGCAGGTTCTTGTACTGTCACTAACAACCTCCATTTTGTAGCAGCATTGGATTTCTGCACGAGCCATTTACGAACTGAAGCAGAGGAGATGGCCTTATACATTTTTTGGCCTTATACATTTTTTGGTCTCCCCATACAGGATGCAGTTCATAGTCTTAAGCTCTTGTATCTTCCAATGTTCAACATTTTCGGTGCAGTCCTGGCTCCAGACAAGGTGATCACCAGAACAGAGAAAGTGTGTGTGAAATCTTATGGGACTACCTGCTAACGTCATAGTCCCTAAGCTTACACACTACTTAACCTAAATTATCCTATGGACAAACACACACACGCATGCCCGAGGGAGGACT
The DNA here is from genome assembly GCF_023864275.1 of Schistocerca cancellata. NCBI lineage: Eukaryota > Metazoa > Arthropoda > Insecta > Orthoptera > Acrididae > Schistocerca > Schistocerca cancellata. Next base: position 689,333,183 of record NC_064626.1, read on the forward strand.
CGAACCTCCGCCGGGATCAGCCGCACAGTCCATGACTGTAGCGCCTTAGACCACTCGGCTAATCCCGCGCGGCGATCACCAGAACAGTTCACACACTTCAAAGGAGATGAACAAGCAACTCTTTCTTGGGGGCTCCTATCACGTTTGCTACAAGTGGCTTCTCTGTGATACCTAAGAGTAGTATGACCAAAGCCCTGGCATTTGAAACAGAGCATTGGGTTGGGGACATAAGGCCACATGCTTAGGTGAAGAAAACCTCCCTCAACATGCACAGGAAGTTTTGTGCTGCTGAATGTCAGGATGCAGGAATCAGACGTTATGAATGTTGACTATACGTTCTGTAGCCCATTCATTTTTCAGTTCCTCCTTGGAAATATTCACTAGATTCCTGGACATCACGACACCTTTGCTGTAATTCAAGGTGGTGTGTAGTTCAGTTTAAATAGCATATTCCCCAACGCATTAAACTTAACTTGTTGGGAACTACAAGTTTCTATCAACAGTGTCCCATTATGGAATCGCCTTACTTATTTTAAAGTGCCAGCAATGCCCTCTAAACCTTTTTGAATATACAAAAGCAGAACTTTCTCGAAGCTACCCTCTTTCCTTTTCACTATTAAAAACATATTCTGATTACTGGGATGTGTTTTGTTACTACAGACAAAACTTATGGAAGGAACTCCTGAGTCAGGGGACTGGCTACAGAAGGCCTCTTATTTGACTAGGTTTTAGTACCTACCAACGGCCCACTCTTTCCACTGGTAGTAGAAGGTTCCATCTCAGTGCCACGAACAGCTAGGAAAACAGAAGTCTACTTAGACAGAGCCACACATGCCTAAGTAAGCCTTATACAGCTGAGGTGCGACAGGATTCCCAGAGGTTGCCTGCTAACGACTGGTTCCACATCAGCAGCCATCATATCGTTGGTGCGCAGCACATCTTGGAATTGAAGAGTTTTTTTATGGAGGTTTTTACCATCCTCGCGATCCGGGCAGTCAAACCGACATTCCCATTCCCTGTGAGACACAATGTTCTGCTGCTGCTGCCCTGCACAGTGGTCACTGAAGTATGCTCACAGCTGACGTTGACAGAGTACTAGTGGCACTTATCAGTTCCCAGCTCAGGAACGCCAGGGTAGTCGAACTCATATCCAGCAAATGAATGCTGAGTCCCTGAGGGCTGCACCTTGTCTTCCTTCTTGTCTCTTTCCGCCACTTCCACCAAGGGGTACCATTATCCACCATACGAGGGGCGTTTAAAAAGTCCATGCAAAATTATAAACTACTTACGTGTTTGGGGTAAACCTTTTTTTATTTTTCGACATAGTCTCCTTTTAGACTTATACACTTCATCCAACGCTGCTCTAATTTGTTGATCCCTTCCGAATAATAGGAATTGTCCAAGTCTGCAAAATAGCTATTAGTTGCTGCAATCACCTCCTCGTTTGAATAAAATCTTTGTCCCGCCAGCAATTTTTTCAAATTGGGGAACAAATAGAAGTCTGAGATAGCCAAGTCTGGAGAATAGGGGGAGGGGGGGGGGATGTTAAAGAGTTGGAATCCTATTTCCATTAATTTTGCGACCACAACCGCTGAGGTGTGTGCTGGTGCATTGTCGTGATGGAAAACGACTTTTTTACGGTCCAATCGTCGGTGTTTTTCTTGCAGCTCGGTTTTCAAACGGTCCAATAACGATGAATAATATTCATCTGTAATAGTTTTACCCTTTTCCAGATAGTCAATGAGGATTATCCTTTGCGACAGCAGCCATAACCTTTCCGGCCGAAGGAACGGTCTTCGCCTTTTTTGGTGCAGATTCTCCCTTGGTAATCCATTGTTAGATTGTTGTTTGGCCTCAAGAGTATAGTAATGTATCCATGTTTCATCCACAGTGACGAAACGATGCTTAAAGTCCTGCAGATTCTTCCTGAAACACTGCAAACCATCCTTCACACGATTCCATTTTTGGTCAAGTGTGAGCAATTGCAGAACCCATCTTGCTGATACCTTTCTCATGTCCAAATGTTTATGCAAAATATTATGTACCGTTCATTCGAGATGCCCACAGCACTTGCAATCTCACGCACCTTCACTCTACTGTCATCCATCTCAATATCGTGGATTTTATCAATGATTTATGGAGTCGTAACCTCCACAGGGCGGCCAGAACGTTCAGCATCACTTGTGCCCATATGGCCACTCCGAAAACATTGAAATCACTTATAAACTGTTCTCACCGAAGGTGCAGAGTCACCATAATGTTTATCAAGCTTCTCTTTAATCTCCTAAGGCGTTTTGCCTTTCATAAAGTAATGTTTATTCACCACATGATATTCTTTTTCGTCCATTTTCTGACAATCACACGACTTCCTTGATTCACACGAATGCCAAAGACAAAGAAATAGACAAATATGGCTGAAACTTGGTGTGCGTTCTTTCCAAAGATGCTACTAACTAAACATGACCTCGATACGCGCCGGTGGTGCCATCTCTCGGACTTTGCACGGACTTTTCAAACGCCCCTCGCATGTTTAAATTACCAATGATTGATAGACACTAACGTTTTATGTTTGCCTCCTCTTGACAAAGGACAAAGCAGATTTCCAAACAGGTGAAGTGAGTCCCACTGGCTATGTTTCAGTTTCAGTTTCAGTGGAGGACAACAAATCGAACTTGTTGGTTAGGGGAATCAGTATAACACCTTTATTCCCCTCTGGTATCTCTCTATCCTGTACAGGACACCTAGATCTACCACTTACACAGCAATCGAGTTATTTGGACAAGTAAAGAGAGATCCCTTACTCCTTGCACGGGTGACAGGATCCACAGGGCAGGATAGGACTTGAGGGACCTCTTGCACATGACTCTCTGGAGTTCTTCCAGCTCACCAATTTGCAACAGTTGCCAATCGCTGAACAGTCATCAGTGTGATTTCCAGCTGGTATGGATGAATTCTTTACAGACGAATGGAAAACTAGTGGAAGCCGACTTCGGGGAAGATCAGTTTGGATTCCGTAGAAATGTTGGAACACGTGAGGCAATACTGACCTTATGACGTATCTTAGAAGAAAGATTAAGGAAAGGCAAACCTACGTTTCTAGCATTTGTAGACTTAGAGAAAGCTTTTGACAATGTTGACTGGAATACTCTCTTTCAAATTCTAAAGGTGGCAGGGGTAAAATACAGGAAGCGAAAGGCTATTTACAATTTGTACAGAAACCAGATGGCAGTTATAAGAGTCGAGGGGCATGAAAGGGAGGCAGTGGTTGGGAAGGGAGTGAGACAGGGTTGTAGCCTCTCCCCGATGTTATTCAATCTGTATATTGAGCAAGCAGTAAAGGAAACAAAAGAAAAATTTGGAGTAAGTATTAAAATCCATGGAGAAGAAATAAAAACTTTGAGGTTCGCCGATGACATTGTAATTCTATCAGAGACAGCAAAGGACTTGGAAGAGCAGTTGAACGGAATGGACAGTGTCTTGAAAGGAGGATACAAGATTAACACCAACAAAAGCAAAACGAGGATAATGGAATGTGGTCGAATTAAGTCGGGTGATGCTGAGGGAATTAGATTAGGAAATGAGACACTTAAAGTACTAAAGGAGTTCTGCTATTTGGGGAGCAAAATAACTGATGATGGTCGAAGTAGAGAGGATATAAAATGTAGACTGGCAATGGCAAGGAAAGCGTTTCTGAAGAAGAGAAATTTGTTAACATCGAGTATAGATTTAAGTGTCAGGAAGTCGTTTCTGAAAGTATTTGTATGGAGTGTAGACATGTATGGTGGTGAAACATGGACGATAAATGGTTTGGACAAGAAGAGAATAGAAGCTTTCGAAATGTGGTGCCACAGAAGAATGCTGAAGATTAGATGGGTAGATCACATAACTAATGAGGAAGTATTGAATAGGATTGGGGAGAAGTTTGTGGCACAACTTGACCAGAAGAAGGGATCGGTTGGTAGGACATGTTCTGAGGCATCAAGGGAACACGAATTTAGTATTGGAGGGCAGCGTGGAGGGTAAAAATCGTAGAGGGAGACCAAGAGATGAATACACTAAGCAGATTCAGAAGAATGTGGGTTGCATTAAGTACTGGGAGATGAGGAAGCTTGCACAGGATAGGGTAGCATTGGAGAGCTGCATCAAACCAGTCTCAGGACTGAAGACCACAACAACAACAACATGGATGACAATTCATCACGTGTTGGAGAACAGAATTTGCAGTGGGGCCGCATTGATGCTGGTACAATGTTTTACAGGATAGTGAACAAATAATTTAACTATACCTGTTGACTATCTTATAATCTATTGAGTTAAAAATAGTAATTCCCTATAAGAATTGAAGCATGTAACTAGAAATGGAGACAGTAATATTTTTTTGTCACTTAGGTTTTCCAAATGTACCTAATTTATGATTCATTTTGTCATTCTTTGCTTCACTAGCAGTCAGTGTGTATTTTTGTGTGTGTTCTTGAAATAGTTAATGTGCTATGTGTCAGGCTGAATCATTCTTCATACATTTATCTTTTGTAGCCATTTCATTGCCTATTTTTTAACGATGAGTATATTTGTCATTTTACTCAATACATCTTTAACACTCGCTGCGGCATCGGTCCAGGCGCGAAACTCTCCAGTGCGGCCCGGCAACATGCGAGTGCGGGCCGGCAACATTGAAACGGCAGGTACCGCTCGGAGCCGACGCTCCTAAGCACGCCAGAGCTACAGGCTGACGTCTAGACCTTGTATGATATGTAGGATCATGTTCTATACTGACTTAATGATGACACTTTAGAAGCATTACTTCAATTAAGCTTCGACTGTATTGTGGTCATGTTTTAAAGCCTGTTTGCTGTCTGACGCCTATAGGGGTCACAGGTGTCATTCACATGTTCGTGATTTGTTGATAATCTAACAAAAAAATACAGTTCAACCAAGCAACAAATCCACTGCATTCAAGAAAAATTTTGATTCCAAAACGCAAATTCTTAAAAGGAAAAAGGAAACTGGATTCATTTGAAATTATTTCAAATGCGTGTTTTTAAGATTGACTCTGAAAGAGATCAATTTATTAGCATGTTCGCTCCTGGTATGAGAGAATTAGCCGTCTACATTTATCACAGACGTCCAGGGGACGCCCGGATGTGTAGAAATTACTAAGCGAAACACACACTACGTGGAGGCTTCTCTCGTATCCCCCATCACTTCAATTGCAGCCCTATCAAAACAAATTTAGCACAACACATTCTTTCGCAAAAAACTGAAGTGAACGCTTTAAAACGCAATAATAAATAAGTCGACTTAACACAAAAGAAAACCTCAATTTTTGATAAAAAAAGTCCTAATTTTCACGTCATAAAAAGAAACTATGCTATGTCAAAAGAAATAAAAGAAGTTGTCTTTGAAAATCGGAATTTCCCCGATATTATTGCGTTTTTGCTACTTATGGGAAATTATACAGCAGTTCAAGGCTTCAAGCAGTATCCAGGTTTGTCTGGGCAGGTCGCACAGTCGTTTGGTGTTATCAGTGCGTTTGCCTTGTTCCGCGCACTTCTTACACCGCTTCCTCATAACTTGCTTCTTCCCTGCAGTAGCTTCCTGCTTTTGCACAATGTGTGTTTGTGATGTTTCTTGCTCACATTTCGTGGAACATCCACTGGTGGAAAGAAGCCTTAATAATGTTCATTCTGTAATCGTACAACGTCATTTTATTTTTGAGTATTTGTTGTACAGATATAGAAAATTGAAAACTAGCATGTCAATGACATGAAAGAATAGTTTTTCGGCCAGCGGATGGTCTTTCGTTCACATAAATAATACGATAACATCTGATTTTGTTTATCAGTCCCAGACATACACGCATTCTACCTAACATAGGCAAAGGTTTCGTGACTATTTGCTGGCGCGCATTCGTCACTTGCTCCATAACATTTAGATGTTCTGTGGAAATGTAGGAAACCTCTCGTCGATCCTTCCATTTTCCAATCACAGTGCCATTAGAAAACCGCGCAATTGTCTCTCCTCTCCCAAGTTTTGCCGATACAACGTCTTCGGGGGTACATTTCCTATTTAATTTGAGAGTACCTGTGGAAAGTGTTTTTAGGCTCAACAGAGTTCTAGCTAAATGAAAACTGTTATAATAACTGTCCAAGTAAATGTGATTACCAACATGCAGCTTTTCTGTCATCAAATGCAAAACGACCTTTTCAACGTGATCTTTTCCCTCCATATCTCCACTACTTCCCGTGTACACAGCACACTTATTGACGAAACCCTCTGGATTGTTGAGAATGTACATCTTAATGCAATATTTATTACGCTTGCTTTTTATATATTGTCTAAATGACAATCTTCCTCCAAAGGTTCATTGATTAATCTACTGATAAATCTCTTCCCAGGCAATACACTTGAGACATTCCCGTGGTAAAATAATCCAATATAGGTCGTATCTTGTATAAACGATCGTCTGGTTTCGGGTTTCCTGGAAGTGGATTTTTTGCAAAATGCAGAGAGCGTAATATGATCAAAGACCGGTCTCTGCTTATACTCATCGCTATTCCTCTATTCTCAAACACCATTTCTTTCTTCCAGTAGTCTTGTAATCGCGGATATTTAACGTTACCCATATGTAACGAAACACCCAGGAAAAGTAGTAATTCGCTTATACTTGGAGGTTTCCATTTACAGATCCTAGATCTCTCTTTTGTATTTTCGCTTAGCAATACGTTGACTGCGTTATTGTTCGTTTCGTCAACTACAAGTTGCAACAATTCGTCTGTTAACAATCATCTGAAGACATCCAAGGAGAATTGCCAGCAGGATGAATTTGCAAAACTTCTTCCTTCGTAAATGCGTGATACTGCATATTATGTGGTTCTTTATGCCAGGGCTCACCTGGATTATCTCTCTGTGACAGGTTGGGCTCTTTTTCGTCGTCGATTTCCACACAATAATCGTCAGATTCGGGACTGTCACGAAACAGATTCGAAAGCTGTGCTTTCACGCTAATATCACTCTGCAATTTTTCTGCAGCCTCTAAATGACAATCTTCGTGGTACGCCTCGTCCTCATAACACAGAAAATCACTGTCATCCAGCACACTAAGTAACTGTTCCTCTGTCAATTTAACACTTTTCTTGCTCCTTTTCACATTGGAAGGTTCAGGTGTCGGTTCATTAGCCACCATTACGAACAATAATTGTTCAATTGTATGTGAAATCTATGGGACTTAACTGCTAAGGTCATCAGTCCCTAAGCTTACACACTACTTAACCTAAATTATCGTAAGGACAAACACACACACACCCACGCCCGAGGAAGGACTCGAACCTCCGCTGGGACCAGCCGCACATACGAACAATATACGTTAGATAACTCACCACACAAAACGAAAGTTTACATGCTTTGATGCTAGCTCAGACGCTGCAACTAGAATGAGTAATGCAACAGTGAGCGCGGACGCTTGTAGGCGTCAGCCGTATTGGCTTGTGGCTTGTTGTGACGCTTATAAGCGTCAGCCGCACTGGTTCATAGCTTCTTGTGACGCTTATAAGCGTCAGCCGCAGCGAAAGTGTTAAAAGACAGAATGTGCCTGTAAGTTTTTCCAGTCAGCAGTAGTCATATTGCACACAGGGTTGTGAAATATGTTTAGTGAATAAGTACTGTCATCATTTTGTGCCAAGTTTCCTTGAAAATGTATGACATGACTCTTTGAAAGTGAGATAATTCTTGAATTTTTTCAGTCATCAATAATAGATAGTGTTGGTTGCCATGATTTTAGTAATTTTGCTAAATGTTCATAATAATTAAAGTCATGTGACTTGAATCATGTTCACTTGAATGTCACAAGTTTTATCACTTATGATTAACATGAGCATGTCATTTTAAATGCACATATTTTTGCACATTTTTGGATACTGTGATTTATAAATATGGATCTTTGTTATTTTGATCCAGGTTTCTTAAGTACCTGTAATAATATTTTTTTTCTATAAACAACATAGCTAAAATTTTTAGCAATACATAATAAGACTTAGAAAATAGCATTCACTATCCTTGAATCACAAAATATAATAATGGGATATTCATTTCAAATATCAGAAGTACATGAATAGTGTGGTAAAACTAGTAATTATCGTGATAACATTTTCTTTATTATTTACAATTTGAAAGAAAATTCAATGCATAAATTTTAGTTCCGATGTTAACCCAAATGCACAGCTGGCTCCCACAGAGAGGACCTGTGTTCGATTACCAAGACTGCCACGGATTTTTCCTTGGTATTAGGACTGTTGTGGGGTGTATTCAGCCTCATGAGGACAACTAGTGAGCTACTTGACCAACTAGCAGCAGTTCCAAGGTCAAGAAATCTGATAACAACTGAGAAAGTGGTGCACTTGAACACATGTCCTTTTATACAGCATCCAATAATTCCAGACGCAGAGGATGCAACAGCAGTTGGTCAGGCCCGATTGGCCCATATAAGGTCAGAATGCAGAACTTCTCGTTAGTGTATCAAGCTGGTTTATATTGTGTTCATAAATGAATGATTTTCTGTTTCAGCAGTCATTACAATAATTTTGAAAGAACTCTGAAGATACAATCAATCATCATCTCCAAACTGTTCCTCTACTATACACAATGCTGTAAGATGTGTGTGTGTGTGTGTGTGTGTGTGTGTGTGTGTGTGTGTGTGTGTGTGTGTCCCTCCACATTTATCATCATCTTATGCACAATAAGGGGAGCACACACTAACAATGAAATGTAGCAGTCATCATAACTGCAAACTGGCAGCTCTGTTATTGAGACTAGAGGCGATTTTACAAGGTATTAAGAGTCACATCTCCTGAGAATGACTGAGTTCCTGCTGCATATAAGGCAAGTACACCATTTGTTTATTACGTATCTTTAAGAGTTTCAAACAGGAGCGAGTTCAGAAATGGATAGGCACTGAACAGATGCAAGCTGAGTTGGTGACCCTTCACTCACAGCTCCAGACAGTGTTGGCTTCCATCACACAGTTTGCGGCTGCTACCAAGGGGCATCACTGTGGGGAGATCGGACACAGGGATGCGAGGGACGTCGAGCATGTCCCACATGTTCCCTGATTGATACACTGCTGTGGCTGCCCCAGGTACTGCCAGCACTGACCCCTCACCCGTGGTCAAGTGGGAGATCGTTCCAAAGTCTGGCAGGCAGCAAAAGACTTTCCGTGGGGCCGATTGCAGGGCATCCCCAGTTCGTTTGATGAACAGGTTTCAGGCGTTATCTTATGACGTTTGTCGCTTTGGATCGGAGGAGATTCTCTCTGGTTTTGGATGGCTAGCAGAAATGGTAAAGACTGCCAGTCTTGCTTCCGATATTAAGGCGGAGCTCACCAACTACAGCATCGTCGACAGAACCGACTGTGGTCCTTTGGTGCAGAGCCGAGTGGAGGGTCTGAAACAGAGGCTCAGGCGGTTCTGTGACCATGTAGGCTCCAGATTCCTTGACTTGCACCATCAGGTGATGGGTTTCCAAGTTCCGCTTAATAGGTCTGGAGTCCATTACATACAGGGGTAGCGGGGTCTGTGTGGAAGAGACTGGGCAGTTTTTTAGGTTACAGGGAATCAGGAAACCACAGAAAGGGTGTCCGTCTAAAAGGGGGCAGGTAAAACACAGTAAGGTAGTTGTAGAAACGATCAGTATTGTAGTTGTAAATTGACATAGTTGTGTTGAGAAAAAACCAGAGCTCCAAGCCCTAATAAAAAGCACAGAAGCGAAAATAGTTACAGGTACAGAAAGCTGGCTAAAGCCAGAAATAAGTTCAGCACAATTTTTTTTCAAACAATCTAACAGTGTTCAGAATAACAGATTAAATACAGTTGGTGGTGGAGTATTTATTGCTGTCAGAAGTAGTTTGCCTTGTAGTGAAATCGAAGTAGTAGTTCCTGCGAAATAGTATGGGTACAGATTATACTTGACAATCGGACTAAACTATTAATTGTATAGTTTTACCCCCCTCCCCCCGAATCAGAAGATATAGTTGCTGAACAGTTCAAAGAAAACTTTAGTCTCATTTCAAATAGGTACCCCACTCATACAATTATAGTCGGTGGCGACTTCAATCTTCCCCTCTAAATGCTGCAAAAATTATACATTTAAAGCTGGCGGCAGGCATAAAACATCATCCGAAATTGTACTGAATGCTTTCTCAGAAATTTATTTTGAACAATTAGTTCATGAGCCTATTCAAAGCGTAAATGGTTGCAAAAGCTTACTTTACCTCTTAGCAACAAATAATCCTGGACAAATAGGGAGTATCATGATGAATACAGGGATTAGCGACCACAAGGCAGTAGCTGGTAAGCTGAATACTGTAACACCCACAATCATCAAAAAGAAACGCAAAGTACATCTATTTAAAAAAAAAAGCTGATAAAAATGCTCTTAACACCTTTTTAAGAGACAGTCTTCACTCCTTCCGATCTGATCATGAAATGATTTTAAAGAGATAGTACTGACGGCAATTGAGAGATATAAACCACATAAATTAATAAGTGATGGTACTGATCCCCCATGGTACACAAAACGGATCAGATCGTGGTTGCAGAAGCAACGAAAAAAGCCTGCCAAATTTAAGAGAACGCAAAATCCAGAAGACTGAAAAAGTTTTGCAGAAGTTTGAAATATAGCGCGTGCTTCAGTGTGAGATGCTTTTAATAATTTCCACAACGAAACTCGGAATCTGGCAGAAAACGCAGAGAGATTCTGGTCATATATAAAGCACACCAGTGGCAAGACGCAATCAACAGCTTTACTGCGCAATAACAACGGTGAAGTCACTGAAGGCAGTGCCACCAAAGCAGAGTTATTAATCATGGTTTCCCAAAACTCCTTCACCAAAGATGACAAAGTAAATATTCCCGAATTCCAATCAAGAACAACTGCCAAGATGAGAAACATAGAAGTAGATATCCTCGGTGTAACAAAGCAGCTTAAATCACTTAATAAAGACAAGGCCTCCGGTCCAGATTGTATATCAGTCAGGTTCCTCTCAGAGTATGCTGATAAAATACTCCACATTTAGCAATCATATACAACCACTCGCTCACAGAAAGTACCGTACCTTAAGACTAGAAAGTTGCTTAAGTCACACCAATACCCAAAAAGGGAAATAGGAGTAATCCACTGAATTACAGGCCTATATCATTAACGTCGATTTGCAGTAGGGTTTTAGAACACATACTGTATTCGAACATTATGAAGTACCTCAAAGATTTACTGACACACAGTTAACACGGATTCAGGAAATATCTTTCTTGCGGAACACAACTAGCTCTTTATACTCATGAAGTAAGGAGTGCTATTGGCAGAGGATGTCAAGTTGACTCCATATTTTTATATTTTCAGAAGGCTCTCTACACTATTCCTCACAAATGTCTTCTAACCAAACTGTGTGCCAATGGAAAATTGCCTCAGTTGTGCAACTGGATTCGTGATTTCCTGTCAGGAAGGTCACAGTTCGTAGTAATAAATGGAAAGTCATCGAGTCAAACAGTAGTAATATCCAGCGTTCCCCAGGGAAGTGTTATTGGACCTCTATTGTTCCTGATCTATATTAACAACATAGGAGACAATCTGAGTAGCCCTCTGAGATTATTTGCAGATGACGCCGTCATTGACTGTCTTGTAAAGTCATCAGATGACAAAAACGAATTGCAAAATGATTTAGATATGTGTGGTACGAAAAGCGGCAATTGACCCTGAATAAAAAAAAGTGTAAAGTTATTCACATGAGTACTAAAAGAAATCAGCTAAGTTTCGATTACACGATAACTCACACAAATCTGAAGGCTGTAAATTCAACTAAATGCTTAGGGATTACAATTATAAATAACCTAAGTTGGAACGATCACACAGATAATGTTGTGGGTAGAGCAAACCAAAGACTGTGATTCACTGGCAGAACACTTAGAAGGTGCAACAGGTCTACTAAAGAGACTGCTTACACCACGCTTGTCCACCCTATTCTGGAGTTTTGCTGTGCGGTGTGGCATCCGCATCAGATGGGACTGATGGATGACATCGAAAAAGCACAAAGAAAGGCAGTTCGTTTTGTACAATCGTGAAATAGGGGAGATAGTGCCACAGACATATGTGAATTGGAGGTGGCAATCATTAAAACAAAGGTGCTTTTCGTTGCGACAGGATCTTCTCATGAAATTTCAATCATCAATTTTCTCCTCCAGTTGCGAAAACCTTCTGTTGGCACCCACCTACATAGGAAGAAATGATCATTATGATAAAATAAGATAAATCAGGGTTTGAATGTAAAATCAGTTAAGAATTAACACCCGATGGTGGAAAACACTAAATTACATGACTATTCTCCAGTTCTAATACACAGAACAATAAATGGACAGATTCAGTAAGATATGATGCAATATAGAAAGGATATTTACTTTTATTTTGTGAACTGTGCTAACCCTATCTACAGTTGAAAGTATTTTTAAATAGCTTTTATGTTTTACAAGCAGTAAAGTCATTAGAAATTAATCATTATGAAGGATATGGAAACATGCGTTTGTTGGCAGAATTATTTTCGGCTTCTTCATGTCAGATATATAAATGAGGAAAGCTTGACTAAGACTTTAAATCAATTACGAAATATTAGCTGTTATTACAAGGGAATTGAGAAGTTAATTAGTTCTGTTGTTGTTGTTAAATTCATTATATTCTTGTCACAAGAAACAATTATGGGTGGCTTGTTGATGAACACACACTACTACTATTTCACAGTAATGGATTTAAAGTGCACTCACTGGGTGCAAGGCATGTGCAGCACAAGAATGGGAGCAGGTAGATAGAGGATAGGAAATAAAATTACTTGATAGTTGACACTTCACAGGTTGGAACTGATTTCCTTCAATCGAGAGTGCTCTATGTCATGCATGAAGTGTTCGCCATTGCCAGACTGCCACATTCTTTAACCACTTTTTTTTGGGGGGGGGGGATTTCGAATCATCATGGGTCAGGGAATTTTATTTCACGTTTCATCACACATGATAACCACAGCAACCCCCCCCCCCCACACACACACAACGATGCTAATGAAATACCCATATTTCATAACAGCATTAAGCAAACACTACTTGATACTTCCGCACAAGACACAATTCAGTGTCATCTATATAGTTAACATGATTGTAAGACATTAGCTTACACTAAATAAGATTTGCGCAACATTGCATGAACTGGAATTGTTGAACGCTGTAATTCACATTACAAGTGGGTTACCAGTCATAAATATAACTACTTATGTCAGCATTGTGGTGCAGCACAACTGATAGTGCATGAACCTCACATGCAGATGGTGATAGGTCCAAAACTCATCTAACGAAATGAAGTGTTGGGTTGTTTTTTTTTTTCTAATCAAAGGAGGTTGATTATTATATTTGTTCAATTAATTGGTTTAAATGTAATTTTGTTTTAAATTTCTAATTCTTAGCTGCATAATTTTCACCAGTTGGATTATTATTTGTTGTGCTATGTGTCAGACAGAGGGAAGCAAATTACTGTTTGTGGGGATTTCACTGCATATTTTCTGAGAGTGTGACCTTGATGTATTTCTTGGTTCTTTCATTTTGATGTCAGTTATTGATTTTCAGACTCAGGTGGTACAGAGAAGCAGCACGCTGATAGATAAAATATTTTTATAGACCAAGATAAATTTAATCAGGAAAACTGTATTTCTATCAAACTCAATGAAAATGAAACTAATCAATTATTGATGACATAATGTAAATGGACAGATAAAAATAAAACTACTCACTAAGTGGCAGCAGGGGCGCGCGTGCACACACGCACGTTTGCGCGCGCACACACACACACACACACACACACACACACACACACACACACACACACACACACAAGGATTTAACAGAGCCAGTGGCTCCTTCTTCTGGCAGAAGAGTTGAAGAGGAAGGAAGAAGCATGAAGGAAAAGAACTGGAGAAGTTTCAGGAAAGGAGTTCAGTTCAGAACCCCACGTCAGGGGACACTTATTGGATCGGATGAGAAGGATAGAGTGATTGTTGGGGACTGCAATGGATGAGATTTGAAAACCTGAGGGCTTAAAAGTGGAAAACAGGGTAATATGCAAGACAGAGATTACGACTAAAACACCGTGGATGAGTTAATAAAAGTGAAAAGCAAATGCAATGCATGTAACAGAGGTGGGAGTGGGAAAGGCAAAAATAGGCAAGTCAGAAAATGAAAGATGTAGAAAACTAAAATGGAGTGAAGAAAGGAATAGTTACTGTGAGATAGAAGGAATTAACTCAAATTAAGGCCAGGTGGGTGGCGAGAACCAAAGACATGTTACATGTTGAATGCTAGTTCCCACCAGCAGAGTTCTGAGAAACTGGTGTCTGGAGGAAAAATCTAGATGGCGTGTGTGGTGAAACAAGCACCGAGGTCATGACTGTCATTTTGTACAGCATGCTCTGCAACAGGATGTTGTGTGTTGCCTATATACACCCTCTGCCTATGCCCATTCATCCTGACTGATAACTAGGTGGTAGTCATGCCAATGTAAAAGGCTGAACATTGTTTCCATGACAGCTGGTATACGAAGTGTAATTTCACATGTGGCTGTCCCTTCGATAGTATATGTTTTGCCAGTTACAGGGCTGGAATACATGGTGGCAGGAGAGTGCATAGGGCAAGTCTTCCACAGGCGATGGTCACAGGGATAGGAGCCATAGCGGAGGGTGATGGGTGCAGAAGGAACATAACGACTAACAAGGATATTGCGAAGTTTGGGAGGGCAACGAGAAACTATCTAGGTGTGGTGGGCAAATCTCAGCCAGAATAGATCTCATTTGAGGGCATATTTTAGGAAGTCATGGCTTTGTTGAAGTAGTTGATTGTTATATTCAAGTCAGGGATAATACTGGGTGCTCCAAAGTGGTTTTTTGGAGGTATCACCAGTACCAAGATTGGATGTGATGGCCCAGGAAATTTGCTTTTGAATTACGCTGGTGGGGTAATCAAGTGCAGCAAAGGCTGAGGTGAGAATGGCGGCGTATTGCTGTGAAGAGTCTGCATGTATATATATAAAACAAAGATGATGTGACTTACCAAACGAAAGCGCTGGCACGTCGATAGACACACAAACAAACACAAACATACACACAAAATTCTAGCTTTCGCAACCAACGGTTGCTTCGTCAGGAAAGAGGGAAGGAGAGGAAAGACACCAACAACCTGACAACAGCTTTCGCATCCCGCAGCTACCCTCCCGACCTGGTACAGAAGCAAATAACCAGAGCCACTTCCTCATCCTCTCAAACCCAGAACCTCCCACAGAAGAACCACAAAAGTGCCCCTCTTGTGACAGGATACTTTCCGGGACTGGATCAGACTCTGAATGTGGCTCTCCAGCAGGGATACGACTTCCTCAAATCCTGTCCTGAAATGAGATCCATCCTTCATGAAATCCTCCCCACTCCACCAAGAGTGTCTTTCCGCCGTCCACCTAACCTTCGTAACCTCTTAGTTCATCCCTATGAAATCCCCAAACCACCTTCCCTACCCTCTGGCTCCTACTCTTGTAACCGCCCCCAGTGTAAAACCTGTCCCATGCACCCTCCCACAACCACCTACTCCAGTCCTGTAACCCGGAAGGTGTACACGATCAAAGGCAGAGCCACGTGTGAAAGCACCCACGTGATCTACCAACTGACCTGCCTACACTGTGATGCATTCTATGTTGGAATGACCAGCAACAAACTGTCCATTCGCATGAATGGACACAGGCAAACAGTGTTTGTTGGTAATGAGGATCACCCTGTGGCTAAACATGCCTTGGTGCATGGCCAGCACATCTTGGCACAGTGTTACACCGTCCGGGTTATCTGGATACTTCCCACTAACACCAACCTATCCGAACTCCGGAGATGGGAACTTGCTCTTCAATATATCCTCTCTTCCCGTTATCCACCAGGCCTCAATCTCCGCTAATTTCAAGTTGCCGCCACTCATACCTCACCTGTCATTCAACATCATCTTTGCCTCTGCACTTCCACCTCGACTGACATCTCTGCCCAAACTCTTTGCCTCTGTATATGTCTGCTTGTGTCTGTATATGTGTGGATGGATATGTGTGTGTGCGCGCGCGAGTGTATACCCGTCCTTTTTTCCCCCTAAGGTAAGTCTTTCCGCTCCCGGGATTGGAATGACTCCTTACCCTCTCCCTTAAAACCCAAATCCTCGTCTTTCCCTCTCCTTCCCTCTTTCCTGACGAAGCAACCGTTGGTTGCGAAAGCTAAAATTTTGTGTGTATGTTTGTGTGTGTTTTTGTGTCTATCGACGTGCCAGCGCTTTCGTTTGGTAAGTCACATCATCTTTGTTTTTAGATATATTTTTCCCATGTGGAATGTTTCCCTCTATTATATATATATATATATATAGAGTCTCAAATGCAAAGGCTGTATGGTGTCTGGAAGGGAACGTTTGACATTAAAAGGAAGGCAACTGTCAAAATGTAATTCCTGTGGTTTATTAGTAGGTTCATTGTGGACACAAGTGTGTAGCTGGTCTTAGGTGAGGATGAGATCAACATCTAGGAAAGTGGCATGGGATTCGGAATAGGAGCATGAGAAATTTAATTGGGACAAGGTATTTAGAGATTCCACGAATTTTAACAGGTCAGCCGCACAATGAGTGCATAAGGTAACGATATCAATGTATGTAAACCAAACCAGGGGCTGAATGCTTACACAACAAGTAGCCAACCTTGTTCCCATGGCAGTACCCCTGATCTGTTTGTATGTCTGCCCTTCAAAGGTGAAGTAATTGATGATAAATATAAAGTTGACTAACGTGAGCAAGATGGATGTCATAGGCTTGGAATACGGTGGGCAATGTCTGAGGAAATGTTCAGCAGCAGACCGACCATGTACATGGGGGATTTTGGTATAGAGGGAGTTGGCGTCAGTGGTGACAACCAAGGTGTGTGGTGGGAATGGGATGGGCATGGATTTCAGACGATCTAGAAAATAGATAGTTTAGTATAGGAGGGAAGTCTTTGTACTATGGGTTGCAGGTGTTGACCAACTAAGGCTGATATACATTCAATGGATGCTTTGAATCCAGAAACTGTAGGACAGCCAGGATGATTGGGTTTGTGGATCTTAGGAAGAAGGTAAAATGTGGGGGTGTGTGGTTTGGGTGGGGTAAGAAGTTCCATGGATTGAGGTGTAAGTTCTTGTGAGGGGCCTGAGGCTTTTAGGAGGGACTGCAGGTCAGATTGAATAACAGGGATGGGATCTTGATAGCCTATTCCACCTATTCTAGTCCTGTAACTGGCAAAATGTATACTATCAAAGAGAGAGTCACCTGTGAAACAGCACATCATATACCAGGTGTCATGTACACACTGTTCGGCCTTTTACATTGGCAAGTCTACCACCCACCCACCCACCCAGCCAGTCAGCCAGTTATTAGTCAGGATGAATGGGCATAGGCAAAGGGTGTATACAGGCAACACACAATATCCTGTTGCAGAGCATGCTATACAACATGACAGTCACGGCCTCAGTGCCTGTTTCACCACACGCACCATCTGGATTCTTCCCCCAGATGCCAGTTTCTCAGTACTCCAGAGGTAGAAACTAGAACTACTACATTTCCTTGGTTCTTGCCACCCACCTTGCCTTAATTTATATTAATTTCTTCCGTCTCGGCATTTATTCACAGTAACCACTCCTTTCTTCACTACGTTTTAATTTTCTACATCTATCATTTTCTGACTTGTCTTCTTTTAGCCGACCTCCCTTCCACCTCTGTTACATAACCTGCACATACCATTTCACTCTTATTAGCTTGTGCACGATTTTAATAGTAATCTCTGTCTTGCACGTTACCCTGTATTCCACCTCTAAGCCCTCAGGTTTTCAAATCTCGTCTGCTGCAGTCCCTAATAATCAATCATTCCTTCTCTCTCATCCGATAAGTGTCCCCTGGCCTGGACTTCTGGGTGACTTTTCTGAACTGTACCCCTTCCCCTAAATTTCTTCAATCCTTTTCCTTCACGTCTCTACCTTCCCCTTCAACTCTTCTGCCCTAAGAAGAAGCCACTGGCCCCAAAAGCTGGTAAATGTTAAACCCTTTTGTGTTTGTGATCCCCTGCCGCCGCCTGGTGAGTAGATTTTTTGTATCTGTCCATTTACACTAAACTCAATGAAAAGTTTTTCAACAAAAAGCCAGAAGTAGAAAACTTTTTTAATAATCAGTTTTTAAGTGTTGTAGAGAAAACAGTATCCAGCTTTTCGTTAGAAAATGCAAGGCAGTACATGAAAGAGGCAATACCTAAGCAATTGAAATTGAACCCACTTTTTCTTCTGAAATTTGGAAAATAATAAATTCACTCAAAAGTAAAAACTCATATGGAATTGATGGCATTTCCAACAAGGTACTAAAAACTTTTTCCCAACTGATAAGTAGGATTCTCAGCCACATATGTAGTAGCTCACTGAAACAGGGCATTTTTCCAGACACACTGAAATATGCTATTGTTAAACCATTGCATAAAAGGGGGATAGGTCTGACGCTAACAATCACTGCCAAATCTAACTTCTGGCAGCTTTATCCCAAATTCTTGAAAATGTAATATATTCAAGAAAAGCATCACATATTCGTAAGAATGAAGTACTAACAAAACGTCAATTTGGTTTTCAGAAAGGCTTTACAATGGAAAATGTTATATATGCTTCCACTGATGAAATATTAACTGCTCTGAATTACCGAACCTCATCCATTGGGATATATTGTAATCTCTCAAAGAGTTTTAACTGCATAAATTGTGAAATTCTTCTAAATAAGCTTAAGTACTGTGGTATGAGTGGGATAGTGCTCAAATGGTTTAATTGTTATTTAACGGGAAGAATGCAGAAGGCAGAAATTAACAGTACAGATAGTCTCTAAAAATCAGCAGAGCCCTCTAACTGTGGAGGTATCAAGAATGGTGTTCCACACGGTCCAGTCTTGGGTCCCTTATTGTTCTCAATATAAATTTATGACTTTCCACTATATTCATGGAGATGCAAAGCTAGTTCTTTTTGCTGCTGATACGAGTATAATAATCACATCCAATAAACAAGAATCAGCTGAGGAAGTTATAAATAATGTCTTTCAGAAAATTATAAGTGGTTCTCTGCAAATGGGCTCTCACTAAATTTTGAGAAAACACAGTACATATAATTATGTACAGTAAATGTACTAACACTATTGATAAATATAGACGTTGAATAGAAGTCTGTTGCTAAAGCACAGTATTCCAAAATTTTGGTGTATGCATTGAGATATTTGAATTGGAAGAAACACATTGATGATCTGCTGGATTGGTTAGTTCAGCTAATTATGCTATTACAGTTATAGCAAATTTTTTTGATAAACATATCATTCCCTGCTTTCATACTGCATCATATTTTGGAGTGATTCATAACTATGAGAAAAAGTATTCATGTATGCATGTAATCAGAATAATAGCTGAAGCCCACCCAAGATCACCTTGCAGATATTTATTTAAGGAACTTATGATATTCACAGTACCTCTGCAATACATATATTCACTTACGAAATTTGTAATTAATAATCCATCCCAATACAAAAAGCGTAGCGAAGGATGATCTTCACTGTTGTTGTTGTTGTTGTTGTTGTTGTTGTTGTCACTGTCGTCTTCAGTCCAGAGGCTGGTTTGTTGCAGCTCTCCATGCTACTCTATATTGTGGAAGCTTCATCTCTGAGTAACTACTGCAACCTACTTCCTTCTGAATCTGCTTAGTGTATTCCCCTCTTGGTCTCCCTCTACGATTTTTACCTTCCACCCTCCAGTACTAGATTGGTGATCCCTTGATGCCTCAGAGTGTGACCTATCAACCGATCCCTTCTTTTAGTCTAGTTGTGCCACAAATTCCTCCTCTATCCAACTCTATTCAGTATCACCCCATTACTTATGTGATCTACCCACCTAATCTTCAGCATTCTTCTGTAGCACCACATTTCGAAAGCTTCTATTCTTTTCTTCTCTACACAATTTATCATCCATGTTTTATTCCCATACAGGGCTACACTCCATAAAAATACTTTCCAAAAGGAGTTCCTGACACTTAAATCTATATTTGACATTAACAATTTTTTTCTCTTCTTCAGAAACGCTTTCCTGCCATTGCCAGTCTACACTTTATATCCTCTCTACTTCAACCACCATCAGTTATTATGCTCTCCAAATAGCAAAACTCATCTACTACTTTAAGTGTCTCATTTCCTAATCCAATTCCCTCAGCATCACCTGATTTAATTTGACTACATTCCATTATCTTCATTTTACTCTTGTTAATGCTCATCTTATATTCGCCTTTCAAGACACTGTCCATTCCATTCAGCTGCTCTTCCAAATCCCTTGCTGTCTCTCACAGAATTACAATGGCATCGGCAAAGCTCAAAGTTTTTGTTTCTTCTCCATGGATTTTAATTTTTTCTTTTCTTTCCTTTACTGCTTGCTCAATATACAGATTGAATGACATCAGGGATAGGCTACAAATTGTAAATAGCCAAGTCTACAAATGCTTGAAACGTAGGTTTGCCTTTCCTTAATCTATCTTCTAAGGTAAGTTGTAGGGTCAGTATTGCCTCACATGTTCCAACATTTATACGAAATCCAAACTGATCTTCCCCGAGGTCAGCTTCTACCAGTTTTTCTGTTCATCTGTAAAGAATTCATGTTAGTATTTTGCAACTATGACTTATTAAACTGACAGTTTGGTTATTTTCGCATCTATCAACACCTGCTCTCTTTGAGATTGGAATTATTATATTTTTCTTGAAGTCGGATGGTATTTCACCTGTCTCTAACATCTTGCTCACCAGACAGTAGAGTTTTGTCATGGTTGGCTCTCCTGAGGCTATCGGTAGTTCTAACGGAATGTTACTTACTCTTGGGGCCTTGTTTCGACTTAAGTCTTTCAGTGCTCTGTCAAATTCTTCATGCAGTGCCATAGCACCCATTTCATCTTCATCTAGGTCCTCTTCGGTTTCCATAATATTTCCCTAAAGTACATCGCCCTTGTATACACCATCTACATACTCTTTCCACTTTTCTGCATTCCCTTCTTTGCCTAGGACTGGTTTTCCACCTGAGCTCTTGATTTTCATACAAGTGGTTCTATTTTCTCCAAAGGTCTCTTTTTAATTTTTCTGTATGCAGTATCTATCTTACCCCTAGTGATATATGCCTCTACATCCTTGCACTTTTCCTCAAGCCATCCTTGCTTAGCCATTCTACACTTCATGTCAATCTCATTTTTGAGACGTTTGTATTCCTTTTCACCTGCTTCATTTCATGCATTTTTATATTTTCTCCTTTCAGCAAATAAATTCAGTATCACTTCTGTTACCCCAGGATTTCTACTAGCCCTCACCTTTTTACCTACTTGACCCTCTGCTGCCTTCACTATTTCATCTCTCAAAGCTGCCCATTCTTCTTCTCCTCCTCTATTTCTTTCCCCTGTTCTTGCCAATCGTTCCCTAATGCTCTTTCTGAAACTCTCTGGTTCTTTCGGGTTATCCAGGTCCCACCTCCGTTCTCTCCTTTTTGCAGTTTCTTCAGTTTTAATCTACAATTCATAACCAATAAATTGTGGTCTGGGTCCACATCCACATCTTGAAATTTCTTACAATTTAAAATCAGGTTCCTAAAGCTGTCTTACCATTATATAATCCATCTGAAACCTTCCAGTCTCCCCAGGCCTCTTCCACATATACAACCTTCTTTCATGATTCTTAAACCAAGTGTTAGCTATGATTAGGTTATGCTCTGTGCAAAATTCTACCAGGCAGCTTCCTTTTTCATTCTCTACCCCCCAGTCCATATTCACCTACTACTTTTCCTTCTCTTCCTTTTCCTATTATCGAATTCCATTCCCCCTACTATTCTGGGTTAAATCTGACTTTGGCACAGAACGAGATGAATTAATGCTGCCACAAAAATTGGTCATTTGCCAAATAGCATTAAAAGTCTGACAGAGAGCCAACCAACATTTAAATAAGTAACAAATAAAACTTAATTATATTGTGTAAAGAAGACTTTATATTACACTGACAGATTCTACATCATCACGAAATGTTGCATTCATGGTCTATAGAACAAGTATCAATATAATATAATATAATATAATATAATATAATGTGGCCAAAGAAACTGGAAGAGTTGGAAAACTAAAGCTAAGTAGACAGGAAGGTGTCAGGGATGACATAAGGTGAACTGGGATTCAGAATTGGAGAAAATCAGCACCAAACAGGAAAGAAAAGAATAATCTGCTTCACAAGGCCAAGGCTTAGAAATGGCTGTTGTGCAACTGATCATTTTTTTTTTTTCATACTTGAGTTTACATTAATGTATTGCTCAACACAGTTAATACATCACTGACATTAGGAAGCTATGCAGCTACTCTCTTACATTACTGGAAAACAGACCTGTTTGCCATCAGTGCATCTTGCAGCTACTGATGATTATTCAAGTCCTGTATCATCATCTGAATGATGAAAAGACTGCTTGCATCAGAATGAGCTACAAATAAATTTCTACCACCAAGAAGTAAGGACCACAATTTGCATTTAAAAATGAAGTATAAACCAATTTTTAAGAATGAGTCACTCTTCACAAACTGTAAAATAGAATATTTAGGACTTCTGACGATCAATTTACTGCTCACTGCCACATAAGCAAACACACCCAAAAAAATATAATCATGGGAACACTATTTTTGTAACTCTGAACTTGTGAGACTGAGATACATGATTGGAGATGTGCTGAAATTCATCTGTATGTTGAACAGGTCAACATATCTAATGGAATGCAGATACCTGTCAGCTAATATGAGGTATGAAGTATGCTTATTTTTTGAGTTATTTCATTTGGTACTTAACCACCTGTTCTCAAATTTCAAATTTGACTGACATACTTCTATGCAGTTGTAAATATAAATGGACATGATATTTAGAAACTGTCTAGAAATTATCTTAAATTTTAATTTCAACATTATCTTAGTATTTCTTCTGCTACCTCAAATACAAACTTATCAGTCTCCCCTAAATTTAGATGAATTCCCTATAAAAACTACTCTTTACACATACTGCATTAACACTGATTTATTGCTACGAAACTGTAAGCAAACATCTCTATCGGACTATCACCATAGTCTATATAACAGTACATTATTAATTGAAAACTGTGGTACCGTTCATACAGGTATCCCCTGAAATCGATTACTTCCTCCCAAGAATTACAGCATACAACTAGTGGGGTCAAATAATGTGTACATAAAGTGCTCATGGAACCCTTGTCTCATAAGAGGTAAACAAGTAAGGAAACAGACATGTAAAAGTAAGCCATCATAATTTATTCATCACAAATGGGAAATTCATATCATCCCATGAGTCATCACGATCAATGCTTCTTGCAGTAAAATGCTCTCAGCTACAAGCATTAAAAGTGTTGGGATTCAAATTGTCAGCAGATGTAATTTAAAGTCATAACATATTTTCAAATACTGTCCCACATTGCACGAAAATTTACAGCCATTTAAATCTACGAACAAAGTGTTCATAATTTTCATATTGGTTGGGGTAAAAATAATGTACAAATAACATTTTACTTGCTAAACATACTCTGAAAATTGCTTAAATTATGGAAGATGTATATTACATTGATTAGTGTCTCAGTCTCCTCCCTGTTCTGCACTCAGTCTCCTCCCTGTGCGCACGCACACGCACACACACACACACACACACACACACACACACACACACACACGCACACACACACACACACACACATATTTGTGTTACCAAAACACATGTGAGAGACAATAAATACTTCCTAGCTTTGTAAAGAAATTTCACAATTGCATATGTTCCCTGGGTTGATGTACTGGAAGTATTAGCAGACTATTCTTTTACATAATGACAACAAAACAATCAGTATGTCTTACATATGTCTATGATTAAATGCAAGACATTGCCACATTGCAGCATATAGTGAAGGACTATACACACCTAACATTTCTGTCAATGTTGATAGATATATCTGAAATAATTCAAGAGGCTAAAGCAGCTAAGTTTTAATGTGAGTACAAAAGTGAATTGCTGCAGTTGAGGTGTCAGTCTCTAGCAACACAGCAGAAACTAAAATGACAGTTCTCCCAAAACAGAAAAGCCTGTTCTGACAACATCACATTCTAGTACCATACATAAAAGAATACCAAGCACACAAAGACTGATTTGTGTTATCATATCAAATAAACTCTTCAGGTTCTCTTGGAGCATCCAAGTCTCGGTAATGAATTACTGGACGATATTCACCACCACCCCTGACAAGAAAAAAATCTGATTAGAACATTTAACTGGCAGTGATGAGTCAGAAATTTATGTTTAAAATCTTTCACACAAATAAATACTTAAACACAAAACAACAAAAACAGCAGTCCGTCCTGACGGGAAAATATTCATCCATTCCAAGTAAACATTCTATACACACCATGCAAAATGGTTCACAGATCATTTCAATAAAGGTTCAAGAGCTGGAGGATTACATATGTCTGAAATTAATTTACTAAGGAAGTTAACTAAAATAACAAAAGTGTTTTATTATCCTTGAGCATCTGACATTGAAAGTTAAATTTGTCTATACAACATATCACAATACCATTCTATTTTTTTCTTAACAAATTTATGTAACATCATTAGAACTGTAAGAAATAACAAACTGTGACAAGATATGCCCATTATTAGGATTATGTAGATTTCACAACATAGCTGTAATACTTCAAACAAACAAACAAAGAACATGCCCTAAACTGTAGACAATGCAAATTTTTTTAACTATATGATGAATTCAGTACAAATTGAGCCCCCAGTTACTGTAACAATTCTGTCAGACATTTGGGTGCAAATGAATTATTTTGGTCACAGAAAGCAGAAAGTCAGCTTGCACCTAACAATGAAGTGGTGCATACCATGTCACAACATACATATAGTAAATGTCTCAATACAAACCACAATTTACACTTCTTTATAGCTTTAGTAACAATAATATATTCAAGAAAAAGTGTTAACATTTCTAATTTCTGCCACCAGCAAATAAAATATGCACAAAGGGTGTGCATGTCATTATGTAAAAATAAATTATAATCAGAAGATCTCTGGAACCTCTGGCACATCTACATCTTTATAAGAAACTATTGGACGAGCAGATTCAATAGGCGGGGACCTGAAAACCAAAATAAACAAACAAAAAAAAAGTCTAGCCCTCATCCGACCATATGACAATTTGGTGTAATAAAAATTAATATGTTTGAGTATTGCAAAGTAATTACAACACACTTAAACTATAATACTGCTTATTTTGACAAACGGTGATCTTTACCAACAGTACAGATATTATATGCACGGATGCTAGGATGGGAAACAAATGCCGCATGTTCTGCAGACAATAAAAAGGGTTATAATTCCGCTTATTGTAAATACACACATCAAAAAATAGTTTTTCATCACCTCAGTTCCAAGAGTTGCTGAACCTGTGCAGAAAATTGGAATAGAGATCAACGTAAACATCATTTCCTCCCTTTTTACTGCTCATGAAAACCACACATTGCATGTTGTACGACCATCAGCGAAACCTTCAGAGGTGGTGGTCCAGATTTCTGTACACACCAGTACCTCTAATACCCAGTAACACGTCCTCTTGCACTGATGCATGCCTGTATTCGTCGTGGCATACTATCCACAAGTTCATCAAGGCACTGTTGGTCCAGATTGTCCCACTCCTCAACGGCAATTCAGTCGGGGTGGTTGGTGGGTCACATCGTCCATAAGCTGCCCTTTTCAATCTATCCCAGGCATGTTCGACAGGGTTTATGTCTGGCAAACATACTGGCCACTCTAGTTGAGTGATGTCATTATCATGGAAGGAACCATGCACAATATGTGCATGACAGGGGTGTGAATTGTCCGTGAAGATGAATGCCTCGCCAATATGCTGCCTGTATGGTACCATTATCGGTTGCAGAATGACATTCACGTATCGTACAGCCATTACAGCGCCTTCCATGACCACCAGCAGCAAACGTCGGCCCCACATAACACTACCCCAAAACAGCAGGGAACCTTCACCTTGCTGCACTCACTGGACAGGGTTGCCTCCAAACACGTCTCCGGCGATTGTCTGGTTGAAGGCATATCATATGCGGCACTTATCGATGAAGAGAACGTTATGCCAATCCTGAACGGTCCATTGGGCATGATAATGGGTCCATCTGTACCATGCTGCATAGTGTCGTGGTTGCAAAGATGAACCTCACCCAGGACATTGGCAGTGAAGTTGCACATCATGCAGCCTATTGCGTACAGTTTGAGTCTTAACATGACGTCCTGTGGCTGCACAAAAAGCATTATTCAACATGGTCGCGTTGCTGCCATGGTTCCTCCGAACCATAATCTGTAGGCAATGGTCATCCACTGCAGTAGGAGCCCTTGGGTGGCCTGAGGGAGGCACGTCATTGACAGTTCCTGTCTCGCTGAATCTCCTCCATGCCCGAACAACGTCGCTTTGTTTCACTATGAGACACCTGTACACTTCCCTTGTTGATAGCCCTTTCTGGTACAAAGTAACAATGCGTACGCAATCGAGCTGCGGTATTGACTGTCTGGGCATGGTTGAACTACAGACAACACAAACCGTGTACCTCCTTCCTGGTGGAATGACTGGAACTGATCGGTTGTCGGACCCCCCCCCCCCCCCCCCTGTCTAATAGGTGCTAGTCATGCATGGTTGTTTACATCTTTGGGCAGGTTTAGTGACATCTCTGAACAGTCAAAGGGATTGTGTCTGTGATACAATATCCACAATCAATGTCTATTTTCAGGAGTGCTGGGAACCGGGGTGATGTATAACTTTTTCTAATGTGTGTATGTCCACATAATGAAACTGTTTTTCCAGTAATTTTCCACTTTAAAACTTATATTTTTTGGTATTTCTTGCAGTTTTACATCTAATTTTCTTAGTAATTTCTCTTCCCTACCTAAAACAACTGTTTGTTTCACTCTGCAGCCTGCTGTGTTCACCACTTCATTAGTAGGAATTTTCAATAACTTCAGTTTTCAGTTGTCAACAGAAGTAGTTTTACCACAAGGTAATGTACAATATTTCTTTCTACAGCAGGTAGAATGAATGAAACAAAAAGTCCACAGATATTTTACAATCTCATGTGATTTAATTCCTGCCCCATTCTCAAACAACAGAAAACCTAAATATACATGACAACAACGGGACAAAAATTATTTCATCTACTGAGGAGTGACGGTTAAAAAATTAACACCTAATGTTTTCTCCTATAGCTGCTAAATCTGCTAAGGTATTCAGAGATACAATGCATTCCATCAATAGATGAGACAGATAACTTGGGCATCAACAACAAGATACAGGAAAATCCTGGTAGTAAGGCTACTGTAGTTTCCC
Organism: Schistocerca cancellata; assembly: GCF_023864275.1. Lineage (NCBI taxonomy): Eukaryota > Metazoa > Arthropoda > Insecta > Orthoptera > Acrididae > Schistocerca > Schistocerca cancellata. The sequence goes on from NC_064626.1 coordinate 689,360,741, forward strand.
AAACGAAGCTATAAATTATGTATCACTCCTCCCACTTCTGAATCCACAAAGAGAAGTTGAACTAGCTTTCCTGCTTCTCTGAGGGTTTACTCAATATAAAGGATGATTAAAATTATTTATGTAAATGATCATGTCATTTCTCTATTCCATTTATGTTATTTATAAAAGTAAAAATTGTTTCCAAGTTCTGTTTAATTATATACCGGTCTTCTTGCAATTTTTCCGTTATTGGTAGTGCTTATATATCAATAAACAGAGGTCAGTACTGGCAAAAGAATACAATGAAACTAGGAAACTAAGGCAAGCAATGTCGACGATAAATTTTAGAGCGCAAATAAAATTTAATCATTTGCATTCCAACAACGCTTTCCAGTCTGTTAGTATGCCTGAAGTAAATGTTTTGTATGTCACAGAGAATCATAAGTAACAAACAGATCACAACAGTGTTACATGCTGACACATTAAGTGGAGAGATATATTCTTTGACTAAGAAATTTTTTAACTTAAACCAAACATTAATTTAATTTTATCTATATTTTGCAGCTTCAAACTTGACTGTACTCAATACACTGGAGATATGAATTAAAAAATACCTTCAGTCACAACTTTTCGTGTTTTATTAAATACACAATGCATTTTGGACCCTGTGGGTCTATCATCAGGTGTAATTTGTCTTAATACAAGTTTTATTTCTTCTCTTGAAAGAGGTGAAATGCATATTCCTCTCATGAAAAGGTTTAATGTTATAGGTTATGAATTTTCTAAGTCGAATGCGGAAAATATGTGCAAAACAGTGGGAAAGATGAACAGTGTAAACTTACCACATAATCCAAGAAAATATTTATATTTTCACATTTTAAATAGCTTGTGGAAGAGAGAGAGAGAGGGAGAGAGAGAGAGAGGGAGAGAGAGGGAGAGAGAGGGAGAGAGATGAGAGAGAGAGAGAGAGAGAGACTGGGGGGGGGGGGGGGGGGGCTGCAGGTGTCAAATCCATCTCAAACGAAAATAAATGCTGCTATGAAGTAAAAAAATTAATAAAAATGGAATGAAATGATTGTACGGCATTATTAACCAGGAGACCCCATCTGGGCTTTTGGTTCACTGGTGCAAGTCTTTCTGAGTTGATTATACCATTTGATGAGATTGCAATTGTTAGGACACCGCAAATACCCAGTCCCAACGAAAAGAAAATCTCTGACCTGGTCAGGAATCAAACCCAGGATCCGTGATATAGAGGCAGTAACACTTACTACCAAGACCACAAGCTGCAGATTATGAAATTATATATAGCAATAATTTTTCCAGTGCATACACTCAGTTTTTCACAAAAGCACCACGAACTTGTAGGAGTTGTCTAGAACTTAGACAATGTAATCTTCTCCCTGCCCCACATTCATTTTTTATTTGAGTCTAAAATTACACACCAACCAATTCACAGATAAAAAGGTACCATCTTATAAGTGGTTTGTAAAAGAAGCTTTATACTGTGTTATAGAAAGTGAGGAATACTCTACTAATATCAAACAATGATTAGAAAAGTGTAGTAGCTACCTTACCTGCCGCGACTGTATCCTCCCCGGTTTGGTCTTGCATACCCTTGGTTGTAGCCCTGATTATAACCATATCCAAAGCCGTGGCCTCCATAACCAGCGTGACGACCCCCATAATTATACTGGTAACTGCAAAAAAAATTTTCAACATAAAACTGTCTGTATAAACAAACAGCAGAATAGCAATGAATTAAATGATGAGTGATAATATTACTATGTTTTTAAAGAGTTCTTTGGGTAGCGCAATTGCAACTGTACTAGTCTATTTTCATAAAATGAAAGATAGTGCAACAGTTGTTGAACCAATATTTTATTGTTTATGGCCAGTTTCAGAATAATAAAATTTCATTTTCTGGCATACACTGTAATGATGAGAACAACGTATTACCATTACGACCAAGCAGTCATTCAAAAATGAAAAATTAACAACAAATTGATGACCAGGCATTACCCACATTAACGCGTGAAAGAACTAAGGGTGTCTTCCACCATATGTTGTCTGTGGAATGAAACTTCTGTGTCTATTTTATAAAATAGGGAACATAAAACATTACCGAGATGAAAAACTCTGTTAGAAAATGATTATTTGCCGTATCACAAAACACTCTAGAAATGTTACAGTGAGGAAAAGGACCACACAATATGCAAAAGAACCTTAAGTAGGATCCCGACAGCAACCACCATCTTGCTCATCATGCTGTACTAACAGGAAAACCACAAACAGACGACGGTGAGAGACCTGCGAGAGCACATGCCACATATGGGGCAAACAACATTGTTGAGTGCAGCTATGGCAGGAGGAAAACAAACAGAAGAGAATGGATACTCTAAACCTATATATCAAGATAAAAACCACATGAGTGTGCTACCACCACATTTATCAGTTTTACAGAAAAAAATCAGGAAGTTAACAAATTCACAGTTAAAATATGAAATACTCCAAAACAGATGAAACACTTGAAAACCTAATTTAGCCGGTACAGTGAACTAGCTAAAATATTTATATGGTACACATCTGCATCATCGTTAATAGTTTCACGAAGGAAGGAGTGGAGACTTTTTAGAATTTCTCTCTGTTCCTTAGTACATTAAGTATGTGACCTTTGCCCACAATGTGCAAAACTACCAAATTATTGTAAACATGCTGATTATCAATCAAAAGTATTGTCAAAGCTAACCTGGACTGATCAACATTGTAGTAGTAGTAGTAGTAGTAGTAGTAGTTGTTGTTGTTGTTGTCTTCAGTCCCGAGACTGGTTTGATGCCTGCTACTCTATCCTGAGCAAGCCTCTTCATCTCCAAGTAGCAACTGTAACCTACATCCTTCTGGATCTGTTTACTGTATTTATCTCTTGGTCTCCCTTTATGATTTTTACCCCCCCCCCCCCCCCCATGCTTCCCTCCAGTACTAAATTGGTGATCCTTCAATGTCTCAGTATGTGTCATCCCTTCTTCTAGTCATGTTGTGTCACAAGTATCTTTTCTCCCCAATTCAATTCAGTACCTTTTCATTATTTATGTGATCTGCCCATCTAATCTTCGGCAGTCTTCTGTAGCACCACATTTCAAAAGCTTCTATTCTCTTCTTGTCTAAACTGTTAACCGTCCGTGTTTTGCTTCCCTGCATGGCTACACCCCATACAAAATACTTTCAGGAAAGACTTGACACACGTAAATTTACATTTGATGTTAACAAATCTCTTTATTTCAGAAATACTTTTCTTGCCACTGCTAGTCTATATTTTATATCTTCTTACTTTGGCTATCATCTGTCATTTTGCTGCCCAAATAACAAATCTCATTACTACCTTAGGTTTCTCATTTCATAATCTAATTCCCTCAGCATCACCTGATTTAATTCGACTACATTCCATTATCCTCTTTTGCTTCTGTTGATGTTCATCTTATATCCTCCTTTTAAGACCATTTCCATTCCGTTCAATTGCTCTTTCAAGTCCTTTGCCGTCTCCAGTAGAATTACAATGTCATGAGCATATCTCAATTTTTTTTTATTTCTTCTCCCTGGGACTTCAATTCCTACTCCAAATTTTTCTTTTGTTTCCTTTACTGCTTGCTCAATAGTGAATTACATTGAGGATAGGGTACAACCCTGTACAGACTGTAAACAGCCTTTCACTTCCTGTGTTTTACCCTTGCCCCCTTTAGAGAAAAAAAAAAAAAAAAAAAAAAAGGGATTCCAGTCAACATTGCCAGAAGCTTTCTCTAGGTCTGCAAATGCAATAAATGTAGGTTTACCTTTCCTTAACCTATCTTCTATGAGAAGTCGTATTGTCAGTACTGCCTCGTGTCTTCCTACATTTCTCCAGAATCCCACCTCTTCTCTGTAAACTCTGCTTTCAGTTCATTAGTGACTAGTTTGGAGAACTTTCTACACTGTGATGTATTGGCATAGAGGATCTTTATGGTTACAGAATCTGAAGTCGCAAGACAAACTGATATTCTTGATAATTTCCTTTAGTTATAAACCAATGTGTAGTTATACTTGCTGTAAGTGTAAAGTGTCTAAAAGTGATACGGTTGTTTGTTTGTTTGTTTTTGAGGACGTAGTATATATGAAGTTCCAAGACAATACGACTTCGTAAAATGGTATACAGGGTGTCCCTGGAGAAACGGTTGATATTTAGCAATATTACAAGAATGATCTTTCAAAGCAAGAGAATCGAGTAGACATACCTTAAGGGCTACAAGCACCATTTTATCTTTGATAGTAAGTAAAGCAATCATCACTCTGAATATTGTTTTGAACACTATGGTGCTTTACTAGGCATGGTCCTGTTGGAGATCACATGCCACTGCCTTCCTTTGACCTTTGAACTGACATACCCAGTAATTTATAGGGGGGCCTACAGTTTAGCACGGATTCCCCATAGTACAACTTGGCATTTTTCACATCAAACAAATACTGCTGGAGGTGAATGACATGGTATGTGACAGATAAAGATCCTAGGATTAATTGAGGATTCAGCTGAAGACCTTTGGATACATTACCACTTCTCAAAATATGCAAAGCAAAGAGCTTGCAGTGGGAATATTACTTTGGGTGGAGAACCCCTCAAAGTGGCAGACAGTTTCACTTATTTAGGGAGTGAAATATCTAGTCATGGAAGAATAACCAACAAAATTAATAGGAGGTTACAGAAGGGAGGCAATTTCAACCAAACAACAAAACACCCGATTTGGAATAAAGAAGTTTCAGAAAAAGCAAAACTCCTTATGTATATTGCCACCTATGGAGGAGAAACATGGACAATAACAGAAAGGGACTAGAGCAGACTGCAAGCAAGGGAAATGAAATTTCTCAGAGCCGTTACGGAAAAACAAGAATGGACGGAGTAAGGAATGTAGATATTAGAAAGGACCTTAAACATTTAAGTATGAGTGAGACAGAGAGAGAGAGAGAGAGAGAGAGAGAGAGAGAGAGAGAGAGAGAGAGAGATTGGACATGTTAAGATGATCCAAGAACATGATGGAAAATGGGAGTGAGAATATCTGTGGAAAGGAGAGGTGTGACATGGCAGCAAGTGGAGGAAGAAAAGTGGTGGGAGGACTGGGCCAAATGGAGAGGACTCTTCAGCACCCAGACCTAGTAGTAGCTGGAGCGGGATCCAAATATAGATAGATACTTCTCAAACGCGACTCAACTGCACATGCACAAGAGCCCACCCGCAACTGCTCAAACAAATCCAAAGTGAACAGTTGTGACATCACACTCATCGGAGACAATTTGTTGTTAGGGAGCATTGCATGGTCTTCCCAAAGCCTTTGAAACACTTTGCAGTTGGCAAACTGCTTGTATGAGCACTGTGTTTTATTGTTGTATGTGGTGTATTTGTTTTGCGACTTAAGTTTTATTTTCGTTTTTTTTTTTTTCTTTTTTTTTTTTTTCTCTCCTTCATGTTTTGTTGCTGCAGTATTATTCTGCAGAAGCAGGATACAGTAATATCCTTTGTTAGAGCATTGGTTCATACCTCTCAAAATCACAAAAATTTAACTGAAAATTAAAACAATGAAAAATTCCTGGAATTTTGAAAAATTCCCCAGTTTATCCCGGTTTTCCCCAGGATGAAAAAATTCCTGGGTTTTTCCCGAATCTCCTGGGTAGTATACACCCTGTATTATATCAAAATATGGTCATCCCTATGGGCTAGTACTAGGTCTTCAAGGGACATATTAATATTCTCAACAAGAAGGTATATCCACACACAGCTGATACACAAGGACTCTGACATTCTGAGACTGCTGCAGTTAAATGTATACAGCAAATGTAGGTAAAACCTACTCAATCAGCAATTCTGCACTCTGGCAACACACTACTACAGCACTTGTGAAATTATATTACCCAAATCTGTACATAAATTAGAGTTTCAAGATCACCTACACCTACACGGATGTGCGGTAGCCTGCACACTAAATCTACATATAATTATGAAAGTTAAGTGGTTGGGTAATATTTACATCCCAACTTTTTTTTATCTAAAAGCATTCAAGGTAGACCAAATGCTGATACTATTTTCATTGTTTACATTGACTAAGAATGACTAACATTGTTGCCCAGACTTCTATGACACTAGTAAACTACTGGCAAGTAATCTGCTGATCAATGCCCTTTTACATGATAAGTGGTTATCTATTCCTACTGATGAACAATCAAGCAATAATATTATTTCTTTAATAATGCTGTAAGTACATCAATAACTATACCCTATCTTCAAAGAGCATAATAAGCAAGAACTGTTAATTTAAAAGTATAGCAAATATGATGTCAATAAAGACTGAGCACAATGTCAGTTGAATAAGGCTCCCGGAAGGCATACACCTTGGCCACACCATAGGACTTATTTTCATATTTGTCTTAAATTAGAAGTATAGTATGACAGGTGCTGAATTGCAGGTCCAGTTTCAATGAATCCATCACTGTTCTGTTTACATAACAACCCTGTTCAATTGCAGTATTTGCTGCCCACAAACCAGTATGTGATAAAACTTCAGCTGCCCATTACATCTATTAAAGAACTCACTGAGGAACATACGGAGCAGGTGCAGGAAAGCCTTCTCTGCTATCCGCTCCAGAATCCTTTCTCCCCTGTCGATTCCCTGGATGTTCTGGCAGTTGTGGTCTCTTTGGATCTCTTAAGTAGTTGTTAAAATATTCAACCTGGAACACAGAGGTGAATTAAAAATTCCTCTATAGAAATAAGAATACAGCTGAAAGATTGCCAGGTGTTACACAAATCCAGAGAGAACATGATAATGCTATAATAACATCTCATAATAAAGGTCGCTTATATTTATTATTACAGTACATGATTTCCTTAACAAAAAATTCGTATTTCTTAACAGAATGGGATGTCTTCAGTGAGTAACAAAAGTTTCACAATTGTCCAAAACCCTGTTTCAATGACAATCACAAATAATCTGAAACAGGATTACTTGAACAGGAAACCAAAAGAATTCTCAGGTGTCATGTTGAGAACAAACATAAATAATAAACAGTAAGAAAGATTGAAATGCTGACCAACCGGTCTACATGATAATCAGATAGAGTTTTTGCTGAACAACAGTGGTTCAGAGCTTGATGAACAAATGTGCTCAAGGTGAAGCTCCTGATGTTGATGCTGTATCAGAGATCCCTCTGTCTCAAGCTATCAATCTGCCTCTTTCATATGGGCATGGATAGATGATGACAGTACAGCTCCACAGCCTCCAGTTTCTGAAGAATCATGCCAAATTCAAATTGACCAGAACCTGTTTGTGTTTGATTATTTCACCAACTTTTTTGATGAAGAACAAAGAGAGATAAAGCTATAAGTGGATTACTGTGAAACTCTGAGAACTGAAGATTTTTGATGTGGTTTTACATTTGTGCTTTGTTAGTAAACTGAAAATGACTGATTATTTGTCCACAAATTCTCTACTGCAGACGTTCTCTGCAGAGAAGTGTTAACCAAGAGATTGTTTTCTGTCAATTTGTGAATGTTTCACCTCATAGATAATGTGACTTTTTATTAAAAATATCAAGATGGGCACAACCATATTCACAAAGTGAGACCAATCTTTTCATACATTCATGACAAAAAGCAAAACGACATGCAAACCGAGAGAAAATCTCCCTATAGGTGAAAGAATTTCCCTTTTTTTGTGGCAAACTAGTTTCAAAGATGATAAAAAACATAAGCCAAACAAATAAGACATAAAATTTTTTATGTTATGTGAAAGTGATGGTAGATAAATTATGAAATGTGAAATATATTCTGGTAGTGAGGGAAATGCTAATAAAAGCACTTTGCGAGTAGTAAACAGGCAAGAGTGAAATTTCCTATGGTAAAGGCCATATTCTATACATGGATCACTTTTACCTAGCCGTGATCTACTCTAGCTTTTATGGAAAAGCAAAACTAAGGCAGTGGGTTCAGTTATAAAAACAGAAAAGTAGTAGCTAAAAATGTAGTAGCCCACATGCTTACAAAATAAACTTTCGTTTGTTGTTTGTGAAATGGAAAAATACCAAGGCTGTATTTATGACTGCTGACTGCATCCAATATCAGTGTCACAACAAAGTTACGAATGATAGAACCACAGTGACCAACTAATGGGCTACTACTAATTTGAGAGGAGGCAAATACAGTGGTTGATGAAAGTTAGTTGGTTTTTATGAAGATGGTTGTAAATTCGTATATTTTATATAAAAGTACAGACCTACTAATAAACAGATTGTTTAGTTCATTACTGAATTAGCAGAGACTATACTGAACAAAGGTCGACTACTTGAATATACTTTCACTCAAAACAGTTCATCTGTATATAGAATCAGTGGAAGACTCCCAGAACTGATAAGTGCTTCAAAATGTCAAAATAACCTCCAAGGAGATATCAAGTTTGCACAGAAAGTGACAAGAAGAGATATAAGGTACTATTGTGAAGAATGTGATGTATGAGTAAGTTTTCCAGAAAACAGGGCCAAACATTACGAAGTAATTTTAAATAAAGAAAACCACATTTTCGAACAATTTCATTTTTTATACAAACAAATTCTAAACTGATCGTTCTGTACAAAAGTAAAGGATGAAAAAGCTTTTGTTGTTGTGAAAACACATACAAAGAAATAGTCACTGGTGTAAGTCGATGTTTCTTTGCAGCATTTCATAGAAAAATTGCCCCCCTTTCAAATGCAATAAAATAATAAAGATCTGTACAGTAGAGTCTGCTGCACAAAATTAAAAAAACCTGAAAACGTACAGCATCAGCCAGCTGAATGGCACACTAGCCACGCAACCATAAAAGTGTTAAGCAGACCACTGTAATAATTCGGTTGCCCAGTTCTCAGGAGAACATTATAAGAAAATTTCACAGAATTACAAGGAAGCTGAACTTTCATATGGCAAAGAAATTTTGTTGTATGAAAACTACTGGCTACTTTTTTTACCAAAACAACTGAAAAACATACATTTAACTAGCACAGTCTCAGGCGTGCTCTCACATAATTCTACAATTTATTAAATTTTAAAACGCTGCTTGACTAATTTTCTTCTAAGTCTCCACCACATTTAAAAAAAAATTATAACCAAGAAAATATAATGAGCAAAAATTACCTCCTTCTTCACTTCTTCAACTTTTTCTGCGTGCTTGTTGAAAATGTGCTTCCTAACAAATTCTGGTCCTTTAAACTTTTTACCGGACAGCGGACATAACCATTTATCTTTGGCTAATTCTTGAGTATTTGCCTGTATAAATTTCTCAACTTCACTGGTATACAATTAAGGAAGAGATACAGGAGTACACATGAATACAATAGAGATGCTACAAATGATAACAGTATAAGGAAAAACCAAGCAGTGTGTATTTCAGTTCATCACAATAAATTTATTAACTCTGTTACTTGCTCTAACTTAATTTATTTGTGTGTAAATCTGAAGGGAAAGAGAACTGTTTACACTGAATTAGGTGTACCAAACTGATGGTTGACAGAGGCAACCGAGAGCAATGTCAACAATGAATAATAGCTGAGGAACAATACTTACTAATAAGGTCTGCATTAATTTATAAAGTAGGTATTATACCTGGATCAGAATACCAAAGTGATTAATGTGATTAACAGTGAAACACAATTGAAAGTGGAAGGGGCAATGCGACAGGTCACTGCTACATGTGCACGAAAATGGCTGCTGCAGCAAGAGCTATGCAATGCTTTACTGGATTTAACTTCACACTCCTTGTTAATATGCACTATTGAATGCACCTGGCAGTACTGTAATAACTAACTTTCCAAGTTCATTTTTTGATCAAAGTTTGGTGTGGCATGATCAATAATACATTGACAGGTTCAGTCATTTTAGAAGACCGAATGACGAGGCAAAATTACTTGCATTTATAGGAAAATTTATTTACTGAACAGCTTGAGGAAGTTCCTTTGGCCATGCAGACTGCAATGTACTTTCTGCATGATGGAGCCCCTCCGCATGTTGCCAGATGTGAGGTAACATCTCAATAGCACTTAGCACAATGACTGGACTGGTCATTGTAGGACAATTAACTGGTGACCAAGACCATCAGACCTTACACTGTTAAGATTTTTGTTTTAGGGGCTGGACGAAGTCTGCGTAGTAGAAATGAAAGGTGAATATGTGTGATTAACTGCAAGATTACATCATAGACACAATTAAGGAAATGAACATTAAGGAATGTACACAGGCATTCATACAAGCAAACATCTTCTCCCAAGAGTGCACAAATGTACTGAAGCGATGGTAGGATATTCAAACAATTATTCTGAACTGCACAACAGCTGTAATGTGAGGTGTACAACAATTCCTAGACATGAATGTCTTAAAAATACATGTTTTTCAATTGATACCTTGTAAAATGCATGGCTGCCAACTATTATGTTTGGTCACTTTAGTTACAGAACTATGGGAAGTTACTAAAAAATCACAAAAAATGACATTTTACAATTTGATGTTTTAAAAAAGTGGAAAAGGTACTGTTTAAATTTCACTACTCATATGATTTTGAAATGTTTTACAGATTGTAATAATTTACTTTCCAAGTACGTAATAAACTGCCTATGAATGATTTTGTTGCCACGGCTTACCAAAATGGGTTATGTTGAGAGATGATGAAAATTTTTCCTTCTCTGCATTTCAGTTTAAAGGACACAAAGAAAATTGCTTTCCAACCAAATGACATCACAAATTTCAAGGCATTTGTCTGTAAGCTGTAGTGGTTCTTCTAACCAGGTGACACCAAAAGGTGCGCAGTTCACCTATTTATCCCTTCTTAATAACATGCACCACACTGACACTTTTATAGTAATGGCCACGTCCTTTAATTTTTTTACAACTGTCCCGGGAGTTAATTATTATAGACCAATGAAATTTTCAGTAATTTTATGACATTATCTGCATACAATGGTTTTATTCATAGTTTTAGGAATCAAAAACACTATGTTTATAGTATTAGTTGCTAAGAATTTATTTTGTTGTTTTGTCAAAAATGCGATGAATAACACTTTTTTTGTTCCTTCAGCTATTGTAAACAGTTCAAATAAAGACAAACCTCACACAAACGACAATACGAAATTAAACAGTGTAAATGATATTTAGAGTAAAGAAAAATGGGTAGAAGCTTTGTAGGTGTTCCAAGTACCAGTAAACATGGATTTACTTATCCCGTCAATTGTAGTAAGAAGTGGTCTTTTTTGCGTGTGTTAAACACACAAGATACGTCACACAAATGTGCCAGTAATATTTTAAATAATGACATTAATGTCTGGGGTTTCTAGGCTCGAAAGTCTTCTAAGTGGCTAGTCCTCTCAATGTGTTGAGTTTTAAATGAGAGTCAAATGCTCTGTGATTTAACAAATTCATTGAACATTCACTCAGATAACATAATCTTGCGTAAAAGGAAATTTAATTTGGAACTAATGCTTTTCAAAGCACCATTCACAATATTTTCCCACGGCCTGTTAGAAATGCTTTGTTTCAGCATGTCAGAGTGCCAGAACACAGGCACTACTGCGCATGGCCAGCTACAATGACGGAGGAAGCGCATATGTTCATACATATTTGGGATTAAGAGATCTTACAAGATGTCATAAAAGAACTAGGATGCTCCAAGAGCAATGGAATTTCCTACACCATACTAAAATGCACAATTCAGCTTAAAATGCACATGCATATGTCCAGATTCACAATTAAGTAAGCCCCAACCTGATATTAAGATTTCAGTGTGGTTTTCGGGATGCAAATTTTCTTGGAGTACCAGTACTGTATAATCTCATGCTTGGTTCTTCATTATGGCATACTGCCACAAGTGCCAGGTACACTTGAAATTCAGTGAACAGTCGAAACTAGACAATATTGCGGGATGAAACACTTTGTTTCTAATAAATTTACTGCCTCTGGGGAAAAAATTAATAAAAGCCACATTTATTTAGCAAACTGACAAAAATAACTTCACTGTTCTACAATGTGATTGACTACCAACAACATGGAAATAAATTAAAATCAGAAAACTGAAACTAATAACAAATGTTAGCCTTCCATAATTATGTGAAGGTATTTTATTCACTTGATAGCTCCCAACCAAAGAAATCTGTTATGTTTTCATTCGATATGAGAAGTGTAAACAAAAAGGAAACAGCAAAATCACTAAATGGAAACACGGCTTACGTGGACACTAACCCCCTCCCCACTACAACCCAGATAGCTATGTGAATGTGGCAATCTGGCAGCTTTGGCTTGCCAGAAAATTTTTTCTGGGTAGCATCTGGCTGCTTGTTGCCACTGCTGATACAGCTAACAGCCCCACTTCAAGTAGCCGGAAGCAGGAGAAGGTACTGCCCATACACAAATAAACTGCACGTGTGAGAGCCCATGGGCAACTGCTCAAACGAACTTAATGTAAACAGTTGTGACATTACGCTCGTTGGCAGCAGTTTATTGTTATGAAGTATTGCATAGCCTTCACCCTAAAGCCTTTGAAGCATTTTCCTGTTTATTAGTTCTTACCAGTCAAAATTACAAAAATTAACTGAAGGCTAAAATATTGAAAATTTTCCGGAATTCTAAAAAATTCCCACATTTCTCCTGGATGTCCCAGGCCCTATACACCAGGTAGCATCACTGATATTAAAGTTGTTAAGTGTCCAATTACCCATTATTTACTTTAAAGATAAACAGAGAAAGATGTGCACCACAATATTACTCTTTTGGAATCAAGTTTAAACACTGATGAGGGAATTTTTAATCTCTTGAGTGAGAAACTGCTAGGAGAAGGAATTTCTTGGAAAAATTGCATTTCATTGCAAATGTACAACGATGGGGCATATAAAAGGAGTCATTTCAGAAAGTTCAACAACATACAAGAATACGAACCTGTTCCTGCCTCTTGCTTCATTTAGCTCCATAAACAGGTGTGAAAAGCCTTGAATATTTTGATGTTGAAAGATTTTGAAATGGACATTTACTGCTTTTGCCAACAAAGCTCAAAAAAGTCTACTTTTTAAACTTTTTCAAAATACATATAGCAATAAACCCCATAAAATACTGAAGTATGTTTGTACAAGATGACTCTCTTCACTCCAATCAACAGAAAGAATAATTGAACAATGGGAACCTCTGGTAAAATTTTTCAGTGAGAAATCTTCAAACAATATAAACAACTCTCACTTCCGTAGAGTACAGCCTATTCTAAATAATCCAGTTACTAAACTCTAAATTCTTTTCTTGCTTAACACTCTTTTGTTATTTACCAAAGCAAATGCATCCCTTCCAAAAGAAGAGCCAGTAATTCATAAACTTCATAGCACACTAGTTAGTAGTTAACTGATTTACATATTTGATTGTGGGATTTATCAAACCTTCCGCAGTACCTACTTCTGGTTATCAGCTGGAACTAAAACTTCAAACAAATAAATATTACACATGAGATGAACATATTGTCATTGGTGTAGACACTAGAAGCTACATTCGCCATACCAAGTTTCGAAAATCTGTTATAAAGATATCAGATCTTTTAGTTACACCAAAGAAAAATTTTCAATAGATGATGACTTCTTAGAAAAACATTGAAGTCACAGTCATTGAATCTAGACAAAGTAAATCTTTTTCATAAGTTGTCAAGTTGAATAAGCTATTTCCTGACATCCTAAATGATTACAGAAAAAAGAAACATTAGAATTGGGGTTTCCAAGATTCCAATTTGATGACTTTCGAACAGTGGAAGAAGAGAGGGCTGATATTGCATGAGGTAAAATATCTGCTACATTCAATGCATTATATATTGAAAAGAGTGTCACCGACCAAACTTACATTTGCATCACTGATTGTTCCTCCCAGTACTGCTACCTGTGAGACTGCTTTGGAGATCAGCAAAATGAACAATTTGTTTTCAGGAAGAGCATGTTACCAAAATAATTCCCCAAAGGATCAGATTAGTGCTGTGAAGAGTGCAACAAGATTATCACTCGAGACAAACAAAGAGGATACAGTTGATGGGAAAGGGTTGTGAATATAAATAATTTAAGACAGGCCTCTCATTTAATTCGGTAAGTAAATTTTGTTCTCATATTTTCCCTCACTTTCATTAATATTTTGTAGTACGTATGTTTACTGATTTTGCAATATTTGAAAATTATAGTAATGTTTCTAAAGCAACCTTGATTTTTACTAATTTTTAGCCTTTTTCACTTTAAATGATTTTTCCATTTGCATGTTTTAATTCCTGGAAAATCATCTTTATTTAGTCAGAAAGTATCTGAAATACAGTGTTTTGAAAGCCTAATCAGATTTGTAATTTTTAAAATTTTGTGACCCCCTCGTCAACAGACGAAGTTGGCCTGCACGCTTTTGTGCTGTACATGTTCCTTCACGTTTCCACCTCACTATCACATTGGAAACAGTGGACCTAGGGGTGTTTAGGAGTGTGAAAATCTCACGTACAGACTTTTGGCACCCTATCACCTGACCATGTTCGAAGTCTGTGAGTTCCGCAGAGCACCCTATTCTGTGCTCTCATGATGTCTAATGACTACTGAGGTCGCTGATATGGAGTACTTGGCAGTAGGTGGCACCACAGTGCACCTAATATGAAAATGGTATGTTTTTGGGAGTCCAGACCATCACACAGGAATTCCAAACTGCATCAGGATCCACTGCAAGTACAATGACAGTTAGGCGAGAGGTGAGAAAACTTGGATTTCATGGTCGTGCGGCTGCTCATAAGCTGGATGGCGACTGCATCTTTCAACAAGATCGAGCATCTGTTCATAGTACAAGTCCTATGGTGGAGACGTTACACGACAGTAACATCCCTGTAATGGACTGGCCTGCACAGAGTTCTGACCTGAATCCTACAGAACACGTTTGGGATGTTTTGAAATACACACTTCGTGCCAGGCCTCAACAAACGACATCGATACCTCTCTCAGCACAGCACACCGTGAAGATTGGGCTGCCATTCCCCAAGAAACCTTACAGAACCTGACTGAACACGTCTGCGAGAGTGGAAGCTGTCATCAAGGCTGAGGGTGGGCCAACACCATAGTGAATTCCAGCATTACCAATGGAGGGCGCAATAAACTTTTAAGTCATTTTCAACCAGGTGTCCGGATACTTTTGATCACATAGTGTAGAGGTGCTGTGAAGGTGACAAGGAATTAGGCTGTCGATTTGTTGATCGCAGTAGGGCTGAGTTGATGTTTATGGATGTGTTAGTTACAGGACAATTTCAATTGTAGTGAGAACTCTTTATGGTAATGTGTTTGTGCTTGTGCAACTTGCAAAATATTTGTAACAAGGAAGAATATGAGTGCTACTGCTCATCGTTCCACTTGTAACAACTTAAACTCTCCTCTCAGGTTCCTGCCTTAGCATGCACTCACTCAGATATCACCACATATTTGGAAACGGAGTTCTAAATATTTAAGAGAACAAAAAAGTATGAATTTTACTGCTGCTCATTTAAGTTTCAGCAGTTAAAAGTGTCCTCTGTGACTTGTGCCTAACCACACACTCAGAAACCGCCACAAATTCGGATACAAACAGTGAAGTATTTGTAACAAGGAAGAATATAAATTTTACTGCTACGAGTGAAACAAGCAGCAATATACGCCATCCTCTTCGGTTCCTGCCTAACGACACACTCGGAAATCACCACCTATTCGGAAATAAACAGCCAAATATTTGTTCATTCCTTTGTTCTCTTATCACATGGAAATGTTAAGTAACATCAAATATAGCAGAATATAACTGCATTACATTCATGATAATGATCCAGAATATGTTAAAACACTAGGATGGTAAGGTGTGGAGGGGGGGGGGATAGTAGCAAGTAGCAGAATGCGATGCGAATCTTCTACCTCTGACACAGTAAACCACCATGTTACACGTTACATTATGGCTTAAATACATAAATTTTGTCTCATGCCTCGTTTATCATAATACATTTTGACGCCTTACAGCTTTGATGCTTTATTAACCGACATTTAATAAAAAGTGTGACATGTTTGTGGGGCATTTTCAACGCGCCTTCACATGGGTCGTTTTGCAACTGCTCACTAAAATCAATAGTCAAAAGCCCACTAGTGACGCCACAACTTGATGAAGCAGTGTGAAGTCTACTTGATCCCACTTCTGACCACTCAGCACAATTAACAAGGAAAAGTTTATAAGCAAACACTACAGGTTACTCTTGCTTGCATCACCAGAGTACACTGCACTGCCACTGGCTACAGAAGGAAAATACACACACCCACATGTTGAGATCCTAAGGTCTTCTGCAGTACTTCACAGTTTTTGGTTCAATTCACCACGTTCATCAACTTTTGCTGTTTTCCTGGGTGAGCACAAAGAAAAGACCTCTCCCATGTTTTGTAGTTGTAGCATGTAGGAAAATAACTCGACTGACATGTACCGAACTACTAATTTAAATTTTTTGATGAGCTTTCACTTGCTGTAATACACCTGTAACTATTTAAGAATTAATGAAATTCATTACCACTAATTGTTGTACAAATATTGTATTCTATATTTAATTTCCTTCCCTTGTACGGAGTTTATACAACATATTGGACAGGATTACGGTTTTTGATCATGTATGCCAATTACATATGTTTTTGCTCGTATTTTGTGGGTTTTAAAATTTTTCTCAATTCTGCATTTTCCTCAACTTAGCATTTTTTACGTCTGGACCATACGAAAATGTAAAATAGGGGTTTCCCTGTATGTAAGCGTATAGCATGCGCGTACATATGTAACGATGTATTAGTACAGTTAAAACTACATTATTACAGGTATATACTGAGCATTTTCACTTTTTGTAGGGGCTGCTGGGAGTATAGGAATCTAAATAATTCTGATGACTTTACGGCCACTACTGACTCGTTTCTAGTTAGCTGTAACTTAAGCTAGCAAAAAATGACAAAGCTCCAGTACATATGTTGTAGATGGGCAATTTGCTATGAACTAAGCTGCTGTTGTACACAAGGAGAAAGCTTAAATTTGTTCCCATCCCAAAGGCTGATTTGAACATTGCAGTGCTTTTTTAGGCATAATCCTACTGGAAATGGTCTGCCCCTTTTTTCTGCCACCTTTTGCTACAGCGTAACTTAAAACTATAGTAAAACTTAGTATTTTTTTCATATTAATAAATCATTATCAGAGGTAATAAGTAATAAAATGTATCCTAGAACCAACTGTGGGCCAAACTCTGGGCCTTGGATTTAGTAGCATGACATTTATTCATTGAGCTACCACGCCAGTTACTTTATACAAACAACTAATTTCATGTAAGTCAGTTGAGTGGTAGCTTTATTGCAGCAGTGCACTGAAGTGCACCATTGAGTACACTGTGCTGCTAGTGAGTTGACACAGCTTGTCATAAGAAGCAACTTATTTTGAATAGCCTCTGTGCTCTTTGGTTTAAACTCCTAAATTTTGTGCTTGTTTGTGTGTTTATTAGGCACAGTTCCGCTTTTTAATAACTGTCCAGAGTACGTTTTGCTGTCTTTAGTATGGATAGGGAGTGTGATTGCTGTGTTCAGATGCTAGCTGAGTTGTGAGTTGGTGATACTTCACTCACAGCTCCAGGCAATGCTGGCTTCGGTAATGCAGCTTGAGGGCTGTTGCCAATGGGCATTGTTGTGGCAGGCCAGACGTGAGGATCTGATGAACGCCCCAAATGTCCATCTACATCTACATCTACATCTATACTCCGCGAGCCACCTTACGGTGTGTGGCGGAGGGTACTTATTGTACCACTATCTGATCCCCCCTTCCCTGTTCCATTCACGAATTGTGCGTGGGAAGAACGACTGCTTGTAAGTCTCCGTATTTGCTCTAATTTCTCGGATCTTTTCGTTGTGATCATTACGCGAGATATATGTGGGCGGTAGTAATATGTTGCCCATCTCTTCCCGGAATGTGCTCTCTCGTAATTTCGATAATAAACCTCTCCGTATTGCGTAACGCCTTTCTTGAAGTGTCCGCCACTGGAGCTTGTTCAGCATCTCCGTAACGCTCTCGCGCTGACTAAATGTCCCCATGACGAATCGCGCTGCTTTTCGCTGGATCATGTCTATCTCTTCTATTAATCCAACCTGGTAAGGGTCCCATACTGATGAGCAATACTCAAGAATCGGACGAACAAGCGTTTTGTAAGCTACTTCTTTCGTCGATGAGTCACATTTTCTTAGAATTCTTCCTATGAATCTCAACCTGGCGCCTGCTTTTCCCACTATTTGTTTTATGTGATCATTCCACTTCAGATCGCTCCGGATAGTAACTCCTAAGTATTTTACGGTCGTTACCGCTTCCAATGATTTTTACCACCTATGGCATAATCGTACTGGAATGGATTTCTGCCCCTATGTATGCGCATTATATTACATTTATCTACGTTTAGGGAAAGCTGCCAGCTGTCGCACCATGCATTAATCCTCTGCAGGTCTTCCTGGAGTACGTACGAGTCTTCTGATGTTGCTACTTTCTTGTAGACAACCGTGTCATCTGCAAATAGCCTCACGGAGCTACCGATGTTGTCAACTAAGTCATTTATGTATACTGTAAACAATAAAGGTCCTATCACGCTTCCTTGCGGTACTCCCGAAATTACCTCTACATCTGCAGATTTTGAACCGTTAAGAATGACATGTTGTGTTCTTCCTTCTAGGAAATCCTGAATCCAATCACAAACCTGGTCCGATATTCCGTAAGCTCGTATTTTTTTCACTAAACGTAAGTGCGGAACCGTATCAAATGCCTTCCTGAAGTCCAGGAATACGGCATCAATCTGCTCGCCAGTGTCTACGGCACTGTGAATTTCTTGGGCAAATAGGGCGAGCTGAGTTTCACATGATCTCCGTTTGCGGAATCCATGTTGGTTATGATGAAGGAGATTTGTATTATCTAAGAACGTCATAATACGAGAACACAAAACATGTTCCATTATTCTACAACAGATTGACGTAAGCGAAATAGGCCTATAATTATTCGCATCTGATTTATGACCCTTCTTGAAAATGGGAACGACCTGCGCTTTCTTCCAGTCGCTAGGTACTTTACATTCTTCCAGCGATCTACGATAAATTGCTGATAGAAAGGGGGCAAGTTCTTTAGCATAATCACTGTAGAATCTTAAGGGTATCTCGTCTGGTCCGGATGCTTTTCCGCTACTAAGTGATAGCAGTTGTTTTTCAATTCCGATATCGTTTATTTCAATATTTTCCATTTTGGCGTCCGTGCGACGGCTGAAGTCAGGGACCGTGTTACGATTTTCCGCAGTGAAACAGTTTCGGAACACTGAATTCAGTATTTCTGCCTTTCTTCGGTCGTCCTCTGTTTCGGTGCCATCGTGGTCAACGAGTGACTGAATAGGGGATTTAGATCCGCTTACCGATTTTACATATGACCAAAACTTTTTAGGGTTCTTGTTTAGATTGTTTGCCAATGTTTTATGTTCGAATTCGTTGAATGCTTCTCTCATTGCTCTCTTTACGCTCTTTTTCGCTTCGTTCAGCTTTTCCTTATCAGCTATGATTCGACTACTCTTAAACCTATGATGAAGCTTTCTTTGTTTCCGTAGTACCTTTCGTACATGATTGTTATACCACGGTGGATCTTTCCCCTCGCTTTGGACCTTAGTCGGTACGAACTTATCTAAGGCGTACTGGACGATGTTTCTGAATTTTTTCCATTTTTGTTCCACATCCTCTTCCTCAGAAATGAACGTTTGATGGTGGTCACTCAGATATTCTGCGATTTGTGCCCTATCACTCTTGTTAAGCAAATATATTTTCCTTCCTTTCTTGGCATTTCTTATTACACTTGTAGTCATTGATGCAACCACTGACTTATGATCACTGATACCCTCTTCTACATTCACGGAGTCGAAAAGTTCCGGTCTATTTGTTGCTATGAGGTCTAAAACGTTAGCTTCACGAGTTGGTTCTCTAACTATCTGCTCGAAGTAATTCTCGGACAAGGCAGTCAGGATAATGTCACAAGAGTCTCTGTCCCTGGCTCCAGTTCTGATTGTGTGACTATCCCATTCTATACCTGGTAGATTGAAGTCTCCCCCTATTACAATAGTATGATCACGAAACTTCTTCACGACGTTCTGCAGGTTCTCTCTGAGGCACTCAACTACTACGGTTGCTGATGCAGGTGGTCTATAGAAGCATCCGACTATCATATCTGACCCACCTTTGATACTTAGCTTAACCCAGATTATTTCACATTCGCATTCGCTAATAACTTCACTGGATATTATTGAATTCTTTACTGCTATAAATACTCCTCCACCATTGGCGTTTATCCTATCCTTGCGGTATATATTCCATTCTGTGTCTAGGATTTCGTTACTGTTCACTTCCGGTTTTAACCAACTTTCCGTTCCTAATACTATATGCGCACTATTTCCTTCAATAAGAGATACTAATTCAGGAACCTTGCCCTGGATACTCCTGCAGTTTACCAATATTACGTTAACTTTTCCTGTTTTTGGTCTCTGAGGACGGACGTTCTTTATCAACGATGATAATGTCCTCTCTGGTAAGCCGTCAGGTATTTTATCGTTTCGCCCAAGGGGGGGTCCCTCTAACCTAAAAAACCCCCGTGTGCACGCCACACGTACTCTGCTACCCTAGTAGCTGCTTCCGGTGTGTAGTGCACGCCTGACCTGTCTAGGGGGGCCCTACAGTTCTCCACCCAATAACGGAGGTCGATGAATTTGCAACCATTATAGTCGCAGAGTCGTCTGAGCCTCTGGTTTAGACCCTCCACACGGCTCCAAACCAGAGGACCGCGATCGACTCTGGGCACTATGCTGCAGATATTAAGCTCAGCTTGCACTCCGCGTGCGATGCTGGTTGTCTTCACCAAATCAGCCAGCCGCCGGAAGGAACCAAGGATGGCCTCAGAACCCAAGCGGCAGGCGTCATTCGTTCCGACATGTGCTACTATCTGCAGCCGGTCACACCCAGTGCGTTCAATAGCTGCCGGAAGGGCCTCCTCCACATTGCGGACGAGACCCCCCGGCAAGCACACCGAGTGCACACTGGCATTCTTCCCCGACCTACCCGCTATTTTCCTGAGGGGCTCCATAACCCGCCTAACGTTGGAGCTCCCTATAACTAATAGGCCCGCCCTCTGTGACTGTCGGGACCTTGCCGGAGAATCGGCCACTGGCCCAACAGGCGAGGCATCCTGTGGTGGCTCGGAAACGATGTCATCACCACTAGGAAGCACCCCGTACCTGTTGGAAAGGGGTAAGGCAGCTGCCACGCGGCCAGATCCCACCTTCGTCTTTCGGCCAGGCACGCGCGAGCCCACCACTGTCCGCCATTCACCCTGGAGTGATGGCTGACCGGTAAGATGCTCACTGCCGGAAGACGCAGCGACATCAGGGGTTCCATGTGACTCCAAGGCCACCGAAGTAGGCATAGGTCTCACCACAGTTGCCCCAACGCCACTACGAGCCGACGCCTGCGCCTCGAGCTCGATGAGCCTAACAGACAAAGCCTCCACCTGCCCCCGAAGAGTGGCCAATTCTCCTTGCGTCCGCTCACAACAACCACAGTCCCTACACATGACTATGTTTACCCTACTCTATACGATGACAAATTCCCAAGATAATCTTCTGATGAGCTACTCTGATAATCAAGAAACACTCACTGAAATACTCACTGAAATACGAGACGCGAAAACTACGCTAGGTTTTCCCAGAAAAACTATTTAAAAGCTAAGCGCAGCAAATAAGTACAAAAACGCTTTATACAAACAGTACTCGCTGCTGCTGGTGCTCTCGCTCTGGCTGTCACAAGACAACTGCTGATTCAAATGACTAGTGGCTAACGGACGCGAAACAAACAAAAGACGGTTTTAGGGCGCTTTCTGTTCTAAACGATCAAGGAAACACTAAGAAATCTAACACGAAAACTACGTAAAGTTTTATCAAGAACTGTTAGTTACTATGCAGAGCAGATAAACACAAATAGAATCCCTTCCTTAGTGGAAGGTCGTAAACAAAATGCAAAATAAACGCTTTATACAAACAGTACTCGCTGCTGCTGGTGCTCTCGCTCTGGCTGTCACAAGACAATCGATCAGTCCACTATTGTGGCTGCCACATATTGCCCTTTTCGAGGTTGACTCCTCAACCTGGGTCGAGTGGGAGTCATTCCAAGGTGTGGCACGTTGCGAAAAACTTTCGGAGGACCTCCACGATTTGTCTGCCGAATAGGTTTCATGCATTGTCTGTGTCCGACAAACGTCCTGAGTCAGGTGCAGTTGTTTGCCCTTCTTCAGGGGCAACCTCTCAGACCACAATATCTGGGCTGTCTCACAGAGGGTATGATTACTGGTAGTTGGGAGCTCCAATGTTAGGTGTGTAATGGAGCTTCTTAGGGATATGGCTGCCAATGAGGGGAGGTATCCAGTGTGCAGTCAGTATGCATACCAGGAGGAGTCATCCTATGTGCAGAACAGATGGTTCCAGGTGCCTTGAAGAGCACAGATTGCAGCGAATTGAGGGTGGTGGCTCATGTCAGTACCAACAATGTGTGTCCTTGGATCAGAAATGTTTCTATCTGGTTTTGAGTAGTTAGCTGTAGTAATAGAGACTATCAGTCTCGCTTGCAAGATGACGGTGGAGTTCACAATATGTAGCATCATCAAGAGGACTAGTTGCAGCTCTTTGGTACAGAGCTGAGTGTAGGGTCTAAATCAGAGGCTTAAGATGGTTTTGCAACCATGTAAGCTGCAGAGTCCTTGACTTGCTCAACAGGATGGCGAATTTTCACATTCTGGTTACTAGGTCAAGGGTCCACTACACAGATGAAGTGGCTATACAGGTAGCTGGGGATGTGTGGGCGAGACTTGGAATCTTTTTAAGCTAGAGAGGCATCAGCCCACAAAGATGCACGGCACACACAGGATGAGGGTAGATCTGGCAACAATCTTTATTGTACCTGTGAACTGTCATAGTTGTGTTCAGAAAGAATCAGAGCTCCAAGTGCTGACAGAAAGCACTAAAGCTCAAATCGTTACAGGTATGGTTAGCTGGCAAAAGCTAGAGATAAGTTCAGCCGAAATTTTTGCAATGGTCTTAGCCAAGTTCAGAAAGGATATATTAAATACAGTTGGTGGTGGAGTGTTTATTGCTGTCAGAAGTATTTTCCCTTGTTGTGAAACAAGAAGATAGGTCTTGTGAGTTAGTATGGATAGTGGTTATACTTGACAACTGGAATACATTAATAATTGGCTCCTTTTACCGACCCCTCAACTTAGATGACACAGTTCAAATAAAACTTCAGTCTCATTTCAAATAGGTACCCCACTCGTACATTATAGTTGGTAGCAACTTCAATCTAATCTCGATTTGTAGGCAAAAATACATGTTTTAAGCTGGCAACAGGCACAAAACATCGACTGCAATCATCCTGAATGCTTTCTCTGATAACTATTTTGAATATTTAGTGCAGGAGCCCACTCAAAGTGTGAATGGTTGCAGAAACATACTTGACTTGCTAACAACAAATAATCATGAGCAAATTTGGAGAATCAGAACAGATACAGCAATTAATGACCACAAGGTTCTTGTAGCAAGACTAAATACTGTACCATCAAAAACCACCAAAACTAAATATAAAACGTATCTATTTAGAGAAACAGATAAAAATTCTGCCTGCGGCTTTCCCAAGAGAGGTTCTCCACTCCTTCCAATCTATGTAAGTGTGGACCAGATGTGGTTTTTATCCAAAGAAATAGTATCAATGGCAGTTGGAGAGATATATTCCAAATAAATTAATAAGAGTTGGTACTGATCCTCAGTGATGAACAAAAGAGATCAGAAAACTGTTGCAGAACCAACTGGAAAAGAATGCAAAATCCTAAAGATTGGTGTAGTTTTACAGAAGCTCAAATTTAGTGCAATTTTCAATGCAAGATGCTTTAATAGTTTCCACAATGAATGTCTGTCTCAAAATCTGGCAGAAGTCCCTAAGACACTCTGGTTATAAGTAAAGCACACTAGCAGCAAAAAGCAAACAATACATTCACTGCACAATGGCAACGGTAACATTACAGATGGTAGTGCCATTAAAGTAGATGTAATAAACACCCTTTTCTGAAATTCCTTGAGCAAAGGCGATGAAGTAAATATTCTAGAAATCAAATCTTGAAAAACATCAGTAATTTAGACATAGATATCCTCCTCAGTGTAGCAAAGCATCTAAAATCATTTAATAAATGCAAGGCCTCCAGTCCAGGCAGCATACAAATCATGTTCCCTTCAGAGTATGGTGATACAATAGCTCCAGACTTAGGAATCATAGACAAGACGAAGCAGACAAAACGCATGTTTTTCACTACTGATAACTGATGGTGCAGGGTTTATTCAAACATTTGATTTCAAGCAGCCCCACAAAAAAGTCACAGATTGACAGATTGGGTGACAGATTGCCATGCTGTGAAATGACATGTCCTGGGAACATTTGTCGAACTACTTCCATGGATGCTCTCGCAGTGTGAGCTGTGGCACCATCTTGTTGGAACCACACTTTGTCGTTCAATTTCTTTCAAATTCTGGACAAAGAAAGTTGTGTAACACTTCAACATATTGTGCTGATGTCACAGTAACTGTGGTTCCTTCCTCTTCAATAAAGTAAGGTCCTAGAATCCCTATCTTGGAGATAACACACCCAACTGTTACTTTTGGGTTGTGGAGAGGTTTCTGGTGTAGTTCATGTCGGTTCTCCAACACCAGTATTGACAGTTCTGCACATTAACTTAACTACCTAGGTGAAAATGGGCTTCATCACTCATGAATAACAGGACACCTACATTTTTCATAAGAATAGCATCCACCGTACACAAAATTCTCATGCTGCACAAAATCAATTTCACTTAGCTTCTCGACAATCATTATTTTGTACTGGTGAAATCTGAGATCACGATGTAAGATGCAATGAAGTAAATGACATAATACGCCCAATGATATAGCCTGTCGCCTAGTAAACCGAATCAGACTAGCAAAAACTGCCGTTCTCATTCTAGAGTTCAGAATGAATGGGGAATTACGGATCCACTGCTCCTAAATGCATGTCCGACATTATACTTTCGACAGAAAAAACGTTGAATCGTGACAACAGAATCACTGTTTCTAAAGAACTGCTCAAACGTGAACATATGATTCTCTGTTCTCCAATGCTCGATAGTGACAAACTGCATTGTCTCAGCTATCTGCCAACGACCACTCAAGGTCAATACCCTCACCCACACCAAGTACTATTGATTTAAAAAAAAAAAACACACATTCCCTCTGCTCCACACAGTAGAACACCTCACTTGTCGAAAGATCCGTAACTAAACACAGTACAGTAGCACAGGCCATATCAATAGTCAAGAAAGGAAATAGAAGTAATCCACTGAATTACAGACCCGTATCAGTAACGTCTATTTGTAGTAGGATTTTGGAACATAAACTGCATTCCAACATTATGAATCATCTTGAAGAATACAATTTATTGACAAATAGTCAACATAGATTCAGAAGATATCATTCTTGTGAAACACAGCTATCTTTTTATTCTCACAAAGTAATGAGTGCTATCGACAGAGGACGTCAAATTGATTCCACAGTTTTAGATTTTCAGGAGGCTTTTTTAGACCATTGCTCAAAAGAGAGTTCTATTCAAACTGCATGGCTACAGAGTATAGCCTCAGATGTGCAACTGGATTCATGATTTGCTGTCAGAAACGTCACCTAAGTCAAGAAAAGTCATTGAGGAGAGCGTAAAAAGTATCTACTGTTTACCAAGGAAGAGGCCCTATGCTCTTCCCGATCTATATAAATAATTCGAGCGGCTCTCTTAGACTATTTGCAGATGATGCTGCCATGTCTTCTACAGTTGTCAGTTCTTCAAAACCAACAGAAAAATGATTTAGAAAAGATATCTGAATAGTGCAAAAAGTGGTAATTGATTCTAAATAATAAAAAGTATGAAGTAATCCACATGAGTACAAAAATGAAACTGCTAAATTTTGGTTATACAATAAATCTCACAAATCTAAAGGCTGTAAAATCGACTTAATACTTAGTGATTGCAATTATGAATATCTTAAAATTGGAATGATAACACAGACAATGACGTTGAAAACAACTGATTTAGTGGCAGAACACTTAAACAATGTAACAGATCTTCTAAAGAAAGAGACTGCATTCACTACGCCCATCCATCCGTCCTCCTCTGAAGTATTGTTGTGCAGTGTGTGATCCACAGCACATAGGATAGATGGTGGTAGTGGTTGTTAGGATGTTTAAGGGGGACTAAACAGCTAAGGTCATCAGTCCCCCATTCCAAAAACAGGCGAGACATTAAGGCGCGGAGCAGATAAAACCCCTAGGGGAAGGATACTCCTCCCAAGGCCCTAAAAGAACACAAATGCGGTAACGAATACGACAGACACGAAGAGGACAGATGAACACCAGACAGAAAGAAACAGAAGAAAAGAAGATGGCCGGAGACTGGTTGACTGACCACGGCAACAAAAAAGGGAAAGAGTCAGCCAACCGACTACACACTAAAAGCTGCAACCAAATATGAGAGACTCGAGGACAAGAGACACACAAACGGAAAGGTGCAGGACCACTCTAAATGGAACCATAAAAAGGACTAGCACGGATAAAATGTAAAACACTGTCAGCCATGGAGGCATCGTCGCATAAAATCAAAGGCAAGGTGCCCGGGAGATTAAAAGACTGCCGAAGGGTGCGCAGTCGGGGACACTCCAATAAAACGTGGGCGACCGTCAGCCGGGACCCACACCGACACAGGGGGGGATCCTCCTGACGTAAAAGATGGCCGTGCGTCAGGTATGTATGGCCGATGCGGAGCCGACACAGGATGACAGAGTCCCTGCGAGAAGACCGCAGGGAGGAGCGCCACACATCGGTCGTCTCCTTGACAGCCCGCAGTTTATTCTGGGCTGTCATGCCATGCCACTCAACAGACCACACCCCAAGCACCTTATGGCGCAACACCAGCTGCAGGTCGCGAGCTGTGAGGCCGATCTCCAAAGCTGGGGCGTCGATCGCCCCTTTGGCCAGCCTGTCAACACGTTCGTTCCCCGGGATGCCAACGTGACCTGGCGTCCAAACCAAGACCACCGAACGACCAGAGCGGGCAATGGCGGAAACAGACTCCTGAATAGAGGACACCAGAGGAGAAGAGGGATAGCAGCGGTCGATGGCCTGAAGGCTGCTCAGGGAGTCACTGCAGATGACGACGGACCTAGCTGAGCAGAAAAGCACATGCTCAAGAGCGCGCAAGATGGCCACCAGCTCTGCAGTAAAAATACTGCAGCCAGCCAGCAAGGAGCGCTGCTCAACGTCGGCAGTGTGAGCAAAAGCGTAGGCAGTGCGACCATCAACCAGGGCACCATCAGTGTAGACAGTCTCACAGTCCGGAAATGATTCGAGGAGCGCAAGAAAACGGCGACGGAGGGCCACAGGCGGAACCGAGTCCTTAGGTCCCTGTGCCAAATCCAGACGGACGGACGGCTGGGACAAACACCAGGGAGGCGTAGGTGTACGGACCCGGAAGGGAGGCAGAAGAGGGAACGACCCCAGTTCTGACAGCAGGGACTGGACACGGATAGCTACGGAAAGCCCAGACCTAGGTCGCCGTTCGGGCAGATGGAGGACCATGGCAGGGAAAAGCAGGCGACGATTGGGATGGCCTGGCGAGCAATGTACGTGGACAGCATAGTCGGCGAGCAGCCGATGGCGGTGAATCCGCAGCGGGGGAACCCCGGCCTCCACCAGTAGACTATCCACGGGGCTGGTACGAAAAGCGCCAGTTGCAAGCCGAACCCCACAGTGGTGTATGGGGTCTAACATCTTCAACACTGAGGGTGATGCAGACCCATAGGCCGGGCTCCCATAATCAAGCCGGGACTGCACAAGGGCTCTGTACAATCGCAGCAGCGTGCAGCGATCTGCACCCCAAGACGTATGGCTAAGGCAGCGGAGGGCGTTGAGGTGCCGCCAGCATTTTTGCTTCAGCTGAGTAATATGAGGAACCCATGTGAGCCGGGCATCAAACAATAGTCCCAAGAAGCGGCAAGTGTCCACCACTTCAAGCAGGTGGCCGTCAAGGTAAAGTTCAGGATGAGGGTGGACCGTCCGACACCTGCAGAAGTGCATAACTCGAGTCTTGGCTGCAGAGAACTGAAAACCATGAGTCAGAGTCCATGATGCTGCCTTGCGAACGGCGACTTGCAGCCTGCGTTCGGCGACTCCCGTAGTCGTGGAGCTAAATGAGATGCAGAAGTCGTCGGCATACAAAGAAGGAGACACCGACGACCCCACGGCTGCAGCCAGACCATTAATGGCCACTAGAAATAAGGAGACGCTCAACACCGAGTCCTGCGGGACCCCATTTTCCTGTATATAAGATGAACTAGAGGCGGCACCGACTTGCACCCGGAAAGAGCGGCGCAATAAAAAGGTTTGAAGAAAAGCCGGGAGCCGACCACGAAGACCCCACTCATACAACGTGGCGAGGATGTGATGCCTCCATGTGGTGTCATACGCCTTCCGCAGATCGAAAAATACAGCAACGAGATGCTGACGTCGGGCAAAGGCCATACGAATAGCAGATTCCAGCCGCACCAAATTGTCCGTGGCAGACCGGCCCCAACGGAAGCCACCCTGGGATGGAGCGAGGAGACCGCGCGACTCAAGGACCCAACACAAACGCCGCCCCACCATACGTTCGAGCAATTTGCACAAAACGTTGGTGAGGGTAATGGGACGATAGCTGTCCACCGCCTGTGGGTCCGCACCGGGCTTCAAGATGGGGACAATAACACCCTCTCGCCATTGCGACGGGAACACGCCCTCGCTCCAAATGCGATTAAATATCGCGAGAATGTGTCTCTGGCAGTCCCTGGAGAGATGCTTCAGCATCTGTGCGTGGATGCAGTCTGGGCCTGGTGCTGTATCAGGGCAATCGGCGAGGGCAGCGAGGAATTCCCTCTCGCTGAAAGGAACATTGTATGTTTCAGAACGACACGTGTGGAATGAGAACGGCGTCCGCTCGGCTCGCTCCTTTAGAGAGCGAAAGGCGGGGGGATAGGATGCAGTCGCAGAGCTCTGAGCAAAGTGCGCGGCAAGCCGTTCAGCAATGGCGGCAGCGTCTGTGCAGACAGCGCCGTCCAGGGAGAGCCCAGGGACACCCATAGGGGTCTGGTATCCGTAAATCCGCCGGATCCGGGACCACACGAGCGAGGGGGAGACATGGGAGCCCAAGGATGAGACATACCTCTCCCAGCACTCCTGCTTATGCCGTGCAATAAGACGACGGGCGAAGGCACGGAGCCTCTTAAAGGTGATGAGGGTCTCAAGAGACGGGTGCCGCCTATGACGCTGGAGAGCCCGCCGACGGTCCCAAATAGCCTCAGCAACCTCCGGCGACCACCAGGGTACAGCCCTCCTCCGAGGGTGGCCAGAAGAACGGGGGATGGCAGCCTCGGCCGCTGAAATGATGGATGTGGTTAAAACACGCACCACCTCGTCAATGTCACCCTGTGGGGGAGACTCAATGGTTGCAGCAGAAGTAAAAGACGGCCAGTCAGCCCTGTGGAGAGCCCAGCGGGGCAGGCGCCCAGAAGAATGACACTGGGGCAGTGACAAATAGATGGGAAAATGGTCACTACCACACAGGTCAGGATGCACTCTCCAGTGGAGGGATGGGACAAGTCCAGGGCTGCAAATAGAGAGATCGATGGCCGAGAACGAGCCATGGGCCACACTGAAATGCGTGGGAGCACCAGTGTTCAAGAGGCTAAGGTCGAGCTGAGCCAACACATGCTCCACGGCCCGACCGCGGTCATCAGAGACAGTCCCACCCCATAGAGGGTTGTGGGCATTGAAATCGCCCAGCAGCAAAAAAGGTGGCGGCAGTTGGGCTATCAGAGCAGCCAGGACATGCTGCGCGACAGCACCATCAGGTGGAAGGTAAATACTGCAGACGGTAATAGCCTGTGGCGTCCACACCCGAACAGCGACAGCCTCTAAAGCTGTTTGTAGAGGTACAAACTCGCTGTGAAGAGAGTTAAGGACATATATGCAGACGCCACCAGACACCCTTTCATAAACTGCCCGGTTCTTAAAATAACCCCGATAGCCACGGAGGGCGGGGGTTCGCATTGCTGGAAACCAAGTTTCTTGCAGAGCAATGCAAAGGAAAGGATGACGGCTGATAAGTTGGCGGAGCTCAGCTAGATGGTGGAAGAAACCGCTGCAGTTCCACTGGAGGATGGTATTAACCATGGATGGGAAAGGCGTGAAGGGATTGGGGAGGCAGATTACGCCTCCGGGGCCCCTGCTGCTACTGAGTCACCACCTGGACAACAGCTATCTATTGCATCCGAGGGACTGGCGAGATCCATGTCCTCAGTGGACGCCAGAATCTCCACCTCATCCTCAGACGCAGAGCTTGTAGGAAGCGGTGGAATGGGTGCCACCGCAATGTCGGTAGCCTTGGGGAGTTTCTTCTTCTTCTGCTTCTCGCACTGCGCCTTGGGTGGTTCAGGCTGGGAGGGCGTCACTGGGTCAGTCTCAGGGACAGACGATGACCGTGTGTCCCGACGACCAGGGACTGGCGGTTGTTTGAGCCACTTGTGGCTGTCGGCTTTGGAACCGGTCGGAGCGTGCGAAGGGAGGTCCCCAAGGGACCCCTTCCTTACGAGAGTAGCCGAAGAAGTCTTACGCTTCTCCGGCTGGGAAGGGGGGACTGATGTCCCCGATGGTTGGGGGGGGGGGGGGGGTGTTGCTCCTGAAGTAGGTGGAGCAGGAGCAACAGGAGGTTTAGTGCCCCCCACCATCAAGGGGGCAGGTGTGGGACTTCGACTCTGAGAGCTGACTGGAGTGGATGGAATTGTAGAAGGAGTGACAGTTGCGGCATAAGAAGCTGTCATGCGCACTGGATGAAGCCGATCATATTTCCGCTTCGCCTCAGTGTACGTCAGGCGGTCGAGAGTCTTGATTTCCATGATCTTCCGCTCCTTCTGCAGAATCGGACAGTCTGGCGAGCAAGGCGGATGGTGCGCACCACAGTTCACACAGATTGGAGGCGGCGCACAGGGATGATGAGGATGGGAAGGTCGACCGCAATCGCGACAGACGAGGTCGGAAGCACAGTGTGAAGACATGTGGCCGAACTTCCAACACTTGAAGCACCGCATCGGGGGAGGGATATACGGCTTGACATCACAACGGTACACCATCACCTTGACCTTCTCAGGTAACGTGTCACCCTCTAAGGCCAAGATGAAGGCACCGGTGGCAACTTGACGATCCCTCGGACCCCGGTGGACGCGCCGGACGAAATGGACACCTCGGCGCTCCAAGTTGGCGCGCAGCTCGTCATCGGACTGTAAAAGGAGATCGCGGTGAAAAATAATTCCCTGGACCATATTTAAGCTGTTATGTGGGGTGATAGTAACAGACACATCCCCCAACTTCGTACAAGCCAGCAAGGCTGGTGACTGGGCAGAGGATGCCGTTTTTATCAACACCGATCCAGACCGCATCTTGGACAAGCCCTCCACCTCCCCGAACTTGTCCTCTAAATGTTCGACAAAGAACTGAGGCTTCACAGACACAAACGAGTCCCCGTCAGCTCTGGTACAGACGAGATACCGCGGCGAGTATCTTTCGCTCTCATTCACAGCCTTTCGTTCCTCCCATGGTGTGGCCAGGGAGGGGAACGATTTGGGGTCATACACATTAGCCTTAAAGTGAGCTTTGGAACGCTTAGAGACTGCTGACGGCTGGCCGCCAGCGAGAGATGATGTACCACGCTTCATTGCGGGTCATCCGCCCTGATGCCACCTACTCCGACCAAGGGCCCTCCCCACGGGCGCCACCCAGCCACAGCAAAGGCCACCTGGCAGGATGGCCATTGCCAGGAGTCCCGATGCCCCAGGGAGATGGGCACCTACTCCTTGGCATACGTGGGGAGTTAACGGCGCAGGCATCAGTAGAGCGATCCCTGTGTTGTCAGGGGGCTACAACCAAGAGGGTACATGGCGGCCCCACCACAACGGACTGGCTACCGTGCTGGATGTTAGGTGACATGTGGTCCATGGGCGTCGTCAGTGCAGAAAATGGCCCTGCACAGTGCTTGGCAGAAAGTGCATGCAGGAGCGTATCCACGCCCAAGCGATGGAGAGTGGGCAGGACTGCAATGCAACGACGAATAAGATGGCGAAAGTTCTCAACACAACATGGACACAATGCACCAAGTAAGGCGCCCTTCCCCAATCGGCTCGCTCTTTGGAAAAATTTTGAGATATGGAGGTCAAACCTGACAGGGGACCATCACATAAGGCCGAAACGTTTGAGACTCCTTTTAGTCGCCTCTTACGACAGGCAGGAATACCACGGGCCTATTCTAACCCCCGAACCCGCAGAGGGAGAGATAGATGGGAAACACGCAAATTGTTCATAGAAGGGCAGCTCAATTTGTATTATCGCAAAATAGGGGGCGAGTGCCACAGGTATGATACAGGAATTGGGGCAATCATTAAAACAAAAGACATTTTTGTTGTGGCAGGATCTCCATGTAGAACTTGAATCACCAATTTTCTCCTTAAAATGTTTAAATATTTTGTTGGGCCCACCTACATAGGGAAAAGTTGCCATTATCATAAAATAAGAGAAAGCAGAATTCACATGGAAAGAGTTAAGTGATCTTTTTTCTCCACATGCTGTTTGAGAGTGGAATGTTGGAGAGGTTGTCTTGAAGTTGGTTTGATGAACTGTCTGCCAGGTATTTAACTGTGAACTGCAGAGTACTCATGTAGCTATAGATGGGAAAAGAAGGTAATGCAAAATATACTACAAATGAATTTTTCCCAAAACAAGAAAAAGATCACTTCTTTCTTCTCATCATAACATCTAAATTCAACAATGATGGACTGCTTACAAAAAGTCAATGACAATGACAAAATCAAAATGAGAAAGGATACATGTCAGGATCTTTATGCCCAAGTTTGTTATATTCTTCATCCGAAATCAGCGTGATTGGCTGGAGGAATGATGCAATTTTCTGTTCAAATGTACGGCAATAATCACTCAGCTCCTGTGGTGTAACCTGGAAAGTAAATCAATGTACTTGGTTTACTGAGATAAAACTGTAAGCCACCATTCAATGGCAAGTTTGTACCAATGTGATACATACCTTGGAAGATGGAGGAATGCCACGGGCATGCATAATACCACATCTGTTCGGCATTTCATCTTCATTTGGATATTCACAGTGATTGTAGTAGTCAACAGAGTGAACAATACGCAGATACAAAAGTAGTTTGTCGAGCACCTGTAACAATGATGACACATAAATAAAACTGCCTTTGTGCCAGTGTGTGGTACAAACAAACAAACGAATTCTGTCAACCAAACAGAGAGAGGGGGAGAGGGAATAGAGGGGAGGAGAGACCGGGGACAGAGGGAGAGAGGGAGAGAGGGAGAAAAGAGGGAGAGAGGGAGAAAAGAGGGAGAGAGGGAGAAAAGAGGGAGAGAGGGAGAAAAGAGGGGGGAGAGAGGGAGAAAAGAGGGGGGAGAGAGGGAGAGACAGGTGGTGGTGGGGAGACGTGGTGTGGTGGTGGTGGTGGTGGTGGTGGTGGTGGTGGTGGGGAGATGTGGTGTGGTGGGGGTGAGACGTGGTGTGGTGGGGGTGAGACGTGGTGTGGTGGGGGTGAGACGTGGTGTGGTGGGGGTGAGACGTGGTGTGGTGGTGGTGGTGGTGAGACGTGGTGTGGTGGTGGTGGTGGTGAGACGTGGTGTGGTGGTGGTGGTGGTGGTGGGGAGACGTGGTGGTGGTGGTGATGGGGAGACGTGGTGTGGTGGTGGTGGGGAGACGTGGTGTGGTGGTGGTGGTGGTGGTGGTGGGGAGACGTGGTGTGGTGGTGGTGGTGGTGGTGGTGGTGGGGAGACGTGGTGTGGTGGTGGTGGTGGTGGTGGTGGTGGTGGGGAGACGTGGTGTGGTGGTGGTGAGATGTGGTGTGGTGGTGGTGGTTGGGAGACGTGGTGTGGTGGTTGGGAGACGTGGTGTGGTGGTTGGGAGACGTGGTGTGGTGGTTGGGAGACGTGGTGTGGTGGTTGGGAGACGTGGTGTGGTGGTTGGGAGACGTGGTGTGGTGGTTGGGAGACGTGGTGTGGTGGTTGGGAGACGTGGTGTGGTGGTTGGGAGACGTGGTGTGGTGGTTGGGAGACGTGGTGTGGTGGTTGGGAGACGTGGTGTGGTGGTTGGGAGACGTGGTGTGGTGGTTGGGAGACGTGGTGTGGTGGTTGGGAGACGTGGTGTGGTGGTTGGGAGACGTGGTGTGGTGGTTGGGAGACGTGGTGTGGTGGTTGGGAGACGTGGTGTGGTGGTGAGGAGACGTGGTGTGGTGGTGAGGAGACGTGGTGTGGTGGTGGTGGTGGTGGGGGAGACGTGGTGTGGTGGTGGTGGTGGTGGTGGGGGAGACGCGTGGTGGTGGTGGTGGTGGTGGTGGTGGTGGTGGTGGTGGTGGTGGTGAGATGTGGTGGGGAGATGTGGTGTGGTGGTGGTGGTGGTGGGGGGGGGGGGGGGGAGATGGGGGGGGAGACGTGGTGGGAGGGAGTCGATGTGGTGGGGGGAGATGAGGAGGTGGTGGGGAGATGGGTTGGTGGGTGGGGGGACAGGGTGAGTGGGAGACGGAGGGAGGGTAGGAATGGCGGGAAGAGTTCATATTTACTGTTGCACCTTTATAAGAGTTTCATCTCTCTCCACTGTCGCTGTTTCTTCTGTTTGTTGAGACTCTTCTTGTTCAGAACTGTGCCCCAAGAGTTCCTCTTCCTCTGCTGAAGCTTCTTCAATTAAGTAATCAGTGATGTTTTTCAATATGGGATTCTTGGATACAAGTCCAAAAGTCTACAAACAGAGAGAAAACTCATATTACACATGTTTCCAGCCGCCAATACATGCCTTAGTATAAAAAGTTTTTAATTTATTGACTGCATCATAACAATATGCCTTGTACAAATGGAAAGAGCAAAATAAATGCTGCAGAACTCTTGATAATGCATATAAAGTGCCCCAAGAGAAAGCCCAACACATGCTATGCCATAAACATCAACATTACAATATTTTTTAAGACCTTCAGTAAAAATTATTGGTGACAAACAACTGGCAATGGTTACATTAACAGTACATCTTGAGTTTTATAATACCCAGGTAAATAGTTGAATACAGTTTTAACAATTTGCTAAACTTTGTACTTCAGTGTCAAACAATAAGTACCCAAAATAATAGCAGCATGCATGATAACAACACATTTTGAAAACAACCACAAATATATGCAGTTATTCCTTGCAACGTAAAGAGAACAGTAGACTCAATGATTTAAGAAAAAAAGGATCTTACTGGAAGTGGAGAAGTAGCAAACTACGATTTTAAATTCCCTGACTAACACTTCATACCCAGCTACAAAAGGACAAATATCTGGGGGAGCTGTTACATTTGCCAGGTCACAATGATGATAATGTTCGGTTTGCGGGGCACTCAACTGTGCTGTCATCAGTGCCCATACACAGTCCAATTTTTTTACACAGTCCAATTTTTTTACACAGTCCAATTTTTTTACACAGTCCAATTTTTTTACACAGTCCAATTTTTTTACACAGTCCAATTTTTTTACACAGTCCAATTTTTTTACACAGTCCAAAGTCCAATTTTTTTACACAGTCCAATGAAGCCACTGTCCCGAATGATGATGATGATGATGATGATGATGATGATGATGATGATGACGACGATAACATGAACACCCAGTCCCCGAACAGAGAAAATCCAACCCAGCCGGGAATTGAACACGGAACCCTGTGATCCATAGGCAGCAATGCTAGCCATTAGACCATGAGCTGTGGACATCAAGTCACAATAACAGCAATTCTTGAAATATAAATCTCATACACATTTATAAATCAGCAACAGAGTGGGAGAACACTAACGAAGTTGGATATGATGGCAATGTTACCTTGGAAAATTTAAGCATTGTTTACAATTTACATGGTAAGATGTGCCTAGAAGTTTAGCGACTGCAAACTATAGACCTGAAAATTGTCAAAATAAAATGGAGCTAAATGCAGCACTACACATAGAGGTTCCAAACTGCTATAGGTAAAATCAACTTTGTCTACAGTTACACCAAGCCATGCATCATCAGTAGCACACCTATACGAGGGGGGACCCAAAAAAACCAGAATTTCTTTCTAGAAAGCATATACTTTATTGTTTTCAAATACAACCTTAATCTCCTTCGAAGTACTCTCCATTAGCATTAATACACTTGTCCAAACATTCATTCCAGTGTTTAAAGCACCTTTTAAATTCGTCCTCTTTGATACCTGCTAGCACTTTCATGACATTCCGTTTTATGTCTTCCACATCCGCAAAACGCTTCCCTCTCCAGCCTCTTTTCATCCTCGGGAATAGGAAGAAGTCCGAGGGTGCTGAATCTGGTGAATAGGGCATGTGGGTCAAAGTAGTCATCTTCGTTGAGGCCAAAAACTGGCGAATGCTGAGAGCCGTGTGCGCAGGAGCATTGTCTTGATGCAGGAACCACACGCCAGAATCCCACAAAGCCGGACGTTTTCGCGACAAACTTCTGCGAAGCCATTTCATAACCTCCAAATAGAATTGTTGGTTTACTGTCTGGTTTTCAGGGACAAATTCAGAGTGTACAATCCCTCTGATGTAAAAAAAAAAAGATCAACATCGTTTTCACATTCAATTTCACTTGTAGAGCTTTTTTTGATCGAGGTGAGCCAGGTGACTTCCATTGTGATGACTGTTGTTTACTTTCTGGATCATACTTATAGCACCATGACTTATCACCTGTAATGATTTTGTTGAAAAAATGTGGATCATCTTTGAACCTATCCTTCATTTCAAGACAGGCTTGTACGCGACGATCCCTTAGATCTCCGGTAAGAAGCTTTGGCATGAATTTTGCTGCCACTCTTCGCATCACCAAATCGATGGTCAAGATTCGCTGAAGTGAGCTCCAGGACAACCCAGACAAGTTCTCGAGTTGGTTGATTGCCCTGCGTCGATCTTCACTGATGAGATCGCGGATTTTGTCGATGTTGTCTTCGCTTCAAGCAGTTGAAGGTCGGCTGGAACGGGGCTGATCTTCAACCACCATTTCTCCCTTTTTAAACCAAGAAAACCATTCTTACTCTTGTGTTTTACTAAGAGCATGGTCTTTGTAGGCTCTCTGAATCATCGCAACAATTTCTGCTGCGTTCTTGCCAAGCAAGAAACAAAACTTCACTGCCGCACGCTGCTTGTAAGAACTAGCCATTTCCTCGTGTCACGTCTGCACTGTAAGCACACTCAAAGAACTGCCAAAGAAACCACACTTCTCACTGTTGGGTGACGCCACGTGGCAGAATGACTCAGCAGAGCTCCTACTACAACCCTCTGGTGGCGCAAGTTGCTGCTCCAAGTACACGATGTGCAGTATTACAATTCCGGTTACTTTAGGGTTCTCCGTTGTACATGTAAAATGATAATGATTTTTACTGTGACTCATGTAGTGGTTGTTTGGTGCTGTGTGAAATATATCCAGATCATCATCATATTAAGTCTGAATTACGTCAGAAAATGTTGTGGACTGCCTGTGATTATTTTCTGTTACAGGCACTAATATTGAAATTCAACCTGATAGAAGATCCTGATAGAAGATATTAGAACACCATGGCCATATCACATGGGAAAAAAGCCATTACCATTCTCTTCAAACGAACAATACCTGCTCATTAGTTACAACATACCCATTCTCATTTTCATCTCCAGTCATATTACTCATTTCATACAGCTCATGTTATAAACAGGTAGTTTCCCCCGCACATTCAGCTTCTTTAGAAGGTTTGTTTACAGTTCTCTTCAACTAAACTTGGACTTAAATGTCGAGTAACTATCAATGATAAGCTAATGGACCACAAAATCTGCGATTTCAACAGCAATACTGACTGTTTCAATTTTTTTTTTTCATTTTTATTTTTAATTTTTATTTTTTTTAATTCACCCCCACCCCTCCACACCAAGACATTAGTTACAACTGCCCCATGCATTAGAGAATTACACTGGAAATATGTACATAAACATTACTGATTACATACATTATAACTGAATCTATACAATAGCATATAATATTCAAAACATTGCTTCTGTTGTTTCAAAATATGCTACTTACATCTTTCTTATGGTCCAATAGTGCAGACTGAAAATATTTACAACAATAAATTTATGAAACCGTAAATACAAAGAAGCTACAAAACAAGTGATAATAACAAACCTGAAATCAAGATTCAAACCATTTATCTCTATTATACATCATAATTTACCTCTGGTAGTCTAGCAGAACAAAGTTCTACTCCTTTCAAAAAACAGGCATAGAAAGTAAAAGTTACATGACACGTGGAATGAAGTAATAATGTTTTTCATTCACTGATAGTCTATCACATGTTCAAGTATTTCTTCCCTAAGGAATCAAACACTACTCAAACCTATGTAATGTAAGTAAATTAAGTTTGTGTGCGGGTTTGTGCGTGCGTGTGTGTGTGGTGGGGGGGGTGGTGGGAGTGGGGGGGGGGGGTGCGCATGTTTCCCATTACCTGATGGTGACTTTGTCATCTCCAGCTAATACTGCAGCTCACATAGTGCCAGGCATAATAGCTGCTACTTACACAGCATCTGCTTCTGGCGCTAAACAACAAAATGATGAGATGATAGATGCAGGACATAATTGTTGCCCACCAGTATCAGATTCCTCAATAAGCAGTGTACTGCTGGCAGAGTAGCTCCCTAAGGATAACCTCACGCCTTCAAAAGAATTTGATGCCTTTTTGGAAGCAACTAGAAATCAGGAAATAAATTTCTGACTGCAAAACAGTACACCTCAACCATTTTGTAGCTCTCGAACAATTAACTGATAAACAAATCCTAAAAACCAAAGTGATCACTGAACGTTGTTGCATAAAGCAATTGTTAACCGTGATTAAAACAGAAGCAGTGGTGTCGGTACATCCCAAGTATCACTAATGGCAAAGCCAATACTACACAAGTGACTTGTGTCTCTTTGAAATCAAAATCAGGTACCATACAAATAAAACTATGGCACTCCAGGAGCAGCAACAATTAACCTAATGCAAGTTTATTATGCAACAGCAGATTGACAATGTTTTTCATCAAGAACAGCTATATTGTTATCAATACAACTTAATTGGAAACACTAGACGCACTAAGACATTTAGCACAGTTAACATAAGGAAACTTGAGCCAAGATGTTTATATAATTACATATTATTTTCCTTTGCTCCTATGCATATGGAAAGTGTAAATGTTCATGAATTATGTTGCCAATGTTGATATATTTCAATTCATCATTACATTTTTTTACACATTTTACTATAATTACACATTTTTATATATTTGTCAGCTTCAAGCTACAAGAAATTAGATAACTTTTTTTTTTTTAACTCTCACTAGGCTGCTAACTAGAAAAATATCAGAATCATGTTTACTACAAGTTGTATTGTGTTTAGCATTGTCGCGGCCATTACTGTATCTGTACTGTAAAGGGTTTCATGTGATGTTGAGACTGGGTAGCTGGGCAAAACAAAAGACTAGCAAGTACAAAGTTTTTCTGAATATTAGCAATTTTTACCAATTCAGAACTAAAAGGTGTGTGCACCAAGAAAAGTTTGCTAATAGCGTTTCTTATGAGGTCATGGCTGTATTCATGAATACCACTGTTGCATCAAAATTATCATCTACATTAAGATCTTGGATTACAATGGACAATGTTTTCACCACTGACAGAGAGATTGTTCTATGTCAAGCATGCAACAAGGAGATTGACTGCTCTATAACATCCCAACACACTGCAATGAGCTCAACAAAGAGCAAAGTGAGCAGTTGTCTTAGAAGCAAATGTTTATTAACACACATGTAAAAAACTCCAATCCATATAAATGAATTTTTTCCTGATATGTGCTCCATTATGGTTGCTGCAAACATTAATTGGTACAAACTTTGAGTGACTGAATATCACGCATTTATAAAAAAGTTCTGCAGGCAACAGATTCTGATGAAAAGCTTTTTGTTACCAGGAATGCTCTGGAAAATGTGTGGGCTCTATGGTTAACAACAACCAAATATGGATAGCCACTGACAAAAAACAGATGTGTGTGGAAGTTTCACTGCCGACCTTATTGGTGGCACTCTCAAAGCAATTCTAGCAATGTAGCTGGACCACACAAATCATTCAACAGTAACCGATTTTGTGCATGACAATCTTGAAGTGCTGTGTCCTGAGGAACATTCAAGAAAACAAAGTTCTTGTTATGTATTCAGATGCTTCAATCTACAGGCTGATGGTGGGAATTGCCCTTTGCGTATTACGTCCATGTTTAATCTACTTCACCTGTTTGGCACACGAACTGGAACGTATTGCTGAAGAAGTCCATGGTAGCCACCCAGAAGTAAATAAAATACATCAAAAGAGTGTTTCTGAAAGCTCCACATCATTTGTCACTCTACAGAGAACTGCCGCTGAACGCAGCATTGTCCCCAAACATCTCCTAATGAGGTGGGCTACATGAATTGAAGCTGTTGGTTTTTATAAAGAACACTTACAAACTGATTCATTTCCGAGATAATCTGCACTTCCTGTACAAGGCATAAAATACTTTACCTGAACCTAAAATTGAAAATGCTTTGGCGTACATCCCAAGTCAAAGAATTGGAATTCCACTGACCTGCCTTTGCATAAATCACTGACCTGCCTTTGCATAAATCATTGGAGATAGCTGAAAATGTGACATGCAAGCCAACTAACGGAAAAGACCAGAAGCTGGCAGAAAAAGTTCTAGCACAAACAAATACTGAAATGCTTCTCACAGAATTTGAAGATGCTTTAGATACTGCTTACAATAAAGCATTCAAGGCACTCCACCTGAAGTACAGAATTGGAAGAAAATCTGTCTCCTGGTAGACATCTGAGTTAACAGCAAAGTGGAGGGAAAAAAGGATCAGTGAACAGCTGAAGGAGCTACAGATCTTCTATGCAACAGTCAGTACAAATTTTCTCTGTGGCTAAGGACAGTAAATGCACTGCTGGCTGTCAGAGGAACATATAAAAGGGACAGTAATAGCAGAAGTAGCGGAACTCAAATATTTCAGCAGATCATCATCAACGTGTTTCTTCCAACTCAATTTCTCATCAATGCACACATCCAGAAATTTTGAATATTCTAATTTAGCAACAGACTTCCATTCAAATCCTATATTTATCAATGGTATTATGCCATTTCCTCTCCAGAACTGTATATACTGTGTTTTCTCAAACTTTAGCGAGAGTCGATTTGGATAGAACCGCTTAATCATTTTCTGGATGACATTATTAACAATTTCCTCAGATAATTCTTGTTTGTTGGGTGTGACTACTATACTTGTATGATCAGCATAAAGAACTTACTTTGCATTTTTATGAATACTGAGTAACAAGTCATTAACATACATTAGCTTAGTGCCCATTGTTTGCTTGCATAGACTGTATGGCCTGAAGAGATTCCACCCCCCCACCCCCCCCCCCCCCCTTATTTAATCGAATCTTTATGTTGTTCACGAACAGCAACATCATCTAAGCTTTTCATGCCAATTAAGGCCATATAAGCATCGTCTTTTCCGAATTTACTTCTAATCAAAAAGTGATTCCAGTAGCTGGAGTCCAAAGCTTTTGTTAATCTTGCCTTTCACACTCTTGTGGAGATAGTTCCATAGCAACTTTCATCCCCTAACAAATATTTCTTTATAGCTAACTGAGAAGTGAAATACCAATTTTCATAAATTTAGCTTCAATTTTTTTTTATTTCTAACCAAAAAGTCAAATACTAATTGTCATAGATAGCCTTAAAAATTCTTTAGTAGTTCTTTAGTTATTTGTTTTCAAAAAACTTTCACCCATTATTTTTTCCCATTAGTGGTTGAATTTCCAAAAATGTTGAAATAAGCATTTTTTTTTATTTTTTTTTTTTAAATTTTCCGACTGAGAAATGAAATACCAATTCTCGTAGTTCTAGCTTCAAAATTCCCTTAACAGCGACATACTTTCAAAACGCCTTTCATCCCCTATTTCACCCCCTTACAAGTGGAATTTTGGTCAATCCCTTCTTCAACAATGCCTACAGTATATGATGCACATCCTCTTCACACTATCCTTAGCAGTTTGGGGTGGGCAATGATGACTCACTGAATCAGTCTGACCCCATTTCACCCCCTTAGGGGCTGAATTTCCAAAAACAGTGAAACACCTATTTCTTAATCTCTAATCGATAAGCCAAACACCAATTTTCAAAAGTTTAGCATTAAAAATAATTTCGCAATGAAGTATTTTCATGAAATGTTTCATGCCCTTAGGGACTGAACTTCCAAAAACTGTTAGACATGTATATTTTATTTCTAACAGAAAAGTGAAATACAAATTTTCAAAGATTTAACTTCAAAAATTCTTTCACAATGAAATGTTTCCATAAAAACTTTCATCCCTGTTTCACCCCAAAGGGGTTGAATTAAAAAACTAGTTTTTTTTCCTGAGATGCCAAATTTAAAATTTCATAGATTTAGCTTAAAAAATGCTTTCACAATAAAATATTTCCACAAAAAAATCTCATTCCCATATTTCACCACCTTAGGCGTTCAATTTCCAGACACAATGAAACAAATTTATAACCGAGAAGTTGGCCATAAATGTAACTTTAAAAAATACTTTAGTAGTTCTTAATAAATGACTTAAAAAAAACTTTCACCTCCTATTCCACATCCATGGCATTAAAATAAATTCCAAAAGTGCTTAAACATGTATTTATTTAGTTCTGACTGGGAAACCAAATACCAATCTTTAAAGGTCTATCTTCAAAACTGCCTTAATAGTGACGCTAAAAAAAAAAAAAAAATCATCCTCTATTTCACCCCCTCACCAATGGAATTTCGAAAAATCCCTTCTTAAACGACACCTACAGTACAAGATCCACACCTCCTTCAAATTTCAAGTTTGTATCCTCATTCGAGACATTGCCTTTTTATACAATGAGATTAAAAACAATAAGGGACCCAAGACTGAACCCTGTGGAACACAGTTCTTGATACCTCCCTAGTTAGAGGCTCTGCTGATTTTTGCAGACAACATGTACTGTTAATTTCGACCTCCTGCATTCTTCCAGTTAAATATGAATTAAACCATCTGTGCTCGGTGCCACTAATACAACAAGCTTAGTCCCAAGTCTTTGGGAGACCACAAAAAATCCAAAAGGGCGATGTTCGGTTATTCTGAGCACTTAATATTTGACCAGTGAAAGCAAATATAGCATTTCCTGTTGATAAGTTTTTCTGAGAGCCAAACTGACATTTTATTAGCATTTTCATTATTGCTGAGGAACACTGCAACACAGAAATGGAAAAATATCACACACCTTGGGCCCAAAACAACAAAATCTGATTTCATGACCAGAAGTCTAAAGTAATGTTAATAATGAGGATAGATCAGAAAGTCGAAACAACAGTTAGTATAGCTCTAAACAATACTGTTTTGCAACAGGCTGAATTACTGAAATACTTAGAAATCACTGATTCTAAATTTACCTTTAATGAATATATACAACACACGACTGAAATGTGCATGAAACTAAGTCATTCTTTACCCAAATTGGTGAGGCTTAAATGGGGACTTTAAAATGGAGCTACACGACAAACAGTGGCATAAGCAGCTCCCGTTTGTTTTTATGCACTAAGAAGAAAATGTAACTAAGGATTTGAAGAATCCAAAGCTTTATCAACATTAAGACTGCTAATCCTTACACAACGTCATCTGCTGTAATCCAAACTTTCATCAACATTAAGATTGCTAATCCTCACAGAACATCATCTTCTGAAGTGTTGTACATTATAACAGGTCTTACATCGATATTTTTAAACTTCAGGCAATAGCTGAAGAATATGAAATTATAAACATTGAACACTTGGTCCATTCTATAGATACTCCCTTAGACTGCAAACAGTGGTCCTTGCCACAAGTAAAGGAGCAGAAGAAGATTACAACCTCAAGGAATACCCAGTAGCAGTTTACATTGATGGAATTTATTTGGACTATGGAACAGATTCATGAGTGGCAATAATGATTAATAGCACACTTTCCTATCAGTTAAAATTCAGACTACAGAAAGGGGGCATTATTAGGCAAGAAGAATG
Organism: Schistocerca cancellata; assembly: GCF_023864275.1. Lineage (NCBI taxonomy): Eukaryota > Metazoa > Arthropoda > Insecta > Orthoptera > Acrididae > Schistocerca > Schistocerca cancellata. Next base: position 689,405,150 of record NC_064626.1, read on the forward strand.
ATTAGCAATTTTGTGACTTTTAGAGTAACTAGATAACATATAAGAAATTAAAGTTAAAATGACTGTTGTAATACACCTGGAGAGTAGAACTATGCTGAATTTGTTAAATTCCAAGAATTATGCATATTAAACAGAAGAGACCAGAAACAAAATTAGGGAACTGCATTAGAGCAGTGGTTCCCAACCTTTCTGAGACAATTACCCCTACATGCAATCAACATTAGGCATTATCTCACCCCCCCCCCCTCCCCCTGCCGCCACCTGCCCCTTCACCATCAACATTAGTGCCTAACTGAACTTTAGAATGAAAAATAAATTACTTTCAACAGTTTAATTTTAAAAAATAATGAAAGATAAATCATATTTAGTTTCTGTATATGTTTTACTAAACCAGTAACTAATGAGTCAATGAGATAACTGGTATTGCTTATTTCTAATAACTTTTTGAAGCAATTTCCAGTGCATCGCAAGTCCTACCTACAACTCCTCCTCTAAAAAGAATGTTAATGGTTCGCACTGAGGGTAGACACTGACAAAAAATGCTTCCTCTACACCACTTCTCTCCAGCAGCACTTGTTTCTCCACCATCCAGCAACTTCATTTAGAATCAAGAAAATTAAAATCAGTTTAATACAACTAGAGTTACTGTTTGTAAATCGCTTAATTGTTGAACTCTTTACTTCTTCACTGGCGGAAAATGGAAGACTTCAGGCTATCTATGCTTTGTATGCTATAACTGCCATTACATAATAATAAAGTGTCGGGTCTATAGCAGTGTAGCAGTTACTGTTGTGTTGTGTGGTCAATTAGTTTGTTTATTGTTGCAAAGTGAATAAGAAAGCATATATGTAGCTTGTGTGCTCGTAGGTTTTCCCAGCTTGAGCATCTCTGGGGCGTGCAACCGGATTGGTTAATTGTCGTTAGAATAAATTTTCAATGAGTAACCTGATGATGGTATGTTACGCCGTCAAAAATTTGTTCAACAATAATCAATCAATCCAGATGCATGCCCAAGGGACTTTCAAACAATATCTGGTCTATTGCAGAAGCTTCCTACAACTCTGAGAAGGTGTCTTCATGAGACATTTCAGCACATGTGATGTGTCTCACTTTTCCTGCCATGGATGCATATGTATGGTGGGTGGACTATTTGAGGAAGCTGTTGTTAATACATTCATTTATTTTAATCTCCACCATTTTGTGTCAAGCGTTAATGCTAGTGTTTGAACAAAAATGTTACTGTTGATAACTAAGGTAATCAATATTACAGTCTCGTGACATAGTGGTAACAATAACGAACTTTTAAAAAAATTTATGTTTCATGACCAAAACAGTTTAATCTTTCTGTTTTTAGCCCTCCGAAAATTACATTTTACACCTGAAAGGAGTTATTACCCCCATGTTGGGAACCATTGGATTAGAGGAAATGGCATATTAACTCTGAATAGATGAAAGCCCATATAGCAACTCTTTGGAATGAACTGGCTGAACAAGCAGCTCAAGAACATGCAACAGAAAGCTACAAGGGAATTTCTCCATCCGTGAACAAAATAAAATTAAGCAGCACATCAAAAGAAAACTGGGAAAGGGAATGGGCTGACTACATCATATTTCCATGAAGTTGCCACAGTCATCTTACAATAATGCAAGCTACAGCCCAGAAAATTAATGTCTTACTTTCATCAGTTCAAGCTAGCCCCCCCATTGTTGCTTGCGTATGTACTGAATGTGATCTAACTGTAGATTACCACTCACATGTGTGGCGTGAACTTAATATGAGAGTGACGCACTAAGGAAGTGTATTACAGAAAAGGGAGGCAACTGACCCATCGATAAACCAATTAAGAAGTGAAAAAAATTTCACAAATTTTGTAATGTAATAAACCTCTCCCAGCACAAGAATAATTCTGTCAATTGAAGATTTTTTAAAAAAATTCCATCTGAAAACTTTATAATGACAATATCATATGTACCTGTATTACTGTGAAACACCGCCTTAAATGAATATAGATTACACAGAAGTTAACTATTGTGCACACAATTAACTGCATATTTTCTATTTATACTATTATAATTAACTACAGTTAGACATGTTTGGTTGGTTGGTTGGATGATTTGGAGAGGGAACCAGACAGCAAGGTCTCGGTCCCATTGGATGAGGGAGGGATGGGGAAGGAAAATCAGTGGTTCCCTTTGAAAGGAAACATTCTGGCATTCACCTGAAGCGATTTGGGGAAATCACAGAAAACCTAAATCAGGATGGCCAGATGTTGGTTTTGAACCATTATCCTCCCAAATGTGAGTCCAGCATGTTAACCACTGCACCACCTCACTCAGAATTTTTTCTTATTTATCTTATATAAAAATTGAACCTGAACACTGTAATGAGGTATGTTGAAAATAAACAAATAAATACCACCACCACCAGTTTCCTGTAGTAGCTCTTAAGTTTCTTCATTTCTGACAGTCCACTGCTTCATTCTTGATGCTGCTGCATGTGCTGCTATCCAGCAACTTGTCAGTGTCTGAAAGATTATCTTTAGCCTCCTCCTCACTTCCACATACTCTTCTAAGACTAATCTTATAAGCCCCTCCTCCTCTCTTAAACCCTTTACAATCACATAAGGCAGACACAGGGTGTCTCCATACATTCTTATTTAAATCACCGCTGCCCGGGCAGCAAGTGTGCCACAGAGAACTGTGTGAGTCTCTTTGTAGAAAACAATGAGGCCGCTGACCAACAGAGTATATATTAGAACAAAAAAGCGCGTTTTCAGCAATGTATTTACATAAGTGTTACAACACAAACTTTTCACAGTGTGATATTTTTTTTGAAACTTTTCATTTGGGGGGGGGGGGGGGGGGGGATATTTCCACTGGCATTACACTAGTTGTTTACAAATGAATCACTGTCATCAAAATCACTGTCACTCCCATTTTCACTTAAACATTCTTCTAAGATCTGTACAATCTCTTCCTCAGAAAGGATTGTGCATCAAGAAGTGCTTCCTGAATGGTGCATCTGAGAGTTATAAAAAATCATGTCGAATGAGGCCTGACATCAGAATGGAGAAACAAATTCTCAATGTCAAGTGCAGGTCTTCACTGAAGTGGAAAGTGCACATAAATGTCCTATCCATTTTATTTTGTTTTATTTGTTACACTCAGAAGTTCTCCCTGCTCTCTCACTCTTTTTAGTGCCATCACATTTTCAATTCTATCCAACAAACTATTTTTTTCCATCCTCTGCCATGCCCACACATCTCCAAACCTGTCCTCAAATCTTGGACCATATTACTGCAGAAAACTCTCCTTTTCTTACAACCTGCCTCTTTCGCCATTGCTATCATAATTTTAATTTCTGGTGCTGTACTTCCATCCACTGGCACAACAGATTTTTCATCAAGGAAAGTGAGATATCAAATTAAGTAGTGAGTGTGGATTATGAATAAAAATTCAATTTTAGGAGAGAGAGACTGAGACCAAGTGAAATTCATATTGGTTCTTGTGACTAAAACATTAATCTTGATGCACATTTAGTTTCAAAAAGTAAAATTATTGTCCATTAAAAATAAATTGATACTGACGTGAGTGGCTTCGAGAAAAACAAGACAACTACATTAAATGGCAAGCAACAAATAGTGCCCATACATTAAAAAATGTTGACACTTAGGCTACACACAATTAATGAAAGCCATGTATAACATGAATTTGAAGCCAGAAACAAAAGCAGACATAGTAAATTTTACGAACCTTTAGGAGCAGACATATAGTGCATTGAGGAAAAGTAAGAAAATTTAGGGCATTGAAGTTCTACATTCACTCCTGAATATTTGAGTGCTCTTAAAGAGAGCAAAGGTTCCTTTTTAAAATGGCAGAAAATGAAAATGCATCATCACTCCCTTCGACACATCATATTCTTTACTGAATCATACCAAGTCATCTTCATTCCTCTTGCACCACCCCATCAGTGCTAAGCGGATCAGTATGCTTCAGAACATGTGACCCTTCTATTGCTGAAGTTGATACCACACTTAAGTTTCACATGATCAAGCAAAATGCAAATGCTACGTAAGGTTTCCTTGTCTTTCATAAATGTGGCACCTATTATATAACCAAAAACTGGTCTCCTCCAAGCCATATAAAAAAGGGACATATCTTTTAATTGATGTGATACCATACTGACTGTGTGGTAATTTCCACATCTGTCCACTCTTGCTTTAGAACCTTTTTTTAAAAAACAAGTGGAACTTCACCTGATTTCGTAAATTTTATTTACAAGCTTGTGCAGTTTTTGCTTCACCCTGATCACAACATTCCCATAAATCTCATTCATATTTTTGCTAATTTAATCTCTCACATATGTATGGTCATTCACTAGATCACCAGCATTATAAAACATACAAATTACAAATAAATAAACAGGATGCAATTAAAACATACTGGAACATGCTGCTCATCTTTCTTCTTATCTGCTTCTGCTGATTCTGTTTTATTATTGCTATTTTCTCCATCAAGCCACAGTCCACATTTCGCATCCAAATTGTGGACTATACGAGCTGACAATTTTATGTCATTTCGGACAACCTGGCGATGTGATGTGATGCCATTTACAGTTCGAATCCTCCTGCTTAAGTCACGATTTACAATAGCTCCCAGTTCACAATCCCGCAGCCTGCAAAGAAATGGCAAAATAAGGTACAGTAACAGTAACCAAGGGTAGGCGAGGAAAAACTGAAAAATACAAAAAAGTTTTAAAGGACCACAAATAAGTTGCATTTAACATCACACTAAATTTTTGGATAACATCAAGTAAACTAATAAACTGCAACACAGAACTAGGAGGCAAAACGAACACAGTTATTATTATATCACAAAAATAGCTTCTTTGCACAAAGTAATATGTTTTCTTTCCTAAACCATAACTAAATTTGGATAGTTTAGTGACAATCGTCTGACAAGTGCTATTCTTTTGTTATAAGTCTTCAATCAGAAAAAATAGATTTCGATTTATAATGATGACTTTTTTTTCATACTAATTTTTTCGAATTACTTTGCAGAGTCTCAAAATTTCATTCTGCTGAAGACATCTGTAGCAGATGTCGAAAACTAGGTCAACTGTACCAAACAGTTATTTGCAACCAGTTGCTTGCATAATTCCTATGTTCGAAAATTATACACAGTTGCTGAGAAACAGCCATGTTTAAAATTGTAAGATTTCTAGTGGCCCAAGTATCTCAGGCTGTGTCAAAAGTACGAAGATATAAGAAGGAAATTGTAAACACAGGTATGTCTATTAATTTTAACAAGCATTGTGAAGAAAATTGACTTTTGCCAAGTTACATTAAATCCCATTTTAACATCAAACAGTGCACAAATAATCCAAAAACTTTTCAGTGCCTAGTCAAAAAATTATTTCCAACAAAATTAGTGCTTTATATAAGAAAAAGGACAGATTAAATGAAGAAGCCTATGTTCTGTATCTGGAACTCAATAAAATTTTTCGCTTACAGATTAATTTTCAAATTGATGCATTTGGGGATTTTATTAATGATGGGATGGATAACTACAACAAATGTACTGCAAAACGACATGAGGTGGAACTGGCTAATCTAAAGAGCACTTTACCTGTAAAAAGCCTACTTGTAGTTTCCAAAGTTCTGAACATAAATCTTTCAACAAAATTCTGAATAAGACTCAAATAAATTTTATACCAAAAGAAACTGCCTTGTTGGAAAAAGGGCTTAAATACAATGTAATGCCTAACCTGTCACACAAAAATGTTGTAGAAAGTATAGATCTTAAAATAGGCCTTGATAGTGTCAAAATGGATGCTTCTCGACAAATGAGGGTAGCTCGGCGATGTACGTAGTATTTTTGAGAAACATGCAGTAGCAAACTTCTGTCGATATGATTGTGATAAAAAATTGATTAAAAATATTAATGCCAAGCTAAAAGAAAACAATGCCCTTATAACGAAGTCTGACGAAGGGAATGCTGTAATCGTTGCTACTCGGAACGAATGTGTGTCTAATGCATTACAATTTTTGGAAAAGAATAATGCTTCAGAGCTAGATGAGAATCCCACCCCCATGATACAAAAAGAAATTAGTTTTGTCATTAACAGTGCTAGGAATTTGCTTAAACCATTTCATAACAAACAGCTTATTAATATGAAACCACAGGCCCCAAAATTGTGTTCCCAGCTTGAAGTACATAAAAGTCACCATCCGATACATCTGACTGTGAACAGTATGAACAGTTCATATTGTGAGTTAGCATGGTTTTTTCATGATCAAATATAAAAATCCTTTGTTTTTCAAAATAGTCAAAATCTAGTAATAAAATCAAAGATTTGCAGCGTGATCAAGATAGTAAATTGTTTTCATTAGATATTACAAACCTTTATACTAATGTACTTGTTCAAACAACCATTGACAGCATTGAAAGAAACCTACACACTTTTAAAAAAGATGTTTCTGACAAGCAGATCACTGACCCAATTATTTTTTTAAGAACAGTAGTAAAATACAATTACTTTGTTTTCTATGGCAAACTATACCATCAGCCTGATGGCCTGGCAATGTCTAACAAACTGACCGGCATCTTAGCCCTATTTTCATCACTTCACTAGAAGAGAAATTCTTCAATAATTTTTCTGCTGCTGATCTGGGCATTTTGTCTTATGCTCGGTATGTGGACAAGATTCTGATCATATACAGTGGTTCCCAGCATGGAATTCAGCAATTTTCTATAGACTCCTTGAAAAAAAATCAGCTTCACTTGTGAATTAGAAAATAACAATAATTACTTGGACCTCAGAACTGCTACTGACAATGACGGACTTACTTTTGGTATTTTTCAAAAAGCAACTAATACAGATCAAATTATGCCTGCTACTTCAGTGCATGCTCATTCCCATAAAAAAGCATTTTTCCATTCAGCCATTCATCATGCAGTTTCTGTATCTTTGTCATCTGACAAGCTCAGTAACGAGATGAATGTAATATAAACCACTGCAGTTAATAACAGTTGTTATCTCTCGATGGTTGACAAGATCTTCAAACTTAAAACTGACGCTAAAGTGATCATTTTAGGTATCAGTGCTGTTTCTGTCAGTGACAAGCACAAATATGTTTTCTGGCTTCCATTTCTAGGCTCTGTTTCTTATAAAATTCAGCGTAGTCTTATTAAAAAAATATGGATGCATAGTTACCTTTTCCACTAATAGTAATTTGCATAAAAATCTTATTCACAATCACAAGTTCACAATTCAGGAGTGTATAAAATCACTTGTGGTACGTGTCCCATTTATTATATAGGACGAACTGGAAGATCTTATGATGTCGGGACCAAAGAACATTTATTGGGAAAAACAGGCACTAATGTACATAATTCCACTTTTGCTGATTATCTGTTGATTTCTGGTCACAAACTGAAAAGCACTGAAGAAATTCCCATTTTACAATGGGAAAAGAAAGCTCACAGACTGGACATACTCGAAGAGCTAAAGGTTTTCAAGCATATTTCTAGGAACGATGGCCTCACCCATAATGAACAGTTACAATTACGTAACAAAAAATTTTTCACTGGTTGTTCCAGTACTCACAAAATTTTGTGTTTTCTTGTCATACTTAAATTTTCTATGCATTATTATATAGGGTTCTCAAAATTTCATTCTTGTGAAGTCACACTTAGTAGATGCCAAAACCTACATCAATTGTACCACACAGTTATATGTAACCAGTTGGCTGTATAATTCCTATATGTTTGACTTCTGCAAAACATGGGTAGAAATAGTAACACGAGCTTCAAATTTCGACAAGATGATTTTTTTCTTTTTTCATTTACTCCCTTGACATTAGTTAGTGGTCTAGTTTTTGGGATTCGCCAGTTCTTTCTACATTAAGCCAAGAAAGTCCAAGATCTGATTGTTATCTTATTCTTCTACAACAAGCAGTCAATCATCAATTTTACCATTCTACAATTCAGCAGAAATAATTCAAGAGCTGCTACTTTTTGACCAGAAGGCAACATATGTCTGGGTGTTCTGTCAAGATGTTGATTCCATTTTATGCACTATATTTCATGGACTGATCCAGTTGTCTTCAGATGCTGCGAGTTTTTCTGCTTAGTGTGCTTGCTGCCTTGACTCCAACCAGATGACAGCAAGTGCACATAACAACAAAACTCTCAGCACCTGAAGAAGAAGATTGGGTCAGCTGTCAAACTATAGTGCATAAAATGGGAACAATCCACAACACCACCCAGAAGCACACTATTACGAAGAGTATACAATTATCAATGCAAAATCAAAGTGATAATTCACGATTATGTCTCATAATGAACAAGAGAACAGCAATGTGGGCGAACTATTATGAATAATGTACCGAAGGAATCGGCATATGTAAGACAACATAACACCACCACTCCCCAAAATAAAACAGGGTGTATATGTGGACAATAAACAAGAAGACTCCATTGTTTTCCAGATTTCCTGATTAAAAACACACTTTTTCCCAGGTGAACACTCACTTTTACATCAGCACAGTACTTTAGGAAACTAAACAAAGAAAAAAAGGTGTTTTTGAAAGATCTTTGATGTACAAATCATGCACACTGCACAATTTCTTATTATGAAAGTGTAAATATGAATTCCACCAAACACAGTATATTAGATACCAAAGCACTGAAATGGAGATTGCGAAGCACTTTTTTAGCCAATCATAGCTCATGTCATGTGACCTCGTCAGCCAATGACAGCACATACTCAGAGCATAGGACATGTGATGTAGTCCGCTGATAGCAACATCGCTGTTAAATAGTGCGAACATACAAACACAAAACATTAATGGTTTAAAGTAATGTACATACACAGTGAAGCACCACAGAAACTGATATAGGCATGCGTATTCAAAAACAAAGCTATGTAAACAGCAGAATATGGCACTGTGGTCGGCAAAGCCTATGTAAGTCAAAAAGTGTCTGGCGCAGTTGTTAGATCAGTTACTGCTGTTACAATGGTAGGTTAAAAGATTTAAGTGAGGTTCTGAATGTGGTATTACACTCAGCACATGAGCGATGGGACACAGCATCTCTGAGGTAGTGAAAAAGTGGGGATATTCCCGTACAACCATTTCAAAAGTGTACCACGAGTACCAGGAATCCGGTAAAACAATGAATCTCTGACATCAATGCAGCCAGAAGAAGATCCTGCAAGAAGGTGACCAATGATAACTGAAGAGAATTGTTCAATGTGACAGAAGTGCAACCCTTCTGCAAATTGCTGCAGATTTCAATGCTGGGCCATCAACAAGTGTCAGCATGTGAGCCATTCAATGAAATACCATCGATATGGGCTTTCGGAGCCGAATACCCACTTTTGTGCCTTGATGACTGCACGACACACAGCTTTAGAGCTTGCCAGGTCCTGTCAACACAGACATTGGAATGTTGATGACTGGAAACATGTTGCCTGGTCAGACAAGTCTCGTTTCAAATTTTATCGAGTGGATAGATGTGTACAGATATGGAGACAACCTCCTTGGACCCTGCATGTCAGCAGGGGACCGGTGAAGCTGCTGGAGGCTCTGTGATAGTGTGGGGCGGGTGCAGTAGGAGTGATATGGAACCCCTGATACTCAGACAAGTGATATGTACATAAGCTTCCTGTCTGATCACCTGCATCCATTCATGTCCATTGTGCATTCCAACGAACTTAGACAATTCCAGCAAGACAATGCAACACACCACATATCCAGAATGGCTACAGAGTGGATCCGCAAACATTCTTCCGAGTTTACACATGTCCACTGGCCACCAGACTCCCCAGATTTGAACATTACTGAATATATCTGGAACGACTTGCAATGTGCTGTTAAGAGGACATCTCTACCTCCTCATATTTGTGGACAGTCCTGCAGGATCATGCTGTCAATTCCCTCCAGCACTACTTCGGACATTACTCGAGTCCATGCAACCTCGTGTTGTGGCACATCTGCATGCTCACAGAGGCCCTACACAACATTAGGTAGGCGTACCAGTTTCTTTGGTTCTTCAGTGTAGTGTAGCTACAAGCAAAGCTAAGCTTTCATCTATAATACTGGTCTTTTTCTACATGTGTTACCCTTTCCTGCATGTGTTACGCTTTCAGATACATCATACACAAATGTGCAGCAAAATTTTAAATAATGACATACATGGCTGATCTTCTGGGCCCAAAATTCTTCGAAGTGGCTTGTCCTCATAGTGTTAAGTTCTGAGTGAGAGTCAAACACTCCGCAATTTAAGAAATTCATCACGAAAAATTCTCACAAGTAACATAATTAATTTTGCATAATGCTCCTCAACCTACCGTTCGCAATACTTTCCCGAGACACATTAAAAATAGGTTTAACTGAACAATTGCCAGAGAGCATCAGAAAACAGGCATTAATGCGCTCACGCTGCCACAGTGACATAGGAAGCCCATGCTTGTGGTTTGCTATGTTCATAAGCCTTTCATTGCATTTCCGTTTGTAATTTCATTTGTGGTGGGATACCACATGACAATGTGCAGCACTGCAGATATTGTTTGGAGGAGACATAAGGAGTTATTGTTTAATCATATCCTATCCAGATTGGGGATTCCAAATTAAGAAAGCAGTCCTTGGCATAATACTCATTTCAAAACCAGACTTTGCAACTCAAAGTACCCTAATATTTAGCTATTTAGTGGGTTTGACATATATTTCTTTATTCGTACTGGGCAATACTGTTATGTAGCATTTCCAATCAGGTTTACATCCACACAACACTGCAAAAAAATAGTAAAAAGGAATACAAATTTCTTGATTAAATAAAAAAGTTGTTTTTCTGCACCAGAACTAGGAACAATATACACCAGAATTAGGAACAATAAGTTCTGCATGAGTTTTGTCAAACTCTATAAAAACTTAGCAAGGTTATTTGTGAAGCCAAGAAACAGTGTAACTGACAGTTTATTCCTACTCCAGGAGTAAATACAAAGCCTTGTGGGGGAGTATGATTTACCAAAGAATGGCTTTCTGTAAACTTAAGATGTAAAAAATCCAAATTAAGAAATAATATCAAGCCTAGAGAAGGTACCAGACAACTGTTGAAATACATCTTGCGATCAAAAAACATTGTATTTCACGCTAGGGAGATTCGTAAAATACGGCTAAAACTGTCAGTATATTTCAAACAAAATTTTATATTCAATACTACTGTGTGTTTAGTCATCTTCAAGTGAACATTTGTGTATGTCTGTATGTTAATAGCATTAAGAGATCTTACAATATGTCATAAAAGAAACAAGACACCAGAACGCTTCACGAGCATCGGAACTTCGTAAACCATAGGTTGGTGTTACTAACACCAACCTATCCGAACTCCGGAGATGGGAACTTGCTCTTCAATATATCCTCTCTTCCCGTTATCCACCAGGCCTCAATCTCCGCTAATTTCAAGTTGCCGCCACTCATACCTCATCTGTCATTCAACAACATCTTTGCCTCTGCACTTCTGCCTCGACTGACATCTCTGCCCAAACTCTTTGTCTTTAAATATGTCTGCTTGTGTCTGTATATGTGTGGATGGATATGTGTGTGTGTGCGAGTGTATACCCGTCCTTTTTTCCCCATACGGTAAGTCTTTCCGCTCCCGGGACTGGAATGACTCCTTACCCTCTCCCTCAAAACCCACATCCTTTCGTCTTTCCCTCTCCTTCCCTCTTTCCTGATGAGGCAACAGTTTGTTGCGAAAGCTTGAATTTTGTGTGTATGTTTGTGTTCGTTTGTGTGTCTGTCGACCTGCCAGCACTTTCATTTGGTAAGTCACATCATCTTTGTTTTTTAGGTGTATATATATATATATATATATATATATATATATATAATAGAGGGAAACATTCCACGTGGGAAAAATATATTTAAAAAGAAAGATGATGAGACTTACCAAACAGAAGCGCTGGCAGGTCGATAGACACACAAACATACACACAAAATCTAGCTTTCGCAACCAACGGTTGCCTCGTCAGGAAAGAGGGAAGGAGAAGGACGAGGCAACCGTTGGTTGCGAAAGCTAGATTTTGTGTGTATGTTTGTGTTTGTTTGTGTGTCTATCGACCTGCCAGCGCTTCTGTTTGGTAAGTCTCATCATCTTTCTTTTTAAATATATATATATATATATATATATATATATATATATATATATATATATATATATATATACCTAAAAACAAAGATGATGTGACTTACCAAATGAAATATATATATACCTAAAAACAAAGATGATGTGACTTACCAAATGAAAGTGCTGGCAGGTCGACAGACACACAAACGAACACAAACATACACACAAAATTCAAGCTTTCGCAACAAACTGTTGCCTCATCAGGAAAGAGGGAAGGAGAGGGAAAGACGAAAGGATGTGGGTTTTAAGGGAGAGGGTCATTCCAGTCCCGGGAGCGGAAAGACTTACCTTAGGGGGAAAAAAGGACGGGTATACACTAGCACACACACACACATATCCATCCACACACTTGGTATATGTGTGGATGGATATGTGTGTGTGTGCTAGTGTATACCCGTCCTTTTTTCCCCCTAAGGTAAGTCTTTCCGCTCCCGGGACTGGAATGACTCCTTACCCTCTCCCTTAAAACCCACATCCTTTCGTCTTTCCCTCTCCTTCCTTCTTTCCTGATGAGGCAACAGTTTGTTGCGAAAGCTTGAATTTTGTGTGTATGTTTGTGTTCGTTTGTGTGTCTGTCGACCTGCCAGCACTTTCATTTGGTAAGTCACATCATCTTTGTTTTTAGGTATATTTTTCCTTCTTTCCTTCGTGGAATGTTTCCTTCTATTATAACCAATATATATATATATATATATATATATATATATATATATATATATATAAAGTGCTAGAGGTCACTGCAGCTGATCTTAACCCCAAAGGCAAGAGGTGCCGATTGTTTAAAGAATCTAACTCCTGTATATAATCTGTCACATCTCTCGAGCTATATGTCGTACAATGATATAATTCAGTGGCATATGTGGATAATGTCTGGAACATACATTGTGAATAGACAGGGTGTATATGCGAAAAAGGAAAAAAAATTCCCGGATTTTTTGCGGATCTCTCGGTTAAAAATACATTCTCTCCTGGGTGAAAACACACTTTCTCCGTGTTAAGTGACATTATACTTTCCGTAGGAACAGTAAAACTTATCAGTCCTTTGAATGGATATGGTTTTATAGAGCAGCGTATAATTTATCGGCACTTTACAAAACAAAACTCAAGGGGTAAAAAACACATTTTGGAAAGATCTTTGATGTGCAGCAACATGTATGCTGCATATTTTCGTATTACGAGAGTATAAATTCGAATTCCACCAACAGGAAAAGTTAATGATTTAAGTTAATATACATAGTGTTGCTACAAGAAAAGCAAAGCTTTTGCAAATAATATTTGTCTCAAAGCTAATACACTACAAGAGAAGCTAAGCTTTCACATATAATGTTGATCTGTTTAGTGCATGTTACACTTTAAGATACCTCACACAAATACGCCAGTAAAATTTTTAATACCGACATAAATCTCTGACCTTCTGGGCTCGAAATTCTTCTAAATGGCTTGTCATCAGAGTTGATTTTTAAAAAAGATCAAACGCTCCGTGATTTAAGAAATTCATCGTACATTCTTGCACGTAGTTCAACTTGCATAAAAGGAAATTTTCTTTGAAAATAACACTTTTCGAACCACAATTCGCAATATTTTCCTGCAACCTGTTAGATTGATTTCAGCAGTTGCCAGTGAGTGCCAGACAAGCCCGTATGTTCGTATGTGTAAAACATTAAAAGATATTACTTACAATATGTCATAAAAGAAACAAGACAGAGCTATACTCCAAGAGCATCGGAATTTCGTGAACCATACTAAAAAGGGTAGTTTGACTTAAAGTGCACATATTAAGCTGTTCGGTGTGATTTTCGGGTCACGTGGAGACTACTCACAGTAACTCAGACTGCTCTGCGCATCAGCCCTGGATCTACGATATTTGCGAACCACGTCAAAAAATTTCAAAAATATGTTCATCTTGTAGCGCACATCTTTCTAAAAAGTTTGAAACATAAAATATATGTGTTGGAGGAAATGTAAGACATATTATATGGTGTTAAGTGCACCGAAGTGCAGTGCCGCACCTCTTCATACAGCATTTTTCTATAGCACATCACTGTACTTCGCTCTGTGGAATTGAAATGTGTATATTTTGTAATGGATGCCATTAAACCTACACAGAACAGTGGAAATTGAAATGTCCTGCGGTGCCTCTCCTGCTCCCAGTTGGTCCGTTTGACAGCCTGCCCCTCTTTAAAAAAAATCTCACAATTAATAGTGAATGGGATTATTTGTAATCGAGAGAACAAAAATGCTTCAGAAAATTTGCAAGTTTTTCTATTTGATGCCCACTTCAGTGACTTGTGCATATGTGAGGAGATCAACACAATAGGACATTCAAAACAAAATTACCAAATAAAATTTTGGAGCCAATTCTACAATCTGTTAAGGTTTTACTGTGGTCTGACAACTAATGATTTATGAAATATAAACATAATAAAATCTAACTTCCAATTTTAAACACATCTTATTAGCACAAAAGATAAAAGAATTCTCTTGTTTAAATGTTATCCAAATCTCACCCGAATGTTGTTGAGGTTCCAACATATTTCTTTAATGTTCACTTGTCTTTCAAATGTTACCCAACCTCTCCTGAACCACCTCCTTTCAGGCTGTGGGTCAGCAATAGCCACACGTAGGAATCCAGGATATCTCTTACACATCTGCAAATCAATTAGCCATATCACCAACAATGCTCAGCTATCACCTGGATTTCTAATTACTCAACTCAGCACTTTACTGTGCAGCTTCCATAAAAATATTTGAAAATATTAATAATTTTTATGTGTGTCATCAAATAATTCCAAAAGATAAAATAAATACTTACTGCTTCTACTTCCTGTTTTGTTATTGTAGGAGCCAAATTGCGCAGAAAAATAGAAGCTGTGCGATGTAATGGCCTTGGCTTATTTGTCTCCTCACTCTTCTCTCTAGACTTTCCACTAGCCTTTCCTGCATCCTCTATATCCATTGGCTCTTCACCATCTTCCATATTGTCATCTTTTTTTGACTCAGCAGATTTGGTTTTTTCTTGTTTCCCCTCGTCTTCCTTTTCCATCATCTAGAAACAAAATTTAAAAAACCATAAGCAAAGATAACAAAGGGGTTAATATATACTGCAGAATGTGTCTCAAAATAAAAACTCAATCATTAAGCATCAAGAGCATGCCTTTGTTTATAACATGAGTGGGAGTGCAGCATACTTTGTATAAATGTCAAGCATAGCTGTCTTTATGTTGCTAAAATAAACAATATCACAGCGTAATCTTAGTTATTTACAGAAGGTTAAAATAAATCAATATTATATGAATTACATCACTGTTTACTTAAACAATAATAAAATGAACTTCCATTATATCAGTCTACTGCTGTATAGAAAAGTTACACCACATTAATGACCCAGTCGAAGCATGAAACAGCGCAGTTGTTTCAGATCCCAGCCAACTGCTTTTCTGATTGCTAATCATCATGTAGACAACTACCTCATTGTGGGTTTGTGCAGCTGGCTCAGATTCTGAGTCATTTTCTGGCATAGACTGAGAATTTTTCTCACCTAGCTTCCTGTTTATATTACTGCTGCCCTCTTGGATGTACAACAACACAACTTATCAAAGTGTTAACTAAAGCAATAATGAAGGAACAGATACGGGCTCGCAATTGTGGAACAACAATGGAATGGTACAAGACAATGTTATTTGTGGCTGGCGCACTTTATACGCAGACGCACCCACTCATGGTTAAACTGACTGTATCAAATAAGTATGCGATAATAGTAAAACACACTAGAAAATTACATTTATAGGCAAATGTCAAATTTTGTGAGGCCTATACAATAAGCACACAGAATCTGCAAGAGAAACAAAGAGGCAGGAACAGCATTTAAAGCAGTGTGGAATCTAAAGAGTAACATGCTACTGTAGGCAAGAGCATGTAACAGTTTAAAAAACTGAGTATAAAATTAGAAAAAAAAAGTCTATTGAAATAGACATGACAATACATACTGAGATGAGGTAACAAAGAAACTGCCTGAAATAAAGTCTCAGTCCCACACAGAAGAAAATAGTAGATTTTCACATGAGACTATTGTAACACACATTAATTTTATTTACATACAGACATTTTTTAGGGTTTAGAGGATTGGTGGGCTCGAAATACTATGAAAAGTTACCTATCAGATTTATTTCAGATTCCATGTTAAATATGTACGATACACATGCCATATCAAATTTTAATCTGAATCAGAAAGAAGTATCTTAAATAGAACAAAAAATATGTTTCATGAAATGGATTTTTCAAACAAACTTTCTAAAATTATTGCGAGAATAGCATTAAAATGTAGACTTTCACGGCCGGAAATATCATGTCCATTATAATTATCCGGACTGTTATGCCGTGGTCGGTTGATGAATTCTGTGTCGATTCCCAACGTTTCGTCTCCAACTGCGGGAGACATCTTCAAGGGGGTCCGTAGCTCAATGGAAGGTCCGACACACCCACTGGCTCGCTACTGACTGCCGCTAAATTCCGTGTCCACGCGCTCCCGCGCCGCGGCATGACGTCACGTGTTTTGAAAACGTCAGTGCAATTGGCCGCTGTCCGTCGCCGTCGATCGCCGTTGCCATCACCCAGTAGTGGATGGGTGGTACACATCATCTTTAACACTGGCATCCATATACCGTTTAATTTGGAAAAAGCTGGAGTGTATAGGATCCCATGCAGCTGTGGTGATGTTTATGTGGATACCACTAAAAGAACTGTTTCTAAATGTTTGGAAGAGCATAAGGGAAATTGTAGAAGAGGAGAAACGGAACGATCAGCTGTTGTGGAGCATGCTTTCCAGCCAAGGAACCACAATATTCGTTTCGAGGAGACGCAAGTACTAGCGGCCACAAGCGGATATTACGAAAGGCTCTACAGGGAGGCAATCGAAATCGCTAACACCCAAATAATTTCAACCGAAAGGAGGAGGGTGTTGAATTAAACGGTATATGGATGCCAGTGTTAAAGGAGATGTGTACCACCCGTCCACTACTGGGTGATGGCAACGGCGATCGACGGCGACGGACAGCAGCCAATTGCACTGACACTTTCAAAACACATGACGTCACGCCGCGGCGCGGCAGTGCGCGGGCACAGAATTTAGCGGCAGTCAGTAGTGAGCCAGTGGGTGTGTTGGACCTACCATCGAGCTACGGACCCCCTCAAAGATGTCTCCCGCAGTCGGAGACGAAACGTTGGGAATCGACACAGAATTCATCAACCGACCACGGCATAACAGCCCAGATAATTATAATGGACATGAGAATAGCATTGTTAGCAGAGTAATTTTCTAGCAGTTTCTGAGTGGAACTGTAAGGTTTGTTACACACAATTAAAAAATTAAACAGTTACATGAACTCTATACAATACATGTCCATAGCAACGCAAAACATATTTACACAAAAAAGACATATATTTAAAATTCTCGCATCCCCCAATAGATTCACATCTGCAAATAAATATCTTAATTAGTTATCTCTTACGACTGGTGCATATATATCATTACAGTCCAGCCTTGCTTCTACTCACAACCTTTCATTACTAACAGTTCTTTATATTGTACTATGATGCCTTTCAAATCTTCCTTCATTTGAAACACCCATTTTGCATCTAATGGTGTATCAATAGGTAAAAGAGCAGACTCCCATGTGTGGTTCCCTTTTTGAGAATATAAGTCTTCTTGTATTGCTCGCAGCCAGTTTCAACATAGTCTGGCATCACTGCTTCTTCCAGTGACAAAAGCATTGGTGCCTGTTGACCGTTTAGTATGATACGACTAGATTCCTCATTGCAGTTAGTATTCTTCAAAATACGAGGGCAATCCACAAAGTACATTACGTTTCGGAATTAAAAATAAATAAAGTATTGGAATTTTTTTTATTATATACAGATGAAAGCCACACTTAAATACTACTTTTCTACATAGTTGCCATTTAAATTAAGGCACTTATCATAGCAATGGACAAGCTTTGAAATTCCTTTATCGTAAAATTCGGCCGCCTGCGCCTTCAACCACGTGGTTACCTCTTCTTGAAGCTGTGCGTCGTCATCAAAACGTTGCATAGCCAACCACTTCTTCATTGCTGGGAATAAGTGGAAGTCGCTCGGTGCCAGGTCGGGACTGTACGGCGGATGAGGAAACAACTCCCACTTAAAAGATTCGAGGACTTCACGAGTGGCATTTGCCGTGTGGGCCCGGGCGTTGTCGTGAATCAGCAAGATCTTTGAGCCCAACTTTCCCCTGCGCTTGTTTCGTATTGCTCTTCTGAGGTTGTCCAGAGTTTGGCAATACCTTTGAGAGTTTATTGTAGTGCCTCTTTCCAGGAAATCCACAAAAATCACACCTTTTCTGTCCCAAAAGACAGTCGCCATCACCTTCCTTGCCGACATTGTCTGCATGCATTTCTTGGGTTTTGGGGGGGAATTTGTGTGCCCCCTGCATTGACTGCAATTTTGTCTCGCAGTTCACGTGCTTAACCCATGTTTCGTCACCAGTAACGATGCGATCGAGTAATGAGTCGTACAGCTTCAAGAAGAGGTAACCACGTGGTTGAAGGCGCAGGCGGCCAAATTTTACGATGAAGGAATTTCCAAGCTCGTCCATCGCTACGATAAGTGCCTTAATTTAAATGGCAACTATGTAGAAAAGTAGTATTTAAGTGTGGCTTTCATCTGTATATAATAAAAAAAATTTCCAATACTTTATTTATTTTAATTCCAAAACGTAATGTACTTTGTGGATAGCCCTCGTACTACTTGATGTGACAGTCCCAGGTTCAATTTCTTCTACTTCAGTTATTTTATTCTGCTTCTTTTCTGTCAGTGGAAGAAACAAACTTGGTTCTTGTGACTCAGTTTCTTCTTTACACTGCTTAGGAGTACCTTCAACAAAAATAACGTCCCTTGTTTTTCTGATTCTCGAGCAATTTGATTCAAAACGCCTATACACTAATGATTCTTCACAGTATTCTAGCAAGATGCATTCAATACTTTTATCATCCCATTTTTGTCAGTTGGCTCTCGGAATGTGAACACAGGCCTTGCTTCCAAATATTTTGAGATGTCGAAGACCTGGTTTCCTGTTTGTTCAAGTTTCTTCTGGAGTCTTGCATGTGCCTTAGTCAGAGATCTGTTAATTGGTAGAATTCAGTCGAGACTGCTTCAGCCGAGAATTTAGTTGGCAAATTTGCTTCAAAGAACAGGTATCTTGCTTTTTCTGCTATCATACAGTTATAATGCTCAGCTACTCTGTTTTGCTTTGGTGTACATTGTGCTTTAATTTGATGTCAGATAACTTCTTGTCTCAAAAAGTTTATCAGATTATCGTTCACATATTCTGTGCCACTATGTATACATAGAGAGCAGATCCTTATTTCAGTTTGCCTTTCATCTAGATTTTTAAAGTCTTAAATCAGTTGTTGTGTTGATTCTTGTTTTAGAGAGTATATACAAATACTTTCCAGGAACACTCATCAAGCAAGAAACTATTTAGTTCCTCCAATTGGCCTAGTTTGCATTGCTCAACACAAATCTGAGTGAACTAGCTCAAGAATTTCCTCAGCTCCTGAGCCAGATGTTGGAAGTCTTGTTTCTTCACCTTCTAAGCAAACTGCATGACCACAGCATTAACTCCTCCTTCAAATGAAATTCTACTAGCCAAAGTGCATGCATAGCTTCAGAATGCAGATGACCTAGACTTTTATGGCCCAAGTCCGCAAAATTTGACAGTAATACAGAATTTGGTTAAAAAATTTGATCATATGATCAGCCTAGTTGGTACATACCATTTGCTAAAAGTTGTCATTACTTGCTATTACAACTTGTGAGCCTTTCACTGTCGTAACATTATTTTGTCACACAGGTATTTAGACATGCACTGACATGCCCGAGTCTACAAACCATTCTGTAAGTGCATTTTTACATGCAGCTACATTTGAAAAGAACATATGGTAGCTGGGCACCTTGGCTGAAGTTTTCCCATCATTTTTGCTCTTGCTGTGACAAATTTTTGCCAGATGTCCATACTTATCACAGTGTAGCACCTGGGAACTTTTTCAAAGTAACAACATCATTCTTTTTCTTGATGACTCATGGACCAGAGCCATTTGTCAAAGATTTATTGCAGGCATCACCACTTATTTCCTGCAATAATTTCTTTTTATGGTTCTCCTGTGACTGGCAAAACTGGATTTTCTAATCTCATAACTAAAGGTTTATATTCATTTGGTAGTCCTGCAGGAAGAAGACACCTATCCATTCTTCTTTAACTTTGAAGCTCAAGCCATTTTATTTCTGTGATGTAGAAATTATCTTCGATACGTATTCTTCGACTGACGAACAATTTTCTAGTCTCATCATCAGCAGTGTCTTCAGCAAACCTATTCATTGGAAGACGTGAGAATCTTCGTAGACTTGCTTTAGCTTGTTCCCACACTTCTTTAGCTGTAGACATATCTTTCAAATGAATATATACTGACGGCTGGACAGAGTGTATAATGTTGGCTCTCGCTGTGCAGACTTTAGTTACATCCAGTATTTCGGCATTGAAGCAATCCCACAATTGTTCACATTCTAGACATATTTGCAAAGAGAACTCCCAAGTATTATAGTTTTCTCTTCCCATGGTTTCTCAATTGGAGGCAGTGAATTGCTATTTACAGAAGCCATTGTATTGGTGATTATGTGGTTCCAAATTGATGCATGGTGTGCTCATTTCAGTTAGCCAATCTAATATTTTTTTAGTATATTACACCAAATTATATAGCCTGGGTATATAACCTGCTAGCAGAGTGATTTCTGGCAGCATCTGATTGGAACTGTAACATTTATTATACACATTAACAAGTTAAACACAGTTCCACGAACTCTTGTACAATACAGTCCACAGAATAAAGAAAAAAAGTGGCCATGGAAATGCAAAACACAAGTGAGGCATAGATCCACAATTCTCACAAGAAGGTAGGCAGTACTTAATTAAGAAGGAACTTTCATTGCTGAGAAATAACTGTTTAAGACCAGAGAACGTGAAGCAAGATACAACAGGGAGCTACACTTGGGATCTTCAGTCTGAAGACTGGTTTGATGCAACTCTCCATGTTTGCATGTCCAGTGCAATCCTCCTCATCCCTCCTCATCTATTGCTTATCTTAAAATCTCTTTTCATGACATATCCATTCTGTTCCTGATCTTCCAAGTCCTTTGACACATTCCAACATATTTATCTCCTTACCCCGTACTCTCTCTTTCAAAGTTTCTCTTTGCTTTCCTTATCATTCGCACAATGCACAAATTGAATGACAGATGGGTGGATAGGTTACAACCCTGCATCAGTCTGTTTTGATCTAGGACTTCTCTTTTATGTTGTTTGACTCTCACAACTGCAGCGTGGTTTCATTGCAAGCTGTTGCTAACCTTTTTCTTCAAACTGGCTTGTACAAAGTGTTCTGTTCTGAAGATAATTCATGTTAGTATTTTGCAACCATGACTTCATTGAACTGATAGTTCAGTAATGTATTTTTAAGCACTTGCCTTCTCTTACGACTGGAATTAATACATTCTTCTTGAAGTCTGAGGTAATTTCACCTGTCTCCATTATCTTACATACTAGGTGGAATAGTTTTGTCATGGTACATTCTCCCAAGGACCTCAATAATTCTGGCGGACTGTCGTGTACCCCAGATGCCAAACTCTGCTTAAAGTATTGCCTCCAACAACTCGTGTTCGTTCATTTTCTCTTCCCTTTCCATACCACTGTCTTAAAATCCCCCCCCCCCCCTCCAAGGAGAAGAAATTAACTAATTTTCATGACCATAAAAGAAATTTAAGGATTGTCATGGTTGTGAAAGAATTTTTTGAGTTGCTATGCCATATATTTGTGATTATTCCAAGTTCAGCTGGGGTTTTTACTAACAATTCTGTATGTTGTTATAAGCTTATCCGCCTCTGTAGCCAAGAGGTCAGCAAGTCTCACTGCCATGTAGAGGACCTGGCTTCAATAGGGTCCACTCAGCTTGTTGTTGCCATACTGACACAACTGAGTTGCTACTTGAATGAGAAGGTCTCAAATGCAGATAATGACCAGGACAGCAGTGTGCAGGCCTGTCCATACTATATCCGAATGATGCCATATAGCTGAAGATGACAGTGTTGAGTCACCGTTATGCTGTCCTAAAGAAATATCAATAGATTTTGTTTAGCAACGATGCATTGTCTACCACACCAGACACATCTTCACACTATGGTCACTCATTTGAAGCATGTAACTACAATAAAGTTGGAAAAGTACTGTTTTGCATTTAAATTAGTAAAAATGAGCTGAAGCCTGAATATTCAATGCTTGTCATGAAAACATGCTTTTTCCAATATGAATCTATATTAATAATCTTTTATAAAATTAAAACATCCATCATTGCTTTTGTGTGAATAACAAATTCGACAAAACGTGAAGAATTATCAATCATGTTATCCTCCATCAGACCGAAAAACGTGATGGGAAATGGACCTGGCACCAAAGGAACCGACAAACAATATCTAAGATTCCTAAGGTTGTCAAGCAAGCCAGAGGTAGCCATGGTCAAGTAACAAAAGTTACAATAATTCAATGTCTTGCTACATCTTTCCTTACAGGACTCCAAAAATGATTGTTTCTCAAGTATAATCTCCAAGTGTTTTGTAACAAAATTATTCAGAACATTTCCTTCTGTAAATAAACAGTTTAACTCCCTTTGGAGTCTGAGTGAGTAACAGGAAAGCAGAATGTTTGTTACACGTTATCACTATAGTGTGTGTGTGTGTGTGTGTGTGTGTGTGTGTGTGTGTGTCTGTGTCCGTGTGTGCGCGCGCGTTAGTAAATTTCTTCTTATTTTTCTTTGAAAACTTCTCATTTTGACTGAATAATTTCATTTAACAATCATTCTTACATTTTCATCTGCTTCATCTTCAGATTTATTTTTCTCAGCTTTTTCTGGTGAACTGACTTCTTTGGATTTTTCATCATCTTCTAGTTCACTTTCGTCATCTTTCGATTCTTCCAATCCAGGTGGTGGTGGTTCTTCCTCTTCTATATCTGCAAAATAAAAATGAACATCAATCTACAGCCAAAATACAACAGATTCCACAACTCCACGTTAACAACTAAAACAACTACCATAGTTGTTACCAGAGTTACAGCCATCTACACATAACAATAATAATAATAATCTGTAAACCAGTTTCTTTACACTACTTGGTATCACTGGGAGAAAACAACCATAACCCAGATACAGAAAAGTTTATTCTAGAATATTAGAAATTTTGCTTCTGTGGGGAACCACAGCCCCTAAGTGTTAAATAAAAGAATACATTGTCCATTGTACGCTGTATTAACTATTAGAAATAACATCTTTCAGTCTCAATATTTATATTATTTATCTTTACACAAAAAATTATCCACCATATCTATCATATCTCTTACTACATTATCAAAAGATTTTCTTTGACCCTAATACCAACTGCAATCTTCTTTATACGTTTCTTATATTATATAAAATACTCGTCTAGAACTTTGGATAGATAGAACGTCTACTCACCAAGCAACAACAGAACACACACATAAATGAAGGTTATAACTTTATGACTAGGCTGCTCCTTCAGGCAGAAAGGCTGAAGAGGAAGGAAAAAGGGTAAAGAAAAAGGACTGGGGAAGTCTAGGAAAAGGGGTAAATTTTTGGACAGTTGCCAGAACCAATGGTCATGGGAGACTTACCATATGGGAAGAGAAAGAATGCAGACTGTTGGGGGACTGCACTGGACGAAATTTGGAAAACTGAGAGCTTAAAGGTGGATGACGGGGTAATATGTAAGACAGAGATTGACTAGTTACAGCCTTCTTTTACATGTGTGTGTTCTGCTGCTACATGGTGAGTAGATTTTTTTTGTCTATCCAATCACACTATTTTGTTAAAAACTGAATGTTTTCGTTGTTACATTCACAAGAACTTTATAAGCTACACATCTTTAATTCACATGTATCATCATCATCATCATCATCATCATCATCATCATCATCATCATTTTCCTGTTTCCACGCAATTGCTGCCTGGTATAATAAAGTTTTCTGTACATAATTATAGCAAAAGGAAAATTCATTCATGAAAACTATAAAATTATGAGACAGAATTTCTGGTCAGTGATTGCCTTCAAGGTGATCAACAATGCAGGTACTACCAGTTCAATCCACAGGATGAAGAAAGCGATAATGTGGGAGAGGAGGAGGGCAGGTCACTCAGACCCAAGGATGGGGGAGACCCATCTGTTGTGGGTTTAACCTTCCCCGACCTAACAAATTATTTTCGCCAACAATGGAACTAATAGATCTGAAACCTGAGATAAAGGTCATACACTTTTATACACTTTTATGCATGCCCTTCAGTAGTACTAAATATTTAATCTCCTAAGTTCATACAAGCAATTTTGCCTCACGTTATGCTCTTAGATAACCAGATTACACTTACTTTCTGGACATGCCTCATGGTGTGTAACCTCAATCATGATGGAAATATATTGGATCTAAAGGCAACAGACAGACATGATCTCTTTGAGGAAAGGGATATGTTGCATGTGTGCCTAGCTGTAGTTCAATTGTTAAATGCAGAGTTTGTATGGGGACTTCTCACGGTATCTTCTTTCAGTCGTAGCTCCTAGCCTGCCTTTCTAATATTAGCTTGTAAGACCAATTGTAAGATGAGCCATTGTATTTGCTGTTGTATTAGGTGTTCTGGCATAAATGGCCCACCCCACTTTCGAAAGTTTTTTAGGGAAAAAATGCTCACTTTATACTTCTAAAAAAACAGTGTGTACATACATCAGCGATCCATGTTGAATAACTGCTCACCTTTTAATTCTCATCCGCAAATCTGCAAAATTCATTCTCAGAACTGAAAGAAATGGATGAAGCTGCCGTATTAGAATCTGAATCCTCTTACATTAAATTATCCTCTGCATTATCCAGTGCATTACTGATTCCACACTTCTTGAATGATTCAATCACTGTTTCAGTTCTCATAGAGACCCATGAAGCATTAGCACCTCACAAACTTGAGAAATGCTAAGTATCTTCCTTCTTTCTGATTGCATAGTTTCAAAATCTGTAGATTGCATCCATTTGTTCCAGTCCTCCTTCATAAGTCTCATAAATGAGCAGTTGATACGTGCATCTAATGGTTGAAGAAAATTAGTTGACCCTCCTATAACTACAGCTAACTGAGTCTCCAATCCATCCATTGTATTTTTAACATCATCTGTTCTCTGAGAATCAAACTGATCCTTTAATAATAGGTAAGGGTTCTTCAATCAGTAGGCCTCCAGGTCACCTAGACCAAATTTTATCTGCCCACAATCTCATTCCTCTTCCATCCAGCCAGCTTTTATTATGTGTATGGACAAGTACTCCTTTCAACAATTGTTCCTTAGGAAGGATCTTCCTTTTTAAAATAAAATGTGATGGCAATATTACTCCATCAGTTCAGCAGGATAAAATGACTATGTAATGAATCTTTTTGTCCTCTGAAGTTTTGACGATAACGCTCTTTGTACCCTTGAAATCCACAGTTACGTTAGAAGGCACATCAAAGATTAGCAGTCTCGTCCCTGTTTCCAGTTTGTTAAAGTTCAAACTTTTCTCTTTTCCTTGCATTAATGACAAATTGATGAATTTCAACGATTTGTTCTTCGTTCTCGGCTGGTATCTTCTGTGATATTTTTGTCTTGCTCTTTGTACCAAGCCGATATCTCCTCATAAATCTTGAGCACCATGATGTAGATCTGATACAGTAAAATCAGCTATCCCTTTGTTACAGCAGAGAGCAGCTACGAAGGCGGGTGAGGGTCGGATGCGCAAAAGCATGCGGAAGTGTACCACATGACTCACAGCCATTTGTGCGCCAGTGACATTCCTGTCTTCGTTCTGTGCAGGTCGTGCTGTGTTTGGAAGTTCTGTTTATTTCAGTCATAGTGTTCTGTTCTGAGTGCTGACTGCCTTCATAGTGTTCATTATGAGTGATGGTAAGCAATCATGCCAAGTGCTACACAAACAGCCAAGAGGAATAGTCCAGAATGAGATTTTCACTCTGCAGCGGAGTGTGCGCTGATATGAAACCTCCTGGCAGATTAAAACTGTGTGGCCGACCGAGACTCGAACTCGGGACCTTTGCCTTTCACGGGCAAGTGCTCTACCATCTGAGCTACCGAAGCACGACTCACGCCCGGTACTCACAGCTTTACTTCTGCCAGTATCTCGTCTCCTACCTTCCAAACTTTACAGAAGCTCTCCTGCGTGTGTTCCCTGTGTACCAATACTTTGAGACAATTGTCTGCTGAATCCACGCCAGCACAAGATGCGGGTCGTGCCGTTGCCAAATGTCAGGAGCAGACAGCTGAAGCCTGTGGTGTCGGTTTGAGGACCTTTCAGAGAATATACAGTGAAGCTAAGATGTCTGTGCATGCCTGCGGCTCAGATGTTTTCCCTGTTGTCAACAGCAGTAACTTTTCATCTCAATTTTACCTCTGTCATATATTCCATCAGTTGAAGTGTGTTCCTGATGGAAATAAATTGTAAAGTATCCCGAATCAACCCAGACAGGTCACATGTGTAACAGGAACCTAAGAACAGCTGTCTGTGTCAACACACATACAAATATGAATTCTGCTGACGCATTCTGATGCTATATTTTGTATTTTCTTCGTAGTGATGTACTCCTTTGTTTGTCCGCATTGAGGCTAGTGCGGATTATCACTGTCTTCGTCAGTGAAGGTGATGATTGCCATTCATGCTAAAAACCCCTCTACACTTGCATGACCCCATAATCCAGGTGGTAACGGAAAGAACATAACATAAAGAACAACTCACTGAAATCTCACATCATATAACTTTAAATCATTTAGTACAACTGAATGCCACATATATAAGATAGTGCGTGTGACTTACCATTTTTACCTTACCTTACCGGACCGTGAATATAAGACAACCTCCTCTTTTAAAAAGGTTTCTTGCAAAATTTTGAACTTGACATGAGCTAACTAATCAAAATTACAAACTGATTTACTCATATAAAGTATCTGCCTAAAAAGCTAAAATTATACTTATTCTAAACTTCTGCCATTTATTGTCTACATTCTTATAAAACAAGGAGAAATAAAATAAATAAAAAGAAATGGTTTACATTAATTTTTATCTTCACTTCTGTGTTTTGCTTGCTATCTAAGCCATTCATTTGTGGTATTACGAGGGCAGTTCAATAAGTAATGCAACACATTTTTTTTCTCGGCCAATTTTGGTTGAAAAAACCGGAAATTTCTTGTGGAATATTTTCAAACATTCCCGCTTCGTCTCGTATAGTTTCATTGACTTCCGACAGGTGGCAGCGCTGTACGGAGCTGTTAAAATGGCGTCTGTAACGCATGTGCGTTGCAAACAACGGGCAGTGATCGAGTTTCTTTTGGCGGAAAACCAGGGCATCTCAGATATTCATAGGCGCTTGCAGAATGTCTACGGTGATCTGGCAGTGGACAAAAGCACGGTGAGTCGTTGGGCAAAGCGTGTGTCATCATCGCCGCAAGGTCAAGCAAGACTGTCTGATCTCCCGCGTGCGGGCTGGCCGTGCACAGCTGTGACTCCTGCAATGGCGGAGCGTGCGAACACACTCGTTCGAGATGATCGACAGATCACCATCAAACAACTCAGTGCTCAACTTGCCATCTCTGTTGGTAGTGCTGTCACAATTGTTCACCTGTTGGGATAGTCAAAGGTTTGTTCCCGCTGGGTCCCTCGTTGTCTAACCGAACACCATAAAGAGCAAAGGAGAACCATCTGTGCGGAATTGCTTGCTCGTCATGTGGCTGAGGGTGACTTGTCAAAGATTGTTACAGGCGATGAAACATAGGTTCATCACTTCGAACCTGAAACAAAACGGCAATCAATGGAGTGGCGCCACACCCACTCCCCTACCAAGAAAAAGTTTAAAGCCATACCCTCAGCCGGTAAAGTCATGGTTACAGTCTTCTGGGACGCTGAAGGGGTTATTCTGTTCGATGTCCTTCCCCCTGGTCAAACGATCAACTCTGAAGTGTATTGTGCTACTCTTCAGAAATTGAAGAAACGACTTCAGCGTGTTCGTAGGCACAAAAATCTGAACGAACTTCTCCTTCTTCATGACAACGCTAGACCTCACACAAGTCTTCGCACCCGAGAGGAGCTCACAAAACTTCAGTGGACTGTTCTTCCTCATGCACCCTACAGCCTCGATCTCACACCGTCGGATTTCCATATGTTTGGCCCAATGAAGGACGCAATCCGTGGGAGGCACTACGCGGATGATGAAGAAGTTATTGATGCAGTACGATGTTGGCTCCGACATCGACCAGTGGAATGGTACCGTGCAGGCATACAGGCCCTCATTTCAAGGTGGCGTAAGGCCGTAGCATTGAATGGAGATTACGTTGAAAAATAGTGTTGTGTAGCTAAAAGATTGGGGAATAACCTGGTGTATTTCAATGCTGAATAAAACAACCCCTGTTTCAGAAAAAAAAATGTGTTGCATTACTTATTGAACTGCCCTCGTACTAAATCTCCAGCACCTTCACTCCGATAATTTTCAAGTACATAGTATACCTACATTGTATTCTCTTGCACAGTCTGGACAAACTGCTGCTCCAACTCATGAAACCTTCTCTGCTTTTGTCTTCTGAAAATCTGGCATGTAGGATTCGTTTCTTCAATTTATTCTTTCCCTGACTCTACCTACGAACATTTACTTCTGTGACACTAAATGTTCTTCCTGCTGTATGTTTGTTTGTAGCCCCTGCTTCATGAATAATAATTAATTTAAAATTAATGCTGTACTGTTTGTGTGAGCCAACTGTGAACAGCAAACTCTTAGATCCATGTTTCTCAGCATAGTCATGGTTGTAATTGCTATATTTACAGTTCTTACAGCACTGACAATGTTAGCAAAGCAAATGATGACAATATGTTGTCCTCATGGCCCCCTAGAGTTGAATGGGCAGGAATTGAACCACTTCAGATTAACACCATAGCCAACTTGGAAAATCAACTGTGCTGTAGAGGAGTAGCAGCTATTGCACCACTGCTGGAGATTATGGTTCATTTGTTGTGCCATGTTTTGTGTGCTCTGTACCAATATTGCTCAGTATTTGTCCAATTTTAAAGTCCACTCAATTGCAACTAATTACAGTTTCAGGCAAACTATACTTTAAATGTGATAGATGTTCATAAAAAGCCAAGGTACGCAGTATAAATTCCCACTGTTGGCATCACAGGTGTTCAGGACTGGAATTAAACAGTAAGAAAAGGTAGAGAAGGAAAAACTGCAGGTGAATATGAACTGGGGGGAAAGGAATGAAAGACGAAGTTGCCAGGTTGAATTTAGCACAAAGCATAATTTAATCATCACTAACACTTAGTTTAAGAATCATGAAAGAAGGTTGTATATGTGGAAGAGTCCTGAAGACATTGGAAGGTTTAAGGTTTCAGGAATGATAAGACAGAGTTTTGGAACCATATTTTAAACTGTAAGACATTTCCAGGAGAAGATGTGGCCTCTGACCAAACTACAACAGTTTTGAATTGTATGTTAAACCTAAGGAAATTGCAAAAAGGCAGGAATTTAAGGAGACAGGGCCTGGATAGGAATAGAAACAGAAGTTATTGAGAGTTTCAGAGGAAGTATTAGGCAAGAACTGACAGAACAGGGGAAAGAAATACAGTAGAATATGAATGGCTAGCTTTGAGAGATGAAACACAGTTAGTAAAAAGACAAGGCACAGTAGAAATCCTTGGGTGACGCAGGAGATACTGAATTTCATTCATGACAGCAGAAAATATAAAAATGCAGCAAATGAAGGGAAAGGGAATACAAACATCTACAAAATGAGACTGACAGGAAGTGCAAAATGGCTAAGCTGGAGTGGCTAGACAACAAGGGTAAGGATTTAGAAGCATATTCAATTGTGGGAAACATTGATACCACCAACAGGAAAATTAAAGAGGCCTTTGGAGAAAAGAGAAGCAGTTGTTTGAATATCAAGAGTTCAGATGAAAAACCAGTCCTAAATGAAGAAGAGAAACCCGAAAGGCGGAAAGAGTATATATTGAACTTCTCAAGGTAGCAGAGCTAAAATACAGAGAGCAAAAAGCTATTTATGACTTGTACAGTAACCAGTGGCAGTTATAAGCATCGAGGGACATGAAAGGAAAGCAGTGGTTTGAAGGGAGTAAGACAGGGTCTGTCACCAACATTATTGAATCTATCCATTGAGTAAGCAGTAAAAGAAACAAAACAAACATTTGGAATAGGAATTTAAGTCCAGGAAGAAGAAATAAAAACTTTTGAGATTTGCTTATTACATTGTAAATCTATCAGAGAGAGCAAAGAACTTGGAAGAGCAGTTGAACAGAATGGACTGAGCCTTGAAAGGAAGATGTAATGCGAACATTAACAAAGCAAAACGTGGCTATTGGAATGTAGTTGAATTAAATGAAGTGATGCTGAGGGCATTAGATTAGGATAAGAGACACTTGAGGTAGTAAACGAGTTTTGCTTTTTGGGCAGCAAAACAACTGATAAGAGCCATATCAGAGAGCCTTTCTGAAGAAAAGAAATTTGTTATTATCAAATATAAATTTGTGTGTAGCCAGTCTTTCCTGAAAGTATTTGTTTGGAGTGTCACCTTGTATGGTAGTGAAACATGGACATTTAACAGTTTCGACAAGAAGAGAATAGAAGCTTTGAAAATATGGTTTTTCAGAAGACTGCTCAAGATTATGTGGGTATATTACATAACTAATGAGAAGGTACTGGGTAAAATTGGGGAGGAAAGAAATTTCAGCACAATCTGACTAGAAGAAGGGATCAGTTGGTAGAACACATTCTCAGACACCAAGAGATCACTAATTTAGTATTGGGTGGGTGGTGGGATGGGCAAGGCAGAGGGCAGAGGGCAGAGGGCAGAAGGCAGAGACGGATGGGGATACAGTAAGCAGATTCAGAAGGATGTAAGTGGCAGTAGTTATTCAGAGATGAAGAGGCTTGCACAGGATAGAGTAGCATGGAGAGCTGAATCAAACCAGTCTTCGGGCTGAGGACCAGAACAAAAATTACCATTCATAAAGCAAAAGCAATAGCCATTAGAATGGAGAGCAGCTACGAAGAAGGGTGCATCACGCATTCCGCGCAGAGAGACAGGGAATATATGCTGTGACACTGCCAATTTCCTTCCGTCAGTTCATGCACTGAGACAGCTGATGGCACGCTAGCATAAACATCATTCCGCAGTGAACTTTAAGAACTGTACTCTTAGTAATGAAAATACTTACGCAGTTGCGCACACACAACCTTCCACTTAGAATTAATTAAGGTTGAATTCAGTGACAACATTCCCAATCATTTACAACATCGAGATAAATAATTTCTTCACAGTTGCTCTCCATTTGCTTCCATTACAATTTTCAGCTTCTTTCGTCTGCGAAACTAGTTTCTCTGCAGTTGGATACTTGCCTTCGGCATACATGCTGAACACTATGCGCCGAAAAACGTTTGTTGCTAGGTCACCCACTTCTTTTTTGTGGTTGTGTTGCTTCCTGGTAATTTGAAAATATCTGAGCCGCAGGCATGCACAGACATCTTAGCTTCACTGTATATTCTCTGAAAGGTCCTCAAACCAACACCACAGGCTTCAGCTGTCTGCTCCTAGCATTTGGCAACGGCACGACACGCACCTTGTGCTGGCGTGGATTCAGTGGACAATTGTCTCAAAGTATTGGTACACAGGGAAAACTATTCCTCTTGCTGTTTCTGTAGCACTTGGCATGATTGCTTACCATCACTCATAATGAACACTATGAAGGCAGTCAGCACTCAGAACAGAACACTATGACTGAAATAAACAGAACTTCCAAACACAGCACGACCTGCACAGAACGAAGACAGGAATGTCACTGGCGCACAAATGGCTGTGAGTCATGTGGTACACTTCCGCATGCTTTTGCGCATCCGACCCTCACCCGCCTTCGTAGCTGCTCTCTGCTGTAACAAAGGGATAGCTGATTTTACTGTATCAGATCTACATCATGGTGCTCAAGATTTATGAGGAGATATCGGCTTGGTACAAAGAGCAAGACAAAAATATCACAGAAGATACCAGCCGAGAACGAAGAACAAATCGTTGAAATTCATCAATTTGTCATTAATGCAAGGAAAAGAGAAAAGTTTGAACTTTAACAAACTGGAAACAGGGACGAGACTGCTAATCTTTGATGTGCCTTCTAACGTAACTGTGGATTTCAAGGGTACAAAGAGCGTTATCGTCAAAACTTCAGAGGACAAAAAGATTCATTACATAGTCATTTTATCCTGCTGAACTGATGGAGTAATATTGCCATCACATTTTATTTTAAAAAGGAAGATCCTTCCTAAGGAACAATTGTTGAAAGGAGTACTTGTCCATACACATAATAAAAGCTGGCTGGATGGAAGAGGAATGAGATTGTGGGCAGATAAAATTTGGTCTAGGTGACCTGGAGGCCTACTGATTGAAGAACCCTTACCTATTATTAAAGGATCAGTTTGATTCTCAGAGAACAGATGATGTTAAAAATACAATGGATGGATTGGAGACTCAGTTAGCTGTAGTTATAGGAGGGTCAACTAATTTTCTTCAACCATTAGATGCACGTATCAACTGCTCATTTATGAGACTTATGAAGGAGGACTGGAACAAATGGATGCAATCTACAGATTTTGAAACTATGCAATCAGAAAGAAGGAAGATACTTAGCATTTCTCAAGTTTGTGAGGTGCTAATGCTTCATGGGTCTCTATGAGAACTGAAACAGTGATTGAATCATTCAAGAAGTGTGGAATCAGTAATGCACTGGATAATGCAGAGGATAATTTAATGTAAGAGGATTCAGATTCTAATACGGCAGCTTCATCCATTTCTTTCAGTTCTGAGAATGAATTTTGCAGATTTGCGGATGAGAATTAAAAGGTGAGCAGTTATTCAACATGGATCGCTGATGTATGTACACACTGTTTTTTTAGAAGTATAAAGTGAGCATTTTTTCCCTAAAAAACTTTCGAAAGTGGGGTGGGCCATTTATGCCAGAACACCTAATACAACAGCAAATACAATGGCTCATCTTACAATTGGTCTTACAAGCTAATATTAGAAAGGCAGGCTAGGAGTTACGACTGAAAGAAGATACCGTGAGAAGTCCCCATACAAACTCTGCATTTAACAATTGAACTACAGCTAGGCACACATGCAACATATCCCTTTCCTCAAAGAGATCATGTCTGTCTGTTGCCTTTAGATCCAATATATTTCCATCATGATTGAGGTTACACACCATGAGGCATGTCCAGAAAGTAAGTGTACTATATTTTTTTTAAAAAGTAAGTGTATTTGAACAAAATTGCTTGATATTGTTGATACACTTGTTGACTGTTTTTCCACATAATCACCTTCCCTTTTAATGCATCTGGTGAGCCATGGTTCTGGGCGAGTTTTCCGAAATCTACCCCTTCTTCTAAACGTCTCCAGTCCTCTTCCTTCCCCCTCAACTTTCTGCCGGAAGAAGGAGCCGCTGGCTCTGAAAGCTTGCATAAGTATAACTTACTTTTATGTGCATGTTCTGCCACTGTTTGGTGACTAGTTTCTTTTTTTTTTTTTTTTTTTTTTTTCTTTTTTTTCTTTTTTTTTTTTTCGAAAGCCAGGTAGTGTGTTTCATTTACTTTCACATGTGTGTACTGAAAGGACTACTACACATTTTGTCTCCTGAAGGCGATTCTTTCTCATACTACATTAGTTTTCTTGATCAAATTTTTCTTTGATAAAATTAAGACTATTCAAATGATCAACCATCTACTGATGTGTGTGTTCTTTGAGATGAGTTGTTATTGTGAATGAAGCTGAGTGAGGCTTTGATTTGTTATATGAGCACCTAAACACAAATGTGTGGTGCATGCTTATCTGGAATACATTTGAGGGTTGGACACTTACTTGTTGAGCTATCACGTGTTCCACAGTGCTGGTGCTTTTGACAGACAAGTCATGAAATTCAGTGCCCACCTCTATATTAAAGTATTTACATCTATTTGGGTAAAGGGTTGGGGTTGGGTTGTTTGGGGATGAGACCAAACTGCAAGGTCATCGGTCTCATCGGATTAGGGAAGGACGGGAAAGGATGTTGTCTGTGTCCTTTCAAAGGATCCATCCCGGCATTTGCCTGGAGCGATTCAGGGAAATCACAGAAAACCTAAATCAGGATGGCCGGATGCGGGATTGAACCGTCGTACCCCCAAATGCGAGTCCAGTGTGCTAACCACTGCGCCACCTCCTCGATGGGTAAAGGGTATTCACTTTCATATGTTAATGCTAATATTGGAGCACTTTCCCTGCAACAGTGCCAAACATGCTTAGGTCATGCCATTAGCAGGATAGGGGCATCAACCCACCCTCCCTACCCCTACCAAGTCCACATGGTACAACGTGTACATCACACTGACATAAAAATTATGATCACTACTATATTTCATGCAAATAAGAGCAAGGTTAAAAGCAAATTATCATTACCATTGCTTTCACCTGGTGGTGGAGGTTCATCCCCACTTTCACTACCACTCTCATATTCATACTCTCGTTTCCTTTTTTTGTTCTGCACTGTAAAATGAAAGAAATGGATCTGATGTAGGAACATGTTATCAAAACAAAACAATTACATGAATAACATTACACAACATTACGATCTTACAAGACATCCAAACAAGATTACTTCACATTCATATAGGACTTTGCAAGCAAACATCATCCTATTCTATAAGAAAAAGAAAGAAAAGCTCTGATCAGTTGCCAGCACTGCTTCATAAGCAAACAATTCTTGTAAAAAACCGAAAGTCTCTATGTCTATGAAGAAAAAAGTGGCACACACAGCAATCGATCCCTGTGATGCTACATGCAACTCGGGACGAAATCATATTTATTGATGAGTTGGACAGACTGAATGCAGAGTTTCCTGTTAGCTGAAGCTGGCAGTAACCTGGAAACAGACAAAAATCAGTCACAGCACTTTTATCAATACAAAAATTCTCATCTTCCCAACTGTCAACTTGAGAGTGACTGACTAATAAATGAAAATGCCACTTTTAAAAAGAATACATCAATTTCTTTTCCAAACTATCACAGCTTGTGTTCTTTCTCTAATGACCTCATTATCAAAGCAGCATTAAACCATAACCTCCCTTTCTTCCAATGACTTTCCTTATAAAGCAACAAAAATAGTTGTGAATTTTGTATTAGATTTTAATTCTTTAAATTGTGAATCCATTTAGATATATCAATAGAATCCATGCTGTAACTGCAGAATTTGCTTTTCACTCGTGCATTGCGTCTTCAAGTCACCCAAAAATACATTCAAGACCAACGTATCTTCAAGTTCGTGCTTCACAAATGCAGAGTGTCACCATCCCTTACCAAAATTTTTACTGAGTGAATATGCTTTTACCTAGTCTTTTAAAGTAATTTATTTTATGCAGTTCTGTGACAGTTTCTTTACAACATTCAATAAATGTTATCTCTTTCTACAACTTTTTGTGCTGGTTCCAAGTGAGTTCTACTGGATGTAAATTAAAGTGATAGTGTGGTACTGGCAGAACAGAAAACTTCCTTTTATCGTATGTATCACAATGGTCGAAGGAAACTGCTGAGCACAAGCTCATGTGGAAATCTTTGGGGCGTAAAAGGACTCATTAACTCACTATATTTCTGGTATATTTGCTAAGAGAGTTCCCCACAGAACAGATGCCCCACTGTTGATATTCAAGTCTGGGAGGGATGAAACATACACCATACTGTTGCCAACTGAAGAAGTGGAAAGTTGTTTCTTTGTGTCCTTAACGTGTACTGAAGTATAGAGGACACTTTCAGTTCAGTGAGTGATAGTATTTGAAGAAAGTTTATATGGAATTTACGACAAATCAATAAAGTTGCTCCAAAAAAAATTAAGAAATTCAGATTCATCAAGAGACCTGAAAGCAGAATGCTGTATATGAAATTGAATGAGATCAGTAGCTCTAGTAATGAGACTACTGAAAAAAATTACCTCCTCAACCTTCTCTGAAAATTTTCTCCTAAGTGATATCCATTTTGGTTCTCTTGACGTTACTCCTGACCGGTTTTCACTTTCTCCCTTCAAAAGCAACTTCTGTAAAGCCAGCTTGTAGACCTACAGATAGATATAGCTAAGTCAGAAATTGATATTAACTAGATTTGCGATGGGAAAGGAGTAAATCCTTTTGCCAGGCACACAAATTCGAAAATACAGTAGTATCTCTAAGATTTCAAAGCTTCAAAACCTATCAGTGAGGTATTCTTTTGAAGATCATATGAAAAATCATATTTCAATGAGATTTTTATTTTATTTTGATTCTGAATAGCCTCTAAAAATCTGCTAAAATTTACTAAGTTGCAGAATTGGTCTGGTAGGTCATTACAGTCATGTTTGTGGTCTCAAAAATAATACTCCAGAATGCACCCCTGGCTCATTGCAGAACAAAGTGAGCAAAGGGAAGGCAGAGGAGTGTCACATGCCTTACGATCAGACAGGAACAAGTTTCAGGTTGAAGATACATGCTGCAGAAAGGTATATGCAAACTGTATACTGTTGTTTTAGCCATATGGACAGAAGTACTTTAATCAAAAACTATTTCATAATATGCATGCATTCACACATTCAGACACACCCATATACACTTGCTCTTTCTGTCATTTTTACACATCAGTGTCTTTCAAATCAATCATTTGAGCATCCACATATTCTTTTGTGTGTCTAAACCATGCCCGTTAAACACTTTTTGATCAAAGCTTTCCTGTCCATATGAGTTTGAGCAACAATATTAAGTTTTGAGTATGTCTTGCTCTGGCTTGTATCTTAATGTTGAAAGGTGTTTTTTGTTTAATTCCAACATGAGGCACGTGGCACTAAAACAGGAAACCACAGAAAAAGAGAGAGAGAGAGAGAGAGAGAGAGAGAGAGAGAGAGTAAATAAAACCAACCTAATGAATTGCTTTCCTCTTCAAAGGACCTTTGTTTTAAAAATTCTTTAGCTTTCTTCTGCAGCTCAACTTGCTCAGAACTGATTGTCAATTTCAGTGGCTGTGAAGGATCTTTCTTTACCTCTTGTTCGACAGGTTTCTCGCGTTCTTTCTTCTTTTCTTCTCTGAAATGTACAGGATAATTAAATCTTTCTGAACAGTTTTACCTTAAAATAAAATAAAAATGAATATAAATCATGCACAATGACGACAACAATGAGCATCTACTTAACACTATTAAATCCTCATTTCTGTAGGGAAACAATTAAACAATCCCCACCCCCCATCCAATATCTCTCTCTCTCTCTCTCTCTCTCTCTCTCTCTCTCTCTCTCACACACACACACACACACACACACACACACACACAATTAGAAATGAATGGAAAAAAAATACTGAAACTTACTCTTCACCAAGAATGAAAGGTTTGGATTCCTCCTCTTCTTCCTGTTTGACAGAGTCTGTGGGAGCTTCTGGATCAGGTGGTTTATCCACATTCTGTGGAGCTGAGCTACCGGATTTTCCTTGCTGGTTGGATGAAGCACTTTGTGCAGAGGTTGATGTTGTTTTTGGCTCATCTAATACCTGAAGATCAAAGTCTGTACCTCCTTCTAGACGTATGACAACTGCATCCAAAAGACGAATTAATTGTTCCGATTGATCAGCATCCACTGAAACTTTGTCCAGGCGACCATTGTCGAGGAATTCCAAAAACACATTTACACGATTCTGGAAACACACAAAGATAATTCTTTTGTACAAATCACATACTATCGGCCATGAACTGTTTAAACACAACACAAAAGTAACATACTCCAC
This sequence comes from Schistocerca cancellata, assembly GCF_023864275.1. Classification (NCBI taxonomy): domain Eukaryota; kingdom Metazoa; phylum Arthropoda; class Insecta; order Orthoptera; family Acrididae; genus Schistocerca; species Schistocerca cancellata. The sequence goes on from NC_064626.1 coordinate 689,443,331, forward strand.
AATGGATAGAAAAGTAGTCCAAGACTTCATGTTTCTTCCTCTTTTTGAAGTGCCCTTCGTGATATGGCAATGAAATACACAAACAAGACAATTATAAGGAAGAAAAATTCATTGCAATTACTAGAAACATATGAGATGCATACAATAGCAAGATGATGATGTTGAGAGCAAACAAAATTCAGATGATAACTGATACCCATGATCAGTTGACACTCCTTACAATGATGCACTGTAAAATAAGTATATACAGGTTGAGTCACCTAACGTTACTGCTGGATATATTTCGTAAACCACATCAAATACTCACGAACCGATTCCACAGACCGAACGTGAGGAGAGGGACTAGTATAATTGTTGAATACAAACCATACAGAAATGTACGGAAGTATGTTTTTTAACACAAACCTACGTTTTTTTAAATGGAACCACGTTAGTTTTGTTAGCACATCTGAAAATATAAACAAATACGTAATCAGTGCCATTTGTTGCATTGTAAAATGTTAATTACATCCAGAGATATTGTAACCTAAAGTTGACGCTTGAAACCTGCGATGTTCAGCTGCGTGTTGTAACAAACACGAGCCACGGTCGGCGAGCAGCATCTGCAGGGACATGTTTATGATGACGACCGTGTTTACGAGTGTGGCTGTAATACACTGTTGTGGTTTGGTCTAGCTGTCACAGTGTCCGCATGTAGCGCTTGCTGCTATTGTTATTCTGCATTCATCTCCACACGCAGACCAACAGTGGTACACCGTGTTACCAGACGTCTGTGATAGTGTAGTGTTGTAGGAACTGTGACCATGGTGTATTCAAACTCTGAAAAGGCAGAGATGATACTCATCTATGGCGAGTGATGACGAAATGCAGCTGAAGCCTGCAGGGTGTATGCAGAACGATACCCGGACAGAGAGCATCTAAAGTGCCGCACACTGCAAAACATCTACCGCCAACTGTATGCAACAGGTATGGTCGTAGCATGCAAACGGGTCCGTAACAGGCCCGTCACAGGAGAAGCGGGTGCAGTTGGGGTGTTAGCTGCTGTTGCCATGAACCCACACATGGGTACACGGGACATTGCAGGAGCCAGTGGACTGAGTCAAAGTAGTGTCATGCGCATACTGCATCGTCACCGCTTTCACCCGTTTCATGTGTCGCTACATCAGCAATTACATGGTGATGACTTTAATCATCGAGTGCAATTCTCTCAATGGGCATTAACAGAGAATGCGTTGCAGTTGGGGAAACATTCCACGTGGGAAAAATATATCTAAAAACAAAGATGAAATGTCTGCTTGTGTCTGTGTATGTGCGGATGGATATGTGTGTGTGTGTGTGTGTGTGTGTGTGTGTGTGTGTGTGTGTGTGTGTGTGTGTGTGCGTGTGTGCGTGTGTGTGTGTGTGTGCGTGTGTGCGTGCACGCGCGCGCGCGAGAGAGAGTGTATACCTGTCCTTTTTTTCCCCCCTAAGATAAGTCTTTCCGCTCCCGGGATTGGAATGACTCCTTACCCTCTCCCTTAAAACCCACATCCTTTCGTCTTTCCCTCTCCTTCCCTCTTTCCTGACGAAGCAACTGTATGTTGCGAAAGCTTGAATTTTGTGTGTATGTTTGTGTGTCTATCAACCTGCCAGCATCTTTGTTTTTTATATATATATAATAGAGGGAAACATTCCACGTGGCAAAAATATATTTAAAAAGAAAGATGATGAGACTTACCAAACAAAAGCGCTGGCAGGTCGATAGACACACAAACAAACACAAACATACACACAAAAAATTCTAGCTTTCGCAACCAACGGTTGCCTCGTCAGGAAATAGGGAAGGAGAGGGAAAGACAAAAGGATATGGGTTTTAAGGGAGAGGGTAAGGAGTCATTCCAATCCCGGGAGTGGAAAGACTTACCTTAGGGGAAAAAAAGGACAGGTACACACTCACACACATATCCATCCGCATATACACAGACACAAGCAGACATTTGTGTCTGTGTATATGCGGATGGATATGTGTGTGTGTGTGCGAGTGTATACCTGTCCTTTTTTCCCCCTAAGGTAAGTCTTTCCGCTCCCGGGATTGGAATGACTCCTTACCCTCTCCCTTAAGACCCATATCCTTTTGTCTTTCCCTCTCCTTCCCTCTTTCCTGACGAGGCAACCGTTGGTTGCGAAAGCTAGAATTTTTTGTGTGTATGTTTGTGTTTGTTTGTGTGTCTATCGACGTGCCAGCGCTTTCGTTTGGTAAGTCACATCATCTTTGTTTTTAGATATATATATATATATATATATATATATATATATATATATATATATATATATATATATATATATATATATATATATATATATATATATAAACAAAAGCACTGGCACGTTGATAGACACACAAACAAACACAAAATTCAAGCTTTCGCAACAAACGGTTGCTTCGTCAGGAAAGAGGGAAGGAGAAGGAAAGACGAAAGGATGTGGGTTTTAAGGGAGAGGGTAAGGAGTCATTCCAGTCCCGGGAGCGGAAAGACTTACCTTAGGGGGAAAAAAGGACGGGTATACACTCGCACACACACACACATATCCATCCACACATATACAGACACAAGCAGACATATTCAAAGGCAGAGATGTCAGTCGAGACGGAAGTGCAGAGGCAAAGATGTTGTTGAATGACAGGAGAGGTATGAGTGGCGCTAACTTGAAATTAGCGGAGATTGAGGCCTGGTGGATAACAGGAAGAGAGGATATATTGAAGAGCAAGTTCCCATCTCCGGAGTTCAGATAGGTTCGTGTTAGTGGGAAGTATCCAGATACCCCGGACGGTGTAACACTGCGCCAAGATGTGCTGGCCGTGCACCGAGGCATTTTTAGCCACAGGGTGATCCTCATTACAAACAAACATTGCCTGCCTGTGTCCATTCATGCGAATGGACAGTTTGTTGCTGGTCATTCCCACATAGAATGCGTCACAGTGTAGGCAGGTCAGTTGGTAAATCACGTGGGTGCTTTCACACAAGGGTAGGAGCCAGAGGGCAGGGAAGGTGGTTTGGGGATTTCATAGGGATGAACTAAGAGGTTACGAAGGTTGGTGGACAGCGGAAAGACACTCTTGGTGGAGTGGGGAGGATTTCGTGAAGGATGGATCTCATTTCAGGGCAGGATTTAAGAAAATCGTATCCCTGCTGGAGAGCCACATTCAGAATCTGATCCAGTCCCGGAAAGTATCCTGTCACAAGTGGGGCACTTTTGGGGTTCTTCTGTGGGAGGTTCTGGGTTTGAGAGGATGAGGAAGTGGCTCTGGTTATTTGCTTCTGTACCAGGTCGGGAGGGTAGTTGCGGGATGCGAAAGCTGTTGTCAGGTTGTTGGTGTAATGCTTCAGGGATTCCGGACTGGAGCAGATTCATTTGCCACGAAGACCTAGGCTGTAGGGAAGGGACCGTTTGATGTGGAATGGGTGGCAGCTGTCGTAACGGAGGTACTGTTGCTTGTTGGTGGGTTGTAACCGCCCCCCGGTGTAAAACCTGTCCCATGCACCCTCCCACCACCACCTACTCCAGTCCTGTAACCCGGAAGGTGTACACAATCAAACGCAGAGCCACGTGTGAAAGCACCCACGTGATCTACCAACTGACCTGCCTACACTGTGATGCATTCTATGTGGGAATGACCAGCAACAAACTGTCCATTTGCATGAATGGACACAGGCAGACAGTGTTTGTTTGTAATGAGGATCACCCTGTGGCTAAACATGCCTTGGTGCACGGCCAGCACATCTTGGCGCAGTGTTACACCGTCCGGGTTATCTGGATACTTCCCACTAACACCAACCTATCCGAACTCCGGAGATGGGAACTTGCTCTTCAATATATCCTCTCTTCCCGTTATCCACCAGGCCTCAATCTCCGCTAATTTCAAGTTACCGTCACTCATACCTCACCTGTCATTCAACAACATCTTTGCCTCTGCACTTCTGCCTCGACTGACATCTCTGCCCAAACTCTTTGTCTTTAAATATGTCTGCTTGTGTCTGTATATGTGTGGATGGATATGTGTGTGTGTGCGCGCGAGTGTATACCCGTCCTTTTTTCCCTCTAAGGTAAGTCTTTCCGCTCCCGGGACTGGAATGACTCCTTACCCTCTCCCTTAAAACCCACATCCTTTCGTCTTTCCCTCTCCTTTCCTCTTTCCTGATGAGGCAACAGTTTGTTGCGAAAGCTTGAATTTTGTGTGTATGTTTGTGTTCGTTTGTGTGTCTGTCGACCTGCCAGCACTTTCATTTGGTAAGTCCCATATATATAAAAAACCACCTTGCAGGCAGAAGCAAAGCTTATAGGGTGAAAGTGAATCTATTGTAACAGTGTCTACACAATAACAAAAAGAAAAGTGCTCACAATTGAGAAAACTTATAACATACCTTCAGAGCATTCATCTGTTCTTCTTTTCTTTTCACTGAATCTTCAGGGTGATATTTAATTTTAAACCTGTTGAAATGATAAAACATCATGTAAAACACAGTTTAATAGGATAACAAAGTTCTCTTCATTTTAATAAGTACCTATAGCTATTATCTGTAACAACATTTAATTAGTGTGATGCACTAACCTCAAAGTACACAAATTGTTAATGTCATTCAATTATTGTTACACATCAAAACTAATTCTGCACTTGTAGCTCTACCCCAGCTTCACACTACTATGCAATTTTGATAGCACCACATAGCCTACATACACGAAACGTACTTATTATTTCTTCATACACAATCCCGTACAGCCACAAGTTACTTTAATCTGTAATTAAGCCTCTACATTAAAAAAAATGAAATTAACTCATATTCTGATAAAAGGCTCTTTCAACACACACAATGCATCTCCTTACCTAAACAATTTCGTGAGACTGTGACAGTCTCCCTCCATAAACTTTCAAAAACACAACAACAATAATAATAATAATAATAATATTTTTATCTGCTCACCCTCATATTATTAGTCATAAATAAATTTCACAAATGATTTTATAGCAGGAAATGCAGGCATGTGTTGAATTTACCTTTGATTTTAATTCTGTACTGATTTTTTTCTTTCTCTTTTGTTTACACATTATGTTAATGGGGGTACTGTAAAAATTATCTGACTGATGAAGTCTCACCTGCTTGCTGGAATTTTTTTGTAGACCATGACGTAGCTATACAGAACAAACGCGAAAATACCTATCTCCTACGCGAAACCCATTGACATAATTATGTCTGGGTATTGTATCAAAACGACCACTGCATTGTGCTCAGTGGTACCTAACTAAAGATGATTATCTGGGTGCACCAAATACTTATTTGAAAATAAACATCAGACAAATCCTTTGGCTTCACATCTTCTTCCATATTCCATTAGTTCTCACTTTCAGTTTAGTATGAGTTAATCACAAACTGAAGCAGTTAAACTTCCATTGTATATTTTCCATTTTTTTCTGTATCATCATATTCATTTTCCATCTTTCATTTAATGGAGCATAACACATAAACACATTTAACACAAAGCAAATAATTGTTTTGCATCTTCGATGAGATGTAGAGTCCTCTTAATGTAAGAAAGGTGGCTGTAGGAAAAAATTGATTTTAGAATATAAGAGAATTTTGTTGAAAAATTTCATATTTTGCTCCTCTGCCTTCTGCCATTTATGCCTGAAACTAATAGCCTACAGGAACAATGAAGAACTGTTTCACTACATGGTGGCCCTCTAAAATATATACAGCAGAATTTGCCAAATAAAACTTTTTAACTTGTAACAAAACACAATGAGTGCTCTAGATAAATAGATAAATATAATTTATGGTATTGAACTGCCACTGAAATTGGTGTGAAGTGCTTGTAACATGAAGTCAAATGCAGTGTAAGTTACGAACAAAGGTCTGAGGTCATAATTATTGGTCCTCCCATATTTGCAGTTAAGTACGAACAGATTTCTGTATCTACACAACTGAATGAAAGAAAATATATCTAAAGACATCTGTAAGGCAAAAATAGTAGACAAGCCAGGTACAAAACAAGCATTATCATCAGCCACATACTTAAAGAGACCAGGCATTACAATGGAAGATGTAAGATGAAAATCTCTTCTAAAGTAACAAACTCCTTTGAGTACAACTAAAACTTCACATTTCTCAATTTCTGTTACGGACAAATACTGCCCAGTATTATTCATTACACTGACTCTATAACATTGTGTCACTGCTTCCTTTAATGACTTACTATAAAATGCTATTCTTTCTGGAAGATAGATTTGGGAACAATAACAAGTACATCTGCATTTCCACCTCCAATCTAATGTAAGTGAATTTTTACACAAAAGGCTCATGGAATGCACTATCAGAGCTCTCTCTCTATTTTATATTAATGTCTAACATCTTGATCACATAAAATTTGTTAATCTTGTAATTTATTGACAATGATGAGGATTTCTGGATTTTTAATTTCATCTGGCAACAAAGTTAGATGACTCAATTAGTATCATCCTTGGGCAATGGGTGAAACCAGAGTAAATGTTGAGTCTGATAGACAAAGATCAACCCAGTAACAACTGAAGTCAGTAACAAAAATTGCATTGTTTACTAGTCCTGTGAAAATTGGACATAGCTTTCTATTGTATGCTCCTATAAAAGCAAAAAGAATACATATCAAAAAACTGTAGTTAACACTTCAAAAAGTTCACAAAGACACCAGTTCATGAAGAAGTATGGTCCGGTCCATAGTTCATAACGTATTCAGATATTTTTAAATGTGTGTAACATCTGCCACTCCTTGTCCTAAATACTTTTTACTATCAGTGTAACTCCATCAAAACACACAGCCAATCAATCTGAAAATATCACTTCTTATTTTGACCAGTGCTTACAAACATAATATTCATAAACATAAATGACTACTGACTTCATACAATATGAGGGTCTACTATGTTATAGAATTATAAATAAGGGGCTAATCTTTAACAGAGTAAATACTGGTGACCGCAAATTGTCATCTTCAGCACACAACACTAGAAAGCAGTGGACTGTAGATATAAATTATTGTCACTACAAAAAGGCAGCTAGCATATGAAGACTAAAGCATAAATAATTGAACTGTGTACAGAAGAGTTGAATAACTGCTTGCATTAGACTCACAGGTGGACCAACACATTATTGACTTGCTCAGTTTGTGAAGTTATCTCTATTGATAAATTACCCATTTTTTTCTTAAACTGTAGTCATTGGTTTGTCTGTACATACACATTACATCTAATGATTTACATCCCACTCAAATAATTCCTTCATGGTGTACCATAATTATTTTTTGTCATGGAGAGTAGTTATAATATTCTCCATAATGAACCAAACAGATATGGATGTAGACAGATGTAGGCTGCATTGAAAGAAGAATTTTGTGAAGATTATTTGTAATATTGTTAATCCATATACAAATAAAATCTGAGTGCTGGAATGGCTATTGTAACACAAGATTATTATTTCTTTGCAAACCAATGACTAAAAGGATGTTTGATAATTTCCAGGTAGTATCATACTATGCATCCAGCTGAAGCAGGAACATTGTTAGGTACTAATACAATAACACGTAAAACAAACAATTTTTATTGTGTGGAAAGAAAGAGGGAGAAAAAAAATAAAAATCTTTTCATTGCCAGATATTCCAATTATGGTGCAGGTAAAAGACAAATATCAATATTTGCTGCAAAAGATCTGTAAGCAATCTTTACAATACCACTTTCGAGTTAATGCTGAGAAGGAGAGTCCAGAACAAGATGATCATCTGTTTGTAATGCATACCTACAATTATGGAGACAGTCAAAATAAGATTTTGCAGGGTATAATGCTAAATACATCTCTCTTCCTTAAGTGGACTACAAGGAAAGGTGCAGTTTATACACTGTAACGTTATTTGGTCCACAACAAACTACACTGCCCAGTCCCTTTAATGTGATCACCTGTCAAAAGCCTGAATAACCAGTTTTTTCAGCACAGACCACTGCGGGACGTGCAGGAAGTAAGTTAATGAGATTCGGTAAGTTATCAACAGGGATGTAGAGCCATGTTGAGCCAGAACAAGATGGTCCCACAGATTCTCAACTGGGTTGAAATCCATGGAGTCTGCTGGTTAGGGGAGTACAGTAAACTCAATCTGGTGCTTCATGAATCATACTCACACATACTGCAAGCTGTGTGACACAATGCATTGTTCTGCTGGTAGGTGCTACTGTGCCAAGGAGAAAGAAACCTATTGTGCCAAGGAGAAAGAAACCGCTTGTAGGGCTGGACATGGTCACCGAAGATATATGTATACTTTTGTTGATCCATTGTGCCTTCCAGAATGATGAAATCACCCAGGGAGTGCCATGAAAACATTTCACAGACCACAATTCTCCCTTCTCTGGTCTGAACCTTTGCTTTCAGACATTTCACGCCATACAAGTAAATGGCCATCTGTCTGATGGAGTGCATAACAGGATTCATCTGTAAAGACCACCTGTCACCACTCATTGAACATCCAGTTGTGGTGCGGTACTGGCATGCCAATTCCAGCCTTTGTCACTGATGAAGAGCAGTCAACATGGGCGCATGAACCATGCACCTACTGCAGAGGGCTGTGCGCAGCAACATTCACCAAATAGTAATTAAAGGAGACACTGTAGGTAGCCCCTTGGTTCATAACATATTCACATCTATTTGCTTGTAAACATATCCACAGCCATCATTCACCCCTGTCTGTATGGCACATGATGCACCACAAATGCCCTGTATAGCACCATTTTGCCTTGCACAGTATACTTTACAGTTCACAAACTTAGCCATGCCAGAAATGTTTCCAGATCTCTTCTCTCCACTGGTCCCACATACACCTCACCTTTGAAGCAGTGTGCCCTGTATGAGCCGAACGAAACGACACACCCACCTCCTGAAGACCAGCCATTCAGGCTCTCCCGAACAAATTCACATTCTGATATTCCACCCTGTGATGTTGGCGAGGCGTAGTGGCACTTGGTTACCTGTGGTGCTTCGTATGATGGCTCTACACAGACTGAATGTTGACTACGACTGACCTGTCCGGTCACCCAAAAGAGGGCGCTGTTGGGCGGACATGCGTACCACCTCTCTGCTATTTAAATCACTTATTATGGTTCAGCTGTTTTACATGTCTCGTTGTGATGTGTTGTAGGCAACTGCTTCTGAGTGTTTCACTTCTTACTAACACTAATGTACATTACTTTACCCGCACATTACCAAACTTAATTATAAATTACGATTTTTTCATTCAGGAACAACAGATTACTGGCATCCAATTAAGTAACATATAGGTTCTCAACAGCTGTGTACAATATGCAACAAATAAGAGAGTTTGAAAAGCAATGCTGTTAAATTTACGGCACTGAAACACAAATTTCAACAATAAAAAGACTTGGCTGTTGTTTACCAGCAGTTATCAGAGATGAACAGTCAGATATATAAAAGTACACATAATCAGATGAAGAAAGAACAGAGCATTATCATGTAGTAAATAACAATGGATGACAACTTTGTAGAGAGGGCAGTAAAAGAGTAAGCTAGGTTTTATATGGTATATTTTATTAATGAAAGCTGTGGCTGAAAGCTCTTTTAATTGTGCCTGACAACAACCTAACGTGTCCTCTTTACTATAAGTGGCAATCTGTCTTTCCGTACATCACTGTATGATGTGTCTATGTATGTAAGTAACAAGAAAATTTCTAGGCCTGGAAGTAAGTAACCATGTTTATGAGGTCAAAAATACATTTAGAAATACGCAGTCAATTTTTAATTTAATGCACTTTGTTCAGTGTATTTCCTTGAAGTAGATTCTGCCCACAAAGTGTGGTTCTAGAATGTGTTCAAAATTATCATTTACACCTGTCATGATCTCTTCATTAAGTTAAATATTTTTTTCCAGGCATCAGTGGAAGATAAGATATTAGTTTGGTCATCCGAGTGGATGTTACAATTCATACCTCAAATCCTTCCATTTTCCCACTGCCATGGCACTTTAGAGGGAATTAGCATTTCCTGAAAGATTAATTGTTTTTCTTTTGCAATCCTTGCTGCTTCTCAATTTTTCTTTTCTTTTCTATTTTTTGTTTTGCACCCGCCAGCCCAAGTGCACAATATATACCAACACAATGCCAAGAAAAACATCAGTGTTCAGTAATACCCAACATGGCAAACTGGTAATGCAGCAGTAGTAGAACTAATGTTCTCATGCGACTAGGTACAGCCAGACTGATTAAAGTGGCACCCGTTGTTACACTGCAGTGCAAGCATGGAATGTGAGTGCAGAAAATGACTTCGCTGGCTGGTCCAATGGCTTCTGGTTACCGCAATCAAATTTTCTGACAACAAGACAGAGAGGGGATTTATCATGCCTGTAGAGACAGCAATTGAACAAGCAGCCAAAATGTTTAAGTTCAGCAATAGGATGCTTTGCAAATTACAGGAAGAAGAACATGATGCCGAAGTTTCTACACCGAAGGAGGAGAAATCAGATGCTTGCACAAACGATATGGATAAATGTATTATCAAGCAGCAATTTCTACACACAATATAAAGAAATGCCAACTTTGTGAAAACTACACAGCTTTTCTCGCACACAAATGAACTTAAAGTCTAGCAACAAATCTCTTAAAAAAGACTGTTCTGCCCATGGGATGAAGTTTTCAAAGGTGCTACAATAAATGTGTGACAACACACAGTTGCATAAAGGCAATATGAACCCTCCGATTCAAAGCGGCCTTGATTTACCTATATGAAACATTGATTCACATACATTCACAATTGATTTGCACATGTTACAGTGTAAACAAATTTTGGCAAAACGTAACACTGTGCAAGAAATATTATTGAACGAAAATGCTAGTCAGTGTTTAATTATTGTGCATGCAGGCAGTGACATGGGTTGATAATTAAGTGTTCACTTCTCACTTACAACAAACACCAAAACAATGGAATATCACTCAAAAATGGACCGTGAAGTAGTCTTCTTTATTTGCGAAGAATGGTATTGTATCTATCTTTGATGCAACAACATATACAAATGCTGAAATATTTTCCAAATTAACAAAACTAACCAGCAACAACCATATTAGCCTTCACAGCAGGCTAATTTGGAAATTATTGTACATATTTTCTTTTACTGGCAAATGCTCTCACCCGCCATCATTTACTGGATGCAAGACATTCGATAACTCAAAAGGGGAAGGGTGGGTTCCAATTTTCCAAACACTGTATGGTGGTGGGCAAATAAAGGAAATAAAGAAGTTAATAAGATGAGCAAATGATGCAGCAAAGGTTTAGGAATAAAATAAATACAATTAATTAAAGAATGACTGGTCAGCGTCTATTAGCTCAGTGAGCTTGGTTGTTCCAAAGGCCTCAACAATCTTTGGTCCTATCCGGTCCTGGCATTGACCAGGACAGGACAGTAAAATACAAGCAATCATGAACTGTGCAAGCAAATTCAACTTTACCCAGATGGTACACAATCCACCCGTTAACAGACAGCAACTGGACTTTCAGAGTCAAGAGAGTCAGCCAAGCACAGCAGATAAAATCAGGTAAACTTCCCTACAAGCAGAAAGCTTTCATTGGAACACTAAACATACACTAATCCGGACAGAAAAATTACATAATTTCACTCAAGAAATTGACCGACAAAAAATTCTCATACTTGCTCTTCAAGAAACACGACTGACTGACAATGAAACTGTGGACTACGGGAACTACCGCACCTTCAAGAGCAAAACACAACAGAAGGTCAAGAAAGGTGCACCAATCTTTGGAAAGGCCTTTCTTGTACACAAACCCATCATCAATGCTGTTAAAGAAATCACACCCAACAACAATTGACTCATGACCATGTGCATTCAGATTCCAATAAAATATATACGCTCATCAATGCGTATGCGCCCACAAATATCGAAAACAAGAAAAATCCCAAAACTGTTGAAAAATTTTGGAACAAGCTTGAACAAACTATGGCCAAATTCAACAACACAACATGAAAATCCTAATGGGAGACTTCAACACTCATCTCGGGAAAGAAAAAGCTTATCAAAAAATTATCGGCAAAAATTCTGCACACCAAAACGCTAACACTAATGGCACACATCTGATTGACATTCCAACAATGCAACCTCAAAGTTATGCCCACCTACTTCAGAAAACCGCCGCAAAAACAGAAAACATTGTGATCCTCCATCCAACATCTTGGTGATATCAGGTCGACCACATTGCCATCTCCTACGCCCACTACAGAATCATCTATGACAAGTCCGAAGATGTGCAAACATCAGCTTGGACCACTACCTCACCTGAGTTAAAGTAAAATTCTCTCCGAGAGTACAACATAAAAAAAATCACATATCCAAAAGTTTGACACATCTAGAATTCAAGAAACAAGGATCCCAGAAGAATGGGAAAAAGAACCAACCAACAACTGGACTGACTTCTGTAGCAAAATAATCAGAAGAGCCGAAGAATTAATCCCATTTAAGAAAGTCATCATCAATCACCGAATCGCCTTTCGAAAATACAACAGCAACAAATGGCCAGAAACCCTGAAACACTTCCTCGATATTCGTAAAGAGGCAAACAGAACCATCATAAAAACCAAACACAACTATATCACCAAACTGCTCAAATCAACTGAGGGCAGCTTCAAAAATTACAACAGCAGACATTTCTGTAGCGCTTTCACTAACAGAATTAAATTTTACTCACCACAAAATTTGACCTTCACGAAAAAAGATGGGAAACTCACACTCATCTACCAAGAAAACTGCAAAGAACTGGCACACTACTTTTCTGACCTGCTTAATTACCCTGAACCGTCCAAACAATTCTCATACAAATCCCCAAGTCACACGAAACCTGACACCTATCTGCTGACACAAGAAGAAATCCGACATCACATCACAAAACTGAAGAACGGAAAGACATCAGGAGAAGATGGAATCACCACAGAATTACTGAAAAATCTTGAAACCTGATCATTACAGGAAATCATACAGATCATTCAGGACATACGGCAAAGTGGAACCCTCCCTGACAATTGGAAACTTGCACCCATCCACCCATTTCACAAAAAAGGAGACAAATCTGACATGAATAACCACAGAGGACTCACTCTCCTTTCTGTTTCTTACCTTGCCTCTTACAATTCGAACCCGTAATATGTGAATATCAAGCCGAGTTCAGACCACACACTGAACGAATTTTCAACCTGAAGCCTATACTGAAAATTCGAGCTACATGAAATCTCCCAATCATCTGCACATTTGTCTACTTCAAGAAAGCTTACAATTCCATTGGCTGACAATTTCTGTTTAACATACTAAAAGAAAACAATCTGGATCCAAAAGCACAATGCCTCATCCAACAAACCCTAAAAGAGACAACTTCTAAAGTCAAATTCAATGGAGAAATCTCACAACCTTTTCCCATCAAGACTGGCATCCAGCAGGTTGATGGCCTCTCCCCACTACTTTTCAACATCTTTTTAGACAAAGTCATCAAAGAATGGGAACAAGAACTGAAAAATCCAAAGATCTGGAGACCCATCAGGCTAGGAAAAGAAAAGGATAACACTGATGTCAAATGCCTAGCCTTTGCTGATGACCTTGTGATCCTTTCTGGTGATTAACAAACAGTAATCCATCTGATTGAAGTCCTCAAACAAGATGCCGAGAAAGTTGGACTGCAAATTTATTTTTCTAAAACCGAATTGATGCCTACAAAACACATCTAATCACAAAATACAGCACAGTAAAAAAGGTTAACCACTTCAAGTACATAGGAGAAATTATTGAGGCTACAGATACAGAAAGTTTAGCACAGAAAACATGGAAACTCAAAATGCAGAAAGCGTATGGGAAAGGTGCCAGCATCTACAGTAAAAAATACATAATCATCAACACAAAAGTTCGACACTACACGACTGTTATCAAACGTGAAACGCTGTACACCAGCAAGACTCTAAACCTTAATTACAAAGGAGACCTAGAAAATATCAAAAAGGCTGAAAGAAAAATCATCCAAAAAATCCTTGTCCCAAAATTCACAGACAAAGGATACCGTCTACACTCACACACAGTCACAGAAAAATATTAAACATCAAAACCGATTTCTACAAACAGCGACTGAAATTCTATGGACACATTATGAGTCTAGATGACAACCAACTAACAAAGAAAATTTTGATGTAACTTACAGAAACTGAAAACGCCAACAGTCTGGATAAAACAGTTCCAAACTGACCTAAAAAAGGCCTAAATCTCACTGACAGACATCAAAGATCAAAATGTCTTCAAACATAAGGTCTACAGCTGGGAAATTTCATCAGAAGACAAACTCAAGGTATCTAGAAGAAAGAGGGGTCCGGTGAACGTCAAGCTAAGAATAGCGAGATGAAACAATTCTGGAAGAGCAAGAAAAAAAACAATTCTCGAAGAGCAGGAAAAATAACAGCCACAGCTCATAATTTGCTTTATGTGATCCTCTCTGGATCTAAACAATGTAAATAAATAAATAATAAACAGAGTCATTTTGATAAAGATTTAAGAATTTCATCACACCTGCTGTGTCTCCAACTCACAACCTCTTGCAGGTCAGGTATATGTCTTACATCTCTTAAGCTACACCACTATTCAGGACAGCTCTGTGTTGACTCCCGAGTCTACAGTATCAAGCAAATTCTTTTTGTTGGTTACTCAAAATGTCTTCACGCTTTGGTACATGTCTAGCCATTACAAGTGCCCAAAATGTTTGATTACAACAATGTCAAACCATGATACCTTCACAATTATTCTCCATAGTGCATGTGATCTGGCAGAAGTAAAAAAATGTCATATGGATAAAATTTTTAGACATCTCTTCTTGAAGAATGCCATCTATTTTTATATATATACATACCCACATATATATAAAACCTACAAAGGTGCTGACAATCTCATTTAACAGAAATGACTAAATTTTAACAACACATTTGCATAATCTATTTGTGTTGGATTTTGAAATTAGATTTTCATCTTTGGCAAATTGTGCCGTGTAAACCTGGTGACAGAGGTGCTGTATGTGACACCAGACCTCTCATAAAACTACCAAAGCAAACACCAGTATTACCTGCCCCTCTCTGCTTTTTGGGCAACGTAAGGGTGCTGCCACCATGGCAAGATTACCACTACGCTTTGCTGAATAATAAGAACTTTTCACCTTTTCTGGACAACAGAAGTAACTCTGTGTTGGTGGTGGTGGTGGTGGTGGAAGGATACACAAATGGATCGAACACTATCCCTAAACAGAACTTAGTAAATTATTCTAATTATTATACTTCACGATTATATATAAGTAACCTGGCAGACACAAATTTAACTCCTAGAGGCTGTTTGCAGCTGATCCAGATTTACAGATGTGGATCACACTGCTGGAATGAAGGCGCCCAAGGTTATTTGACTGGAAAAATCACTGGTTGGTCACTAAAATCTGTTAGAACTGTCATGTGACTAAGAGGGTTACTTTCCGAAATGAATTACACTGGATGACCTCATAAATGTAACTGTGGGGAAGACAGCTACCAGACTAAAATATATTGGTAGAATCAAAAGTATTCGTAATTCACTCATGACAGAGGTCACAGGTACAAAAATTGACACTTGCACTGAGGCTGGCACTCGGGCACTAACGCAACACACCAGGTGATGCCTATGGTCGTTACAACAACCCCCTTGGCAGGAGCCAAGTACCACCTAGAAAGTGCATCAGGAAGTGCACATGACAGCCAGATCTCAAGGTGCGGTGTGATACAGAAGCTGCTGGTGAAGGTAGTGCAGTTATCTGGGTCACTTCTGGGGCACAGGTGGGCACTGGACCAGGTGGCGGAGGACATGCTAGCAGTTGGTCCACAGGAGATAGCGGCTCATGCAACACATAGGCCGGCTTAACTGTTTCCGGCAACCGTGGTACATTTTCCTTTGAAGGGAATGTCCATGGTGCGCTCTCCCCTGCTGACAACCTGATGCTGACCAGTGTTCAGCAGCTTGAGGGCCAGTCTAATGCCTTCCCTAGGTAGCATGACATGTGAGCATGAGGTGAGGTCCTTGTGCGCGAACAGCGGACTAGTACTGTGTTTGGGTGGTTGTGGGGAGCATAACTCCTCAATGTACTCTCTGAGCATAGATGGGTCTATCTTTTGTCATGTGATGGCTTCTATGAAACCTCAGGATAGTCTCAGTGTTTCCCCACGCACTAACTCTGCCGAGGAACCACCCAGGTCTGATCTTGTAGGTGCTGCAAAGCCTGAGAACAACGATTGCCAAAGCCTTTGCCTCAGTTCATCCCACTGCACAGCACATCAGGGCTGCTTTTAGGGTGTGGTGCCATGGTTCTATCATTCCTTTGCTGACGAGGTGGTAGCCAGTCATTCAATGACGGCTCATGCCACAAAGTGTTGCCAGTTTTGCGAACCACTCTGACTCAAACTGCCAGCCTCTATCGGTTGTGACATGGAGAGAGTCACCGAACTGCGATATCCAGTGTCCTATGAAGGCCTGTGTCACGGTTTCAGCTGAGGTGTTGTCTATCAGAACTGCTTCAGGCCAACGAGTGCACGTGTCAACAGTGGTAGCAAGTAGCACTGGCTGTTTGAGGTGATCCGATTTCAATGTGGACTTGTTTAAAGCACACTGTAACATCGAGGAAATTACCTACTGGTACATGAAATATACCAGCTAAACTTGATGCATTGTCACTACAGACAGCATTTTGTCCACTCTCTCCAATCTCCTCCATCTCTGGCCACATGAAGCAAGCTAGAACTAAACAGAGCGTAGACCTCATACCCGGGTGGCTCAGGTTATGCATGGATTTGAATGCTTGCTGACAAACGTTTGGAGGCAGGTATGGTTGTGGCTTGGCTGTGGACACATCAAAATACACTTGTTTGCCAGTGCCAGGAATGTCCACCAGTTGTAGTTGTCATGATGACCGCATGTCTTGCAAGTTCTTGATCCGACATCTGTGCTTCTGCAAGTGCTGTATACTCGATTCTAGAGAAGCTTCTGACAAGAGAGAGGCAGTCTGCCACACTGCTGTCCATACCTGAGATGTCAGCAGTGTATGGACTATGTACAGCTTCTGACTGTATTGTTTCGCCGAGCAGCTAAAGTTATTTTGCCCGAAGGCGATGGCTTGCGGTCAGTAAACATTGTGAAAGCTCGAAGTTCAACATCAACATGAGGGCAGAAGTACTTGATGGCTTTGTACATTGCCACTAACTCCCTGTTGTATGCACTCCATTTCTTCTGTAAGGCAATCAGATTTTTAGAAAATAAAGCTAGCAGCTGCCACTTCTTGTCAACACATTGTTCAAGTACACCGCCTATTGCCATCTGAATCGAGTCTGCTAGTAGTACTACAGCCAACTGTGCATTCGGCATTCAGTCAACTGTGCATTGTTTAGACTTATCAAATTTCACAATCATATCGCCTGTCGAGGTAATTGTTAAGTTGACTTTAAACTTCGGACCCACCTGGGTGGCCGTCAGTGGCAGGTATCGTCAATAAAAGCTCAGCATGTCTAAATAGCACCTCAATTCTTTGTATATGGCTCGCCAGAGCAGCTGGTGGATAGCATCAAACTTGTCCGGCAATGGTAGCAAACCTGAGGGAGTAATGCGGTGCCCTACATAGTCTATCTGCAGCTGTCCAAAGATGCAGTTTGCCATGTTCAGTATGATTCCGTTTTCACTCAGTCATTGGAAAACCTGGATGAGATGCTGGTAGAGTTGTTCTGGTGATGCAGAGAACACTAAGATCTCGTCCAAAATGACAGACCATGCAGCAATGAATCGATAAACTTCTTCCATATCTACGCCGCGTTCCAGAAGCTGAAAGTCAAGAACTTGCTCTCAAATAAGCTAAATGGCATAATAATGGCTGTCTTTGCATGTCCTCATCTGCCACCACCGGAATCTGTGTGTAGGCCTTGGTGCAATCTAGTACAATGCATACATAAGGGCTGCTCTATGCATAGTAGCACTCACGGAGCAGAGGTACTGAGAATCTGTCAGGAATCATGCAGGTGTTAAAGAGCTCTGTAATCTCCACAAGATCACCATGCACCACACTTCTTAGGAATGAGGTGCAGGGTGAAGACCATGGGCTATCACATGTACACTTAATGCCCTCTTTGATCCAGTTATCAAACTATGCCTTTGCTACCCTCAACTGGTCGAACGCTATGTGATGGACAGTGTTGCGTCGGACATCCTTCGGTATGCCTGGTGGCTTCAGTAACGCCAGAAAGTCTTTCAGCAGTGCAGCATATTCGTCGTCTGCAGTAGTTGTCAGCCAGGCGGACTGGATGGGTGTGTGGCAAGGGAAGCTTGCAGCCATCAGCCTGGTGGTCTGGTCTAGAAAGTGGGCATTGGACATGAGTGGCAAAATGTTATAGTATGCCAGGAAATACGCACCTATAATTGGCTCTCACATGTCTGCACAGTGAAATTCCATGGAGACACGCAGCAAAAGCCGAAGTCCAGTTCTATTCTGTTCAGGCCATACGTGGGGGCAGGCTAGTTATTTGCGGCCACCATGCAGAATGTTGTACATGGGAAACACCAATGTAGCAGCATGGGTGGGTAAATGCATAAATCCGAGCTGGTGTCTATCACGTACTTATGGCCGATGTGTCGATTGCTGATGAATAGGCACTATACCACTGGCCGGTAATCTGACACAAGCACCTACGGACGATTGCTGCTGTCGTTATGTACGCACACGGCTTGGTGCAGCATTGTGCACATTCCCCGAAATGCTGATGGGACCACCAGATCTCCTGCGCATCAGGCATTGGTGCAGGAAAGAGAGCACCTTCTATCCCTTTGCCAGCTGTGACCTCCACCAACACTGCAACACACTACCAGTTGGCCAATTTGTAGCATCAGCTGATCAACTTTTGTCGCTAACACCTCATACTCAGCGTGCACTAATTCAGTAGTTGTACTCCCACACTGCGCAGTTGATACAGTCATGGGTGCAGGTTATATGGCATCCAGTACTTTGTCGACCAGTTCTCCCATGGTGTCTAGCGGCACCTCTGACTTTGTCACAATAATTTTCTTGCTAGAGGGACTCAAGCAACTACTCCAGATCACGCGCAACAGCTGATCCGGTACAGTACCCATGTCAATTCTGCTTCTATGCTGCCGCAGATACCGTGGCAGTGTTCATTCCATAATATTCTCTTGGGTCAGCACCTGTTTGATGCGTTCCTCTTGAGATGCAGAAACACTGAAGATGAGTTCTGACTTCAAGCGGTCATACGCATTCCCTTCAGGTGGTGCGACAATGAAGTCCTGATTTCCTGTTGCGTACTGCTGTTCCAATTGGCTCACCACCAATGTCAATTTAGAAGCATCTGTAGTCACACAAAAATAGGAAAATTTTGCCTCTATCTGGGCGAACCACAAGGCCGAACTGTGAAGCCAGAATGGCAGTAGCCACACAGATAGTCTGGACAGAGTCGGGTTCAGGCAGTCTCCAGACTTTCATTGATTATGTTGTTTACTTGTGTTATGTACGTGTAGGCAGCCAATCATGTTGGGGTTCACAATTTGGCTGCTGGGTACGAGAATCAGGCGTTGAGATTCTACTATGCCTGCTACACGAATAACACTTACACCACGATATCTTCATAACAACAACATAACTTTATTTGATCACAGAATGCTAAATACAGAGCTCATGAGGACAAATAGTAAATACTGGGCAGGTGAGACTAAGAATGTGAGAACAGATCAGTTGCACTTAGTGATCTCGTTGTTTTCTTGCATTACTAGGACACTGTACATAGGAACCCATACAAGACTAAAGGCAAAAAAATAGAATAACCAACTCACAAAATATAATGAAACAAGAAATAAAGCCTCTGCACCTAACGAGAACAAAACACAGTGCCCCTAGTAGAATGTGCCAACTTGGTGTACGCACGAAAATTAACACTTGCACTCGGGTTGACATGCATGCACTAACACAATACACTACAGATGGTGGCTGCAATTGCTACTGACTCCAAGACAAGTACCATGAATCATCACCAATATATTTACTCAAGAGTGTGAGCGTTGCAAATATGTTCAAGGATCTCTATGATAGGAGACGACTTACATGGAAGTATTAATAACTGTTCTACCATGTTGCAGCCACATTTGGTATGTAGGACAGAGGGAATGATTCTCGTATCTAATGTACTACACACCACATAATGCCTTTTTGAGTACATACATTTAAGAAGAATACCTAAAAAGTAATTTTATCTTGAGTAGCACTTACTATCAAGTAGACCTGACCTAACACACACACACACACACACACACACACACACACACAGTCAGGACACTATATGTAACAAAATAGCTTGTGTAGAAGATACGGAAAAGGGTATTATTAAGGATATTTGCAGGTTTATGACAGTCACAAGTAACAATTTAGCAATAATAACAACTACCAACTGTTCTCTACGTATGATTTGTTGCACATATGGCAGAACACTGCAGATTAACAAACAGAAGCAAAATTAGATACAGATATAAAACAAAAGTTGGAAACAACAGTCTCCATATCTGAAATGCATGAAATTATATAATCTGCCGTACAAAACTCCAGAAGAGGGAATATCAGCTTTTTCATCTTAAGCCATTTTACAGTGTGAGTGTTGATGCTCAATGTATTGTGTTTTGCTCATACAATTGCCCAAAATATCCTCTGCTTTCTGGAACATTTTGACTAACAGGAAATATACTGTATATATTTTACAAGGGCCACCAGTGATTTAAAAATTATTATAAATACATAGCAAATAATATTCTGGCATTAGCTAGACATGCATGGACAATAATTATTTCATATCAACAGAATACTGATAGTCAACAACTAATTTTACAAAATGAACATTTTCTTGCTCACAAAATTTTCTAACAGCGAGAAATAAATGTGATTTGAAGGACATGTGGGCAAAAGGTAGGAATAATGATTGAGAGAGGAAGAAATAATACTTCTAATTCAAGGAGAAAATAAGGAAACAGTTCATTAAAGAAAAATCAATAAAAATTAAAGCATGGCTTCAAAAAATTGCTAACATATCTGGAATAAACACAAAACTATAATATACACACACACAATATGGTCAAAAGTCTATGGACTTCCCAGTAAAAGCATTCCGTGTCATGAGAGGCTACACTTCTGAAGGTATATAAATGCAGGCTCAATGTGAATAGACATGTTCTGGACCACTGTTAGCAGTGTAATTCTGAAGTGGACCAGTCAGAAAAACAATAAATCCACTCATTCTTCTGAAAGGGCAAAGAAATAAAGTGATATGGAGCACCTAATAAAATACAATGAAAAACTGAATGTCACATATCCCAATCAGCTACCGCACAGGACTTACATAAACAGCTAAGATACAGAAGTCTGCTACAACACGAGATGGAAAAAGATTATTTCTTTTGTGGTTAAGATCGTGTTGCTGTCCACTGACACTGATGAATGTGTACTGTAACCTGGGGCAGGAAGGTTGGGGAGGCACGTATCATTTGCTAGTCCAATAATGCCCAATAGAGGAAAGGCACCCCAGGGCAGTTGTCAGCACACTCATTGGCAGGCCCAGCCAGTGTATGCTAACTGCCTACTACATACATTCTGCACATATACAACCGACCACCCCTACCAGCGTGTGCTTGGCCTGTGCAGTACGATCCCATACACTATGGCCTGGCTGGCTGACTGAGTACCCTACAACAGCACACTCTCTCTCTCTCTCTCTCTCTCTCTCTCTCTCTCTCTCTGTGTGTGTGTGTGTGTGTGTGTGTGTGTGTGTGTGTGTGTGTGTGTGAAGTTGTATGGGAAAAAAATCAGATGTCCAAAGACTTTTGGCCACAAAGTGCTGTATAAAAACAATATGTAACTAAACAAATTAAGCAGTTTCCAAATATTAAATAAATTATTTTGGTGAAATATTACAATCCTTTTGGGAGCTATAGCTGCATTGTTGCAAATAAGCATACAGATGTCAGTTGGTGCATGGTCTACACCTTTTTTGTCTAGTAATAAACAAAGTCATTCATGTCAGATAACTAATAACCTAACTAACAGAAATGTAAAGCGAACCACAAAAAGTGTATTTCGTAAATCACCAAAAATACAATGTTTAGAGCTGACCTCATACTTGTATCTTTTCAAACACAGGCAAAGGAATTTGTCTACCTCGAACTAAATGGAACAACATTAGGAGAAAAACATAGTTCCAAAGTTTATAAGTAAACAGAAAGTTCTCCTGACAACATTTGGAATAAGAGGTGACTTTGTCCTTTACTGATTTTAGTAACAACCTACCTGTCTTGCAGAAATCTTGATAAATTTATCATTTGACTAGTTTTTATTTCACAAGGAAATTGCTACTTACCATATAGTGGTGATGCTGAGTCGCAGATAGGCACAACAAAAAGATTTTCACACTTAAAAGCTTTCCGCCAATTGCCTTTGTCAACAATACACACACACACACACACACACACACACACACACACACACACAAATGCAACTCACACACAAAACTGCAACAGAAACCAGCAGTCATGTGAGAGTTGCGTTTGTGTGAGTGTGAGTGTGTGTATTGTTGACAAAGGCCATTGGCCGAATGCTGTAAGTGTGAAAACCTTTTTGTTGTGCCTATCTGCGACTCAGCATCTCCGCTATATGGTGAGTATCTACTTTCCTTCTCATAATATTGTTACACTCCATCCTGGATTTTCCGCTGTTTGATTTCACAAGAAATTTTCTGCAATTACTCATGACTGTAGAGGTACTGATATAAAATATTGTCAAGAGTGACAACTTCTGTCATATATGAAAATGCTATAAATTTTACTTTCACAGACAGTGTTAAACAAGGATCTCTAATGACATAGCTGTTGATACTGAAAGTGCGATAGCTGAAGCTTTTCCATGTTCCCAGCACTGGACACTGGAAAGTAAATATCTTTTATCATATTCCACCGTAACTGTCATTGTAACTTTTTGAATTTTGATAGTGGAAATTGTTGCTTCTAATTACATTGCAGGGAATCCTCTACCCATAATGAAGTGACTGACTTGCAATGTTTGTCTTTTGAAATATGTACAATAGTGCCGCACATGGCGTCAACACTGTTGATTAAGCCTAATTTTTTCAAGATGTGATTATGTGATGAATTTATACATACATTAATTTTCTTTAATGTACATTAAAGGTATCTTATTTCTAATCATGTATGATATTCGTGAGAAGCTGGGCCACACACTGGAATTTTCTGGCATTAATATCACAATGGACAAAATTATTTCCTCTAAAATGTATATGACCTGTTGGCAGAAATTCGTATGTGTTCTAGATTTCAAATAAGATAAATAAATTTACAGCTGCTGCAATACTAATTTTTTAGACAGTTGTTTCTGACATACTGACAGTTGGAACAGCAACCATCTATAGGCTACCTATTTTGGTATCAAGTACCATCATCAGGCCATCCTGTGATAAAAAAAAAATCAAAGTACACAGTTAAAATAATTCTTTAAGAAACATTTAAAAATACTTTTTCCCCTATGACAACAAACTCGTGGTATAGAATGCAATCTAAAAATATAGGCAGCCTCTCAAGTCTTTCCAAGTAGACGTATCATATACTAAAAGTAAAGGTCAATTCCACACTTCAAATAGATGTAAGCTGTGACCTGCAGTGATTAAGAGTGAATCCTATGTACAGGGGGTCTTCTTAAAAAAAATTAAGGTCACAATATAAAAGAGATAACACAGTGCGATTTTATTAAGACATCTAGAACTGCCTGAAAGTAAAGCACTATATAATATCCTGACTGTCTAGGCCAGACTGAGGATGTGACTACACTCTGTTACCATGGTATCCCACTCCTATAATCTTTTACAAAAACACAGTATTTTGAAATCATATGGGAAGTCTCCAAACAGCTGTGAAAATCAACTACTTAACTGATAATTGGAGATTGTCTTTAGCTCCATTCAGTGCAAAGACTGTTCTGCATAAAGTAAATGTGTTTTCATGATTTCAAATCAGTTGTAAAGCAGGAAGCACATAACAATGTGGAAGAACTATTATTCACAGTGAACTGTGACAAGGTTAAAAGAGAGATTTCCAGTATCTCAAAGTCAGGGTTGTATTTCTATGGTTTCAAAATAGAAATATGATTGCTTCTTGTGTCTGTGGGATATCCTTTGACAGCATACGTATCACTTACTTCAACCTAGAAAACACTACATGACAAACCACTTGCAGAATGAAGCAGAGTTGTGCACTCTGCTCTTTGTGTAAAATTGGGCATTATGAAGAAGTTTGCTGGACATAGAAGGAGATACTGAGAAAGCATTTTGGTGTCTTTGCAAGAATTTTTCACATCTCAATGACAGCAAAATAAAAGTATGTCATCTGATAAGTATGTTAATGTACAAACAATTTTAGAACCACCACCTTAATAATGATTTGTAACCAATGGAAAGTAGTCTCAAGTTTCCTTGGCTAAGTGTACATCAAATTCATTGGAATTACAAAGGCAGAAAAAAAAACACAAGACTAATGGAAAATCCTCTGCAGTGCTGTAAGGGACTTACTACCATTCCTTGAAAGTTGGGGTGCTGACATTGAAAATATGACAAAGTTTCCACCAAAAATTTCAGAGTTGGACAACATATACAAAAGAAATGGAGTGAAGATATGTTAATTTTTCATTAATGGACACTTCATGTATTTACCTGACAATAAGACAATTCTGAGCATAAGACGATACCAGTTTTGAACAGGCTCCTTAAGAATTTCATGTTCTTAATGTATTCTGACTAATCAAATTTAGAAACTGTTTTAATGATAAACACCAAAAAAAGCCTCGTCCTCTTCATCAATGTTGCATATTAGTTTCTACTTCACTTAAATTTCATAATGCATGAAGTTGAAAAGATCTTCTTTATGTTTATTCCAATAATTTCTCAAGCAATCAGGAAACCTTAACTGTATTTCTCTTACACATACAAAAGAACATTTTGCTCCAATGCAAGATACACTCGCTGACTCGGTCCTTTAAAGTCTGGTGTGTAGAACTGGTTTTCTATAATTTAGTCTTCATCTGACACCACCTACAAAGATTCACTTTTGTTACATCAAGCTCTCTACCTGCTGCACAACTGTCTGTGCTCTTTGCTTCATAAATAATCTCTGCAGCATAAATAACAATTACTCAAAATAAGTTTTTTACTGTCTATGATACTAAGCAAAGAAGGAAAAGCTAAACGATGGAAGGAGTATAGAGAGTGTCTACATAAAGGAGATGAACTTGAAAGTAGTATTACAGAAAGGGAGGAGAACGAAGGTGAACACAAGATGGGAGATATGATATTGCGACAAAAAATTGGCTGAGCGCTGAAAGACCCAAATCAAAACAAGGATCTGGGAGTATATGACATCCTGTCAGAACTACTGAGCCTCGGGAGAGCTAGCCAAGACAAAACTCTTCCATCTAGGGTGCAAGATGTATGACACAGGTGAAATACCCTCAAACTTCAAGAATAATGAAATAATTCCAATTGCAAAGAAAGCAGGTGCTGACAGATGTGAATATTACCAAACTATCACTGCAAAATACTAACATGAATCAAATGCCAAATTGTAAATTGTAGATACTAACATGAATTCTTGCGGAGAAATGTAGGAACATGCGAGGCAATACCGACCCTACAAATTCTTTTAGAAGGTAGATTAAGGAAAGGCAGAGCTTTGTTCATAGCATTTGTAGACATAGAGAAACCTTAACAATGTTGATGGGATATGCTCTGAAATTGTGAAGGCAGCTACGGTAAAAAACAGGGAACAAATGACTTTTTACAACTTGTACATAAACCATATGGCAGTTATAACAACTGAGGGGCACCAAGAAGAAGAAGTGGTTGAGAAGAGAGTGAGACTATCGCTGATATTCAATCTATACACTGAGCAAGCAGTAAAAGAAACAAAAGAAAAATTTGGAGAAAGAATTAAAATTCAGAGAGAAAAAATAAAAACTTTTGAGGTCTGCCAATGACATTATAATTCTGCCTGAGACAGCAAAGGACTTGAAAGAGCATATGAATGAAATGGACAGTGTCCTGAAAGGAGGTTATAAGATGAACATCAACAAAAGCAAAACAAGGGTAATGGAATGTAGTCAATTATAAATCTGGCAATGCTGAGGGAATTAGGTTAGGAAACAAGACACTTAAAGTAGTAGATGAGTTTTGTTATTTGGGCAGCAAAATAACTGTTGATAGCTGAAGTAGAGAGGATATAAAGTGTAGCCTGACTACGAAGAACAAAAGTTTGTTAAAATCAATTACAGATCTAAGTGTCAGCAAGACTTTTCTGAAAGTATTTGTTTGGAGGTGGCCATATATGGAAGTGAAACACCAACGAACTTTTAGACGCGAAGAGAATAGAAGATTTTGAAATATGTTGCTACAGAAGAATGTTGAACAGCACAATCTGACTAGAAGGGATCAGTTGGTAGGACACATTATGAGACATCAACAGATCACCAAATACCGAGGTCATCAGTCCCATGGTCTAGGATGGCAGGAATCAAGGGAGGATCAACAAATACAGCACAGTCAAGTCAAGGGGAAGGGATAACATCCAAACAAAGAGGGAAAAGGAATGGCAGGGCAGCAGGAAGAGGAAAAAATGTGAGGGAGGTGGAAACGGGGAGAGCAGGGGTGTCTCAGGAACGCTACATGTGCTGGGGCACCAGCAACGCCACTGACACGTCCTGACATCCACACCACACCAATATCACAATAAAATGAGGACAACACCAAGGGAAGATGACACTAGAAAAGGGGAAACAAAACAGCACAACAGATCAGACAAAATATAGGGAAAAGGTGAGGAGAATCTGGCCCATGAAAGACTAGGTTAAGGTCTCCATAACCAATGCATATGCTGAGGGACTAAGAGGAAAATTCAATGACTTATACCTGGGAGTGCATACCACTTTCGCGAAGAAAACTGAGGACAGATGTAAACATGCGAGGTTGTCTGCTAAAACTCAAAACAAGGAAGGTGGGAGGGCATATTTAGCGTGAAGGGCAAAAAGGCAGGGAGACTCCAGCAAAATATGATCACTGTGAGCTTTGCTAAAGGGAGAGGGGGTGTCCTCATGGTGGAGTAAAAAACTATGGGTCAATGTAGTATGGCCAATATGAAGATGCCAGAGGATGGTAGATTCCTGCCCAGAGAGGCAGAGGGAAAGACGCCCTGTGATGTGAGCCTATTTGACAGCACGAGGGTTATTAGACAGCGTGTAGCCTCCCAAGAGACAGTCCACAACTGAGCAAAAAGGTATTTGATGTAAAGCCACAAATCCGACCCTGGAGGGGTCATAGAAATGGGCAGGGGAGGAAGGAGGGGGGGGGGGTAGTATTTGCCCCTCCAGCCAGATGATCAGCCAGTTCATTACTCAGGATACCTATGTGGCCAAGAACCCAAAGAAAATCAACTGAACAAGCAGCATCACCAAAATCAGCAAAAAGGTCATGGATGGCAGAGTCCAACAGGTGGCGGGAAAAAAAACTGAGTGATAGCCTGAAGGCCACTCATTGAGTCCGTACATAACAAAACTTGGATCAGGGAGGACTGTTTAATAAAGCAGAGGGCCCGATTGATGGCCAACAATTCCACAGTAACACCCCACGCATGGCAGGCAAGAGATGGTGTTCCATGCCAACAGAAGATGTGAAAGTGTATCCCACATGATCAGTGGATTTAAAGCCATTAGTGTAAAAAATAATGGCATCCTGACGTAAGAGCTTTCGGGACAAACAACAGAACACCATTGGAATAATGGGGGCTTTCAGTCCCTGGAAGAGATCCATCCAAATCCGTGGCCATAGAACTAACCTGGGGTGGGGTTTGGGAGATAATGCAGGGAAGAGGACAAGGAAGGGAGATGGAAGTCAGAGCGGAGAGAAGCAAGGTGGAGTCCAAGACGTAAATGCAACTGAGGGCAAGCAATGGTGGGAGACAACCTGAAGTCACAAAAAGAACAGAACAGGAAGGGAGGGCAGGGGAAGAGTGGATAGTGATGGCATAAGAAACCAGAAACTGGGACTGCTGAATCAAAAGGGAAGGGATTGCAGCGGCAACCACAAAACTATTGATAAGGCTAGTGCAAAGGCACCAGGGGAGAGAACTGAAAACAGTGTGAGAGTGTCCATGTGGAGGCATGCCAGATGGCATCCTGGAGCTGTCATTCTGCAGAGACCACCGAGTGGGAGCTAGCCCAAACACAGCAATCATCCTCATACAGAGCAGGGGTACCAGCAGTGTGGCAAGCACACAATTCCATTAACAGCGATTAGAAAAAGAAGAACACTTAATATGGAGCCCTGTGGAACGCCCTTCTCCTGGGCCCGTGGAGAGGTGAGAACAGTACCAACTCTGCGTTTGACCAACCGATTGGACAGGAACTGCCAGAAAAATCAGGAGGGGGCCCCAAAGACCCCACTCATGGTTTGTAAGGATGATGTGGTGGCACCAAGCTGTGTTGTAGGCCTTAGGAAAATCGAAGAAAACTTGACAAGATGGCAGCACTGAGAAAAGGCCTACCAAACTAAGATTTCCAATCAAAGCAGATAATTGATCCAAGACCATCCCTCTCGAAAGCCGCACTGATAAGGAGATAAAAGGTCCTGAGATTCAAGGACACAACTGAGCCAATGAACCACCCCATTCTACTAACTTGCAGATGACATCTGTCTGGCTGATGGGCCAGTAAATATCAAGGGACGACGGGCCCTTGTCAGGCTTAAGGACAGGAACCACAATACTATCTCTCCACTGAGAGGGGAGAATGCCTTGCAGCCAAATATGGTTAAACACCTGGAGGAGATACTGCCATTGTGGAGGGCTGAGGTATTGAAGTAATTAGTTAAGGATGGTGTCAAGGCCAGGAGCTGACTCGTGGGAAGAAGAGAGGACCAGAAGAAGATCCCAGTCAGTTAAAGTTCATTGTAATATACCACCTGACAATACGTAGAACATTAGTGGGAAGCTTCAACCCACTGTAGTTGGAGGTGGAAGGCAACTGGGTAGGAGACTGATATTGATGCCATCACAAAACTGATCGTGACGTGTTCTGCGACATCTGATGGAACTGTACAAAGGGCGCCCGGAAGGGCAAGGCCCAGAATGGAAGATTGCTGCTGACAACCTAGGAGGATGCAGAGTGTAGCCCATACCCATGACAAAGGGACAGAAGAACCTAGAGAGGAGACAAAGTGTTCCCAACACACCCATATGTTCTGTTTGATTAAGTAACAGGCTTTGGTGTGAAGATGTTTAAAGGTAATAAGACTAGCAGAGAACGGGTGCTGCTTAAGATGCTGCAATGTGTGATGATCACAGATAGTGGAGGCAACAGCCGACAGTGAATGAAGCCCGCCAAGCGGGGAGCAACAATGCCGACAATGTCGATTATCTTATCGGAGAGAGCAATAACGGCTTTATCTATACAACCTGACAAAAAGGAGGAAACACGACCTAGGAGGTATATAAAGGCCAATCAGCATGACGGAAGATCCAGAAGGGAAATCTGGTCATTTGGAGGTGGGAAGGGAATCAGAGAATCAATGGAAGTGGTCACTATCACATAGGTCATTGTGTGGCGACCAGTGCAAGGAAGAAAGAAGGGGAGGGAAAAAGAGGGACAAAGAGGGCACGAAAGCAAAAAATCAATTGCAGAGAAAGTTTCATATGCAGCACTAAAATGAGTAGGGGAACCATCATTAAGAAGGCATAGGTTATGGTCCACAAGAAATTCATCAATGAAGAGCCCCCGACTAAATGAACAAGCATGCCCCACAAAAGTTGATGGGCATTAAAATCTCCAAGGAGGAGGAAGGGAGAGGGGGGTTGTTGAAGTGGAGCAGTTAAGGTACCAGATGTAGGTGGCCTGTCAAGACGACGATAGAGATTGAAAATCGTGACAGCAGAGTCCAAGTGCACCAGAATGGCAACTGCTTCCAATGTGGTAAAAGTGGGACCCAAGTACTAACAGTATCTGTATGGACCAACATGCAGACACCACCAGAAATCCTCAAAGGGTTGACCTGGTTCTGACAAAGCATGGGACCCACTAAGGATTGGTGAATGAGCGTCAGTAAAATGAAACTCCTACAGAACGACACAAGCTGCTGAGTAAGAGGCAATGAGGCACTGCAACTCTGGGAAGTGATGGTAGTACCCATTACAGTTCCACTGAATAATTATGAAGTCAGTATCCAAATGGGAGGTGAATGGGCTGGAGCCAATCAAGTCCCGGGTCAACATCTGTCACCAACGACAACGAGGTGACATACATAAATAAGATGTCAGGCTCAAGTTACGAGGGGGGAGATGGCACCTCCGGAAGGCATCACTTTTGCATAGACTGAGGAGGGCAGGGCACAGAGGGACAGCAGGCTTCTGCACGATCGGGAACCAAAAAAGAGCAGGCAACCTGAGGGGACCCAGACTGTGTGTCCTGCAGTCAAGTTGTGGTGGCTGGCCTCCAGCCTGATAGACACTGTGGGGAGGGATCCTGGGAGGTAGTCCCATCACCAGTGGGCACTGA
Source organism: Schistocerca cancellata (assembly GCF_023864275.1). Classification (NCBI taxonomy): domain Eukaryota; kingdom Metazoa; phylum Arthropoda; class Insecta; order Orthoptera; family Acrididae; genus Schistocerca; species Schistocerca cancellata. Next base: position 689,474,068 of record NC_064626.1, read on the forward strand.
AGAAGGGGGGAGGTGCCACTTCTTTGGCCAAGCAGGGTGAGTGGAACCTGGAGGGGAGGATGTGGGAATCACAGGAGAGGGGGAGAGGAGAGCGGGGGGGGGGGGGGGGGGGGGGGACTGAGGTAAGGAAGAGGTAGGAGGGGGAAGTAAGTAACAGAGGTAAAAGTAGAAGTCATTGACACAGGGTGGAGTCGGTCATATTTTTGATGAGCCTCAGTGTAAGATGTATGACCCAGGCACTTATACTCTTGTATCTTATTTTATTTCTTGTACACTGGAAAATCTGGTGACCATGGAAAGTAACAGTTGTGACAATTTACACACATGGGTAGCAGAACACAGGGGCTCCCCTCACGAAGTTAGTGTCCATTGCCACCACACAGAGGGTATCTCATGAAGACATGTGCCCAAAATGCAAGCACCGAAAGCACCTAATGGTTGGCTGGTTGGTTTGTGGGGTTGAAGGGACCAGCCTGCAAAGGTCATCGGTCCCTTTATCCACGACCATTAAACATCCACAAGGTATAAGCAACGGAGATGACAAGGGACAATACAGAACAAGAAAGACACAAACAAAGACCAGAAAAAAAGAAATAAAAGCACACAGAGTGTTACAATGGTTGGCCGACCATGGAAACAAAAAAAAAAAAAGGAAAAGCCAACCACCAAGAGACACACTAAAAACCCCAATCTAAAACCAGAGGCCAGACTCAACACACAAAAGAGACAAACCCTCAGATTGAGCGAAAAAAAACCCTGCTCGAATAAAACTCAAAACTAAGCCTGTCACTGCAGCATCATCCGTTAAACGTGCAGGGATTGTATCAGGCAGCACAAACGTCTGCCTGAGTGCAGTTAAAAGCAGACAGGCCAACAACCATAGGTGGAAGCACAAGCGGCCAAAGACACTACTAGCTAGGGCATAACCACCTATGGCAAGCTAACATACACCAAAAAGCGACAAACATCGGCAAGCCCCTGCATATCAGCAATGCTGACTGGAAATCACCAGCTGCTGTTAGAGCCAACCAACAGGCGACAGCAGGGAAACCGACGAGCCCGCCCACTAACACACAAACAATTCGCCAACATCACCCTACACTGTGCATCTGATATATATGACCTATCGGACACAAAAAGATGATAAACCTAACTGTTGCAGGTTGCTGACGCTGATCGAGAGTTCAACACTGGCACCCAGTGGCAACCGCCAAGCAACAGCACCGCACAATGTCAAGGTATCGACATAAATGATACCCACTACTAACAAAGCCTACCCTTGTATGACCTATCGCAGGCAGCGAGACATCCGCTACTGCTCTTACCACCTGACCTAACTATCGCAGAGGTTTTTCCCCTTAGCTCTTACCTTGGCACTTTTTTCTCCCTCTGCCCTTCAAACAGCTACCCAATCTATCTCCAGATGAGCATGTGTTAATGTATAACCTCAACCAGAAGTACGCAAACATCGCAGTACCCACATCCTGCGACACCTGACTTTAGTGAAATCAGCGACATAAGAGGTGGGTTCTCGCAGCGCAATAAATGAGCGTGCGTCAGCCAGGTGTGGCCAATGCGTAGCTGGCAGAGAACATATGTCATAGAAGGGTAGACCGATCGACACCCCAGCTGGTGTGACTCAAGCAATGAAGAGGGTTAAGATGCCGCCAGCACATTTGTTTAAGCTGCCGAATATGAGGGAGCCAAGTCAACCGAGTATCAAAAAGCAATCCCAAAAACCGATGCGTCTCCACCACAGAAAGAGGTTCGCCGTCAAGATAAAGCCGTGGCTCAGGATGAATAGTGCGACACTAGCAGAAATACATGACGCAAGTCTTCGCAGCCGAAAACTGGAAGCTGTATGTTACAGCCCGAAGACTGCACCTTGCAAATAGTGCCCTGCAGCTGCCATTCAGCAACTACAATTCCAATAGAGCTGTAGTACAGGCAAAAGTTATCAGCATACAAAGAAGCTGATATGGATGTTCCCACAGCTGCAGCTAGCCCATTGATCGCAACTAAAAAGTGGCAGACACTCAAGACAGAGCCTTGCGGGGCCCCATTCTCATGGACTCGGGGTGAACTATGGGAGGGACCAACTTGCATGCAGAAGGAATGAAGCGACAGAAAATTTTGAATAAAAATCAGGAGCGGGCCCATAAGACCCCACCCATGAAGCACAGTGAGGATGTGATGTCGTCATGTTGTATCGTACGCCTTCCGCATGTCAAAAGAGGCAGCAACCAGATGTTGATAGCAGGCAAATGCCATATGGATGGCGGACTCCTGGCAGACCAGATTATCGGTGGCAGAGTGGCCCTTACGGAACCCACCCTGAGACGGAGCCAGAAGGCCCCAAGACTCCAGTAGCCAACTCAACCTCTGGCTCACCATGCGTTCAAGCAACTTGCACAGAACATTGGTGAGGCTAATGGGGCAGTAGCTGTCCACCTACAGGGAGTTCTTGCCAGGTTTCGACACCAGTATGATGACGCTTTTCCGGAATTGTGATGGGAACTCATCCTCAACCCAGATACGGTTGAAAAGGTCTATTAGGTGTTGCTGGCAGTTCACCGAGAAGTGTTTGAGCATCTGATAGTGGATGCAATCCAGCGCGGGGGCCATATCAGGGCAAGTGGCTACGGCACTTTGGAGTTCCCACTCACTGAATGGAACATTGTACAATTCGGGGTGGTGTGTATGGAATGAAAGGCTCCGATGTTCCAATCACACTTTCAGGGAGCGGAAGGCCAGCGGGTAATTCGTAGAAGCGGAACGCTGAGCATAATACTCTGCTAAGAGTTCTGCAATCGTGTCTGATTCAGTACAGACTGCTCCATTCAGGGAAAACCAGGTATGCTGACGGGGTCTGATATCCACAGAGTCGCCTAATCTTGGTCCAAACCTGTGATGAAGAGGTACGGATGCCAATGGTGGAGACTACCTTTCCCAGCTTTCCAGCTACCGTCAGCGAATAAGGCGTCGGGCTCGGACACGGAGCCATTTAAAGGCAATGAGGTGTTCCAGTGATGGGTGCCACTTATGACTTTGGAAGGCCCATCTGCAATCTCTAATCGCCTCAGCGATCTCTGGTGACCGCCAAGAGCACAGTCCTCTGCCGAAGGGACCCAGAAGAACAGGGAATTGCAGATTCTGCTGCAGAAACGATCCCAGTGGTTATCGTGTGAACCACCACATCAATGGCGTCATGAGAAAGAGGCTCAATAGTGACAATGGAGGTGAACGAGTCCCAGTCAGTCATATTCAAGGCCCACTGGGGAGGCGCCCAAAAGAATGACGCTGTGGCAGTGACAGAAAGATCAGAAAGTGGTCACTACCGCATAAGTCACCATGCACACTCCACTAGACAGATGTTAGAAGGCCAGGGCTGCAGGCCGAAAGGTTGATGGCTGAGTATGTGCCATGTGCCACACTGTAATGTGTGGCGGCATCATTATTTAAGAGAGAAAGGTCGACCTGTGCCAACACTTGCTCAACGACACTGCCTCAGCCTGTTGCCACAAATCCACCCCACAAAGGATTACGGGCATTAAAGTCACCCAGTAACAGAAAAGGTGGCGGCAGTTGGGCTATCAGTGCAGCCAATACACGCTGTGGGACATCACCATCCAGTGGAAGATACATACTGCAGAAAGTAACAGCCTGTGGTGTTCTCACCCTAACAGTGACAGCCTCTAAAGATGTTTGAAGAAGTACACACTCCCTGTAAAGAGAGTTAAGGACATAGATGCAGATTCCACCAGATGTCCTCGTATAAGCTACCCGATTCTTATAATAACCCCGATAGCCATGTTGGGTGGGGGTTTACTGGAGATCAATGCGGAAGAAAGGGTCAGGGCTGAGAAGTTGTCGGAGCTCAGCAAGGTGGTGGAAAAACTGCTGCAATTCCACTGGAGAATGACACTGTCTGCGGCCAAAAAAAGCATGAAGGGACCGAGGAGGCAGATTACGCCATTGAGTCATCTACCACCACCGAAGGTGAGTCTCAATCGAGAACCATTGCGTCTGAGATAGAGGGGAGATCGAGGTCGCCGGGGATGCCAAAATCTGGAAATCGTCCTCAGACGCAGAGCTGTTAGTAACAAGTAGCACAGAGGCAACTTGAACCTCTTCCTTCTAACCCAGCTTCTCCTCCTCCTCCTCCTCCTACTCCTCCTCCCACCCGCTGCTCCTTAGGAGCAACCTGGGAGGGAGTCTCAGAAGGAGGGCCATAGACAGACGAAGAGCAGGAAGTTCTTCGATCTGCCACTCGTGGCTCCTTGAGCCACTGACTGGTGGCAGGTGTCGTGCTGGAGGATGCCTTAGAAGGCAGATTTCCAAGGGACCTTTTCCGCATGAGAGAAGCCGGAGGCGGCAGGCGTGCCTCTAGCTCGGGGACAGGGTCCGATATCCCCGTCAATTTGGGGGGTTGGTCTCCCAAAGGAGGTACCTTGAGAACACCACAAGAAGCAGTGTCCCCCATCATGGACACGGGGGAAGAGTCGGTGCGGCTCTCAGGGCCCACTGGAGGTTTAACAAATGCAGGGACAGCTGTTGCCAATGGGGCAACAAAGTCACAGTCGCAGCATATGATGTAGTCATTTGAACAGGATAAAGTCTTTCGTATTTCCTCTTTGCATTTTGATAGGTGAGCTTGTCCAGGGTTTTTATCTCCATTATTCGCCACTCCTTACGGAGAACAAGGCAGTCAGACGAGCAGGGGTAGTGGCGCTTCCCACAGCTGACATATGTGGGAGGAAGCACATACGGAGCGCCTGGGTGCAGAGGACGACTGCAATCCCTGCATGTGGTGCTGGAGGTACAGCAAGATGACATGTGTCCAAACTTCCAGCACTTGAAGCACCGCATAAGAGGGGGGACGCATGGTTTCACATCACAATGGTAAACCATCACCTTGACCTTTTCAGATAACAAGTCACCCTCAAAACCAACATGAAGGCACCGGTAGCTTCCCTGTTGTCTTTGGGTCCCCTATGTATGCGCCGGACAAAGAGGACACACCATCGCTCTAAGTTGGCACGTAGCTCCTCATCCGACTGCAAAAGGTCTCAATGGAAAATAACACCCTGGCCCATGTTAAGGCTTTTATGGGGCGTAATCGAGACAGGAATGTCTCCCAGATTATCACAGGCGAGCAACGCCCACAACTGGGCAGAGGCAGCTGTTTGGATCAAAATCGACCTGCTACGCATTTTGGACAACGCCTCCACTTTCCCAAACCTATCGACAAAAAACTGGGGCTTCATTGCCTGTAAGGTCGCTTCATCAGTCCTGCTGCTCACAGCATCAAAATCATTCCTTACTCGCTTTGAGACTGCTGGGACCAAGCGATCACCAGCTTGATTCAATTTAACCTGTTTCATTGTGGGTCATCCACCCTGATGCCACCCACTCTAACCAGGAGCTCCCCCCATGGGCACCACCCAGCCTCAGCAAGGGCCACCTGGCAGGATAGCCATTGCTGGGAGTTCTGGTGCCCCAGGAAGGATGGGCACCTACTCCTTGGCATATGCGGGGAAGTCTCAGCTCAGGCATCAGCAGTGCGATCCCTGTGTTGTCAGGGGGCTACCACCAAGAGGGTACATGACAACCCCACCATGACGGACTGGCTATCGCGCTGGATTTTGGGTGCCGAAATGGTCCAGAATTGTTGTGGGCACGAAGGATGGGACGGCACAGGAGACGAGAAGCAGGCAACCCATAAGACGTTGGGTGCAAAGCCCACTACACAATAAGTAGCATTCAAGAGCTTGGTGCACAATGGACAAACAAAAAACACCACATAAGGCATCCTTCCCCAATTGGCACGCACTAGCAACAGAAATTTGGAGAAGGTGGAGGTCAACTCTGAGAGCGGACCATCACAAAAACGCCGAAATGTTGGAACTCCTTTTAGTCGCCTCTTACGACAGGCAGGAATAGCGTGGTCCTATTTGAACCCCTGGACCCACAGGGGGCTCATGGTTGGCGGCATGTACAGATTCACATCAAACCGATAACACATAACCTTGGCCTTCCCTGAGAAGATATCTCCCTCCAAAGCCAGAATAAAGGTGCTGGTATTGGTGTGGTTGTCCTTGCGACTTTTCTGCACACATCAAACACCCCCTGATTCCAGATTAGCATGGAGTTCATCAGTTTGAAGGATGAGGTCCCTATGAAAAATGCCTCCCAGGACCATTTCAGAGACAGGAGAGCCTGTTGCAAAGATGATCACAAGTACAAAGAGCTGCAGACTGGGTGGCAGAAGAAGCTTTGATAAACTTGGCTTCCATATTTTCCACAAAAAATAGTAGATCTGTTGTGGTGAATGTGTCTCCGTCCGTCCTAGTATAGACCACATAGCAGAGAAAGTGTTTCGCCCCAAGCCAGCGAGCCTGGGCTCCTCTCAGGATGTTGCCAGGGAAGGAAAGGCTGCAGGGTCATACGAAGCACCATTCAGTGATCAGTTACCACTCTAGGCAATGGCCGTAGGAGAATGGCCACATTTCCTGAGTTTGACATGCTTCACGAGCAAAGCATCCACTCTGATACCGCCCACTCCGATCAAGGGTTGTCCCTATGGGTGCCACCCAGCCACAGCAAGGTCCGTCTGGCATGGAAGTCATTTCCGGGAGTTACAGTGCTCCAAAATGACAAGCAACCACTTCTAGGCACACATGGGAAGAAAACAGCTCAAATATCAGAAGTGTGATCCCTGTGTTGACAAAAGGCTCAGCCAGATGAGTACATGACAGCCCCGCCATATGGACTGGATATACATGCTGCTGACCTAGCGTAGCGGGGGAGGGGGTTACGGCAGAGGAGGAGGGGGTAAAGAGGGGGAGGGGGGAGGGAAGAATCCACACTGTAGATGCTAGGAAGGGTGTTTTTCCCCAAATGGCTCACACTCCAGACAGAACATTTAGCAGTGGAGGTCAAATCCCAAAAACGGACAAAACAACCCAAAAAAGGATGAAGGAGAAAAGGCAAGAGAAACAAAACCACAAGGAATACAGGAAACCTTGTGGATAGTCAAGTTAACAGAAGTAAGAACATGAAGAGGTGTAGGAGAGGGTGGGGAAGAAGTGAGGACAGGATGAAAGGGCACTGGGAAGAAAATGTAGCCTGGAAAGGAAGAATGGACTGCAACAGCTCAGGGCCCTGTGGGCGCCATGCACAAACTCGTGAAGGAACTGTCAGCCACTGAGAGAGACACACAGAGAGAGAGAGAGAGAGAGAGAGAGAGAGAGAGAGAGAGAGAGAGAGAGTGTATGTGTGTGTGCGCGCGTGCGCACACGCGTCAGGGGGATGGAGGGTGGGCTATTATCAGGAGGTACAGAGGTATGCACAGGACAGAGCAGCATGAAGAAAGCTGCATTAAACCTAGCTTCAGACTGAAGAACACAAGAAACAACACTGTCAATGAGAATCAATTGTGAACTGTACACTCATACATCTACATTTCTCAACCGAATCACGGCTGTTATTTACATCAATGATAAATTGCTAGAATTTACTGTTCTTACAGCAAACTGAATAACAGAAAGATGTTATGCGCTTGGCTTCTTAGTGCGGAATCAACAGAAATGTGTCCACTTCAGACTAACAGAACACTGTGCTTCATCCTTCTTTTCAAGTCTTGAAAATCAACAGTGTTGTTACACAGTAGCTGCTTTAATGCCTATTGAATCTTGTTTTTCGTTCATTATCCTTCATTTTGGATGTTCTGCAGAAATGTATGCTGTTGCTGACTATTTGTCCATTTGTAACGTCCATTCAGTTTTGACTACATTTACATTTGAGCAAAGTACAGTTTAAATGTGGTAAATGTTCATCAAAGTCCAGGTACAAGAGATGTATTCCCACAGCTGGCAGCACGATGAAATTCACTGCCTCCTCGCCACTATCCTTCTCACATTCAGGCACTCTGCTGCCACAGCATCCCATCACACACCGTTATGAAATCATCAAATTAAGTCTGTGTGTAACCTGAAATACCAAAGCCTCCTCTGCTAATGTAAGAGAACCCTTATATTAAGCTATTGCATAACGTCAAAACACTGAGTTCATAACCAAACCTTGATTTGTGAATGTAAGAAGAGCCAATATTTTTCGAATGACAAATTTGGGAAAAAATCCCTTCTTACAGTCGAGTAAATGCGGTATCAGTGTCACCAGTAACATGATACATTTAGCAGGCAAAGTAATTACGCTTTCAATGACTCCCCCAGTGAGAGAACAGTGAGGTAAATATGAGCACGTACTTTTAAAGAGAAATCCTCCAAAGCTGAAATAGTTAAAAACCATCATTAAATTTGCATTTTAACTATTTTAATATTTAGTGTCGTCAAAAATAGAGATTATGTTTGCAGCAAAGATACATAAGATAAACATAAAATAAGGGAATACAACCACGCACCTACACCAGGTCGATGCGTGGAGCGCAGTAGCACACAATAGAAAACAGCATTCGCACTAGCTCTTTTTCTAAGAGTACACTCATTCACACACACAAAACCACACAGACACCAAAATGCACATTCCTGTGGCCACATTATTCCCGGGGCCATGGGAGCATGCATTTGGGTGTCTGTGTGGTTGTGTGTGTTAATGTGTGTACTTCTGCTACAAAAAAAGAGTTAGTTCTCAAAAGTCAGTGTGAACCCTGATTTCTGTTGTGTTATTGTACCCCATGCATCAATCCATTGTAGGTGAGTGACTGCCTTTCCCTTATTTTACATACTGCCCCATCCACGAATTTCCATTACAGTTAAATGCCAAGTTATGTTTTGTTAGCTACTACAATTTTTTAGAGACTTTATTCCTAAAAGTCTACTGTTTCTTCAGTCCAACATTAATTTTCGAAACAAATTTCCCTCACATGAATCTACTTCTGTTGACACTGTTCCACTGCAATGGCAATCCATACACAATGTGTACTGACTAATTTCAACAAACCATTCAACAATTGTCAAACTAATTTTATATGTCTTCTATTTTGCAGCCTTAGCAATGAGTGGCAAGACTTTCTGACACAAAATTGAAGAATATCGTGTGACTGCATCCTTCCACAGTTTCAAATTATAAAGATAAATGTGTGTATAAATGTAAGTGCACTCTTTGTCATTTTCTTTAATTTTTTTATGCATAGAGGTGTGACTTGTTGGCTATGTTGACCTCACATCAAATATAAAGGTAGAAGGATCGACCCAGTGTTTGGCTGCAGATTTTTTCCTACATTTAACAGAAATGCTGTTGGGAGAGTGTAAGAGTGCTTTCTAAAGATAAATTGAACTATCCTAACTCATACAAAAGATTATTTGCCAAAATATTCAAATCTTAATTCTTCCTCTGAAAATGACAAATAATGATCAGCTCTCTCTTGAAATAGGTACCAAATGTAAACTGTATTAAATGAATGTAACACTGTTTTGAGCAATGAAATCAAAGTTCGCAAGTAAGTAACTTGGCATCAACAAGTGAGACAGTGGTCACAAACCACAAGAAAAACTTATTTTCTTTCTTCATTCACACCTTTAACACCCTTCACCACTTGATGCCTCTACATCTACCAGATGGGATTCATTGGTACAAAATGCAATATGAAATTTAATAGAAGAAATGTGCCTAAAAAGTTATGCTATTCAGTAAGCATAGCAAAACCCCTCTCCCAAAATTGCCGTTCAGAAGGATAATGTCTCACAGTAAGTTACAAGTGACTGGTAATAGTTATTTTCCCGAACAGTAAACTGGAACACGACAACTATCGCAAGATTGCTTCCATCCATATTCTAAACTATTCGCTAACTATTGGACTGCCCATAAAACAGCTGAGTTCTTCAAGGCACAGTGTAAATGTGTACCATAGCAAAATATCTAATATAATTAAAAAAGTTATGAAAACACATTGTCACTTTAGAATAAATTTAACTGCATACAAAGTAAATATGAACAACATACTTTCTTTTTAACGTGTTTTGTCCTGGACAGCATACATACTATATCTATTATCTGCTAATTTGTAACATAGGCTGCAACAAATTAATGAGATCAAACAGCATCGTAACAAAATACTTATATGCACAATCTGCAGTGCAGTTACACTAATTAAGAGAAAACACAAAAAGACAAAATTAAATGAATTAATGACTAGATATTTCCATCTCAGAAAACTTTGTGTTATACACATATTTATATATAAAAAGGGGGGACACACTTTTCTTTCCAAGTTAATACCCCTGAAATAAAGGTCACAAGGTTAAACAAGAACTTTCTCATTTCTACTGTGCAATGATATCTGCATCAGATCAAGATATTCAAATTCATGAATGACTGTCGTAAAAGTAAAATTACCATTCTTCTTCTTTATGTGCCACAAAGAATTCATTTAGTTGCTGTCTCTTGAATTCTAACTTGTATTCATTGTACTTCCTGATAGCTTCTTCATCTGTTATATTGTCATCCTGGGTTTGCAGGTATGCTTTGAATGACATCATTGGAGGCTGTGTCTCAATGGACTGCATATCACGGCTGCAAATTTTTAAAAATTCTAGGTTTGTATTTTTTTCCATATAGATAAATTAATTTTCTTAAAAATGTCCAAATAACAGGTTTTCAAAATCCATTAAGGAATGTATTTGTTACTAATTATACTTCCGATCAGTACCAGTTAAATATAAACAAAAAATCGTTAGTTATGATGAACACTTCATTATCATCTCCAACATGCGCTACACAAAATTAGCTACTTCTTGTTAATGATGTCAGACTATCACTGTTGTAACATTAAAATATATGTTTTGAATATAAAATTTTGCTTTTGAAACTTTTATAATCTGTACTGAATATGAACCAGAACAAGAAGACTGTCGTCCTTTCAAACCTATTCTTTTAAAAACCACCCCCCCCCCACACACACACACACACACTTATTACACAAATGAAGGGGCAAAAAAGTTAAATAAAATTCAAGAAGTTGGAAAAGGCACTACTATCCACCTCAACATGTTTCTTCGCCTATATCAGATCATGAAGCATTGTACAATGGAAGCGAGTTAATTTTCATAACAAAATGATTACTCCACCACATTCAGCTCAATAAATTTCATTTCAGGCTTAATTATGTTAAAAGTGAGCTATCTCTGTGAAATGTATTAGCCACTGAAACACACGAATGGAAATAAGGCCATGTTAACTTCAGTGTGCTACAATGCACAAATTTTCCACATGAAACTGCCTCCAAAAATCAATGCACACTCTGGAATCTCACGCTTCAGAAGTAGTACAAGTAAGCTGAGTGGGGCTGCTTGAGAAATGATTACCGTGGGTGAGCAATGAATGAGCATTCATCCCTAGAGTGCACTCCTGGGCTTCAAAATAAGTGTAACGCCCCTTGATACAACACCAAGTGCTGTCAGTAAACCAAGTTTATGAACAGAACATCATAAGAAACTGGATATATTTATGTGCTGCCTGCTGAAGAGATGAACTGCAAAGCCAAAAATGTTTTGCAACAATCCTATAGTAGTTTGAATTTTTACTGTCAGCACAAAAATAAATTATGAAGCCCTCCAAAAATACACATTTTCACTACCTTTCCTCCTCCTCCACCGATCAGGTTTGTGTTCAGAGCTGATACTATGTACTTTGTAACACAACCATTAATGAATTTAAACTTTCTGAAATTGGGATGGAAAATGCAATTTTTACTTCAATTAACAAATTATCAGTTGTCTAAATCATTTATCACAAGCTACATTGACGCAAAAAGTTTTAAATCCTTTGCTTCATGATGGCCCATTCTAATTTTTAAAAAGGATACTTTCTGTGAAACTATATTCCAAAGCAATAGGATTCTTTTTGGAAAATCAACATTAAACATAAGTATATGGGACAGTGCCCCATCCAAAAACCAGTGTTTTACCAACTGGATATGCAGCAGACAGCAGCTAATGTCTATTATGAGTAGAGATGGGCAGTCCGCTCCTGAACAGATTCAAAGAACCAGATCTTTCTAAAGAGTGGATGACGTATTATTTGGAAAAAATGAGTGGTAGCTCAGTGATTTCAAAATGCGTCTCTGGTGGCTTCATAATGAATGGGATGGAAATTCTGTGCTAGGCTGCTACAAAGGCACACCACGCCACATGCTTACAAAAATGTTACAAAAGCTACAAAAAATATGTTGTAGACCTGTATATGTGTGGATCAGCATACCTTATTAGTAGCTTTCCCCATCCATGGAGATAAATAACAAAAGCTCCATTCCCCCCCCCCAATTTATTGGCTATCAGGCAGTACCAATTCAGCCATTTCAATAGTAATGCTAATTAGGATGATATGAAAGTAAGTACAAGATAACAGCCAGTCCATGAATGGAAAAAATCTTCTACCCAGGTGGGAATCGAACCTGGGTCCCAACACTTCACAATCCACTGCGTCGACCATGCAGCTGCTGATGCAAATGATACCGAAGTTCTTCAGAATGATACATTAAGGCAGAAAACACTTCCAGCATCATGTTTCCACTCTTGATTTCAAAAGAATCTCTCTAATTTCAGAAGTTCAACAAATGTTTACATACTTAGTGTGTTGTTACTTCTTATCTTTTGACTTACCACTGCACACGGAATATGCTGCCAAAAACCATAAAAGCTGCAGTCTTCAGCCAATGTATGGTTGGAGTGTATCACAAAGTGATACAAGCATCACTCCCCCCCCCCCCCCCCCCCCACCCTCCAACAGCTCAGCACTCCCCACCACTCTCACCAATTGGACTGCAGGCCGTCTCACTAGCTCACTGCTCTCCACCACTCTCAGGGATCAGATTGCAAGGTAGCTCACAAGATCACTGCTTCCCATCACTCTTACAGATCAGAATGCAAACTAGCTCACTGCTCCCCACCACTCTCGTAGACAAGATAGCATGTAGCAGACCACACAGCGACTTGAGGTGTCAATCTTGTTTGCACTCTTGGCACAGTGATACAGCTTGGCAACTCATTTTTCTGATTGAGTACTTCTCCATCTGAGTTCAGCTCTTTATTCTTTGTATCCTTATTTGATTTGTTTAGTCATCATTGTCTTGTCTTGTCTTGTCGTTCTTCTGTTTTCTTGTTGTGTGGGTGGTCTTTTTAGGTGTACTATTGTGTGTTCCTCTATGACTGCTACATTTATAGTTGCTGCTGTTGGTGTGTCAGTAGCCTTTATGAGAGCTTTAATTACTTTGGATGAATAGGATACTAAATATAACAGTATGTATAACAGATAATTATTTTAACATACAAGATATCCATGCATAATGTTGTCTCAGGAGGAATGGTCAATATCCAGAGACACAACAGGAATGGTCATTCGAAGTAAAACACTATATCTGGACATATGCACTATTCCAAATGGTTTCTGAGATGGAACATATTTAAAGTTACTTTTGTACATTTTTCTTGAATAACACAAAATCCGTAGCCTCTAGCAAAAACTATGTGCAGTACAAAATTAAATTACATTAAATTTCCTTTACAAAGGTCCTATTGATTTTTACTCAAGGACTAATAGGTTGCGTGAAGAGAGAGAGAGAATACTGAAAATCTTGCACTCTGTACATGCGCTGAGGTGCAGACTTGATAGACCACGTGTCCTATACCAAATTATTTGTCTCAACTTCGAATACACTACTATGATACATTGTAAACAATGATAGTGTACTGAAAAATAAAGAAAATAAGTAACAATGTACACTAATAATTTTCTATCTTGGAAACCATTCACATTAGTGCATCTGACCAAATGAAGTTTTTTTGCTTTAAACAGTCTTTCCTGTCATATCTCTGAATAATTACCTTTCATCCAGTGACAAGCTGTATATTCATTCACTTAACCTGAATAGATTAATGCTTTTATGCTTTTAGGAGCTCTCTTACACTGGACCAGAGTTTTATATGTAATTACAGTTACTTAAAAAATCATAACATTTTTAATATGATATCTCTTAGTCTTCTCTCTGCATGTACAAGGCGTTTGCCTGTTACGCTTTCTTAGCTGAAATTGTCGATATCCCTCAGTCTTCCTAAATATCTTCTGCCAGTTGAGTAATAATTATCATCAATTTTGGTAATCCGCTGTCTTCCACTCTCATGACGTAATCCTTCCAGTTGCTTCTGTATTCTTTAATCTGCCCATTTAGGTTTTTTACTTTTAGTTTTTTTCTGATGTCTACATTCACTCTACTCTTCTTGGCAATCGGATCTCTAGTGCTTATATTCTGACGGATATGATGTTTGTGGTGCATCCTCCAAGCAAAAGCTTCGAATTCTAGGGAACAGTACCGTATTTACTCGAATCTAAGCCGTGCTTTTTTTCCGGTTTTTGTAATCCAAAAAACCACCTGCGGCTTAGAATCGAGTGCAAAGTAAGCGGAAGTTCTGTAAAATGTTGGTAGGTGCCGCCACAAGTAACTTTTGCCGTCGAATATATGTAGCGCTACAAAAGCATGCTTTGCAGGCACAAAGATAAATACTGGTGCCAAAACCTCTGCGTCAGTAAATAAATTTAAAAAAAAAGAAAAAAGGTGGAAGACGAGCTTTTTTCTCCGCCCCGAGTTTCGACCACTGCATTTTCATACATTATCCAACGAAGTAAATACAAATTCCGTATTGTTCATTTTCGAATGTAGCAGCCTTTCAATGTACTACGAAAATCCGACTGGCAAGACTATTTGGGATGTTTGTCAATATGGCCAACTCTACGTTCTGAATTTTTTCCTACCTGTGACAAGAGATGGTTGCTAATAGGAACTTTTATGAATTGTGAATCACATGCAGTATTCTCTTCATCATAAGAATAATACGAATATAAACATTTTGCCATGTATTCTTTTGTGTTTGCTGCTACTTCATTTAAATCCTGTCTGCCTAATAAACTACGAAACTAGAGTGAGACAACAGCAATCGCGGAAGAATATACATACCATGCCATGTTTATATTAGTATTATTCTTACGCCGATTAGAGATACAGTCAGAAGTGAAGCACGACAACTGACTAGATTTTTAAATCTAAGATGACTAATTTCTGTGCAGAAGGTAATGTACTAAAGAGGCATCTGGAAAGATATTCAAACGGAGAAAAATTTTTGCTAAACTCTCCTTCACAACATCTTCTATCACACGCAGTCTATTATTTGGTTCTTGTTGATCATTATCAAAGAAAGCAGCAGTGTAAGTAACAACAAATTGCAGTCTCTTGCCATTGTTTCACTAATGAGACGATTTTATTTATTTATTTATTTTTATTTATTTATTTATTTTCAATTGGAAGTGGCGGTAGCGCGTACAAAAGCAAGCCATGCCGCGAGCGGCGACAGGTCGTAAACACTCACTATCAGAATGCGACAAACAATGCGTGACACAGTACAATGATGCATTTTCAGCTTAGAGTGACGAAACACCTATAACAAAGTAACGGCACTTATCAGATCAAAGAAAAATAAGCAATCAATTCAACCCAGACGAAGCACGTGAAAAAGGAAGGGTACCCGTATAAATATGGATGGAGCGCCTGACGCATAGCAATGGCTACCTGGTAAAGCTTAACTGCTAAGCTTACAACTCGAACCAAACTATTGTAGCTGTATCGCCATTCATTCGACCTAAATTGTATCTCATATTACAATGGACCAACTTTGTTTCGATTTGGAGGTGCGGCCTAAAACTTTTCTCTACCCTTGAATTTCGAATCTCAAATTTCAGGTGCGGCTTAGATTCGGGAAAAATTTTTTTCCTTGATTTCGAGTGTCATTTTTCAGATGCGGCTTAGATTCGAGTAAATACGGTAGTTATTATGAGCAATAGTGGATCAATAATAAGCTTCACCATTTGTCTAGGGGACAGTAGTTGTTATGAGCAATAGTGGATCAATAATAAGCTTGACCATTTGGACGCGATGTTGTCCTGTTCAGTAAATGCTGAGCTGAAGGATTTTTCAACAGCATTGTCAGCTCAGGAAAGAATTTTTTGCGGCTACTGCCATTTACCTTCATGAAATAAATAGTAAGTCTATGTTTTGTTTACATTTCAATGAAGGTTATCACTAAAGCCAAGTTCTCGTTTAGTTCCTTGGTGAGGAAAATGGGATCAGCTACAGCTTCTACTTTGCGTGCTGCTCCCTAGAACACACAAGATTTTCCGTAGAGAATCTGGTCTTTATGTTTTAGATTGATGTATTGGCATGTCTTAGTTATCATTTCTCTCACACTGACTGACTCTGTTTGCTTTGTGCTTGTAATCAACTCTATTTTCAAAGGTACAAGGCCATTTGTAAGTCCGACGTGCAGTGCTTCCGAGATTCATTAACTACTTTATCTCCTGCATTAGCCAAGGTGCAGGTTTTCCCTTCATGTTTCCAGTCTTTGGGGGAGCGTATTTAATGTGTAATATAGTTAGTTTGGTAGTAAATCCATGGAGTTGGTCTTTCATGTCCAGGAATGGTATGGAAATCATCTCCCAAATTATCTCTTGTGGCTCTGCTACAAGTTCAGGTACACTGATACACTTAAAAGTCTCTGTATGTTGTCACAGTTTCTTCCTTTCATATTTTAGAGGAAGTCAGTCATCAAATGATGATGTGATATTCCAGGTACAAATTTTACTGCTTGTGAATTTTGTGTAAAATATATGTATGAGGGCGTGACTATAAGCTGAATTATGGGTAGGTACAAGCTGACATACTGTTACATTTGATGAAGAAACTGCACACTTGAATTTCACAGTTAAGAGTCAGAATACTTATGTTAGTGGTCCTAGCATTATATGTATGCTCCTAAGTTGAATCAAATTTTGGAAGGTCAATTTTGAAACAGGCTATCCTGCCTACTTTTGGAAGTCTGTAGAAGATGCAGATTAGACAAATTTTCTTAAGGGATTTGATATTTATGAAGATGTATCTGACTTGTTCGTCTTCATTACTATTGTACGTATGTAGCACTGTCGGTAATAAGTCAAAACTTTTGTTTGCCACTACTGCCCCACCTTATCTGTTCTTTCTGTGGTGTCTTGGGACAATGGAGTCTACATTTAAGGAACTGGAGGCCATGCTTGGCTTGAGCCAGCTGTCCACATTCATTAGATGAAAGACATGAATGTCAATATTCTGAAATATATGGAGGAGTTTGTCAAAATGAGTTGAAAGTGATGGCCAACTATGTTCTACAGTAACAGTTTGTAGCTCCTAAACCACAGACTTTAGAATTCATTTGCACTGCTTTTTTTCCAGCCTTTATCTGCACCGTTATCCTGCCATCTCTCGTTCACACACGATGTAGCCCAAATTGGGGTATCACATTATTGAACATTTTCATCTTTCAGTGGTGAAATCGTCGCATATTGTCAGGCTTGTCTTTACGAGTTTCTTAATAGCTCTGACTATTTCAGACCTTTTCATATATCATACAAATTTCACAATTGTGGCTCTAGGTTTCGCAGATCACAACTTCCTTCATCCTACTCTGTAACTTCTGATTATAGAACATGCTGCATGTGTATTTGCTCTCACTTTAAGCTTTTACAATTTAAAATGGCTACGTTAATAGCAAATATTTTAATTTTACCAGTGTACTTTTCAGTGCTGCACAATATGTCATCCACATTGCTTCGCCTAGAAGAATTACGAGCAATGTTCAGTACCATTTTACCAAAATGGAAGGAGAAGGAAAATACTGCTATTAACAGCAGATAATTGTCATGGCTTCTGGCTCATCATCAATCCTGATGACATCTAAAATCAAAGATCCTACAGTACCTCTGGAACAGTGTTGGTCAGGAAGCCAATCAAGATCCCATCAGTCAGTGCAGAAATTCAAAAAATCATTTCTTCTGAATTGTCCTCACTGACATCTGCTTCCATCTCGGAAGAAGATATCCTCAGAGAAAGGCACATGAGTCTTTAGCAGTATGCAGCCCATCAGTGTCATCAGGTGCTGGATCTAGTCCTGATTTATTTCCTTTTGTAGTGTCCTCACCCTCAAGTGCTTTTCATTTACAACACCCAGTAAGTAAATTTTTCAACATTAAAAAGACGCTCACATTAAATAAAAGTAGGACATAAGACTTACAGCTTTTAAAAATGATTTTCAGATAATACTATTCAATAACAGACACACAGCAGAAAACATCTCAAACTGGGTAAAGTCTTTTATCCCAAATACAATATCAATTTTAAAGTTACTTCCATAATAACAGAAAATGCGTCAAACATGAAATTAACTGTCATGCTTCTGAAACTTCCACATATCCCGACCGACTGAAAGTGAAACAAGATGTCCAAACCACACGGAACTCTACTTACGAAATATTGCAAACACGTACTTTAAATAAAGATCCCATAATTTCTTTCCTTGCTATTTGAAGTGTAAAATCGATCACCTTAAACTTAAAAGGTACAGACTGGGAGATAATGTGACATGCTTTACATATTTTTAAAGTTTTTGATGAGGTAACCAAAGAGATGTCCTCAGAGATGAGTGTCTCGCTTTCAAAAATTGAGATCTTGCCAAAAATTAAACGAATTGATTAGTCAGGCAATGTTATTGGACCCCGATCCAAAGGCAAGGATTTTCAAAAAAAATCAGGACTATTGCATGAAGGCTACTGCAGGAATGAAAGCATTTGTTATTCAAGAAGAAAAAAACAGAGCTCATTTCTAAACCAATTACAACCATGGCACATGAGACTACTTCAATCTGGGACAAGTTCAATGAAACTATTGGTCAGCTTCTGGCAAGTCACAACCCAGAAAGTGCTTCAATTGTCAAACTGGACAAATATTTAGTGGAGGGATATTTTCCTTCAGCACTGTATCAATTGGTTCTAAAAGTGTTATGTATCACGGCAACATCAGTGGCCCGTGAACAAATATTTTCAAAAGCGGGACAAATATGCCCTGAGGAGTGGGAGAGACTCACATCTCCTAAAATGTGTCAAATACTATTTATAAATGACAATATTGATTAATTTTTCCTTTACAGGAACATACATAGTAATACTAACTGTAAATAATGACTGCAGATACACTTCAATTACTGTTGTTATAACACCTATATTGCATTTTTTCCAGTAAAAGTATCAAAATATAACACAAATCAGGTTTCATTCTTAAAATTCTTCCACTTGATAAAAAATATTTAGGGTTTTGTTGTAATAGTTATAATTTTTTACAGCAGACAAAATTTAAAGCTTTTTTTATTTGAAAATTACTGGGGGCATAGCACAAAATTATTACTCGTCTATATATGTTCTTTCAAAATAGGGCCAAATCAGATAAAAATATAGATTTAGTGACGTGAACTGAAAACATAGTGTACATTCCTTTTCTTATTTTTGTGAGCGAATGGTGAGCAGTGAGACGTGAAAAAGAACTAGTTTATTCCAGTGAGTGACCAGTTCTGATCCAATCTCTGAAAAGAATAGTTTTGTCTATCTCTAATTATGAGCATGTGTTTCAATAAATGGAATTACGCCAACTATCTCCACAGGATAGGCATCAGTGACTCCCCTACTTGTATATGCGGCCTAATACCTGAAGTTGACTATATAGCCTACTCTTTTCATGTGAACAGCATTGAGACAAGCAAGTCAGTTTGTGAAAGGGACTAAGCAACCTGAAAACGCCATTTCCTGATTCCCTACAGGCCCATTCACCTTAAAAAAATGCTAAAACTCGCAGATTGAACTACTGTGCTGAGTGTAACCTGCACGTATAATCAAGTCTGTATTTCCTGGAGGGCTTCTGTGTCACCCTACGGAGTAGGCTATATAGTCAACTTCAGGTATTAGGCCGCATGTACAAGTAGGGGAGTACTGACATACCTTAATGAATCTACCGTATAATCAGAAGTTTACCTAGCCATTTTACTTTGAAACAAGTTAATGTATTTGCCTTCCCCCGCTCAATAATTTAAAAAATTTGTTTTTGGGGCTAATTACCACGATACTTTGTTATGGTCTGTTATCAGTTATTTTGTGAACTACATGTTCTTGCACACGTTCTTTAATGATCAGATGTGCCATCTATGTAATAAAAAGATGCTAACAGCATGATTCATCCAACAAGTACCAATACAAAAAATTTATAACTAAACAGAATGGCTGCAGTAGTTGGTGGTGGATAGGAAATTGTACTGGTAAATGAAATGTAGGTCCACATTATGCCTGCACACCCACTCTCGTCGCGACTGCACAGATGTCGCTTCCCTGTCCCCCCCTCCCCTCCCCTCCCCACCCCACCAGGCAGCAGAGTTGATCTCAAAAGTTTGTGTATATATTGTCCCGGCTAGTTAAGAACCATTCCCTGTCATGTGGGTCGGGCATAAAACATCTCTGAATCACACTATGAATCTAGTCGTGCGAACTAGCTGCTTAATATTGAACACATTTTTCCAGAGATATTTCATACACTTTCAACCATGGCGGATCCAAAGACAGTTTCGTTTTTATTTTTATTACTCTAGAGTAAGATATCAATTGAGTTCCAGTCTATTTTTAGTAATTTGTTTCCCTGAGTAATCTGATTTAGTTACTTTAGCAGTCTGTATGCATTCATTGAATCCTATTAAATCTGTTTGTATAAAGGTTTATCAGCTTCCTTCAATAACCCTTGAATGTTCACAGATATTATTGTCTATGTACTAGCTCATTATGGAGTTTAGTAAACACTGCGAATGTCTCACATATTTCTGTTTTACTGACACAATTAAGTTCTTAAATTAATGAGAGATGGCACTGGCGGATCAATGAAAGGAGAGTTGATCCTAGTGTGTATTGTTTCGGTATGATAACAGTCAGTCAGTACTACGTTCTTTCCTGTACCTATCACCAAAGATATGCTTTCCCATAAAACTGTCCTTTGCCGTTAATGTCCGATAAATTATAAATATGTCTCTGGGCCTTACAATGTCTAAGCTTCTCAGTTCTCATGACACGATATTAATTATGGGTTCAAATCCTTTCAATGTCTGTTCAGCATAAGTTTAGTCTTTTAACGGGCAATATTTTTCACTTCTCGTTTATTAACGGAATCACCTTGACAATGAGCAGCAAAGGTACTAATGTGATAAGGTCCAAACTATTTTCGGTCCCAATACTCTATAATCATTCGCATACACCGAATCACCCAATCACCTCTAATTGACTCCGTCTCTGAATTTATCCCAAAATAATCTATTCTCCACCACTCCAATGTCTAATTCAGTTGTAAGAATGCAATTTAATTAGGCTTCTAATCCCAAAATTCCAACTATCATGGAAGAACTGCTAACACATTCGTCACCGCTGGAAACAGAAACTCAAGAGACCTAACAAAGCTGCACATTGGTTTATATGTTACATTCAAAACAAAACGCACCTCTTTTATGTCTTCCTTGGATTCCCTTTGTACTACTTTGCGTTACTCTATTTCGAATATCTACTCTTTGTAAAATTTTAACTAAATATTACTTCGAAATACTACTACAGTTTTTTGGCTCTTAGGGGATTTTGTATTACAGAATTTAATCTAATACTGTTTCTGTATAACCACTCTAAAAAGTAGTTACAACATTCATGATGTAATAACTAGTTACAAGAAATCAGCTAAATATATCCTTAAAACAGACTGATACAATGAGGTGTGCACATCTGATTTAACAGGAAACCTCTCCTAAATACCTTCAAGTGATGCAGCACATGAATCATTTACACACACACACACACACACACACACACACACACACACGAGCGCGCGTGCGCATGCACGCATTTGGTCAAAGGAAACAGGAAAGAACACTACAGTACTGATTGTGCACGCATACAGCAGCACACTCATAAATTAATGTTCCTGCAAAGAAGAGACATAAAACCAATTATCACCTTCAGTTAACTCTACAGATGCTCATTTAAATACATATAAAGCAATAATGAAGTTGAGTTCTCAATTTTCTTTTCAAGGAACAAGTGGTTTTTTCTTTTCTTTTCTTTTCTTTTCTTTTCCCTTCCTTTCCTTTTCGCCAGTTTTTCAACCTTGGTCTGTAAGTCACACATGACTGTCAACAGGAATATTTATTTCTAGTTGCAACACTAGTTAACAAAATCTACATAAAAAACACATGAAATTCATTGTCACAGAATGTAATGTATGGGATATTCAATTAAAATGCATTATAACAAGTACACAACCTTAAGACACACGAGACACAACAATGTCTATAGCCCAACTTTTGGAAATACATTTATCATAAACCTATAAGCAGTGCATGAGTTAAAACTTTGAGCAACAGTTCAAATGATTAGCACCAGAAGTATGTTATGACAATACAAAATGAAAACTGCATGCTAAATTAAATCTTAAGCAATAAACCAACAGAAGCAGATCTTAAATAATACAAAATATCTTAAGAAACAATGCCAATTATTACCTTTGACTACTGGAGTGATTTCCATAAGAATGTTGTGAATTATAGCTTTCATGTGCCCAAGAGCCACCATAGTTTCCACCATACCCACCACCAGCACCCTCATGGCCGTATCCCCCGGCTCCTCTCCTGTCATCCCTGCCACCCAAATAACAACACTAACACAGCATGTGATATAAGCCAAGAATGAACACACAAGAAAACACATATATTTAGTGAAATATTGTCAGAGTGCACCATGATGTATAGAACACAGCATAACATGACTTTAGGTAACAAAGAAAGAGTTCGTTTATTTTACAGAGAAAGATATGAAAAGAGTGCAAGCAGGGTCAGTCTGAAAAGAATTCCATGAGAATAAAAAGAAAGGATGAGGTAGCACAGCACGACAAGAAGGGACCAAAACAACAAGTGTACAACTCAAAGATGAAGCTATGTTCAAGTCAAGAGAGATATGCCTCACATGTGAGCTCGGGTACTAGCATTCATAAGATTCTCAATTCTACCCACATTACAATCCAATTTTAAATTATGTTACAAAATATTGCATAATACCCAAGCATCAGCATGATTCCAAAGCATATCAGACATTTCTATTTTCTTTCCACTAACTTGCTGTGTTACGCGTCAGTTTACTCATAATAAAGCATAAGCTGTGACACACACAAAATTTTTACTCGATGCTAGAAGTGGGAGCAAGCACTTTTGTAAGGCTACTATCCAATTAAAAACACACACACAACGTTCACATGATCTGTAGAACATTTTGCAATTTCAACTGTGATAAGTTTAAATAGTGAAACAATGTAGCAAAATTCCTAAACATATTATTTAAACCTATACTTCAGATTAGTGCATACATTATTATGAAAATCCAACAAAAATCTAAAAGCTACCTTTTAGAGTGTGCTTAAAGTGCTAAAAACATGAAGAGATAAAATCCAAAAATAGCAATCAAACTGAAATATAAGTAATAGTTTTCTGAAGCAATTGAATTATGTACTTGATGTAGGTAGTGACATATGACTTCTTAAAAAAAACCACCACAGTGACTAAAATAACTTTAGTTATTTAAAAAATACATCAAACTCCTGAACAGAAGGAGTTCTAAGAATTTCTGTTTTTCAATTTGGAATGTAGCAAAGTGGATCATTTCCACTTGCCACTTGAGTAAACGAATGATAATTTTTCTTTCCTTTTAGCAATTCAATTTAGAACAATAATTACAGAGTAAATATCAAAACTACCCCAAAAGCCATGTTTGCCAATTTCTCATCATTCAGAGAGTAATTTGTGTTTCACTGATTACTCCACTGTAGCTAGTTTCACTGAGGAACTTTTATTTCATCAATA
Source organism: Schistocerca cancellata (assembly GCF_023864275.1). Lineage (NCBI taxonomy): Eukaryota > Metazoa > Arthropoda > Insecta > Orthoptera > Acrididae > Schistocerca > Schistocerca cancellata. The sequence goes on from NC_064626.1 coordinate 689,497,860, forward strand.
CTTATCTCAAGCACTAAGATTCCTTATTACAGAAATGTGAGAGATTTTGACCTAATATTCAATAATTATTATGTTATTTTAATTTAAAGATTTCAGCATTTGTATAAAAATGTAATAATGAGTACTGTTTAAATCTGTTAAGAAAGTAGAACCAGATTAATTTATATTTGAATCTGTGACAGGTATAAGGACATTTGTTATATTAATATAATGTTGCTTACTAAAACTTCATTAAATAAGAATTTTTAAATAATTTAGGAAGTATTAGTATACACTTCAACATATACTAGATGTAGAATGATGAAAGAAGACATGAGGGCATTCTCAGTTGAAGGTAGTTAAGGAGTGGTAGTTATAACCGGTAAGTTTTAAAGCGATAGTTGTTGAGGGGTAAGATTCAGAGAGGTTGTTGAAAGATAATTGGAGGCAACTGTTGATTCATTGAGAGATAAGTCACAGACGTGAGTTGATAATAGGTGATTGGTACATAACTGATGCATGGCATTTGGACTGACTAGCACGTGCCACTCTGTGAACGAATTTTTGTCAAGTTTAATAAAGGCACATGTGAAGTTCTTGATCAGAAATCTACATAATGACACTGCAGCAAGGAAATAATTTTTATTGACTACAAGTGATTAAGTGTGTTAAATTTTTAGGTGATCAACCACAGATGTGATTATCATCATGAAAAAGTGCCAGTAAAAAGACAAAGATCATTGTATATTGACTTTGTTATTTATAAAAGATCTCTTAAATTGAATAGTTCAATTAGAACAATATAATATGCTGGAACATTACACCTTCTGGTGCTTAGATAAGATTATTCTACGACTCAAAAACAAGGAATATACAGAGTCACTACCAAGAAAGAACAGATTTTCAGAACTTTCTATTCCAAATTTCTCCTTGGAAGAAATGAAGTGAAATAATTACTGTTCACTTTAAACACAAGTAACAGCTATGGTTGTATATCTTTCCAAGATGACTTTCAATATCTAGGAGCTGTCTGTGATGTCAGAAACTCCACCATGTACTGAAACTGCGCACCAGCGTAATGCCCCGTAAGTCTGTTCAATCATCTGTGGTCACTGTTTGAGCCTACGTTACAAAAACCTACACAAATTGGTATATTACAGGAACATGAAATTCTATTCTATCTACAAACAGTGAAAAAGAAAAGGCGTACCATCATCATCATCATCATCATCATCATCATCATCATCATCATCATCATCATCATTCGGGACCTAAAGTTGGTTCACAAAGAGAAGAGAGTGGGCCCCAGCAGTTCTGAATCAACTGAAGACAGTCCAAGCTGGATGACTTCGACCCGCTCATGTCCATCTGCTGCCCACCTCAGCAATCTAATCTAGGACCTTACTTACAGCAATTACAAAATAAGTGTTGTGCCACTCATGAATACGTCTATTGCTAAGTGTCACAACAGTTCCTGGCCCATCATGGGCAGTGCCAGATACACTTTCTATCCATCAGTGTAGGGCAAGTGGTATTACTTTGTGTGGTGGAGCAAGAAAAATAGCTAGTAATTCCATTAATGCTGGGAGCAGGAGAGCAAAAATAAAGAGTTTCTCCATCCAGTCCCTCAGCTGATGAGATGAACAATGATATGTGCAGAAGCAAGTTTAAACACTGTGAAAAGAGTTTGGAAATTTTGCAAAGATAATTCTACGAAATCACATAAACTGCCAGCAAAAAGACGTACATCTTGATTCAAATTATTCAGTTTGCCAGTACTTTGGAATTGCCTTCCCATTTGCCTGAATTACTTTAAAGTGATAATATTGTTTGTTGTGTGAAATCACCTTCATTGACTGAAGGAATTCTTGGCATTGTTTCCCTTGTTTTTGAAACCATATAGGCAGTTGTGACACCCTGGTACCATTTACCCTGGTGGGTAATCATTTATGAGTGGCAAACAAAAAAGAATTTCCCACATCCACTACATGACTAAAACCACAATAGCAACATCAATTATTGTCACAATTTAAGTTTTACTAATCCCTCTTTTTAATTTCAAACTGTCTGTGAGAACTAATATGGGAGTAGTAGCAATAAGCACCATCACTCAACATAAAACTATTAATTTCCATTTCATTAATACTGTTCAGTTTTGTTACATCCCTGTCTATGTTTTTACTTTTTAGAGGTGCAATAGATAGCAACTGACAGCTGATACGGAGGTCAATATATGAGACAATCGACACCACTTTGAGTGTAAACTGACATCTGAGCGCAACTGTAGAGCCAGCACTGCTTGAAGCAAGTACGACTTGTTCCCCTACCCTGTGCCTGTCACTCCTCGGAAGCGTGTGTGCTCGGAGTCAGTCGGTAGAGCTGGCTTCCTGGAGCACCCCCCCCCCCCCCCTCCCACTCCATAGAATTTGTTTTTCTTCTTGTAAACAGACAGTACAGTTTAGCATGGAATCTAAACCACTGTCATTCCTGATGAATTTTCATAACAATGAAAGATGAAGGCTAATTTGAACACAGACTGAAAAATTTCCGTGTTTCGAATGGGATTTGATCTCGTGATCTCTTTGTTTCCTGGCATATGCTCTTCAAGGACCTCATTTATCACAACGTGACATTTACTGTTCCGCTTTCAGAAATATACAGTTCCAAAACTCAAGGTCCAGATGAAAAAGTTAAAACATCTGCATTTTTTACACTTAAGAAGGAGCAAAGGTGGCCTCTTTCACTATCACCAAGTGTGCTATAGAAGAGAATGACAAACTGTATACAGAAAATTAATGTACCAGCCAAACTACAAATCTTACCATAAAATTTAATAGTTATTACACAGCTTGTCATTTGTCCATTTATATGTATACTGATGTCTCCTGTGGACACTACGCATCTCCACAATAAAGGTCATACCATAAAATCAATAACTAGATGTTTCTTTTTTGAGATGTCTACATCAAAGTCGGGATAATGTAAAACCGTAATACCTCCTCATGAATTTTTAATATGACGAACTATGATCAATGTAATGACCAGTAGGTACTGAGTCAAAGACAAGCACAAGGAAACAGAATGCTAGAAACTTTTAGCATTCCTAGTTCCCCCCCTCCATTGTGCCTTTCTGTGACTCAAATCCTTCTCAGGATTGGCAACTTGCTTTAAATGTTCAGAAATGTAAATTGTGTTCTTCAGAAAATGTAAAAAACCTTAGTATCCTATGACTATAATATCAATGAGTCGCAGTTGGTATTGGTCACCTCATACAAGTACTGGGGTGTAGCGCTTTGTAGGGATATGAAACAGAATCATCACATATGCTCAGACGGGAGTAAAGAAGTTGGCAGATTTCTGTTAGTTAGTAGAATACTGAGGAATTGCAATCAGTTTGCAAAGGTAACTGCTTATATATCACTTGTGCAAACCTTTCTAGAATATGGCTCAAGTATGTGGGACCTGTATTAACCCATTATTGGCCATTGTCCCTTTTTTTGGGACGCGTATATTTTACTTATTTCTACGTAAGCAATGGAGCTTCTAGCCTTTATTGTTGCACCTGTAGGCTCAACTAACTGCTATAATGCCTGTAAATGTAAAATAAATAACTTTTTCTAAGTACTTCACGTCAGGAAAATTATAAACTTGCCGATTTTTTGTTCTCGCAGTTGGCAGCACTGTATGTCTGCTGGTAGTTCCTGGACAACAATGACCTGTGATTTAGGTGTCTGGAAGTGTTTGTTATGAACATATGGATGTCCGTGTAAAATTAAGTATACTTCAGGTTTTTTCAAGTAAGTGCAATATCGATATATTTTATGCGTCCCAATAATGGGACAATGGCATGTTACACTATCATTTATTGTTGATGTGCCCTATTCTTGTATAGATGTACTATACAGAGAAGAATTTCATTTTATGTTCTTTATGTCTGCTTTTTTTTCATATTCTATTCGAATTTTACGATTCCAACAGGATAAAAACATGCCGTGTGGACTTACACGTGAAGAAATTCTAGCAGAACTAGAGAACCATCAAGAGAGGGACGATGAAAATGATGACGCAGAACTGGCGATTATTCCACCCGATGCAGATGTAATAACAGATGAAGAAGACATTGACAAAAATGTACTGAACAATGAGTCTGTTGTACAAGATGTAGCCGGTACTTTAGAGCTCATAACCAGCCGAGATGAAGCTAATGCTACAGTTGTACCTCCAGAAGCCAAAAGAGGGAAAGTGTTAGGAGATGGAGCAGAAAATGGTACGTTATCTACAAAAAAATATAAATGTAAATGGTATAAATGTCAACCAACGTACACAAACACTAGTGAACCATGGAAGAGCAACGAACATTATGTTGTGGAATGTCTAGCAAATAAGACAGTGCCCCAGGTGTTTGAGGATTTTTTTCTGAGAAACTAATGGATACTATTATTGAACAAAGTGAAATCCATGCTTGCCAACATAACAAAATAAATTTTCTGCTAACCAAAGAAGAACTAAAATCATTTATTTGCATACTACTTCTGAGTGGTTATCATAAGCTTCCCCATGAGAATTTGTACTGGGAACAGGCTTCTGAAGTCGGTGTTCCTTTAGTCTTCAACTCCACGTCAAGAAATAGGTTTCGGGAAATAAAGAGATTCATTCATCTCAATGACAACTCCAAAATAGACAGAAACGACAAGATGAACAAACTGAGGTTGTACTTTGAAATGCTGAAAAAGGAATTTGGTAAATGTGGCGTATTTCATTCAGAACTCTCAACTGACGATATGATGGTACATTATTATGGCAAACATTCAGTTAAAATGTTTCTGAGGGGAAAGCCTATCAAATTTTGATATAAAATTTGGTGTCATACAAGTTCCAATGGCTTTCTTTATAATTTTTCGCCATACTGTGGCAAGACTGACAACAACCAGGAGCCAGTAGGTGCAAGGGTAATAAATGAACTAACCAGCATGATTCCAGAATCAGAGTATCCGAATTATAAGCTTTTCTTTGACAACTTTTTCACCAGTGTTGACACACTGATCACACTCGGAAAGAGTAAAATGAAAGCTACAGGAACAATAAGAGAGATCCGAACTAATGCATGTCCTTTGATTGACTCGAAAAGAATGGCAAAAGAAAAGGAACGAGGTTTCTATGACTACATGTTTGACAAAGAGAACAAAGTTCTGGTTGTGAAGTGGAGCAAACCAGTATGTAGCGACAAATTGCAGTACTATTACTCCTCTGAGTTCTACTAAAAGATACTCACAGGCAAAGAAAAAGGAAATCTCTGTTACAATGCCATATCTTATTGGAGAATACAATGCCCATATGGGTGGTGTAGATCTACTGGCAAGCAGATATCACTTTATAGGACGAGGATCAGGTCAAAGAAATGGTGGTGGCCATTATTCACACAGATGATAGATATCTGCGGAGTAAACACATGGCGTGCATACCAAATTGCCGACTCTAATGAGAAGCTCTCGCTTTTGGATGTCCCACGGAGAATAGTGATGTTTTACCTATCAAAGAAAACAGGATCAGTACCAAAATGCAGAGGACCACAAGGAAGCAAATTGATGGGAGGACAGGTGAGCACAGATGTACGACTAGATCCAGGAAATCATTTCATTGTGCCAAGTAAAACACAGAAGAGATGTGCTTACTGCAAGGAAAAAACAACAAAAATCTGTGATAGGTGCAATGTTGGTGTACACGCAAGTGTTTTGCTTCATTTCATACTGAATAGACATTCAATAATATTAAAACATTCTTTATTTACTGTCTGTGTTGTTTCTTACAATATTATGCATGGAGAATAAGGTTGTGAATTTGGATAGCGCATTTGGCCAATGTCCCAAAAATGGGACAGTCTGTAGTTTTAGTTCTAACAAACTGAAAATTTTCGAAACAACTTTTTATTCAATTAATCACTCAATGTAACATATTTATGTATAAAAGTTTGCAAAAAATGATCCGATGGAGTTTTGGCCAGTAATGGGTTAAATACAGGGGTATACGCGGACCAAGAGGGGGGGGGGGGGGGGAATCCTAGATTCTTTCCAGATTTCCCGGTTAAAACTACACAACCTCCCAGGTGAAAACACACATTTTTCCCTAGTGAAAGCACACAGTTTTCCCTGGTGAAAGCACACAGTTTTCCCTGGTGAAAGCACACAGTTTTCCCTGGTGAAAGCACACAGTTTTCCCTGGTGAAAGCACACAGTTTTCCCTGGTGAAAGCACACAGTTTTCCCTGGTGAAAGCACACAGTTTTCCCTGGTGAAAACACAGTTTTCCCTGGTGAAAACACACAGTTTTCCCTAGTGAAAACACACATTTTCTGTATTAAGTGACTGTATACTTTCCCCAGGAATTGTAAAACCTGTCAAATCTTTTGAATGGTAAAGGATTTATACACTGGCACAGAAGTTCGTGGCACTTTAGGAAATGAACCCAGCCCAAAATAAATAAATAAAGGAATTTGGAAACATTTTTGATGCGTAGCAACAGTACACTGCACGTTTTTCATATTACAAAAGTATAAATACAAATTCCACAAACCCCAGCACATTAGTTTCCGAAGCTTTGAAATCAAGATTGTGATGCACTTTTGTCAGCCAAACATACCTTACATCACATGATCTCACCAGCCTGACAGCAGATATTCAAAGCATAGCACATGTGATATAGTCAGCCAATAGCAACATCAATGTTAAATAGTGCAAACATGCAAACAGGAAAAGTTAAGGTTTAATTAATATACATATAGTTTACCTGCAAGACAAGCTAGGCTTTCACTTATAATATGGGTCTTTCTTGCATGCGTTACCCTTTAAGACGTACCAAACACAAATGTGCTGGTAAAATTTTAAATAATGATGTAAATGCCTATCTTTCTGGGCCAGAAGAAGATGAACCCAAAATTATAGAACTATTTGCTCCGATGGAATATTTTGAAAAATGGACATGATTATAGCTGATAAAATTAGTATTTTCAGCATGAAGTAATTCAAAATGCTGTTACAGACTCTTTTATATTTTAATAGAAAAATTTCAGAGTTTAAGTTGGATATGTACGTCATGTATTTTCTCTGCGAGGTACATTGAAATCTGAAGAATAATACTAAAGGAATGTGTATCAAGGCTTGGAATGGAATTTTATTTATCAGTAATATGTTTAAAGTTTAATGAATAATCACTCTTTAAGCACAGTTAGCAACTGAATTATTTTCCTAGTGGTAAATACTTGAGCTCCCATCTGTAAATGATTCAGTTTTCAGAGTTTTGGATTAATATTGTGGGGGGAAAAAAAAAACAATACAAAAATGTAAAATCACATTTTTATCTGCATTCTCCTAGGGGCTGACACCTTCATCCCTTTTCATCAAAAGCAAAATTAGTTAAGGCAATTTAGTATTAAAACAGCAGGTCCAACTGGATTTTAATTAACACTGTTAAAATTACGAAGAGAGAGAATGGCTGGCAAATACTGTCTAGAAAGTGCAATCTTCCAGTACTGCAAATAAACATTTAAAAATAGAAAATATTAATCCTTACTTTTGAAGTTTACATGTTCACTCTACAAATCAGTGAAAGATTACTCAGATATATCCCCTCTCGTCCTCATAACTGGTGAGACACTCTTAACTTGGTTTCAGAGCGATCTAACCACCAGCTTCCAAGTCCCTAATGAATCCCTTCCTCCATAAAGAAGTAAAATGTTCCAAAAGGGAGAATCATTTTTTTCTACTGTAAGTATTTAAATTAACAGCATTGGGAATTTTGCCTCCTAAAGTTGCATACCAGAAATTTTATTAGTTTAAGTTTTCTAAACTAAATTTTCTGCCTGGTATTTTTAAGCCTCAAGTGGGTGCACCTACGTAAAAAGTGTGTCAACCACAAATAAAATTAATTTGCACCATTCCATTGTTGTTTCACAAGTGTGAGCCCATACTCATTCCTTCATTATTGCTTGATCGTGCTGTCATGCATACAAGGGACCAGCAGCAATATAAAATAAACAGCGGGCACGGTTAGAAAAAAATTTACAGTCCGTACAAGAAAATGACCCAGATTACGAGCTATCAGCACAATCCCGTATGGACACAGTTGTCCAAGAGATAATTAGTAATCAAATAAGAGATTAGCTGGGATCTGACGCAGCTGAGTTGTTTAGTCCTTTAAGAATCTCATTACTGTGGGGTAACACCTGCCCGTGACACAACGAACCTTTATTTCATTGTTGCAAATACACCTCTCAGGTTTTCTGCCGGATCATATTGTGTAACTCACACAATATTTCATCGATGCAACTGCTCGACATCATCAGGTGGTGGTAGCTGCTGCCGTCACTGCTGCAAGGCGCGACTGGCGATAATCGCGCAACAGCATCTAAATTTATCATGACAGTAGTAGGCAATACGCATGCACGGGAAGACGCTTGTAGTTAGAGGAAAGTGGTACTCCTGGTGCGCTATGGGCAATGACTGTGCTGCCGGACACACCTGTGGTTAAAGACTGAATTAAATCTCAGTAGTGCATTGCATCGCACAATGAATCTGAAGTTCTTGTTTTCCCCATTTTGATTTAATGGCAGCCAGTGCTGGATTCCAGGTGGCGCTTAACTGAAAACCTGAATCCCTGTTGATAAGTTCGTCCGTCGTATGTATATGTATGGCCTCCTTAACAACACAGTCCCATAAAGATGATGCTGGGGATAAAATTACATTGTTTTTGTAAAACAAACCAAGTCCCACGTCCAGGCAATGCTCCGCTACTGCAGATTTATCAGGTTGCCTCAGGCGTTTATGACGATGGTGCTCAACGCAATGTTCTTACACAGTTCAACATGTCTGCCCAATATAAGATTTTCCACATTTCCTAAGGCCAAGATCGTCTTTGACTGAGCACAATAAATTCCTCAATTTTGTTGGTGGCTGAAGAACACACTTGATTTTGTGCCTTCTGAGGATTCTTTCTATGGATGCCATTTTACCATTCATGGACACCATTGTCAGAAGAAAAGTTGATGATACACTGGGACATAGCATCTATCGGAAATCAACTCATACAGAACTACATTTGCAGGCCACAAATTGTCAGCACCCTGCACAACATGGTACAGTCTTATGCTCTTTGGTGCAAAGAGCACATGTGGTCTCAGATGCCGACAGTCTACCTGGTGAGCTACAGCACCTAAGAATGATATTCCAACAGAATGGCTATTCCAATAGGCAGATATGCCATGCATTCCGTTCTAAGCCGAGATGTAGGTAAAGATGCAGAGGCACTAACTGCAACAGCTTTCTTGCCCTATTTTGGCAGCATGTTTTCAAAAATATAAAGAATCCTCACAAAGGCAGGGTATCAAGTGAGTTCTTTGGCTGCCAGCGAAATTGTGGAATTTATTGTGCTCAGTCAAAGACGACCTTGGCCTTAGGAAACTTGGTGTGTATAAAATCCTATGCCAATGTGGAAAATCTTAAATTGGGTGAAACATTGAGTCAAACACCATCATCATACAGGCCTGGGGCTACCTGTTAAATCTGCAGTAGCGGAGCACTACCTGGATGTGGGACTTCGTATGTTTTACGAAAACTGAAATTTTATCCCCAGAGTTATCTTTCTGGGTCTGTGTTGTTAAGGAGGCCATACATATCTGTACGGCGGACAATTTTACCAACAGGGATGCAGGTTTTCAACTAAGCACTGCCTAGAATCTAGCACTGGCTGCCATTAAATGAAAAATGGGGAAACCAAGAATATCCGATTAATCGCGTGACGCAATGCGCTACTGAGATTTAATTCAGCCTTTAACCACAGGAGCATCCAGCAGTGTGGTCATTGGCATAGCTCAAGTGGAGATGGCCTTTTTGCGGCTCCCAGCAGGGGGCATCTGCAGCACCGTTTTCCACCAACAACGAGCGTCTTCCCGCACACACATGTTGCCTGCTCCCGGCATGATAACTTTCGACGACGTCATGCGATTATCGTCAGTCATGCCTTGCAGCAGAGACAGCAGTAGGTACCACCACCTAATGATGTCAAATAGTTGCATTGATGAGATATTGTGTGAGTTACACAATATGGTCTGTCGGCAAATCCGAGAAACGTATTTGCAACAGATCCACCGAGAAAGTATGAAAACTCTTATTTCATTGTTGTTTAAATAAACAATGCTTTAGCTCCGTATTTATTTTATGCAGTTATTTTACTTGATAAATTAGTTTTTATAAAAGTGCAGTGTGAGAAGTTGATATACAAAGGTTCCTGCATTACAAAAATTCAATGAGTCAAACAGAACATTTAATTAAAAATCAAATAGTTTAGTCTCTGCCAGCCACACAAAAGCTCATGAACCATGAAGTTTACACAAACAGTACAAACTGCTCATCTATGACGCGGACTGGTAACACAATAGGATATGAGAACTTTATGCAAGAGTAATGATATGTGAAGTGAATCACAGAACGAAAATAACATGTTAAAAGTAAATTCTTTTTATTAACGTATTTAAAAAAGTTGTGTGTTAAATTATTAATCAACATCATATGTGAGCATAATGTTTTGTTTATCTGCTTTTTATTTTGAGTCAGAACATTTGCACTTTTACTCTTAGGTGTTTTTAGAAGCTCCTTGGTCAAGTGACTTCTTGTGTAAACAGTGCCTCCAGATTCAGAATAAATCTAAGTATTTGAAAACCAAACTCACTGCTTTTTGTCAGCCCCTGATCTTTATTGAGAATAAATAAGTTTTTTTCTCAACAAAATATAACAAAACATGAAGCTACATAGTGAGTTCACATAGTATGAGGTACTCTGCAAATTTAACTGCATTGAAATAACTGAATGGAGCATATACAAACAAATTCTATAAAAGGTTAATTTACAGATATTATTAAGAATTTATGTAACTCAACTAATGAACACACACTGCACAAAATTGATTGTTAAGGGGAGTAACTATACTCAAAACGTCTCCTGCCATATACATCATTCTATGGTCAAGAAAATAACAAAAAGAGTAACATTAAAATATTACCAGCTAAATATTATAAGAATAATATGTCACAGACAGCAGAGGACTTGGAAATGCAGTTGAATGGAATGGACAGTGTCTTGAAAGGAGCATAAAAGATGAACATCTACAACAGCAAAATATAGCTAACGGAATGTAGTTGAACTGAATCAGGTGATGCTGAGGGAATTAAGATTAGGAAATGGGACAATTAGAGCAGCAGATGACTTGTTATTTGGACAGCAGAATAACAGATTATGGTTAAACGGAGGGGATACAGAATGTAAACTGGTAATGGCAACAAAAGCATTTCTGAAGAAAAGAAATGTGTTAACATCAAATACAGATTTCTGCATCTACATAGATATTCTCCAAGCTACCATATGGTACATGACAGAGTGTACCCTGTACCACTGCTAGTCATTTCCTTTCCTGATCCACTCATAAATAGAGTGAGGGAAAAACAACTGTCTACACGCCTTCGTATGAGCCCTAATTTCTTGTATCTTATCTTCATGGTCCTTATGCACAATGTATGTTGGCAGCAGTAAAATCATTTGGCAGCAACTTTCAAATGCTGTTTCCCTAAGTTTTCTCAACAATGTTTCTTGAAAAGAACATCTTTTTCCCTCCGGAGGTTCCCATTTAAGTTCCCAAAGCATCTCCATAACCTTTATGTGTTGTTTGAACCTACTGGTAACAAATCTAGCAGCCTGCCTCTGAATTGCTTCAATGTCTTTCAACTCGACCTGGTTCAGATCCCAAACACTCAAGTAGTACTCAAGAATAGGTTCAACCAGCACCCTACATGTGGTCTCCTTTATAAGTGAACCACTCTTTTCTAAAATTCTCCCAGTAAACTGAAGTTGACAATTCGCCTTCCCTACAACAGTTCTCGCTCACTCCATTTCATACCACTTCGCAACATTATGCCCAGATATTTAAACGGCTTGACTGATAATACTGTAACCTAACATAACCGGTTTGTTCTTGCACGAACTTACATTTTCCACATTTAGAGCTAGCTGCCAGACATCACACCAGCTAGAAATTTTGTCCAAATCGTCTTCTATCTTCCTACAGTCAATCATCCCCCTATACCTTACTGTACACCAGAGTATCATCAGCAAACAACCACAGACTGCTGCCCATCCTGTCTGCCAAATCATTTACATTTAACGAGAACAACAGTGGTCCTATCACACTTCCTTGGGGCACTCCTGACGATCCTCTTTTCTCTGATGAATATTCACTATCGAGGACAACATATTGGGTCCTATTACTTAAGAAGTCTCTGAGCCACTCACGTATCTGTGAACTTATTCCATATGCTCATACCTTTGTTAACAACCTGCAATGGAACACCATGTCAAACGTCTTACAGAAATCTAGAAATCTGGCATCTGCCTATTGCCCTTCATCCATAGTTCACAACATATGATGTGACAAAAGGGCATGCTGACTTTTGGACAAGCAAGGCTTTCTAAAACAATGCTGATTAATGGACATAAGCGTCTCAGTATCCGTAATAAGTTCAAGGATTCTGCAGCAAACCGAAATTAGGGATATCGTTGATCTGGAATTTTGCATGTCCATTCTTTTACGTCACTTTTTTCCAGTTGCTTGGGACTTTGGGCTGGGCAAGAGATTCGCAATAAATGCAGGCTACGTAAGAGACCAATACCGTAGAGCACTCTGTATAAAAAAGAATTGGAATTCCATTCAGACCTGGTGATTTATTTGCTTTCAAATCTTTCAGTTGTTTCTCTATCCCAGGGATGCTTATTACTGTGGCATCCGTACGGGAGTCTGTTCAATGGTCAAATGGCAGTATGTTTGAATGATTCAACTGTGTGAACTATTTCTTGCAAGTAAAATTTAAAACTTTGGCTTTTGTTTTGCTATCTTCAACTGCCACACCAGATTGGTCAACAAGGGACTGAGGGGCAGCCTTAGACCAGCTTAGTGATCTTACATAGGACCAGAATTTTCTCGGGTTGTCTGGCAGATATTTTGCGAAGGTATGACAGTGGTAGATGATGTGTGCTTCACGTGTAGATCTTTTCAAAGACACACAAATCTCTACTAACCTTTGTTTGTTGCCATTTGTGTGTTCTCTTTTGAACCGAGAGTGAAACAGTATCTGCTTCCTCAACATCTTCCGAATTTCATTATTAAACCATGGTGGGTCTTTTCCATCCTTTATCCACTTACTAGGTACATAATTCTCCAGACTATGATTTACAACCTGATTAAACTTTGCCAATAATTCCTCTGCATTCATCTTACTGGAAGTAAGTGATGTCAGTTCACTGTGTAAGTGAGATGCCAACAACTGATTATCTTGTCTATCTAGCAGAAATACTTTCCTAACCTTTTTGACTAATTTATTAACATTCATAACTGTAATTGCTATAATGACACAATGACATCATGGTCGCTAATCCCTGTTTCTACACTGACATTGTCAAAAGGCCTAATTGTAGCTACAAGGTCTAAGATATTTCCATTGCTAGTGTGCTGCCAAGGTAGCTGCTCAAAACAGTTTTCAGAAAATGTTCAAAAGTATTTCACACGACTGACTGTTTGTATCCCCTCCCCCACAATGAATCCATAGACATATCAGTCCATACTCGGTAAGTTAAAGTCACCACCAACTAGTGTTGCATGATCTGGATGTTTATGCGCTACTACCAGTAGACTTTCTTTGAAAGACTCTTAAAACTGTCACAGGGAAAACAGGTTGTTGGTAAACACTTCCATCAATTAACTTGGTTTCACCTATACTTGTAATACACGATCACATAACTTCACTGTCACACTCAACTTCGACTTCAATACAGTCAATATTTATGTCAACTGCAACAAACACTCCCCTCTTATGGCCTCTAATCTGACTTTACAATAAATGCTCCATGTTGTTGTTGTTGTGGTCTTCAGTCCTGAGACTGGTTTGATGCAGCTCTCCATGCTACTCTATCCTGTGCAAGCTTCTTCATCTCCCAGTATCTACTGCAACCTACATCCTTCTGAATCTGCTTAGTGTATTCATCTCTTGGTCTCCCCCTACGATTTTTACCCTCCACGCTGCCCTCCAATACTAAATTGGTGATCCCTTGATGCCTCAGAATATGTCCTACCAACCGATCCCTTCTTCTGGTCAAGTTGTGCCACAAACTCCTGCCCAATCATATTCAGTACCTCCTCATTAGTTATGTGATCTACCCATCTAATCTTCAGCATTCTTCTGTAGCACCACATTTCGAAAGCTTCTATTCTCTTCTTGTCCAAACTATTTACCGTCCATGTTTCACTTCCATACATAGCTACACTCCATACAAATACTTTCAGAAATGACTTCCTGACACTTAAATCTATACTTGATGTTAACAAATTTCTCTTCTTCAGTAACGCTTTCCTTGCCATTGCCAGTCTACATTTTATATCCTCTCTACTTCGGCCATCATCAGTTATTTTGCTCCCCAAATAGCAAAACTCCTTTACTACTTTAAGTGTCTCATTTCCTAATCTAATACCCTCAACATCACCCGACTTAATTCGACTACATTCCATTATCCTCATTTTGTTTTTGTTGATGTTCATCTTATATCCTCCCTTCAAGACACCATCCATTCCGTTCAACTGCTCTTCCAAGTCCTTTGCTGTCTCCGACAGAATTACAATGTCATCGGCGAACCTCAAAGTTTTTATTTCTTCTCCATGGATTTTAATACCCACTCCGAATTTATCTTTTGTTTCCTTTACTGCTTGCTCAATATACAGATTGAATAACTTCGGGGAGAGGCTACAACCCTGTCTTACAACCTTCCCAACCACTGCTTCCCTTTCATGCCCCTCGACTCTTATAACTGCCATCTGGTTTCTGTACAAATAGTAAATAGCCTTTCGCTCCCTGTATTTTACCCCTGCCACCTTTAGAATCTGAAAGAGAGTATTCCAGTCAACATTGTCAAAAGCTTTCTCTAAGTCTACAAATGCTAGAAATGTAGGTTTGCCTTTCCTTAATCTTTCTTCTAAGATAAGTCGTAAGGTCAGTATTGCCTCACGTGTTCCAGTATTTCTACGGAATCCAAACTGATCTTCCCCGAGGTCGGCTTCTACTAGTTTTTCCATTCGTCTGTAAAGAATTCGTGTTAGTATTTTGCAGCTGTGGCTTATTAAACTGATTGTTCGGTAATTCTCACATCTGTCAACACCTGCTTTCTTTGGGATTGGAATTATTATATTCTTCTTGAAGTCTGAGGGTATTTCGCCTGTTTCATACATCTTGCTCACCAGATGGTACAGTTTTGTCAGGACTGGCTCTCCCAAGGCCATCAGTAGTTCCAATGGAGTGTTGTCTACTCCGGGGGCCTTGTTTCGACTCAGGTCTTTCAGTGCTCTGTCAAACTCTTCATGCAGTATCGCATCTCCCATTTCATCTTCCTCTACATCCTCTTCCATTTCCATAATATTGCCCTCAAGTACATCGCCCTTGTATAGACCCTCTATATACTCCTTCCACCTTTCTGCTTTCCCTTCTTTGTTTAGAACTGGGTTTCCATCTGAGCTCTTTATGTTCATGCAAGTAGTTCTCTTTTCTCCAAAGGTCTCTTTAATTTTCCTGTAGGCAGTATCTATCTTACCCCTAGTGAGATAAGCCTCTACATCCTTACATTTGTCCTCTAGCCATCCCTGCTTAGCCATTTTGCACTTCCTGTCGATCTCATTTTTGAGACGTTTGTATTCCTTTTTGCCTGCTTCATTTACTGCATTTTTATATTTTCTCCTTTCATCAATTAAATTCAATATTTCTTCTGTTACCCAAGGATTTCTACTAGCCCTCGTCTTTTTACCTACTTGATCCTCTGCTGCCTTCACTACTTCATCCCTTAAAGCTACCCATTCTTCTTCTACTGTATTTCTTTCCCCCATTCCTGTCAATTGTTCCCTTATGCTCTCCCTGAAACTCTGTACAACCTCTGGTTCTTTCAGTTTATCCAGGTCCCATCTCCTTAAATTCCCACCTTTTCGCAGTTTCTTCAGTTTTAATCTACAGGTCATAACCAATAGATTGTGATCAGAGTCCACATCTGCCCCTGGAAATGTCTTACAATTTAAAACCTGGTTCCTAAATCTCTGTCTTCCCATTATATAATCTATCTGATACCTTTTAGTATCTCCAGGGTTCTTCCATGTATACAACCTTCTATCATGATTCTTAAACCAAGTGTTAGCTATGATTAAGTTGTGCTCTGTGCAAAATGCTCCATGACTTACTAAATATCTCAGAGCTTTTCACTTTGGGTTTCAGCCAGCTCTCGGTCCCAAGAATAATTTGAGCATGACAACTTACCTGAAGGGCAGTAAATTTGTGAACTTTATTACAAGGACTTCGACAGTTTACTGATAAAATTTTGACAGTCAAAAAGCGTCTTTACTCTGAAAGCCATCTGACTTCCCTTGCTGCATATCGACTAGTGAGTGTTCATCAGAGCACCTCAAACTACCATTTAGCCTAAAAAGCTCTCATGTGCAATCCACACATACTGCTATCCGAGTAGCTGCTTCCTTTGTGTAGTGCACCACTGACCTATCAAGAGGAGTTCTAAAAGTCCTCATATGATAACGCTGATCTAGAAATCTCCAGCCAAAACCATCACAGAGCAGATGAAGCTTTTGGTTGAGACCCTCCACTCAGCTCCAACCCAAAGGACCCGATCAACTCCGGGAGAAATGCTGCAATAATGTGTCTAACTTTGGAGCTCCAGACAATTAGTAACCCCTTCACCTGAGTGTCTGTTTGAACCCCACAGAAGGAGTGGCGACCTGTCCACTCACAGGGCGAATAAGCGAGGCCAGGTGACCAGTCTCCACACTGGCACTTCATCTTGAGCACCGCAAGCATCTTACCACCTGCCACTCAACTTGCTTTGAGGGCGGATCCAGTGCAGCAAGTACACTAGAATGTGTCTCAGAAGCGCAGCCCATGGACAAAACAAGCTATCTCTGAGGTGTCCCACGTGACAAGCCAGATTCTCCGCCACCACTACACCATGAGACAGCAGCCTGAAGATGACTGACCATAGCCAAAAGTATAGCCAACTCCTCTTGCATCCACAAACAGCATGCACACATCCTAGCAAGACTAACTGAAGAAGTAAATTATAAAAGCAGACAAAATCCTTGGTACGTAACATGATGCTTTCCTGATGGGTCACCAAAAGATGCTGCTGCATTAAAGAGCTATGTAGCTGGCTGTACAGCAAGCAACTATTGCGCTACAGACTGAGTTGTGTTAGGAAGTCATTTCTAAAAGTATTTGTATGGAATATGGCCATATATGGAAGTGAAACATGGTCGATGAACAGTTTAGACAAAAAGAGAATAGAAACTTCTGAAATGTGGTGCTACACACGAATGCTGAAGATTGTATGGGTAGACTGTATAACTAATGAGGAGATACTGAACAGACTTGGGGAGAAAAGAAATTTGTGGCATAACCTGTTTAGAAGAATGAATCGTTTGATAGGACATGTTCTGAGACATCAAAAGATAAGCAATGTAGTACTGGAGGTAAGTGTTAGGAGTAAAAATCTTAGAGGGAAAACCAAGACACAAATAAAGTAAGCAGATTCAGAAGGATTCTAACCCTGACTCACTGATATTACAGTCACAAGATACTACATTTTTCCATTTTGTGAAGTGCAAAATTTTACATTTCTGAATATTTAAAGCAATTTGTCTATCTCTGCACCACTTTGAAATTTTATCAAGATCTGACAGACCATCTATGCAACTTTTCTTAGACATAAATTCATTAAAGGTAACTGCATCACTTGCAAAAAATCTGAGTTTCCTATTAATATTGTCTGCAAGGTCACTAATATACAACATGAACAGCAATGGTCCCAACACACTTCCCTGGGCTCACATGACATTACTCCTACATCTGACAAGGTCTCTCCATCCAAGATAACATGCTACATCTTTCCTATAAAAAAATAAATAAATAAATAAATAAAAATTTCAATTGAGTTGCAAGTTTCACTTGAAATCCCATGTGATCAAACTTCTGACAATAAGTGTAGGTGTGGTACTGAGTCAAATGCTTTTCTAAAACCGAGAAATACTGCATCTACCTGGCTGTCCTGATCCAAAGCTTTCAGTATGTCGTGTGAGAGAAGTGCAAGTAGGGTTTCACACGACTTATTTTCAGAATACATGCTGGTTGGCTTTGCACAGGTCATCCTATTCAAGATACCTCATTATGTTTAACCTTAGAGCAACAACAAATTGATGTCAAGTATATTGCACAGTAGTTTTGTGGATCACTTCTACTACCTTTCTTGTAGACAGGTGTCACCTGTGCCTTTTTCCAAAAAGTGAGCATGGTTTTTTGTTCGAGGGACCTACAATAGATTATATTTAGAAAAGTGGCTAAACCGGCCACAAATTCGATATAGAATCTGACAGGCATTCCACTGGGCTCTGGAGCTTCGTTCAATTTTAACGATTTTAGCTGTTTCTCAACACCACTGATACTAATACTGATTTCACTCATCTTTTCAGTGATATGAGGATTACCTTGGAACAGAAGTCTTCATGCATTGCTCTCTTGACAGCCAAATGCGCTTCATTCCACACCTCTCAATCTATGGTCCTATGCTTTCTTTTGCACCTGTTATGCCAAGAGTTTCTGTTTCTTTAGAAGTGTCTTTATAGTGACAGTAAACCACAGAGAAGCCCTCCCACTATGAACTGTTCTACTGGGTACATATCTATTCAGTGCATGATCAACTATTCTTTTAAACCTGAGCCATAGCTCCTCTACATGCTACTGCCCTGTGCTGAAAGTTTCAAGTTTCTCACTGAGATATGATACTTGTTCTAGTTTTCCTTTGTACTTCAGTAATCATTGTGTTGCTACAATAGCGTCACGGTCACTGATAGCAGCTTCGATGTGGACATGCTCAAAGATCCTTCAACATCCAAACCAGCTTCAAATTGCAGAAGGGGGGGGGGGGGGATTCTCTCTCTCTCTCTCTCTCTCTCTCTCTCTCTCTCTCACACACACACACACACACACACACACACAAGCTGACACACTTCTCACACACGTCTGCTGTAACTGATTAATTTATATACACTACTGGCCATTAAAATTGCTACACCAAGAGGAAATGCAGATGATAAACAGGTATTCATTGGACAAATATATTATACTAGAACTGACATGCGATTACATTTTCACACAATTTGGGTGCATAGATCCTGAGAAATCAGTACCAAGAACAACCACCTCTGGCTGTAATAACGGCCTTGATACGCCTGGGCATTGAGTCAAACAGAGCTTGGATGGCGTGTACAGGTACAGCTGCCCATGCAGCTTCAACACGATATCACAGTTCATCAAGAGTCGTGACTCACGTATTGTGATGAGCCAGTTGCTCGACCACCATTGACCAGACGTTTTCAAGAGGTGAGAGATCTGGAGAATGTGCTGTCCAGGGCAGCAGTTGAACATTTTCTGTATCCAGAAAGGCCCGTAAAGGACCTGCAACATGTGGTCGTGCATTATCCTGCTGAAATGTAGGGTTTGTCAGAGATCGAATGAAGGGTAGAGCCACGGGTCGTAACACATCTGAAATGTAACGTCAACTGTTCAGAGTGCCGTCAATGCGAACAAGAGGTGACCGAGACGTGTAACCAATGGCACCCCATACCATCACGCTGGGTGATACGCTAGTATGGCGATGACGAATACACGCTTCCAATGTGCATTCACCGCGATGTCGCCAATCACGGATGCGACCATCATGATGCTGTAAACAGAACCCGGATTCATCCAAAAAAATTACGTTTTGCCATTCTTGCACCCAGGTTCGTCATTGAGTACACCACCACAGGCACTCCTGTCTGTGATGCAGCGTCAAGGGTGACCGCAGCCACAGTCTCCAAGCTGATAGTCCATGCTGCTGCAAACGTCGTCGAACTGTTTGTGCAGATGATTGTTGTCTTGCAAACATCCCCATCTGTTGACTCAGGGATCAAGACGTGGCTGCACGATCCGTTACAGCCATGTGGATAAGATGCCTGTCATCTCGACTGCTAGTGATACGAGGCCATTGGGATCCAGCCCGTCATTCCATATTACCCTCCTGAACCCACCGATTCCATATTCTGTTAACAGTCATTGGATCTCGACCAATGCGAGCAGCAATGTCGTGATACGATAAACCTCAATCGCGATAGGCTACAATCCGACCTTTATCAAAGTCGGAAACATGATGGTACGCATTTCTCCTCCTTACACGAGGCATCAAAACAATGTTTCACCAGGCAACGCCAGTCAACTGCTGTTTGTGTAAGAGAAATCGGTTGGAAACTTTAGTCATGTCAGCATGTTGTAGATGTCGCCACCGGTGCCAACCTTGTGTGAATGCTCTGAAAAGCTAATCATTTGCATATCACAGCATCTTCTTCCTGTAGGTTAAATTCCGCATCTGTAGCACGTCATCTTCGTGGTGTAGCAATTTTAATGGCCAGTAGTGTATCATTGCTGACTAACTTTACATTTTTTTTTTAAGTAACTGTATTAAGTGAGCTTCTTTTGGGGAGAGGGAAACCGGAAACTCATCCAAAGCAGTTGAAGGTTTATAAAGAGCCTGTTCACGTATTTTCAATACGCCAATAAATATGAGGCTGAATTCATGCATGGTCTTATATCTCTTGAAGAAAACCTCATGAAAAGTGGCTGTTTAGTTAGTTGGTTAGTGGGAAAGGGAGTTAAATCCCCTATTACATGATGCACCTAAACCGTACATCTATGCACAAGCGACCCAAGCATGCATATCTGTAACTACAGACTGGTTCACGTCGACATATTGCATCATCCACATGGGATATACCTGGTGCACATGTCCAATAGATGGTAATAACACATGAAACAAGAAAAAAATGGAAAAACTGTCTGATTTCTTGGAAAGTCATTCGTTCTACTGCGCAAAACACAAGGGAGACCGTGTGATATATTGAAATGTCATTCACTCAAATTATTTCTGTGAGCTCAAGGTTCCTATTTCATAACACATTGTTTTTTATCATTATTTATTAAGAAATTGTTATTCTAATATGTTGGTTACTACTGTAATGAATTAAGGCAGAACGTTTAGTTTTATATTACAACACTTGGTACCACAGGTATATGTACATCTAAATTTGCATTTATACAGCATTTTGCACATGGAGGACCCACTTGTTTTCAGAGCTATTGCCCTTGCAGTGACAGTAAATCTTCCAATTAAGGCAGAACAATGATGAAAACCGAGATTTTGAGATGCTGCTGTCTATGATAGAAGATGGAATTAGCAAGTGTGGCACACTCACGAGGGAGGCTATCTCACCTTCTCGAAAGTAAGAATTCTATCGTATGTTTAAATGTTTTTTGATCATACCAGCCTAGATCACTGATAAAATACCAGTACATGCCCTATTACGTTGCAGGCTGGTTGTAACATTACGTTTCCTGGCGACTGGGAAATCTTTTAAGAGTCTGGTTTTTAGCCACAGAATAGCACAGCCCACCATTTTGAAAATTTGTGTGGATATATGCACTGCAATTTGAAACACTTCAAAGGACCAGTACTTCGAGGTACACATGTGTTATTTTTCCGTGTATGGAATATACAGGGTGAGTCACCTAATGTTACCGCTGGATATATTTCGTAAACCACATCAAATACTGACGAATCGATTCCACAGACCGGACGTGAGGAGAGGGGTTAGTGTAATTGGTTAATACAAGCCATAAAAAAATGCACGGAAGTATGTTTTATAACACAAACCTACGTTTTTTTAAATGGAACTCCGTTAGTTTCATTAGCACATCTGAACATATAAACAAATATGTAATCAGTGGCATTTGTTGCATTGTAAAATGTTAATTACATCCGGGGATATTGTAACCTGAAGTTGACGCTTGAGTACCACTCCTCCGCTGTTCGATCGTGTGTATCGGAGAGAACCGAATTACATAGGGATCCAAAGGCAACGGTGATGGACCTTAGGTACAGAAGAGACTGGAACAGCACATTACGTCCACATGCTAACACCTTTTTATTGGTCTTTTTCACTGACGCACATGTACATTACCATGAGGGGTGAGGTAAACGTACACACGTGGTTTCCGTTTTCAATTACGAAGTGGAATAGAGTGTGTCCCACTGGAAACGCGTCGACGTATGTGGTATCAGCATGATGGTGCACCTGCACATTCCGCAATTAACACTAGGCTGACCCTTGACAGGATGTTCGAAGGGTGTTTCATAGGATGTGGAGGATGCATAAATTGGCCTGCCCGTTCTCCTGATCTTACACCTCTGGACTTCTTTCTGTGGGGTACGTTAAAGGAGTTCCAGTCTCTTCTGTACCTAAGGTCCATCACCGTTCCCTCTGGATCCCTACGTAATTCGGTGCTCTCCAATACACACGATCGAACAGCGGAGGAGTGGTACTCAAGCGTCAACTTTAGGTTACAATATCTTCGGATGTAATTAACATTTTACAATGCAACAAACGGCACTGATTACGTATTTGTTTATATGTTCAGATGTGCTAACAAAACTAATGGGGTTCCATTTAAAAAAATGTAGGTTTGTGTTAAAAAACATACTTCCGTGCGTTTTTTTACACTAGCCCCTCTCCTCGCGTTCGGTCTGTGGAATCGATTCGTCAGTATTTGATGTGGTTTACGAAATATATCCAGCGGTAATGTTAGGTGACTCACCCTGTACATGTGCCAGTTCATAGTTTTGCAGTCCTTGCCCATCGCACTAGGTGAAACTGCACGAACTCTCTCGCCTTCATCGGCAGTTTCTCTTTTCTGGCATGCTGAAATAAAGCAAGAGATGCAATCAAACCAAACATGAACTTTCATAAGCTAAGGCATTACGATACAAATCGAAAATCACCATTTAACTTTATTTGCATATTACTCGGAAATAAATGATTGCCGACGTGCCTTATTACGATACAGCAGGTCATGCAGGTCATACACACACCTTTCCTCGCCGTATACCTAAATTAGGGCGCTTAACACCTCTTTGCGCCCTTCCAGTTCTTTTATGGAGCAATCAATAGAAAAAAGGTTTTCATAAACGAAGTATGAAAGAAAGTCTACCAGCCAGCCACAGACACACACACACACACACACACAAATCAGCATTTATACCAGCTTAATTACTGAAAAAAATGCGGAAAATCCCCGACACAAAAATATGAAATAAGCAACTAGCCACCTAACAATAACCAAATAACAAGCAGAAAGCATTGTGGTACCCCCCTTCCACAGATGCACAAGTTATCACTGCCTACTGCGCATGTGTGGATTGGTATCAGTTTTGAACTGCTCTCTATTCTAGCTCATGGATAATGTGTCATTTCACTCATTTTACCGCTAGTTGGCTGTCGCGCTAGACCAGTACCGTTCGCAGTGGATCATCGTGTAAAACCCCTTTTAGGGACTAAACAGTGAGGTCATCAGTACCTTGATCACGGGATAATCCAATTGGAGTCATCACAGACACTCCAAAATTTGATTAAACTGCAAAGTAGGAACAGTAAAACTGAGGTACTGAAAGCAACACTGATGCCAGAGGCAAGAAAAAATTTAAGGTGATGTAAAAGCATATGAGTTGGGCCCATCTCCCTTTTGGTGAGTAGACAATAGCCCCCAGACCTCATCTGCTGTGGGAAGCACCTCCCCCAAAACTGATCCACACTGACCATTCTACATGTGTAGAAAGTACCTCACTACATGGAGAGGAGATATGTAATAGATAAATTGGAAAGACCACAACACAATGGACATCAATACAATCAACAATACTAAAGTAAGGGGAGAGCAATAATCAGGTAGGTAAGTGAGTGGGCACACAAGTGTCCCCTGACGCTCAGCGCGTGACAGCGGGCATCCCACCTACACCCTATCCCCCCCCACCCTCCACCAAAAAAATCAGTAACAGCCAGTGTTAAAAGATATGGGAATATCAGTCACACCCTCTGAGGAAGCACGAAACACTGTACAACTGTTATTTTGGCATCAGCTAGTATCAATAATACACAAACCTTAAGTTCTTGCCTTCATAGGATTGCTATATAAAGGGCTACCCACATCTAAATGTAAAAACAGAATAAATCAGGTCAGCACGCTTCGAGAATTGTAGAAAGGGTGATCATCTGCCAAAATGACACAGAAAGGCAGTTGATAACATGGTGAACATTTATGAAACAGCCAACTGTGATCTCCACAAGTTGGATTGTTCGTACAACAGGAAGGCATACACACAGAATTTTGACATTTGAAGCACTGTATTGGGTGTGAAAGTAGTTTCACAGCACAATGGTACATCACAATTTTTATTTAGTTGGTAAGTGAATAGCCCCTCCACAGTGAAGATGAATGCTCTGTTGCCACCCTTGCTGTCTGGTGGGCCTCAAGGCGCACAGCGTACCAAGTGGACTTCTTGCTTCTCCAGGATTTTGCTTAATACCTCATTTGCCTGCAGCATCAGGTCCCAGTGAAAAATAAATCCTGTACCACCTTCAGTCTATTATGAAGTGTTATGGTAACAAACAGGTATGTCACCAAGCAGGAGAATAATGCTTGGAACAGGGTAGGAGTGGCTATTTAATTAAAAACAGAACCACTTCGTAACCTACAGAGGAACAGATTTCTCTGGACGCATTTTCAACATTTTCTACAAAGGCAATCAACTTAGGAGATAGAAAGGACTATCATTAGCCCAAGTGGAAACCAGAAACTGAGGAGAGTACAAATATATAGTTCTCTTTATTTGCTGTCCTCCCAAGGTGTCACAAATGAGGGAAAGCTCCGAAGGTCCGCACTGCAATGGCTTGGGGCCCACTGCTCAAAACAGGTAATGATTTGCACATGTGAAAAATGCAAAACCATGTAATAGTCATTTGTCCAAATTAAACTGTAGAACCCCTATGACGAAGTAAGTCAGAGAAAGTCAAAGTTCAGAGAAAAGTAAGACTACACCACTTCCAATAGCACTTTTGCCTAGCAGAGGAATGCAGTGTTTATCGAACCAACCTTAGGGTTGACGACTTAACCTTCACCTCAATAATTCTTACACAACACTGAAGAAAGGATCTACTAGCAAAAAGGTTGTAGGCACCACAGAGGGAAAATAGGCTTCATTGTCAGTTTTTGCAAAAAAGACACAAAGTACAAGCAAACAGATCAGCAGTAAAATGGTGGATGCACACGGTGCATCACCAAAATCCAGACAAATTACCAATTTCTTTAACAAAAATTACTATCGAAACATTACATATTACAAAAAAGGCTTTTACTTGGTACAAGGGGCAGGAGGTTCTCTTTAGAGAACCATCATTCAGTGTATCCCTTTCAGCTTGAATAACAGCCTCCAATTAGATCTACAGTGCGCATATGCTGTATTGATATCGGCGAATGCTGCCCCAATGGTGGTCCTCAATAATGGGATACCAGGATTTCAAGATCATTTCAACTAAGCTTCATAGAAAGAGACTTAAATCAGGACTACCGGGGGCAGGGGCAGAATTTATTAGGCAAAAAATATTAAACTTACCATTTTTTACTAAATGGCTCGTGAAAACATGGACCCAACTGTTTCCATCCACAGCTTTGCAACATTCTACATAGCATTAAAATAAATTTGCTTTTGAAACAGTTTTTTTTATTCCTCCCCTACCTGGGCAACACTTACCATCTGGAGGCTGGCAGGAATTTTGTTTTGACAACAACAAGGCATCTCATATATTGCGTGTGAGCCAGCAGGCATTTTTCCAATTGGTTTGTGTAACTACCATAAAGCTCTTCTCATCAGAAAAGAACCTAATTCACCCTAAATCATGATCTATTAATGAAGATTATTGCCTTGGATGCTCCAAAATGAGCACCTGAACTCTTCTGAGACTTCAAAGTTCTTCACAATATGGTCTTTCAAGTGAAGCTTCCTTGTCAGTACACTGGAACCTTCACTTTACTTTTCTGAAGCCAAATATGTGTGGTAATCACAAAGTTTTAATTATACTTAGAAATAACTTATGCCATTACTGTTCTGCTTGTTTGCAGGTACAAAGCTATTAATACATGCTGAAATCCCCATGCCACAGTGCTGCAGTGTGCTGTTAGAGGAGTAAAAACAAAGTAGCAAACCCCAATGATATAGTGGATTACTGCACAGCAATTTAATTTATTTTCAGCATTTTAAGGGCAGTAATGGTTCAACAATCTGTTCTGAGTTGGTGGAAATCTACAGTAACACTGAACCAGGACACAGGTATCAATTACAAAGACCAAATTGGTATATCATCTTTCTGTGAAAAAACATGAAACCAAAGAGAAGTTGAGGTTCTGGTGCTCTTAAGATGAGCATTTCACAATTGAAGTGACAGTGAAAATGATGAAAAAGCCATGGATCAGCTTTTCACACCTAGCAGACATTTTGAACATGACAAAGGCGGATTTTCATTGGGTTCCTTGAACGTTCATGTCTGTTCAGAAAAAATTGTCAAACTGAAGCAGCAATGGCAATGTTGAAGCTGTGTCAGACCAATCCAAACAATTTCTTTAGTTACCTAATCACCTTATCCAAGTGCCCGGTGTACCACTGTAACCCTGGGACACACGAGCAAAACAAGCAGAGGAAACATGGATTCAGCACCATCATAAAAGATGAAGGCCTAACCATCAGTGGGCAAAGTGATGTGTGTTTTTGGGGTAGTTTTGGTGTGGTGCTAATAGCTAATATGCTCGTAAGGGGACAAACGAGCACACACGCATATTAGTGAAATTTCTTGATCAGGTTACAGGAGGCTCTCAGGATGAAGCAGCACTAGACACCGTCCAAGGGGGAGTATTTTTGTCCACTACAACAACATAGATCTTTCTGGACAGGATAGAGTCACACACTATAATTTTGAACCAGCAATTTTTTTCTCATCTCATGTATTTTATGAACATGACACACAGTGACTTCTTGCTCTTTCCTTGGACAAAGAAAGCTTTGTGCAGCAGGTACTTTGAAAATGCTGAAATGACTTTCGAGGTCTGAATGTTTCCTGAAAAGCAAAAATTGAGACTTCTAGAACTGAGGCCTTCATCAATTGTTGGGAAAAATGTGCCACACTGAAAAGAGAATAAGCGGAGGACTGACATAATCATCAAGTTTCATGGTTACACCTTGATTTTTTTCAGGAACATGATTAAAACTTTATGACCATAGGTACACCTTGTATTTCGCAATAATGCCATGAAGTTTGAGTAGTTAAAAGAAGAGAAGTATACCTAGGGCCAAGTAGCTAGCACAATGACGTCTGCTAATCACAATTCATTTATCATAATCTGCACTTCATTTCAACATCTTGGCCATATGGAGATATTGATTGTTTACTAGAAACAACTGGCAATGCACAGCACTAACAATGACCTCTGGCAGAAGAATATTGTTTTAGGAAATTTAAATGTCTGTATTTTGGTGATGCACCCTGTATACTATTTAGATGATTAGAAAAATTCATGCAGTATTATGTATTTCCCATTCTTATAATTTAATGTGAATTATTGTTTCAAAAATAAATTCATGAAAACATTTAAACAACTTTTTTTCTGACATACCAATCAGTTCGAACACGTTTCATTGGTGGTGAAATGTCATGTGTTCGAACTGGGCTGTAACGTTCTCTACCTCCCCCTCTGTAGTCCCGATAGTCAGTGCGAGGACGATTTCGGCCACCCCAAGAATCTCTGCAATGAATAAGCATTAAATTATTACAATAATCTCAAAGCAAACCATTAAAGTATCATAAATGAAAGCATAATATCAAAATTTTTAGTCTGGTGCAAAATTGGTATGTAGAAGTTTTCACCACATCAACAATGAACTAAACATATTAATACTAGTAAATGATTGTAATAATTATTCACTAGAGATAAGAAAGAAAGAAGCATTAAAACAGCTGTGTTATATGGAAAAGGAGCTGCGCTGAGTAAATTATCTTACAGTGTATACTTCTCAGAATACAATAATACACCACATACTGGCTCTGAGAAATCAGACAATGAATGCCACCTTCTGCATTTTTCAGAAAATGTGCGTAAAGTTCCTCGAACACTCTTGAGATATCATAATCCAGCAATGTGAGGCACAATGGAGAAGGTTTTTTCATGAGAATTTGAGATACTTTCATTCATAGGCATCTAAGTTGTTTCTTCTCTCACCAAACATCTTAGTAGTACGGAGCCTCATAGGAACAGATATAAGTTCATGAACACAATTCAAAACCAACTCTATGCTATTTAAAAAGAATTGTTACTTTCATCTATATAAATAAAAATGCAAAAGTTCATTAGTTCAAAATCGTATATCTCTCAAAGTTCTTCACCTATTCCTTTGAAATACTGCCAACATTTTAATTGAATATAAGCATGTTTTTATATGCCTACTGGAGCACCATATAGTATATAATTGTGCATATTACACACACACACACACACACACACACACACACACACACACACCCGCACATATACAGACACAAGCAGACATATGTAAAGGCAAAGAGTTTGGGCAGAGATGTCAGTCGAGGCGGAAGTACAGAAGCAAAGATGTTGTTGAATGACAGGTGAGGTATGAGCGGCAGCGCAACAACATCTTTGCCTCTGTACTTCCGCCTCGACTGACATCTCTGCCCAAACTCTTTGCCTTTACATATGTCTGCTTGTGTGCGTGCACACTGGTGTGTATACCTTTTCTTTTTACCCCGTAAGGTAAGTCTTTCCACTCTCAGGATTGAAATGACTCCTTACCCTCTCCCTTAAAACCCACATCCTTTCGTCTTTCCCTCTCCTTCCCTCTTTCCTGATGAAGCAACCGTGGGTTGCGAAAGCTTGAATTCAAACCTAGACAATTTTTTTTTATTTACCCTTTTACATCTAAAAACAGTTTTTGTTCCAATTTTCAGATCTTCCATGGGGCATGAACTGATATAGCTACTGTAAGTCATACGTATGATAACATGGCCCAAAATTTGCACACCAGTTTCTCTAAATCATATATGTGATGATATTGTTCTAAATTTATACCCCATTTGCTCATTTGTGCAGTAGTTGAATAGTTTGGCTATATTTGAAACGCGAGAAGCAGTTGATTGGAATAATTCTAAACTGACTTGGTCCATATCGTGTTTTTGCATAGATTGTACATATGATTTATAGAACATTAACTCAACTACAACTTGCTAACTCTAAGTTCTGTCCTACATAGTTATAAGATTTCAGTTTTTGTTCCATCTCTTTGATGAACATCTGGAATGGAGTTTCTGCACCTATTTCTATTACCGTGACAACTGCTGCATTAAGTGACATCACATCTACAGGTGCCTCAAAAAATAAATTTGTTTGCATATCTTGTAACATAAGAACATAGTGAAAATTAACTCTAATTTACAAGTACTTCCAGTCTTCTGACATTCTCTTGTTGAAATTACACGAGGACCAAGTTTGAGACTACTGTGGACACTGTCCTATATCTTCTGTGCAATGCCTGCGGAGCAACTAGTGCACAGGATACTTTGGAACACTAAACACAAACATTTTGGTTAACAAAAAATGCAATTATTCCTTTGTACACCTCTTCAGTGTGAATTTGTTTTATATTGCTAGTACAGATGGATTCATAAATACAAACAAGGAATTAAATAGCCCAATCTTCAGAGAATTTTCACACTTCCTGAGTTCTCTGCAATGAAATAAATTGTGCCACCTACCTATCAAATAAAGTCATGTCCCATGATAAAATAAGAAAGACAAGAAAACTTGTAGTCTAGGTAATGTTTGTAAGCATCCAATTAATGTGTATCGTTATGTTGCAAAAGAGGAAATGCCTGCTTCTCAAGCAATTTATCACTGGCCATTTTCAGCTAGCTGATGCATAGCAATGTTTCAACTTTAACTATTTGTAGCTGTCAGTTGGTTGTTAATCTGCTAGAGGCAGTACAGATCCATTACTAAAAGGAGAATCGCTTTGGTCTAGAACACTGTTCCTCCTGGTTAAGATAGAGGTACAAGATGCCTCTTGTGCAAGTTTCTTAATGGAGAACGCTGAGGACGGAGCCAGTTATTTTTACAAATTCAGTATGTAGGGTCTCAATCATAAGAATTTCAGCTTTAGACAGAAAAATATAACTGCATGTTCCTGAGAAAAGTCTGAAGTTTTCAATATGTCAACCACTAATAATTACAATGCAACTGTATGTTACTACAAGAGCAGACACAAAATAATTCATGATAAATCTCAAGAGGCAAATACAAACAGTAACCCTCCTGTAAGTGCCTAATCCAACAGAAACAGCACTAGCTTCAAACTAATCCTCCTCCTCCTCCTCACCGTCATCATCAAACATCATCAAAAGAGTGTGTGTTGGCTCATTATGAAACAAAAGAAATTTAACAGAAATGTTGTCCCCATTCTTCAATGGCCGTCCTATACCCCATCTTCCAGTTTGATTAAAATGTAATGGATTGTCATGACTGGTGTTCTGGTGACGTCCTTTTGAAGTGGTCATACCAATTCTATTTGTAGTGCCTAATCCCTTCTGTTACTGCTTTGGATGGTACAGTACTTTCCAGTCCCATTGACCAAGCAGAGCAGCCACAGCCATAGCTTGCGCTGTCGCACTGTCATGCAAAATGATGGGTGGGTTGCGCAGAACGTGTCGCCGCTTGTTTCACAAAGCTGGTCGCAGGAGATGCTCCAAAAATGAACAGTAATACTGTGCATTAACGGTCTGCCATGGAGGAACGTAATGCATTAGGATAACACCATCACAGTCATACACAAGAATCACCATAACTCTCACCATACTGGGGCTCTGACGCACTTTCGACTTTCACAGCGACCCATAATGATGCCATTCGTTGGATTGGCATTTCAGTTTTGGCTCGTACAATGTGGCCCATGTCTCACCCAGTGTTACGATACGGCGTAAGAAAGCCTCTCCTTTGGGCTCATAGCACTCCAAGTCCGTCTGAGCAGCGTCATGATGCATCCATTTCCGCATTTCCATCAAGTCATGCAGAACCCATCGCGATGCAATTTTTTGCATGCTCAGGCGTTCCTTCAGGATGCGAAGCACGGTCGTATGAGCTAATCTGGTTTCGTGGGTGAGCTCACAAATCTTATGGCGTCAATCACTGTCCACTTATGTGGCAACAGCATGAACTACTTCTTCAAAGACGCTAGGATGACCTGCCCGATGCCTGTCTGCCACAGTTTTCCGAACTTCGTTGAAGACTTTTACCCAACGTGCCACTGTTCTGTACGGCAATGCCAACTCCCTGCATGCCTGTTGAAGACCTTTATGACACTGTCGTTCTGTACGACCTCTGGAACATTATATCTAAATCCAACTCCGTTGTTCGTGTTTCAAAAACACAGTGAAACCATTAAGTTAGACCGCTCGCTGACATGTGACTGTGTTTCCCTCGATTGCGCGCACGCCGGTGACGTGGGATGGGCGAGTCCATTGCCTCGGAGGTAAGGTAGGTATTTCAACATGTGGTATCAGCAACAATAGTAGATTCCATTGCATAGTGTCTCCACAGCAGTGTTGCCACTACTTAAGTTCCAACCTACGTATATAAGTTTCATTTATGGATGTTCTCACCCATTCCTTCTCAAAATACATGTGACATTTCGACGCTTTTTCATTTGTTTCGCTTATCTCAAGAGGAAGTTTTTGCATACAACAGCTCAATATTAAGTGTCAAAGTGTGTACAAGCTGCTGCTCAAAACAAAAGCTGCTAAAAACTTGCCATGAATAGGCCTTTTTCCATCACCTTGTGATATCAAAATTTCAGTACCAATTACATGTACTAGAAGTGAGATTGAAGCATTGTCCTGCTAATGAAACAGATTTAATTGTATACATTGTCATAGACGGAAAAATGAATTTTGAATATGATCACAAGAGTAATGCTTTTTGCATTCTGTGGAGCCGAGTCATTAATAATGATTCTTTCTCGTACATTACATGGCATTAAGTATTACAATTATGAGCAATTTAATGAAAAGAGACCCGCTATGCTGGACTGGAAGCAATTGTTCAGCAACAATTCAATGTCACATGGTAGAGCTCATCAAATGCTGTTCTAGCCACAGGTGGGACACTGTACCAAGGGCAATTTCAGGACATTTGACAGTAACCAGGTTGTGAGTGACCACAACTATCTTGATTCGTGGGAAACCGCTGCCACTGAAGTCTACTTTCTTGGGCAACAACACGATGACAAGGGTCTAGTAAAGACTTTGCATTTAGTCTCATATCAGAAACACACACATTATATACATAGTTATGACCATACTACTTTTGCCCAAAATTGGCCACTTCCAAGACATTTTCTGTTCTTTGATGAAGTTCATCTTCTGTGCAGAAGGCCTGACGCAATAAGCATATGATTGACAATCTGGTCTTCTCCACAGTCAAAATGAATGTTATCTGGATCAGCGTAGCCCCATCTTGCCAAATTATCCGTTGATCTGCAAATTCCAGCTCTCAGTTGATTCAGGACTTCCGTGTCATCCAGCTCTCATCATAGGCAGGATGTACAGTTTCGGAAACTTTTTTCCAACCAGGGAGAAGGTAGGTCATAGCCCTCCATAGTTGTAACTTAGCTTTTCAGTAGTTGTTTCAAGTGCCATCGATGTTCTAAGAAAACTGCTCCTTTACTTCAATAGTTGTGGGTGTGGTGTAGACCCATACAGAGGATAGGTTCTCTCCTGCTGCAATGTTTTTCTTTCCTCATTTGCAGCCATTTCTCTTCAAACAGGAGGTAGTAAAGCCATTCGACAGGTGTGGATTTCATGCAATCTGTTCCGCACATGTCACATTGAGCTATGTGCACCTGTTTGGCTTGTGCTGAATTATAACAAACAAGACATGCATACTCTGCCACAGAATAGCATAGTACCATCGCAGAAGTTTGTATAGTTTCAGGGTGACAACCTCACTGTGATCCATCCAGGTTCTGTAAAAGGACTGTGCCTGGTGGAAACCTTTCCACATCTAGATATTTTGTGGTCTCATAGTGTACCAGTTCAACACCAGACCGTCCTACCTTTAATTTGCGACTAACTTCCCTGCTCCTCAAATGAAAAGCAAACACTTGTGTCTTTGAGGGGTTTGGTTTAAATTAGTTTGTGTTGTATTATCTGGAAAGTTGTTTAATATCATTCATGACGGTTCTCCACTGATTCAAAAACTGTGCTCTACGTGGTTATAGCAAGATCATTGGCATACAAGGAGTTCCTGCTATCGGGTACTGTAGGTTGGTCATTCACATTTATATTGAACAGAATGCAAGCTCACACACTTCCCTGCAGGTGGCCGTTTTTCCTGTGGTCTCCATCAGCTACACTGTTCTTGGAAGTCGATAAAAAATCTTCACTTCTACAAAAGAGTGATGAAGAGCCTAGTTAGGGTAGAATCCTTGGCCAGGTCATAGGCCTTGACTAGTAGTAGTAAGTGACTGACAGTATCCTATCCCGCTGTTAAGTCAACAAATACCATTCTGGTCACCTCACAAGCTTCAAACAAATCTTCTACAAACCGTGTGAGATTTAGCAACTGCCCTGTGCAGCTTTTACCAGGTCAAAATCCAGAGTGCTGAGGTATAAGTAAGAGGTCAATTACAAGTGATATCGGCGATTTGAAGTCAATCTTTCCAGCAATTTGTGAAGATGACATAATAGTGTTACTGGTCTAAAATTCTTAGGGTCATTTCTTCCTTCCTTCCCAGGTTTGAGCAATGCAATCACTCAGTTCATCAGCCATATCTTTGGGATTTGGCTTCTGCTCACACAGTTGTTGAAACGTTGGAGAACCCGGTTCTTTGTTCTTAAGCCAAAGTGTTTAATTTGCTTGGTTAGTATATCATCTACGCTAGATGATTTTCCATTTTTGCTATGTTTGATAGCCTTCTCTAATTCTTCCACGCTGAATTATGATGGGAGCTCACTACTCTCCTCTTGCATTGGGGAAGTTCGCCTGGGTTTTCCTTTGCTACCCTCAATTTCAGTTCCTGTCTCATTCATTCACTAGGGACTGGACAGTAATACCGGTGCCACTAACACCCTTTATATATGACCCAAGTTTCTTTTGAAGCTGTGAAAGATAACTTGACAGTGTTCTGCTACGGTAGTCACTGATGGCAACACTCACTGCTCTCTTGACACCCAAATGCATTTCAGTCAGCATCTCTCCATCTGTAGCCCTATGCTTTGTTTTACACCTAATATGCAGCAATCTCTTGTTTCTTTAGAAGTTTCGTTACAGTGACTATACTCCATGAAGGTTCCCTCTCATTATGAACTGTTCTACTGGGTACATATCTATCCAGTGCATGCTCAATTGTTCTCTTACGCTTTAGCCAGAGTTCCTCTACATGCTCCTGCCCTGTGCTCAAAGTTTCAAGTTCCTCATTGAGATACGACACTACTGATTTTTTATCTAGTTTACTGAACATATATATATCTTTCTGCTTGTTTTAGTTGTCCTTTGTACTTTGGTAAGCATTGCTGCCAAAACTGTGTCATTGTCACTGATACCAATTTCGATGTGGACATCCTCAAAGACAGGTCTACTTGTTGCCATTAGATCCAATATATTTCCATCGTGAGTGGAGTTCCTATCTTTTTAGGTAGTTCCCGAGAAAGCATTTCATGAAGTTTCACAGGACGTCTTATCATGCCCACCACTAACAGAACTGTAATTTTCCCAATTAATTGTTGGATGATTAAAGTCTCCACTGATGATTACAGTATGATTGGGTACCTTACATACAAATGAACTGAGGTTTCCTCTAAAGTTTTCTGTTACATCAGGACATGAGTCTGGTGAGGACAGAAGGATCCAATTACTTTATGCCCATCCCTTATGCTGACTCTTGCCCAAACAATTTCACATGCATCTTCACTTTGTATCTCGGTGGATTTGAGTTTCTTGTCTACTGCAACAAATACACCACTTCCTATTTCCCATTTGCCTATCCTTTCGATGTGCACTAAAATTTTCCCAAAAAATCTCACTTATATGAATTTCAAGTTTCATCCAGCTTTCTGTACCGGGTATTACATGAGCTTATTTGCTTCCCATGAGCACTTCGAACTCTAGCAGTTTGTTGGGAATGCTTAAGCAGTTTACCATTAGGAATTTAATAATCTCACCTGTGCCAGGCATTTCTTTCAAGCTCATACTGATTCTTCTGGGTTTTCTACAGCTATCATTATCTGGAGTGGAGAGAGAGTCACCTAATAAAATATAATTAAAACACATTCGAAATGAACAGGACTCATAAAAGGAAATGTTGCTTCAATCATTCTGCAAAACAAATCTATTAGTTAAAAATGAAATACATCATTTTGAACACATTGGGTGTTCTAGTGCGAAGTGTTGAGTGATGTGTATTGCACCTGCATGGAGAAGTGGGAACTCACAGAGAGTCTACCAACAATTACTATGGTCTTAGTACAAGAAAGAACTCTCCCTCCCTTGCTACAGCAAAGTACCAATTTACTGGTTATTACCGTGGTTTTTGTACCCTGTGATGGAAAACAATACTCCTTGCAACAGAGAGAGATCATATTTCTGGATGGAATTTCTCAGATAGGAGAGTCCACCAGAAATGGTTATGTTAGTGGTAGTTGAAATGCTGGAGGAAACAGACCTGCCTCTAAGTTTTTCCACTATGATAGACACAGTATAATTTAATGATAGTAATCCTTAACAAGCATTAGATTAAAATCATTATTCTAATTTAATAATTGTGTGCATCCAATTGGCAAGTTATGAATGAAGATTTTAGTAAACTAATTTAATGCCTTTTTAATGTTTAAATTAGTAATGTACTATTTTCTATTGTGTGGTAATAATAATGATTCGAATTGGTTTTGTAAAAGGGAATTTTTACTGTTTTGAGGTTACTAAATGCAACATTTGGGTTTAGATACTTCTGTTAAAAGGAAATTAGCTTCACTTCTGCAAGTAGTCAATTTCACCAGGCTCTAAGATTAAGCAAGAATTGTAAGTGGCTAACCAGCCATCTTTGTAGTTTAGTCAACATGTTAAGCTGCACTGAAGAAATGTACAAATAGTTTATGATAAAGATATGTTTTGAAACACTTAATGGTTTAAGTAAGTGGCTATTTGAAGCAATGCGCAAGTAGCTTCCACATAAAGTATTCAGAAATTTTAGCACCATAAAGAAATTTACACTTCCTGAATTTATTTTGAAATAAATAATTAATAAAATGATACATAGAAGACAAGAACAAAACACTATGCTGAAAATCCAATAAACTATTTGTTATAATATAAAAAATTGTAAAAAGTCATATGTGACATATCTCAAAATAGCATCTAGTTAGTGTTTAAGCTTCAATGCTTAAGCAAAAATAAGTGAGTATATATCTCTCATGGCTACATACCTGATGTAACTTGAACTATTAGCTTTTAAGAAGCACAACATAATGCTACAAATGTTTTAAGTGCGATGATAATTAATTAATGATGAAAAAACAAGTATGAACTATGTTTATGTCACATACAAATGAAAAATAAAATTCCTATTATCATATTTTGTACCTGAGTTAGGTTACTTAAAAAGTAGGAACATGCTTACTCATTTACAAGGAGTGGCATGTGTGATCGTGCAGAATTTTTCTTAATTAAATTTGAAGGGTTTCCAATAGCAGTTAGAGGTGCGAAGATTTCTGTACCCTTGTTGTCTATAAATGAGTAAATATGTTGTTAGTTAATATTATGTTGAAGTATGCTATCAGTTACTTTGCTATATGTTTCTTCCTTAAATGTGTGGAAATGAGCGCAATACCTTCATGCAAATGAACTTATCAAGTGCTATGGCTCTCATTCCAGCATTAAGTTACGAACTACAGTGTACTTATAAAAACAAGTCTACTCAATGTTAAGAGCAACAGACTGTAGCTTACCTATGGATGGTTCCTTGGGTTACCAAGTGACCTTTCTTTGTATCAAACATTACATCTTTTTTTACCTTCTCTGTACCATGACGTCTATTAAACAGGCGGTGTTTTAGGTCAGACACCACAGCACATCAAGGATAGGTGGGAAAGGTGTGAATGAAACACAAAGGAAACACAAATCAGAATTAAAGGAAAGAAAAGTCTGTACACATGGAAAATAATTTGAAACTAGGAAATGTTTAAACGTAGGAAAGACAAATGAGGATGGTGCCACAGAAGGGTATAAGCAACTACCTATTATTTGCTACCAAGTTCACAACTTTGAAACTTATACATGTACATACCTTCAAGTGTTCAGCTAGGAGTGCTTCATTTTCAGTGCTGAGAGTAGGCTCTCTCAACAGCTAAGCTCTCTCAACAGCTAAGCATAAACACAACTGAACATGTTTCTCCAATTCCATATCAATTTCATAATTACTTTTCTCTCTGTGTCAATCAATAAGCAAGTTCTTAGCATACAGCAACTTTCGGTTTATTCCACTGGGGCACATTTACTTCTGTTCTGGGCAGAAGAATTTTCAGATGGGGAGAATACTGAACTTTGGGGAGAACTTAGCACAAACACCTACATGAAGAAATGAATGTCTCATCTTTGGACTTGTTAATGTGGTAACAAACTGAGCCAGTTCAATTTCATTCTTGTAAGGCGACATGTCTTAAAAGTTGTCTTGGATGCAAAACTCATTGCTACATTACACTGCACATTAGTTGTCCAAATGCACATCAAACCATGTAAAAGGGGGAAAGAATGCAATGGCCCATCATGCTCTAAATGACGACGACTCAAAGAAGTGAAAAATGTCATTTCAGCCATCACTCTACCACCTATTATCGACATCAAAACATGTGATGCCGTAAAAGAATGTGTCATAGCAGAAGCTAATGAAAAATTAGGCACCACGAAACCCGGACAACATAAAATTGATGGACAGACAAGGCTATTGACTGAAGAGGTGAAGAAAGGTGAGCACATTAAAAAGCAAAAGTTTATTCGTTT
Source organism: Schistocerca cancellata (assembly GCF_023864275.1). Classification (NCBI taxonomy): domain Eukaryota; kingdom Metazoa; phylum Arthropoda; class Insecta; order Orthoptera; family Acrididae; genus Schistocerca; species Schistocerca cancellata. The sequence continues at coordinate 689,535,993 of NC_064626.1, forward strand.
CTATGACAGAGAACTAGGAGTGCAACAAAAAAGGCAGTTGTGTCAGCAACAACCATCCACTTCAATGAAATCTGTGATCAACTAGAAAAACCCACTGGAGAGCACGAAATCTACTGACTTAAGCAGCATCATAATGAAAACGGCAAACTTGAAAAAAATAGGAAGGGAGTAGCAGAGTGATGGCAGCAAAACTTCGAGAAATTTTGCAATGAGGAGTTTCCACATGCTCCAATTCTAGTGTCAACACCTGCATGGGAAGCCACTGCATCAACCACAAACAAGATGTAGTTGATGCTTTGCATAAAATGAAAAGCAGAAGGGCAATGGTAGCAGACATTATACCATCAGATCCGTGGAAATCAAAGCACTGGGATTCTACTTAACGGTTGACACATTTTGTCAACAAAATTATTGATGAGGGAAGGATCCCAGCTGACTGGACATGTAGAACACCAACATGTTGTGGGAGACAGATGCTACCGATGTTGCTCGATTGCTTATCGAAAAACACTGTAAAGTTGAGGCATCTATGCCTCATCTTCCACGGCCTCGAAAAAGCACTTGACCAAGTGGCACACAAGTTGATTTGGATTGCCCTGCAAGAGCATGGAGTACCAGAAGTACTAGTAAGATGGGTCAGACTGCTCTAATATGACAAGAACCAGCCAGATACAATCAGCTGCTCGACTGTCGGGAGATTTTTCTGTTTCTGTAGGAATACATCAGGAATCACCTCTTCACTACAGTCATTCATATGATCACAAGAGATCTGCAGAAAACTGCACCCTGGGCATTACTGCATGCTGATGATGTGCTGTTAGCCTCTGAAGATAGGTCAATCCATTTCAAATCACCCAATGTAAATAAAATTTGTTGCTCACCTTTTTTTATATTTTCCTGCTGTTTTTTATCACGAGTTCCCTATAGATAGACAGTCACAAAATACTGTTTGAAAATTTTTGCAATCCATAGTTTTTGTGGCAGCCATTTTTAAAATGGCAGTTTGGCAAATTTTAATGGAAATTGTGGTTTGCAGAATGTTTAATTGCCAAGTTATTTTAAAACATACCAGAATAATCTAAAAACCAATGTGTTCAGCATGAAATGAACTTCAGGCATAGATTTTTTAAATTTTTCTGTCATGCAAGAGAGTCAGTCAAACTCTTTCTGTAAAGATTCCAAACAAATTTATCAATCATTACTTTATAAGACCATAATTTTTTATGAAGTAAGAGACATTTACTAGTAGTATGGTATTTCTGTGTTGAGTACTTATGTAACTGCCAGCAGTATAAGTTTTAGTCCTGAGAATGCAGTCCTATTTTGAGCTTTACAAAAATGGCCAAAAACCTTTAACATAAATTTTCATAAGTCAGTATCAAAAAAAGGGACTGAACGAAAACAAGTGAGAATTTCACAGAATGTTATTTATACTCATAGGAATATCTCGCAAAAAAAATATGACTGAGTCTCAATTACGTTAATTAAGAGTAACAGAGGAGCGAATTTCAGTAAAAAACGCAACTCTTTCATACACTCGTTCAGTGCCAAGTTAGCAAACAAAGGCTTGATATTATTACAACTGACATTGGTTGAATGATGTTTAAATCTTTGCATACAATAAAGGATCAAATATTTCTGCTTTTAAATAACAACAGGCAGTGATAAGAGGTTCTACTTCTTAAACTTAACTTACTAATAGATTTGTTGTACTACACTTTCATACAGTATACACACAATAATTTTTCTTTATGTATTTAGATTTGAACTTTAGTTTTAACTTGTTGCCAGCTGCAATTTTCATTAGAGAGTTAAGCAAACCTGATAGTTCATTGCATAGTTTACCAGTTATGTTGTGTGTTCCACCAGACACTGTTGTGAGTTCTAATGAAGTCACTTTTCCTACTGTGTTCTTTGCAAGCACTCAAGTCAATGAAAAAGTCAGTGAGAGGTTTGCAAGTATAGACTTAAACTCTTCCACTTGCAACTGTTTTCAGGAACAACAGATCGTTCAAGTATTACGTTAGAGCTGTTTGGTGGGTGAACACTGCCATAAACAAAACTACAAGCAATAACCGGCTCAAGACTTGCCAGAAGAAGAACAATGTCTGTTAAAATTAAGCATTTCAGAAGAAATTATTAATATATGCCATTACCACAAAGATAAATATTTAGACCAATACAACCACATTTTTTGGAAGAAAATATTTGGTACTCACAAGAAAAAGTTAAAAACAGTTTGCGTAAAATACTAGTTGAGCACCTTTCCAAGAGTACAAATGTGGATATTAACCATATTCCTGGACAAGCTCTAGTCCAACTTGTGCATCAAGAATATTTGTACAAAAATCAGTTGAAGCAGCAAATAGTGTTGAAAATAATGATGAATTTCTTTCTGGGACTTTTGAATTAGTTGAGGACAATGCACCGTATCAAGTAGAATCCATTTGTGAAGCTTTAGAATTATCTCCTTTGTGTCAAATAACAAACTGCAACACAGAACAGTGTCAGCTTTACAAAGAAAAACTGATAAAATCACAAGTGCAGTCAAGTGAAAATTGCAAGAATCTTTCCATAATGACTTAGAAGCTCAGAATCAAAATAGTACAGAAAATGTACAAAGACAGTATGATATACTTATTACCAAGATGAAAGAAAAATTCAAAGTTTCTGCTAAAGATGATAAAAGTAAGATAATTGACTTCTCGCCTAGATCATGGTCAAAGAAAAAAATAATTGAGGAATTTGGTGCATCTGAATAGTGGGTGAAGTTAACTAGGTAGCTAGTAAAGGATCAAGGTATCTTACCACACCTTTCAAAAAGACAAGTGCCAACAAAATAAGTGAAGTTGTTATTAATTGTGTTTCAACTGTGATTAACAATGTTAAGGTCCAGAAGCAGAAAAGGTTAATTCTTCTCTCATTAAATGAGTTCTACAGCCTCTATAAATGGAAATATCCAGCTCACAAAATTGGCAGCTCTATTTTTGTGTTCTACGACCAAAGTGGTGCGTCCTTCCGGAACTCATAGTGTATGGGTTTGCATGCATCATCAAAACACAAAGCTGATGACAGAAGCAGCAAAGCTTAACACAAATTATTAAGACCTGATAGCTTTCATGGTATGCAACATTATTCCAGTGCAGAATGTTCTGGACCAGATAACACTGCTTGATGAAGTAATTTTCAAACAGTGTGTACAAACTGACAGAGCTGAGTTCATTACACAGGTAATGCCCAGTGATGAATTTTTACATTCTCTTATTGGTAAGCTGGTGTTTTTAAAATTCCATCACTTTATCTCAAAAGCTCAGGCCTAATATTTCAAGGAAATTACAGAAAACCTGGAAGAAACCCACTGATTGGTGGTTTTGCAGAAATCTGTACATTCCAAGCTTTCACTGGACTATTACACAAGTGACACTTCATCCATTTGTCACCGATTTTAAAGAAGAAGACAAAGTATGTTGTAAATCTAGTAGTGTAATTAGTGACCACCTTAATCATAATACTACGACTGCATACAAACTTCAACATCACCTCGTTAGGGAAATTAAGAATATCATAGGCAATGTTGAAATGGTCATCAACTTTAGCGATAGTGCAAGCAGCAAGTACAAAAATAAGAAAAACTTCATTAATGTTTGCCAACATGAAAATTATTTTGGTTCATGAGCAGAGTGAAATTTCTCTACCTCATCACACAGAAAGAATTATTCCAATGGTATAGGCAGAAAAACAAAATGAGAAGTTACATGAGCTTCCATTCACAGACCTTACACGGAACATACCCTGACTCAACAAGATAGGTTTAAATACTGTCGACAGAATATTACTGGAGTTGGATATATATTGGTTTCTTTACCTGAAACTCAACAAATGAAAACAAAACTGACTGAGATATTTGAATGTTGTTTACCAGTCAAAGGAAAAAGAAGCTATCACAGATATGTGCCCATAAGTGACAATACTTCCAAAGGCTTTTTTTTTTAACTTTGATGATCATCAAAGTTCAACTGTTTTTACACACACATCATCTTTCACAAATAATGACTATACTGTTCATATGTATGATGAGAAGTGGTGGCTCGGAAAAATTGAAGACAAAAGTGAACATAACAATGATGTTTTGGTGCATTTCTTTCACCCATCTGGACCAAACACTGCCTTTTAACTTTCCAAACATGATACTGCTTGGGTGCCTGCAAAGAAAATAGTATGAAAAGTGACTCCATTGGAACTCACAACAGTGTCTGGTAGAACACACAACATAACTGATGAACTATACAATGAAATATCACGTTTGTTTAACTCTCTGATGAAAATTGCAGCTGGCAAGTAGTTACAAGTAAAGTTTAAATCTAAATACATAGAGAATGATTATTGTGTGTATACTGTATGCAAGTAAATTAAATTTAAGAATTAGAACTCACGCCTCTAGTTATCACTACCTACTGTTATTTAAAGGTAGAAATATTTCATTATTGTATATGCAATGATTTAAAAATCATTCAGTCAATGTGAACTGCAATAATTTCAATCCTTTGTTTGCCGACTTGGCACTCAGTGAGCATGTGGAAGGGTGCGTATTTACTGAAATTCACTGCTATATTACTCTCAATCTCGCTGAGTCTGTCATAATTCTTTGAGGGATATACCTATGAGTAAAAAGAATATTCTGTAAAATTCTCACTTGTTTTCATTCAGTCCCTTTTTAGATACTGACTCCTGAAGATTGACAAAGGTTTTCAGACATTTTATAAAAGCTCTAGAAAAAACAGGATGACATTCTCAGGACTAAAACTTATACAACAGGTTGTTATGCAAGTATGCAACGCAGACATAACATATTATTAGAGTGTCTCTTCCTTCACAAAAATTTATGGTCTCAAAAACTAACAACTGATAACATGAAGGCTGTAAACGAAAAGGAAACAACAAAATCACTAAAAGTAAACATGGGTCATGTGGTGACTACCCCCTCCCAACAACAACTCACACTGCTCTGCACATGCACGAATCTGGGTGCTTGGGTATGCCAGAAAATTGTTTCCAGTTGGCATCTGCCTGCTTGCTGCTGCATCTGACACAGCTAACAGCCACATTTCAAGTAGCCAGAAGTGGGAGAAGTACTGTTCATACATGACTAAACTATGCATGCACACGAGCCCATTGCCGATTGCCGAAACGAATCTAATGTAAGCACATAAAAGGTTGTGATGTCATGCTCATCAGAAGCAGTTTGTTGTTATGTAGTACTGAATAGTCTTTTATGAAGTACTGAATAGTCTTTGTTCTAAAGCCTTTGACACATTTTGCTGTTGACACACACTTGTGTGTGCATTGTGTTTTGTTGTTATAAATGGTGTATTTCCTTTGCAACTTAAGATTTTATTCTCTCATTTATGTTTTATTGCTGCAGTATTATTCTGCAGTAGCAGGATACAGTAATATTCTTTGTTATGGTATCAGTTCTTACAAGTCAACACTACAAATATTTAACTGACAGCTAAAACAATTAAGAATTCCTGGAGTTCCAAAAAAATTCCAGATTTTTACTTGTTTTCTCCCAGATGAAAAAATTCCAGGGTTTTCCCAATTTCCTGGTCATCGCAGGGTATACACATCCCGCAAAAAGCGAAAAAAGTGGGGACTTGTCTGCTCCAACTACACTCGTGCTCATAAATTATGGATAATACTGATACATGGTGAAACAATGCTCTAGTGGGCGGTTTGCGGGTTTAAATCACTTTGGGGTATGACCATGCAGTGCATTTGACCTGTGGTCGTCCCATGGTGGCACTGGCAGCAGTCCATATACGCAGAGGTGTGTTGGTGCATGTCAGAGTACCATGCAGCGAGTAAGTGTGCAGATGTTTTCAGAGGTGCTAATGGTGACTGTGTGTTGAAAATGGCTCAAAGAACACATATCAATGAGGTTATGAGGGGCGGAATACTAGGGCAACTGGAGGCTGGTCAAACACAGCAGGTCGTAGCACGGGCCCTCCGTATGCCACTACAAGTGTGATCTCAAGATTATGGCAATGATTCCAGCAGACAGGAAATGTGTCCAGGTGCTACAGTACGGGACGTCCACAGTGTACAACATCACAAGAAGACCGATATCTCACCATCAGTGCCCGCAGACGGCCACCGACTACTGCAGGTAGCTTTGCTCGGGACCTTACTGCAGCCACTGGAACAGTTGTCCCCAGACACACAGTCTACAGACGGCTGAACAGACATGGGTTATTTGCCTGGAGATCTGCAAGGTGCATTCCAATGACCCCTGGCCACAGCAGAGCCTGTAAAGCCAGGTGTCAAGAACACAGTGCATGATGATGATGATGATGTTTGGTTTGTGGGGCGCTCAACTGCGTGGTTATCAGCGCCCGTACAATTACCCAATCTTTGCTCAGTCCAATTTCGCCACTTTCCTGGATGATGATGAAATGATGAGGACAACACAAACACCCAGTCATCTCGAGGCAGGTGAAAATTCCTGACCCCGTCGGGAATCGAACCCGGGACCCCGGAGAACACAGTGCATGGTCATCGGAACAGTTGTCCCAGGTTATGTTCACGAACGAGTCCAGGTAGTCTGAACAGTGATTCTCACCAGGTTTTCATCTGGCGTGAACCAGGAACCAGATACCAACCCCTTAATGTCCTTGAAAGGGGCCTGTATGAATGTTGTGGTCTGATGGTGTGGGGTGGGATAATGATTGGTGCACGTACACCCCTGCATGTCTTTGACAGAGGAACTGTAATGCATCAAGTGTATCGGAACGTCATTTTGCACCAGTATGTCCGCCTTTACAGGGGCACAGTTGGTCCCACATTCCTCCTGATGGATGATAACACACGTCCCCAGTGAGTTGCCATTGTGGAGGAATACCTTGAAACAGAAGATATCAGGCGAATGAAGTGGCCTGCCTGTTCTCCAGACCTAAACCCCATCAAGCACATATCGCTGCATGTCTTCAAACCCCTAGGACACTTCAGGAGCTCCGACAGGCACTTGTGCAAGAATGGCAGGCTATACCCCAGCAGCTGCTCGACCACCTGATCCAGAGTATGCCAACCTGTTGTGCAGCCTGTGTACGAATTATCCATAGAGCAAAGGTGCTTGTGCCATTGAAATGCCCTGCAGCATTCCCTGATAGCTGTGGCTGTATCTTCAGACCACCTTGCCAACAGTGTTGAGTACGTAGACTTCCAATTCTGAAAGGAGGCGTTCTAGTGCCCAGCATCTGCGAGACTTAGTAGCCGCCTCACAGAGGATTATGGCATTAAAATCCCCCAAATAAGAGGAAGGGGGAAGGTAGCTGTTCCATTAAATATGACAGCTCATGATACTGGAAAGGTCTACCAGGGTGTAGATAAAAATTACATATTGTCATTAGAACTGACGTGTAGACACTAATGGCCATGGCCTCTAGTGCAGTGGTACAGAGCACCTGCTCACTGGAAGCATCACGGCGTAAGAGGGTACAGACCCCACGACAGGCTATCTCGATATTAACATGATTGGTACAGCAAGGTTTCTTGTTTTTCAGAGCAGGGAGGTGTATTGCTGTAAACCACATTTCCTGAGGTGCTATACCGATTAAACAGTAAGGAGCCATTAAACAATGGAGTTCAGCCAGATGGTGATAATAGCCATTACAGTTTCATTTGAAGAGCATTGGAGTCAGGTCTGAGAAAGTGGCGAATGGAAAAGATAGGTGTGATTACTTCACTAACAGGTCGTAGTCGATGATAGTGTAATCCATCATCAATGTGCATAGGCCTAACCTCTTTGGGAAGCGGAACATTTGAAGCTTCGGAAAGTAGTTTATCTTTGTACATAACCTTATCCTTGTGAGACTTCAATTTCTGTGAAGATTTCCCCACTGTCTTCCAAGAACGAAGAGGATCATATTTCTCTTCAGCCATCCCTGATGACACCAAAGGGTGAATAGGCATCTCTGGCCAGACCAATGGTGTGGAAATCAATGGGGGTATAAGTGCACGGGGCAAAAGAGCTGGCATCCCCTCCACCAATGGTAGGACAGCCCCTGGAATATCGCCAGGGGTAGGAGGTGCATGCGAGAGTTTGTAACCGCGTGAGAGATGGACTGTGACACAACAGTCACAAAATTTGAGACCATACCAGTCAGATAAAGTCTTTCAAACTTTTTCTTTGCTTCTTGATATGACAGGTGGTCAAGCATTATATACTCTTCAATTTTCTTCTCCCTCTTGAACACCGAGCACTGCGGTGAATGAAGAGGGTGCGGTTCTGGACAGTTGACAAACTGAGGAGTTGGTCACAATGGCTGCCCTCATGGCATTTAAAACACATCAGAGGAGGAAAATAAGGACTGACATCACACCTATAAACCATGACCTTAACCTTTTCAGGCAAAAGTTGCCTTTGAAGACTAGGATAAAAGCTCCAGTGCCCACTCTATTATCCTCAAGTCCCTTCTGGACGTGGTGAACAAACTGGACTCCATGCCGCACCAGATTAGTATGCAGCTCTTCAGCAGTTCGTAGCATTAATCCCAACAGAAAATAACACCTTGAATTCTACTGAGCTTGTTACGAGGACACTGGACAGCACTGAGAGCACAAAATAACCTTAACCAGCTTGCCCCGTGTGCAACAGCACTGTGTCTCGTGACACTCGATATCCCGTCTGCGTGCACAGCTGCCTCATCCCATGTACAGACAGCTTACATAAACCTTAAAAACTGCCTAGCAATTACTTCAGATTATTTCAACAGCTCTTCAAACATGAAACCATCTGAATATCATAATTAATCCTTGTTTTGGGGTACATTAAACATTACAGTATTGTGGTCTTATTTCTGTAGAGAATTCAAGGAAAATTCGGATGTCAGAACCCATCAAAGACAATATCATCAACAGATGAATTCAGATTTCAAAATATGAATACTTTAACACACTGTGAGTACAATGTAGTTCTGAAACTGTAGTACATAGCATCACTGGTTTGTACGACTGTGAAAAAACACAATGGTTTGCCAAAACCATATTGTTTTGAAAGGACTCCAAAAATACAAGATACTAATTTGATACTTTACTACAACAGCATGCACAGCACCAAGATCTTTCTCTAGTATGGTTATGACACGCAATCATGCTACCATCTAACAGTGGATCCATTTCAACTATATTCCACTCAATCTTGCAACACTGGCAATATATGAAGATTTTTCAAACCGGAAGATCCAGATTTGGATTTTGGTTTTAAAAGCAGGAATACTAGACTAGACTATTATGGTCAGGTGGGCTATTTGTAAAGTAGGCATAATTTGAAACATCAGGTACAAAATTATGCTGGAGAGATGTTTGCTGTAACTGTTGGCAGCATTGTTTTCACTCACAACTTTTTTATTCTGATATCACTTCCCTCTATTTTTTATTGATGGATTTTGTTAATTGCTGAGGTTTCGATATGTGTACAAGTTCATTAGCTACAGGTTTCTGAAGGAAGAAAATTGTATTTTCCTCCTGGAATTATTGGCAAGTTCAACAGATTTATGATTTATCAAATTATTTTATCATTCCAAAACAAGATTATACCAATGACAATTACTTAATTTCAAACCAGATAAGAACCACTGCATGTTTAGTGTTTGCTCAAAAATAAATTACTTAGTGTGGCAATTAGGTGCAAATACTAAGTGGAGAATGAAACACATAGATTTTTTACACATTATGTGTTTTGTTTTTTTTTTTTTTTTTTTTTTTTTTTTTTTTTTTTTTTTTTTTTTTTTTTTGTGGGATTTAAGGGCGCTCAACTACTGAGGTCATTAGCGCCCAGTCACAGTTATTAGAGCACGGGGAATCTAGTAAAACTCAAGGGGAGGGGGGACACCAGAAAGGCTTGACAAAGATGCAGATAAAATAAGTAAAAAAGTTAGATGTCTTTGGACAAGCCAGTCAAAGTTATAAAACGCAGAACACGAGCAGCTGCTCGAGCGTCATCAGCTAAAATACCCGGTAAAGTAGATGGCAGGGACAGGACAACACGAGATTGACTAAAGCGGGGACAGGACAATAAAACATGGCGCACTGTTAATGCCTGACCACAAGGGCACTGCGGGGCTGGGTCACCGGAGAGCAGGTATCGGTGGCTAAACCGGCAATGCCCAATCCGCAACCTGGTCAGAAGGACCTCCTCTCACCGAGATGGGCGGGAGGAGGTTGTCCAAGCAGTCGGGAGCAGTTTTACTGCCCGGAGCTTGTTTCCTTGGAGGGATGACCAAGCATCCCACCACAACGACACAAGCCTCTTACAAACGTCCCCACGAATGTCAGATGACGGGACACAATGGGAGGCTGGCCGAGGCAGGAGGACTGCAGCCTTGGCCGCAGCATCCGCAGCCTCATTCTCAGGCACTCCTACATGTCCGGGAACCCACAGAAGGCGGACAGGAGAACCATTATCAGTGAAAGAATGGAGGGACTGCTGTATCCGTTGAACCGAGGGATGGACCGGATAGGGAGCTCCAAGGCTCTGAAGAGCACTGAGTGAGTCAGAGCAGAGTACATACGATGAATGGCGGTGGCGGCGGGCATACTGAACGGCCTGATGGAGAGCAAAAAGCTCGGCCGTAAAGCTGGAACATTGGTCGAGGAGCCGGTATTTAAAGGTGGTGGCCCCGACGACAAAGGCGCAGCCGACACCATCGGCAGTTTTGGAGCCATCGGTGTAAATAAAGGTGTGACCGGCAAGTCGAGCACGAAGTTCGACAAACCGTGAGCAATATACTGCAGCCGGAGTACCCTCCTTTGGGAGTGAGCTGAGGTCGAGATAAATATGAACTGGAGCCTGGAGCCAAGGTGGTGTCGGGCTCTCACCCTCTCTGAAGGTGGTAGGGAGGGCAAAATCCAATTGTCGAAGCAGGCGACGGAAGCGGACTCCGGGGGGCAGCAGGGCAGACACATACAACCTGTACTGACGGTCGAGAGAATCGGCGAAGAAGGACTGGTAAGAGGGGTGGTCGGGCATAGACAACAGCCGGCAGGCATACCGACACAGCAGTACGTCGCGCCGGTAGGTCAATGGTAATTCGGCAGCTTCAGCATAAAGACTCTCGACAGGACTAGTGTAGAAGGCTCCGGTTGCAAGACGCAACCCCCGATGGTGGATGGAGTTGAGACGGCGTAAGAGGGATGGCCAAGCAGACGAGTAGACGAAGCTCCCATAATCCAGCTTCGATCGGACTATGGACCGATACAAGCGAAGCACGACAGTGCGATCCGCTCCCCAAGATGAACCACTAAGAACTCTGAGGACATTAAGGGAATGTGTACAACGGGCCGCCAAATAAGAGACATGCGGAGACTAACAGTTTCCTGTCCAACGTGAGCCCCAGAAACTTAGTTGTTTCCACGAATGGGAGAACAACGGGACCAAGATGTAAGGATGGCGGAAGGAAAGCTTTATATCGCCAAAAGTTGATACAAACCGTCTTCTCTTCAGAGAACCGGAAGCCATTTGCCACGCTCCATGAGTATAGGCTGTCTAGACAATGCTGAAGGCAGCGCTCCAGGAGGCATGTTCTCTGGGCACTGCAGTAGATCGCGAAGTCATCGACAAAGAGAGAGCCTGAGACATTAGGTGGAATGCAATCCATAGTTGGATTGATCGCGATGGCAAAAAGGGCTACACTCAAGACGGAGCCCTGAGGCACTCCGTTGTCCTGGAGGAAGACGTTGGACAATACGGAACCCACACGTACCCTAAACTTTCGATCCGTTAAAAAGGAATCAATAAAAAGGGGCAGGCGACCGCGTAGGCCCCACCTGTGCATAGTGCGGAGGATACCTCCTCTCCAACAGGTATCATAAGCCTTCTCCAAATCGAAGAACACGGCTACCGTTTGGCGCCGTCGCAAAAAGTTGTTCATGATGAATGTCGACAAGGTCACAAGGTGGTCAACAGCGGAGCGGCGGCGACGAAAGCCGCATTGAACATTGGTAAGTAGCCGTCGAGATTCAAGAATCCAGATTAACCGAGCATTAACCATGCGCTCCATCACCTTACAGACACAGCTTGTAAGAGAAATGGGGCGGTAACTAGAAGGAAGGTGTCTATCCTTCCCGGGTTTGGGTATAGGAACAACGACGGTGTCACGCCAACGCATGGGGACCTGACCTTCGGTAAAGACGCGATTGTAGGTACGAAGAAGGAAGCTTTTGCCCACCGGAGAAAGGTGTGCCAGTATCTGAACGTGAATGCCATCTGGCCCCGGAGCAGAGGGCCGGGACAGTGCAAGCACACGTTTGAGTTCCCGCATAGTAAAGGGGGCATTATAAGTTTCCAGATTCAGCGAGTGGAAGGAAGGTCGCCGAGCCTCTTCTGCCTCTTTCCTGGGAAGGAAGGCAGGATGGTAATGGGCGGACCTTGAAACCTCCGCGAAAAACCGGCCGAAGGCGTAGGAGACAGCCACAAGATCAACAAGGACCTCATTACCTGAGGTCAGGCCAGGTACCGAGGAGTGGGCCTTAATGCCCGACAGCCGGCGCAGGCTACCCCAGACGACAGAAGAGGGAGTAAAACTGTTGAAGGAGCTGGTGAAAGAGGCCCAACAAGCTTTTTTGCTGTCTTTGATGACTCTACGGCAATGCGCTCGGAGTCGTTTGTATCCAATACAATTCGCCAACATAGGATGGCGGCAAAAGGTGCGTAAAGCACGTCGTCGAGCACGGATAGCGGCTCTACAAGCCTCATTCCACCAGGAGACAGAAACGCGACGTGAAGAAGAGGCAGTACGAGGAATGGAACGTTCGGCAGCATTGATGATAACAGCCGTGAGGTATTCGACCTGACTGTGACAACTGAGAAATTCGTGGTCCGGAAAGCTCGCCAGGGAGGAGTAAAGACCCCAGTCAGCTTTTGGTATGTTCCAGCTAGAAGGACGTGGGGATGGGGTGTGGTGCAGGAGACGAACGACACAGGGGAAGTGGTCGCTCGAATAGGTATCAGAAAGGACATACCACTCGAACCGACGGGCGAGAGTGGTAGAACAGATCGAGAGGTCCAAGTGGGAGTAGATATGAGTAGAGTCCGAGAGGAAAATTGGGGTGCCAGTATTGAGACAGACAAGATTGAGATGATTGAAGACATCCGCCAAGAGTGAGCCTCTTTGACAGGATGCAGGAGAGCCCCAAAGGGGATGATGAGCATTGAAGTCGCCGAACAATAAATACGGCGGAGGAAGCTGAACAATCAGGTGCAGCATGTCATCCCGGCTAACTGCGGATGACGGTGGAGTGTAGATGGTACAAACGGAAAAAGTAAAAGCAGAAAGAGTAATACGGACAGCTATTGCTTGGAGTGGGGTGGTCAATGGGATGGGATGGTAACAGACATCGTCCCGAACTAGCAACATGACCCCACCATGAGCTGGGATACCGTCCACAGGGGTGAGGTCATACCGCTCGAAGGTATAGTGGGCAAAGGCAGTACGGTCAGTCGAGCGCAACTTGGTTTCCTGGAGACCAAGGACGAGCGGACAGTGCAGGCAGAGGAGCAGTTGTAATTCCTCCCGATTAGAGCAAATACCTCTTATGTTCCAATGTAACAAGGCCATCGCTAGTCAAAGAAGATGGGGAACGAGACGGGGGAAGAGCTGGTCACCTCGACGGCCGCGGAGGGCCAGGTTTCGAGGGAACAACGCTACAACCGGCGGGAGGCGGATCCTTTTCCATCGAGTCGTCGCCAGCTGCGGCTGCTGTCCCTGGTGGTGTAGGAGGGGCAGCATCATTTGCCGACGAGAGGCCAGCTGAGCGCCTGGCAGCAGAGCGTCCTGGCGAAACTGAGGATGGCCGGGAGCAGCGACTCACGGATGGAGCGTCAGACGAAACGCGCCGGGGTGGAGAGGGGGAGAGAGACTTCTTCTTGGAGGCCTTCTTGGAAGTCCGAGGAGGCACAGGGATGGTGGGCTGGACCCGAAGAAGGTCTTCACGCGCGGGGTCCGTTTTGGAACGCCGGACTTCGGAAGCTGGGGTCGCGAACGTTTCCCCAATGGATGCCTGAGAAGAGGATCGCTTTGGGGCAGAGGGGGCGGGGGCCACGGGGGAGGAGGATTTGGAAGGGAGGGATTTGGGAGGCGGAGGCAGAGACCCCGGATGGGGGGAGGAGGCGGAGGGGGGACAGGATAGGGATGAGGATACCGCAGAAGGAGTGGACGCAACTGAGGCAAACGAAGCGGTCAACGGCACGGGATGGAGGCAGTCATACTTCTTCCTGGCCTCAGAATAAGAGAGACGATCCAAAGTTTTGAGTTCTTGTATCTTCTTCTCCTTCTGATATGCGGGGCAGTCTGAGGATCTAGGCGAGTGGATGCCACGACAATTAACGCACCGAGGTGGTGGGGTGCATGTATGTTCCTCACGAAGAGGACGTCCACAATCGCCACAAAGGGGCTCAGCCTCACACCGTGACGACATGTGCCCAAAGCGAAAGCAGCGCATAGGAGGCGGGACGTAAGGTCGCACGTCGCATCGGTAGCACATCACCTTTACCTTCTCTGGGAGAACGTCCCCCTCGAAGGCGAGGATAAAGGCCCCGGTGTCGATGCGACGGTCTCTGGGGCCGCACTGGACTCGCCGGACGAAATGCACGCCTCGGCGCTCCAGGTTGGCCCTGAGCTCCTCATCAGATTGCAGCAGGAGGTCCCGATGAAAAATAGCCCCCTGCGTCCTATTTAGTGCTAGATGCGGGACAATGGACACTGGGATGTCCCCGAGGCGGTCGCACGCCTGGAGCGCCGCCGACTGTGTGGCGGAGGTGGTCTTTATAAGAACGGACCCCGAACGCATCTTGCTGAGAGCCTCGATTTCCCCGAAGATGTCTTCAATGTGCTGAACAAAGAACATGGGCTTGGAGGCGGCGAACGTCCCCCCCATCGGTTCGAGAACAGACCAAATAGCGGGGGAAGTACTTCGCCCCAAGCCGGCGGGCCTGTCCCTCCTCCCAGGGAGTGGCCAAGGAGGAAATGGCAGGAGAACCAGAACTAGAGACAGTACCTTTTCTTTTGAAAGACTCGGCCACAGAGCGACCTGATACGTGTTGACGTTTCATCTGCGAAACGTCCGCCCCGATACCACCCACTCCGACCAGGGGCTCTCCCCACGGGCGCCACCCAGCCTCAGCAAGGGCCACCTGGCAGGATGACCGTTGCCGGGAGTCCTGATGCTCCAAGGAGACGGGCATCTACTCCTTGGCCGACGTGGGGAGGGTGCAGCTCAGGTATCGGCAGTACGATCCCTGTGTTGTCAGGGGGTTACAACCTAGAGGGTACATGACGACCCCACCACAACGGGCTGGCTACCGTGCTGGATTTCGGGTGTCATGGAAAGTTCATCAGGATCATAGGTGCAGATGGGGACGCACTATGGGCGTAACTTGTACAACCCATCAGGCGTTTAGGCCCAATTTGAGGAATAGTGGGTACGGTTACAACGCCAGTACAATGCTGAGTGCCAAGGTCTTAGTGCACTGAGGACCAGTGGTACACCATGTAAGGCGTCCTTCCCCAAAAGGCTCGTACATCTGTAGAATTTTGAAAAAAGGAGGTCAAACCCCAAGGGGGACCATCACATGGAATGCCGAAACGGTTGAAACTCCTTTTAGTCACCTCTTACGACAGGCAGGAATACCTAGGGCCTATTCTTACCCCGGACCCGCAGGGGGAGCATTATGTTTTGGAAAATGCCAAGGACCTCCATTAAAAAGCTTACAGTTATACTGTGAATGATATGTCAAGGGTTGTGGGTGATGCTTTAAATGAAGTTAAAACATATATGGAAAAAGAAGCAACTTATGGTGCCCCGAAAATTGGTCACATATCACCGAATTATTTTTCTCCCAGTTCACAGTAAAAAATAAAAAGAAGAAATTCAATCTGGTGCTTTATACAGGATGTGCACAATTTTATTCCAATTTTTTCTTGTGGTTGGAAGGTACCACTGCATAAACCAGGTCCCCGGCATCCACAAACTCTTCCTCCACATATTAAAGCTACACAGGCTAACTGTTTAATTGCTCGTGCAGAAATGGAATATCCACACACAAAGAAGAATTTAAGTTGTTTGTACAACAAACTGAAAACACCATTTAAGAATGGAAATCTTGGAGAGGATTGGTATCAGGCCTTTATGAAACCCAACCCCATTACTTCTCTGAAGAAACCTGAGACCCTTCAGAAGTTCCAAAAGAATTCTTGAGATCCATTTGTAGTTTATCCCTTTATGCCTTATCTCTCCAGTCAACCCCCACCACTCAATGTCCTACTGTTCAGCCACATAGGAGGATTCTCCTCAGACTGGAGCAACTGAATCACATTTTCTGCCAGGGTCTCTACTACTTTTCATGCCTTGAACTGAGAAATGTCCTACCCACTATCCTCCCCATCCCTCCCACAGTGGTATTCCACTCCCCCCCCCCCACCAAACCTACACAATATCCTCGCCCATCCCCACACAACTCCTGCTCCCAACCCCTTGCCTCATAGTTCATATCTCTGTAACAGACCTAGATGCAAGACCTACCCCATACACCTTCCCATCACCACTTACTCCAGTCTGGTCACAAACATCACATATCCCATCAGAGGCAGGGCAACCTGACACCAGTCATGTGATCTACAAGCTAAGCCGCAACCACTGTGCTGCATTCTACGTGGATGTGACAACCAACAAGCTGTCTGCATGAATGGCCGCTGACAAATTCTCTCCCGAGAAATAGTTGACCACCCAGATTCTGAGCAGGCTGCCCAACACGACATTCTTCATTTCAATTACTGCTTCACATCCTGTGCCATCAGGATCCTTCCCACCAACACCACCTTTTCCGAATCGCACAGGTGGGAACTCTCCCTACAGTAAATACTACGTTCCCATAACCTTCCTGGCCTCAACCTTTGTTAGCCACTGTCCTTTACCCACCTATCTGCTTCCCTGTTCCCATTCCAGCACTACACAGCTCTATAATCCACCAACACACCCACAGTCTTTTTACTTTTCTGCTGCCCCCCCGCCCCGCACTCTGTCTACCCTCCCGACTGCATCTAGCTGCCCTAACATCTCCCCACCTCTTCTCTGTATACTCCCACAAGCAGCATTTTACGGCCTCCCACATCAACCCTGCTATCCCTCCCCAGCCTCCTCCTTACCCTCACCACCCAGACTGCTACTGCCAACACATGCTGCTACTCACATTCTGGCCTCAGCAGGCAGCGACTATATGATGAGTAGCAATCCATCCTTTTGATAATATAGAACTGAATAACTTGGGTGACGAGTCTGGGTTTGGCAGTGACCCAACTAGGGTACGAGTTCTTGGGGACAAAGGTAGAGCCACTGAATTGTCTGCTGGATCACGTAGGCAATGAACAGCTGTTTTAGCCTGTGTTGCTATAGATGACACTTACTTGCCACCATAGATCATATACAACAGTGGTGCAGTTCAATGTTGATGAAATCTGCAAAATACCTACCCAGGGACATTTTATGCTGCTTTAAACAAATGGGTGGCTGGAGGAGCTCCAGTCCTACCAGTGGTTCACTATGGCTTTTATACCTCACAAAGAAAAAAATTTATAAAGCAAAACACTACCTACCCAGAACTGCTATTTTGATAGTTGATGGACATGTCAGTCTGCAATTAGTGGATACAGATGTACAAAATGACAGTCATTAAGTGCACTTGCCGAGTCCTTGGCCTGACAGACAACAACCCTTCAATAAATAAATCTTGCGAAATTCGGTGCAGAGCAAAGAGCTAAAACAGTGTGCTGTTCGCACAAAAATTAATTTGCTAAGCTTCTTGGTTAGATTTGGTCAACTGCATTAACATCGGAGAACATTGCATGGAGATTCCTTACCACTGCGATTTTTCCAATTAACTTTGAAGTTTTTTCAGATTTATTTGATACTAAGGACTTGCAACGATACAGATGTTCTCCTCAGAACACCCCAAGCCCTACCTCTCCCAGCACTTCATCCATTAATTTGCCGGGCACATTACCCTTTCCCAAATCAGATTCAAGTCCTACAGCTCTTTATAATGTAAGCCTAGCCTATGTAGTAGTTCACACCATAGAGCAAGACGGTATCTTGGATATAAGGACACAATTGCATTTCTCACCACAAAAGCAAAATATCCAAGACAAGTCCATTTTCACTCCTATTAGCCTTGTAAATTTGTTCTGCAAAACATCAAATTACACTGTAAGGAAAGTCAATCCACCCACATTTGCAAAAGCTTCAGTATGGACAAATTAAACAATTTTATGTCAGATGAATGAAGTCAAAGAGAAGAAAAATGGAAAAAGGAAGTATAACACCAATAGAAAGAGAAAAATACAACTGAGAGACAACAGTGAAGATGAGAAGCAGCTGTCAGTGCTTTATGATTAACAGAAGATGCTGAAGTGTCTGGTGAAGATATCAGAATGAGACTGATTATTCTATCCCAACTCAAATCTTCAATTCATACCAGAGCATATGTACTAGTCAAGAGTTTCTTCTGGGAATAGAAAATCTGTCAGTTACATCGGGAATACAGAAGCGTCAGATTCCATCCGTCTCCTTTGACCCATGACATCACCAATAGGGCAGAAACGACCATTCTCACTGTTTCCAATACAGCGTCTATGACGTCATTACATAAATGACAACAAACATGAAAATACATATAAAACCAACACACACACCTCTCCAAAAACATAATCAAACTAATGGGACCAGCATGAGAAATTGGGGGTTTTTGGGTGGGGACAAACTAGATGTAAACACATACAGACACACACCACAATCCCAAACCACACAAAACGACGACATAAAAACATCACAAAATTCCCAAGTTCCACTACACTTACAATATCGACAGGAATTGGTCACTTCGCTTCACCTACATAGCTCAACCGCAGTTGTCGATACCACAAAATGAAAACCAACTACTCCAAAAATTATAATCACACCTCATCTATCGATACCACAAAACCAACACCTAAAACAACAAAATTTGAATTGGACACTTCCCTTGACCTATATAGGTCAACAGCAACTAACGATACCAAAACACACACAGCTACGACAACACATTGGAATCAAACACTTCTCATGACGTTTGCAGCTCAAATACAACTCACGATACCAAAAAAATTGAAATCGAGTACTTCACCCTAAGATACATAAATCAACCACAAGTGCAGATACCAAAACATCAACCACCAACACATGCAGTAAATAACAGCGACTCAACAACACACAAACACCACCGAACATCGTAACACGCGAACAATAGACCTAAAAAAACGACTACTTACCATAAAAAAGTTCCGGCGCTACACACTAAAACCCAACTCGCCTATTCTGCTTGCATATGTAGCCTTTCACTATCTCCATCACAAGCCCAAAAAGTTGCAGAAACTTAATGATGGACAACATGTTGTCCCCCATTTCAGCCCGCAGACGCACACCATTAAACTTAGAAGTCATATCCATACCTAACAAAAGAAGCCACAAATTGAATTAAATGACTTACCGCATGACAAACATCAAACCAATAACTTCAAACAACACTGCAATAACATATACACGACGGAAACTTAATTCTTAAATCACTGAAACTAATTTCCATTCTCCTGTAACAGTCACGACCGACAAATGCAGACTTCAAACACTGACACCCAAATGAACCCGATACACCACCAGAGGACACCACCAACTGCAACAAGACCTCTACAAACACAACACACTCATAAACTAAACTCCGCGCCATCATGATGTCACACAACACAACACCCTTACGTCACGGGTCAAAGCCAACGGGTGGGATTGGATGCCACTATTGACCTGTTACAGCCATGTACCTGTGGTGCAAGAGATAAAGAACCAGGAAATCAAAGTTAAGATCCTCAAAACTGTGGACAGAATTAAGAAGATATTCCAAACACGGCAATATGACATATTTCGTGTTTATGGGAACATGACATTTTAGCTATTTTGCCACAACCAGCTCTCCATAAATGTGGAGACTGAATTTCAATCTTTTTTCAAAATTCCATTGATGCCCATGAGAGAGTCATATTTTTCTGTTTATGTATAGCAAGAAGCATGTTACCTACTACCTCAAATGTAATGTTATTTGATAGATTTCACTCAAAAATTGTATATTTTGGAATGTTTAATATGTTACTTGGAGTAATTCAAAATGGTTCAAATGGCTCTGCGCACTATGAGACTTAACAGCTGAGGTCATCAGTCCCCTAGAACTTAGAGCTACTTAAACCTAAGGACATCACACTCACCCATGCCCGAGACAGGATTTGAACCTGCGATCATAGCGGTCAGGCAGTTCCAAACTGAAGCGCCTAGAACCACTCGGCCGGCTTGGAGTAATTGTCAAGACTATTATAATCATTCTTTAAAATATTCAGACATCACAGAACAGCATTGGTTTACACTTAACCCTCCTAGAAAATCCATATCCAGTTCACTCTTATAAATTTCAGTTTCCTTTCACCCCTGACCTAATGGTGTGAGATCAATTAGAATCAAAAGATCAGTGAATTCAAGACCATGGTTTGTATGACCAGCCTATTATAACTTGCTTAAATTTAGCAAGCTAGTAATTACTTCAAGTCAAAGTCAAAACTTTCCAAAATCTTTTCCAATTAAGATTAGTCTTATGATAACTATGCTTATGAAATACACTGTAACTAATAAATAACAACCAACATATATGACTACAAAGCATAACACTGCTCGTGTTCAACAGCCATATACACATTTAACAGAAATTTAAAATAAAGATTGTATTACATTTATCCAAAATCTTATGACAATGACTGGCTAACAAATCACTCAACATATATGTATGTAAGCTTTACTTACACTCATATCATAGAAGCAACACATCCAATTCTGCTAGTGTATTTACTACTGCAACAAAACTTATCTTTTCATGTGCAAAATTAAACACAATAGTAATTATGTTGCAACACTACAAACTGAACAAAAGCCAAGTTACTCACAATAAATCGTCTGTGGGACACATTTAAGACTGAAAATCATACCTTTCAATCCAATCGTCCCTCCGTCTATCTTCACTGCCACCCCCACGGCGACCCTCCCCTCTCTGGTAAGATTCTGTTCTTTCACCACGAAATTTGTCCCTACGCTTTCGATCATACTCGTCATCGCTGTCACCCATGTTCTAAAATACATATCAGACAATTTTACATAAGTAACATTAAATCAAAAGTACACACTGAAACAACAGACATACCCAAAGTATATGATCAGAAAAAGTAGCAGAAAGACCAGAACTTAATTTACGTATTAGATGCTAAAATAACAACAGATTGTGCATCCCAGAGTGGTGTTTGGGCGTGAACATCACTATTATTTACTAGTAAGGAAATACTATTAAGAATTTCATATCCGGAAGGCACTGCATCAACCCTATTCCAACAAGACTCTACAGTCATCTTAGCAGTATATTGCAGGACAACTATATTATCAGGTCTCCATTCTGTCGCTCACTCTTTCTGCCCACACATCCCTCCCCTAAGAGATCTATGGCTGCAAGTATGAAAAACATTGCGACTGTACGACGCTTTATTTTCACTATAATTGAATAGGCCTACGATTATGAAAAAAGAATTTTGCATGTACCTAAGGTATTCCAACTAACGAAATTTCTTGGTCACTTTTCACCTTTCACAGAGCTTCTTACTACTACGTGAGGAATAATGGTCGGCACACTGTCTAGATATTGTGCATTACCGTATAAACAATTACAGCGGGTATTGGTATGTTATTTTAAATTGTGTAAGGCCTACTCCTACTACAGGCGACAAGTATGACCGTAGAATATAAATAATTTCTGACAACTTACAACTTTCCAACAGCTGAATGTAAGCCGCGTTATTCACTGTAAACTACACCGCGTGTGGTTCTTAAAATAAGCAGCACTCCACTCCCCAGACGCAAATTTTTCACATATCAAAGTCACTTCAACTCACTATAATAAATTCAGTTCACTAAGACAACTTTTAAGTTCGTATTTACAAACATAACTCACCTAGTTTCTAACTCAATTACAACAACCACATTAGAAGTTTTCGCTGCACAGATATTACAATATTCTCCCGTCGGGCTCCACTCGACGCACGCAGTCAACCAATCGGAATTCACGTAACGAAAAACCGTTTCAGTGCCGTACATTCAATATATCCAGCACTTCTATCAATTGACTTTTACCGGCTATTCTATTGCTAAAAAAAATTAGTCACCTTATAGCTTATTGTAATTATACAGAAAACAGAGGTCGAGACCTGAATTAGAAATTTCCCGTGTGATTTCGCATCGTAAACTATGGATCGCGTAAGAGGCAGTGGGTCTGGCAGGTTGACTCAGTTTCATGTTCCATGGATCATTTGTAGGATTCATCGTAATGTTGTGGATCGAGTCATTTTACATTCACATTCATATTTCTTTTATTCAATGCTGATGTGTGTATTAATAATTCCTTCCAATATGCCTACCTTTTACACATCATACAAATTCAAATTATTCTACGGACTGGATGGAACTGCCAAGAAGGAGAATTTTATTTTATTTGCAAATTCAACATTACTGTCTGTCTGGTATTTTATATATCGTACCGTACAGAAAACGTTGTTCACTTGAGTATAAAAAACTGGGAGCTACTAATCCCGCAACAGAAAAACAGGAAGTAAAACAAAAAGACTTGTCATGCGCAATAAATTGATAGATGCAACTTGAAGATTTTTAGCAGCAGGTAGGTGGTGAAGGGATTGCTGAAATTAAAGTCGTATGACATTATTGACTGGAAGACCCCGAAAAGCAGCTTCAGCCACCTACATAGAACAGTTGTTGTCTATCCTTCGCACCCGTATGCATCTTTCCTTCACGAAGTATGAGCATTGTGAGTAGTTTAAATGTAACTGGCCTGATGCCCACAGAAAATTGTGCAAGAAGGAGCAATTAATAATCCTCAGAGGAAAGAAACAGGAAATAAATTTTATAAATGCTTATTGAACTTGTGCCACGAATAACACTATTACTTAAAAAACTACGCTTCTGGTCACGCTGGCGGATTCGTTAAGGAATGTATAAAAAAGGGACTCTATTTTGGCAAAGTTCTGTAAATCTTCACATCAGCTTTGAATGCAGGACAAAAGCCAAATCACGGCCATGGCAAAGACAAGTCATTGCCACTGATAAACCTTTTTGGGTATTTAGCAAGACTCAACGGAGGAGCTGCGCCTCTGAAGACGCCAAGCGCAGTTTTGGATGAAACGTTAGAACAGAAGAAAAAAAAATGGTTCAAATGGCTCTGAGCACTATGGGACTTAACATCTGAGGTCATCAGTCCCCTAGAACTTAGAACTACTTAAACCTAACATCACACACATCCATGCCCGAGGCAGGATTCGAACCTGCGACCGTAGCGGTTCCAGACTGAAGCGCCTAGAACCGCTCGGCCACATGGGCCGGCTAGAACAGAAGAGTTTCTTGTACAACGACTTTAGGTTTACCAGCTTCAATGTGAAAAACATTCACTCTGTCAAAAGAAAGGGCATAATTTCTATTGCACAGCCTGTGAGAGACGTCTGTAACCCATATTCCTGGAGCAGACAAATGCCCTATCTTGTCCTCTCTTGTCACTTGTGGTGACTGGTAGATGTAGGTGACTGTGTAGCCTGTTTGTTGGGTGTGTAACTGTAGTTATGACTGCGATCTCTGTAGTTACTCCACTTAAGAATCTGAATGGATACAGATTATCGAAGATGAAATAAATGATGTACAGATATGCATCAACTGTCATTTTTCCCTAGCAGCTCACTCACTTGCTAATCTTCTGTCCATGGCATCAAACTTCATTTCTTACAGCAGGTTTATCATCACTTTGTAAAGAAATTATTAACAAAAATGAACAGTAGGTAAGCTACAGGCCAATGACAGTATATAGTCTGGCAATTCATTCATTTAGAAATTGGCATATAGATCAGAAGCATCCCTGTCACTAGTTTCCTAAACCATCACTCCCAGTAATGCACCCATTGGGCAAACATTTGATTTGCTGTAGGACAAGTCAAAATAACAAAAGTTCACGCAATCGATAATATTTTCCGAATAACGACCAGTCCCTAGAGAGAGTATAGAAGTGAATTAACATCAATCACTACAACGAAAGAAGCCAGACGTGGGGCCACAGTAACAGGGGTCATACAGTAGAACTTACAATGCTACGGGTCAGTTTGTAGCTCTGGTGTCACATGGAGCAAATGTAGTGACAACATAGTCGCAACTATTCTAACACAAGGTTGTCCACAATGTAAGGAAAACAATGCTTGCCGCAAAATGATGGTAATTGCTAAACGATGAACCTCGCAATGTCAAAACCTTTAGAAACTGCAGTGGACTGAGGGGTGGAGAGCTGTTCTCCAAGCTGCTTAAAGACTTGTTTGAAATACTACAGTGCACCTCTATGGTATACGAAAATGTCTTTGTCGCCAGCCAAACAGGGGTTAGAGGTGTGACCGTTCCTGCTGTTCTGGCCGATTGGAGTAGCCAAGTTCTTGCCTTCAAGTTCAGCGGCACAAGCTGGTGGAGATTCCTAGGATGCAGGAGAATTCTATCTCTCTTCTTTACGTGGCATCAACGAAGATTCAATATAACAGCCAAGAAAACAAGCTGGAGTTCACCATCTTGGTAATTTTTATATTAATTAAATGGGGAATGCTAAAATTATCCTGCCCCCTCCAACCTGTGAAAGGCGTTTGACTGTGCGAATCACAGTATTCTTTTAAGTTCAAAATGGTTCAAATGGCTCTGAGCACTATGGGACTTAGCAGCTGAGGTCATCAGTCCCCTAGAACTTAGAACTACTTACACCTAACTAACCTAAGGACATCACACACAACCATGCCCGAGGCAGGATTCGAACCTGCGACTGTAGCGGTCGAGCAGTTCCAGACAGAAGCGCCTAGAACCGCTCGGCCACTTCGGCCGGCATTCTTTTAAGTAAATTAAAATATTATGGCGTCACTGGTACTGCTGCAAAGTGGTTTCAGTCATATCTTACTAATAGAAAGCAAAGGGTGTCATTACGTAACACTTCAGCATTAGGCAATCAGACATTATCTGACTGGGAAGAAATTACATGAGGTGTTTCCCAAGGTTCCATACTAGGTCCACTACTGTTTCTTGTGTATAATAATGACCTGTCACCTGTTACATTACCAGATGCCAAGTTTGTCTTATTTGCAGATGATACAAACATTGCAATAAATAGTAAATCAAATATAAATTTATAAAGGGTAGCTAATCAAATTTTACTGACATTAATAAGTGGTTCATAGCCAATTCACTGTCATTAAACTTTGAAAAGACCCACTATATGCAGTTCAGAGCTTTCTAGAGATTTCCTTCTGATGTGTGTATTAAAACATGATGACATGGAAATAGGAGAAGTTGAGAGTGTAATATTCTTGGGATTACAACTTGATTATAAATTCATTTGGGAGCAACACACTAACCAACTGCTAAAGCGCCTAAACAAGTCTGTGTTTGCAATGAGAATGATGTCAGACATAGGAGATATAAATATAAAAAAACTGGCATATTTTGCTTATTTTCACTCCATTATGTCATATGGTATCATATTTTGGGGTAACTCCACAAACAGAGAAAAAATTTTTAGAGTACAGAAGCGTATAATAAGAGTAATGAGTAGTGTAAATCCAAAAACATCATGTCGAAACCTATTCAAAGAATTGGCCATATTAACCAGAGCTTCTCAGTATATTTATTCCTTAATGAAGTTTGTTGTAAATAATACATCTCTTTTTCCAACTAACTACTTAGTACACAGTATCAATACTAGGAAAAAGAAAAATATACATAAAGATTTAAAATCACTTACTCTTGTCCAGAAAAGAGTCTTGTATTCAGCAACGCATATGTTCAATAAGCTACCAGCAACCATTAAGAGTTTAGTTTCAGACAAGGCACAATTTCAACATAATTTAAAAGAAGTTTTGGTGGCCAACTCCTTCTATTCCATCCATGAGTTTCTCAAAAAGTGCAGTAGACCATTTTAATGAAAATTTATTATACTTTAATTTTTGACAATACTTGGTTGTAACAGCCAAGCAACTACCTAATGTGTGAATGATGGATGTGTGGAAAGCAGATGTAAGTCTTATGTCTTTAAATAGTGGAAGTTTAATTTCAAATCTTGTACATAATCTGACTGTTCTTAACAGATGATCACTGAACTGAATAATTTACTTTAATTTTTGACAATACTTGGTTGTAATAGCCAAGAAACTAGCAAATGTCTGAATGATGGATTAAATGAAAGCAGATGTAGGTATTAAACCTGTAAATATAAGAAGTTTAAATTTTATTCATGTACATAATTTTACTGTTTATTGACTGAGGATCATTAAAATTAATCAAACTCAAGTTTTTCTGATTACATTTTTGTAATGTGTTTATCTGACATGTTCCACACCCAGGACGATTCCCTCTTTTATGGGTCTAAGGAATGAATAATTAATCTAATCTAATCTAATCAACTGAAGATTCTGTACATAGACTACGACCCATTAGCGTCTGTGGACCTGGAAACATTAGTGTAGCAGTATTAAATGAATAGTTAAGATGGATGTCTTAGTTACTTAACTGATCGGTCTAAGTTTGGTATCATTTTACTTTGAATTCTATTGGGAGCTCTAACCTGTGCTCAGAATTAATGGATTACATTTATTGCTCTCTCTTCCTTTTGGTGAGGACTGGTCTGTACAGACACTTTGGCCACATGACATGCAGTATGTGCTTGGCTAAGACACTGTGTTCAACTATAATGGGTTTTTATGTAGTATGGTGTGAGGTATATGTTGGATGAGTGATAATGAGAGAAGAGAAATAGTGAAACCCAGTGCTAGCACATAACCTACTCCTCTTGATTAGCATTCAGGGGGCCACCGAGCTGAACTTTCCCATCTGATGGACGAATCCCAACCAACAGTGTCACATGCCCTCACTTCATGAGTCAATGCAGAGAAGTTTGCAACTGAATCCAGGACAATGGCACAAAGACTGGTGATCCGGGACCTTAGGCCACCACCCATCCTGTCCATCTGCCTTAAAGGCAAAGGAAAAATTATCAACAGTATGTGGCACACCCAGACAGTCACCCATCCAAGTAATGGGCACAACCAATGGTGCTTAACTTCAGTGACCTGATGGGAACTAGAGTATCCACTATACCATAGCTGGAAGTAATTCAGTTAATAATTTATTTGCATGTTACATGGACCACAGCTGCATTCTCTTGACTGTGGTGCAAAATATATATTATTGCAAACATAATACATTTTCTTAATACAATATCTGGCTAAGTGCTGAACATTTACATGAATAATAGAAATGCTACAGCAAAAAAGCTAAACTAAGCTCCAAGTACAGCACAAAATCTTTCCATATTCCCAACAAACTAAACAGGAGTGGCAGAAATAATATCTAACCTTAAAAGCAAAAACACTGAAGGGACAGATAGTACAATAAAACTGTTTCATCAGTTGATGAAACCACTGACATTTCTTTTAAATTCTTCTGTAGAAGAAGGGGTACGCCCAAGATGCATAAAAAATGTAATGTGGTGCCAGTAGTAGGGCAACAGTCTGCATTGTTTCCAAATTTATTCAAGATGCTGGATCCAAGATGGTGGAATTGGATGTGGCAATGTCACAATGACATCATGGCGGGATGTTCAAATTTTGGCGGGAAAATAGGTCAGTTGGGCTACCTCCACTAACCTAAGTCATCTGACTGCCACATCTCCCTTGGAATTGACGGAAAAATGACTCAGTCTCTGCCGGGCTGCTGGATAGGATGGATGTAAGTATTTGGCACGCAGTCTTTGTTTAAACATTTTGAGTTGTCATTGGCAGTAGCTCCATACAGTGTGTATTCATCATGAGGTCTGGAGTCCAACTGACCTGGTATACAGTACTGCCACCAGAGGGTACTCTTGTCCCATGGCGGTCTGGAGAAAAATTGTGGGAAAAGGACTCAGTCCGTATCCAGATGTTGGAGGGAGGAAGAAGTGCACTTTTATTTATTTTCAGTGGGAAATTGGAACAATTTATTTAGGGACAGATTACAAGAAGTATATTTATTACACTGATACAAAACACTCGCGCTGGCATGCTTTGGTTCGCAGCAAATAGGTTACAGACCGGAAAATCACAAGTAAATTATCGAAATAATGCAGTACATTTATGTACAGATACGCAAACAACTAGTAATTTGTCAAAACAATGCACGTATAATGCTCTGCACACACGCTCACTAACTGTAAACTCTCGAAATAATGCATTGCACAGCCTACAGACGAGCAAACTACTCTTAAATTACCGAGATAATGCAGTATGCCGATGTACATAGATGCAAACAACTCGTAAGTTGTCACAATTATGCATGTAGAACGCTCTGTGAACATGCTCACTAATTAAAAACTGTCGAAATAATGCATTGCACAGCCCAGAGACCTGTTCACAAAATAATGCAACAGATATGTTCACTACATGCAAAATTGGTAAAAATAATGCATGTAAAAGGCTGTGCAAACATGCTCAAAACACTTAAACAGCCGAAAATAATGCACTGCACAAACACAAATTGCATGTAAAAATGCTTTTGAACTATAATCAATCGCAACATATCAGCGAACTATTCGCTACCCTACAGAGACCACAAGGTGCGTACGCTGGGCGATGCGAGCACATCGGTTCAGCCTGCAAGATACCTCTGGCCAAGCACTCTTGTGTTCATCATTGTTGACGCGATGATGCATAGCTTCTGTACCTGTGGTCCAGCGAAGACCTAACTGATGAGCAACTCACCATCGCAGCTAAAAGGTTCTAAATGTTATCCTAATGTCACGTAGCTATGTAAATAACTGCCAAGTCTCCCTCTGGACACGCTACAGAAATCTTTTGCAATTCATAATTAAATTTTCACTCTGCAGCGGAGTGTGCACTGCTATGAAACTTCCTGGCAGATCAAAACTGTGTGCAGGATCGAGACTCGAAATCGTGACCTTCGCCTTTCGCGGGCAAGTGCTCTACCTACCGAGCTACCCAAGCATGACTCACGACCCATCCTCATGGCTTTAATTCCGCCAGTACCACGTCTCCTACCTTCCAAAGATCACAGAAGCACTCCTTTGAGTCTCGGTCCAGCACACAGTTTTAATCTGCCAGGAAGTTTCAGCTTTTGCAATGCTTTCGAAAATCGCACAGGATACATCGTTCTTAGCGATCCTAACGGGAGGTGCGAGATGTGTCTAGCCATTCACGTGTTTACCATGGCTGACGGATAGTTTTTGTACCTGTGGTCCAGCGTCAAGTGAGAGATGTCTGACTAGCTACTCACCATCGCAGGTACAGCTAGAAAGGTTCTCTATGCTATACTGACATCACATGCCTAAGTAAATAAAAGCCAAGTCTACCTCCCAGAAATAGTAAAGTGCCGCAGAAATAGTTAACAGTCGCTTTTGTAGGAGGTTTCGTTATGTCTCAGCTTGTTTGCATTAAAGTTCTTGTCCTAACAGTTAAACCTTGCAAAAGTCGTCTACAGATCGTTAAATATGGGAAGACACTTTTCCAATTACACTGCACTGCCACTGACGACGGAAGCTTCAATATTGTAGCATGAAAACGATCTCCACATACCGTAGTGATATAGTAAATACGCAGTACGTATCCTGCGCCATACAAAATCATTACTTCTGCATCCTGCATATAGCTAGCGACCACCAGACACTAGTACATATATCATAAAGACTGTTCTACAAAGTTTGGGTAGGTTCCCCGCGGCACAAAAGCATCACTGTTTCTGGAAGACACGGATTACAGGAACACCTGTATTTACACATAGTTTGCCGGAATATTATACCATTTACGCGATACTTCTCGATTCCAAGCACATAGCAATATCGCTTGCATAGCAGTATTGCTTACGCAGTATAATTACGAAGATATAGACTGGAAATTATTTCTCTAGAAACCCGAAACTTTATCGAGGTGGCGCGTGCTATAATCCACTGAGTAACTAGAAACTTATCTCGTCTGTGAAGACCTTTACGTGAAAACTCGAAAAAAATAGAGGAAACTGATATTTGCACTTGCGAATACCGATGTCGGTGATGTAACAGATTCCAAATCACCGTTATAATTTACAAAGTCAACTACGGTGTTTCTCATGTCTAGAGAACCAGCTAACGTGCTTCCACCCCTCTCCCACCTGCTAGATGCACACAACACAACCGATGTTCTCTCAACCAAATAAAGACAGGAAATATGCAGAAACAGTCCACAGACAAATTACATGGAAGGAAATAATGCTGCAGCACAAACACTCGTCCATACCGAATCTTCTCAAATCTCCAAGCGATAATGAAGACAGTCCAACATATACTGAGACTGTGGTATTAGTTCGCTATTCAGCTGTCTAGAGGACGACACGGTTAGGTCAAGTGCATTCCTGCACCCCAACAGACCTCTCCGTTCGGACAGCTCCTACCATTAGCCAGAACAGCGAATCATTCTTGCCACGCACCCCAAGACAGAATGGTCCTAGGAAAACGGCACATACATATTTTATCACTATACTTACAATTAAATATTAAGATCGCGGTCTCAATTGGACAACATTCGACAAAGAGCGAAGTATCATTAATACAACCTGCTGACGGCTGTGGCTCTGAAAATAGATATCTGTACCATTCTTATGACCTGACATACTTTTCCAAGTAAAAAAAATCTTTCATTCCTTTTGCAGCTATCGCAGTATTCCACGTCAAATCCATACCTTTCTATGATCGGACATAATCACTTTATTTGCACTTGTTGGAACACACACACACACACAAATACTTTATAAGCCTGATGCTTAAGGCGAACGTATCACATATCCCCTACTACTAAGTATAACACATAGACAATAACTGATTGCTGGCGATACGAAACAATACTGACCGAAAATCAGCAATGGGTGGACATGTCTCATAAGTTTTCCTTGCGTGTGATACCACAGTGTCTTAGAAAGAGAAGCGTAACCGTCTTACAAGCCGCCAGACGTCAAAAACGCGATCGCGACAACTATATTACTGTCAGAACCGGTCTTAGTTCTATAGGTGCCGACAAATATCACTAACGATATCTGTGTTAAAAACTGTACAAGCCTTATAAATTGAGGTATGGCATTATCTCAGAGAGAAGTAGTTTTTCCAGACAAATTCCACGACACTGGATATAGACAGTGATTGCCAAAGTGTATATAATCAGAGCAGCAGTGCGGCTACACATTACCGATGGGTTTAAGCTCTTAATATAATCACCGAATTTAGAAAGTGATTCGGCTATGGAATGCGGTATGAAGCCGGTATTTGCAACTCTCTCATGCAGCCGCTAGCTATTTCTCCAGTATTTGTGTTGCATTCTTTCTCGATGCCATGTCAGAGGTTCTGTGATATATCCACTGGGTTATAAGCGATGGTTGATTGAGAAGAATCACATACAGTAGATGGTATGCTGATTGGGCTCGTAAGAAATGTACACTAGCTTTTCGGATCTCTAGTGCTACGCTTTCCAGTACAAATGATGTCTGTGATTTGCAATCAAGTCTTTCCATTAAA
Source organism: Schistocerca cancellata (assembly GCF_023864275.1). Lineage (NCBI taxonomy): Eukaryota > Metazoa > Arthropoda > Insecta > Orthoptera > Acrididae > Schistocerca > Schistocerca cancellata. Next base: position 689,567,764 of record NC_064626.1, read on the forward strand.
CCACATACCTGCGTTGGATCCTATGCATAAGTCTTTTAATGATTACAGCCACCAGGGAATCATATTTCTGGCACTCTCATATCTCGAAACGAATCACCTTTCTCGAACCTATCTGCTACAGTAAAACTTTAGATAGTCCCTATGCATCTTGGAACTGCCCCTCATACTCTGCGCTTCCACCCTGCAGCTTTGCGCATGTGATCGTTAACAATGTAAGTCAGAACTGAACTGAAGTCAGAGAGAGCTATATCTACCACATTCTGCAACCCGTGTAGAAACAGACTAAGCTGAGTTAGTGCGACAGGACCGTGTTTTGACTATTTGATGGAAATGGGAACAGGTTGTCGTATCTCTACTAACAGTGTACGATGTGCAAGGTCAGTGCCAAAGGAAACCCATCCCTGCAACATTATGTAGTATAAAGACAGTAGAACAGTTACGGTGGTGTTTCTTATCGGGAAAATTAGGAACTGCACAAGATTTTACCACATCTCTCTCTTCCAATATATCAAAAACAAATACCATCTGTGTGCTGGCATCGGGGGCACGAGGCGATCCTATTAAATAAACAGGTATTGATCCATTGGAGCAGGTGGCCAGTGATCTAAGTCGCTTGCACAGACCGGTGGAATGTGTTAATGCCGTACTTTAGGATAATGACCGTATCCCACAGACTACACTGTCAGTTGCAAGAGAAGCTGCCTTTGTCGTCGTTTGGAACTTTTTTTTTGCTGTTGTATCACGCTTTGTATAGTGCCACACATTTTTTTTTTTTACCACCATGACTCGTGGTCTGTGCCAGGCCAGGTTCTAAACTGACATCAACACGTTCTGATCCATCGCCTCTCACAGAAAACTAGACATCGCATGGTGTAAATCATGTTGTCGGTGCTGCATAGCACACAGAAACACACACACATACTCGATGATTTTAAATAAAAGATAGTTATAACATAAGAAAACTGGAAGAGTTTTGCGGTGTTGTGGAGCAATTCCAAACTGCTGTCCGAAGGTGATTGACGACCTCTGCATTTAAGTTCATCTGTCACAGTGATGTGATAGCTGATGACTCTGTGTTCTGGTTTGACTGATTCCTCATACTGCAATCGTGTACATGATCACTGTTATGGTGCTAGCTACCCCCAGAAAGTGTTGCCCCTCCACCAAGACTCTTTCTCCATCTCAAACAAGCGATGTCAGTCAGTCATTATTTGGTAATCGACAGCATACCAGTGGAAAGATGGGATAGAACTGACACCATCGATGTACTGTAATAATATGCATCAAAGTTGATAGTGCGAACAATTTGAGCAACTTCACAGTAAAGTCAACACCGACCAATGATGAAACAGCATGCTTCCCAATTTCAGTAACATCACTAAACCGCCCCTTCTCTTCTTTGCGAGTACCACTGCGAATGGTAGACAGATGACTGTGGAGTACGTCTATTCAATGTTAATTCTTAAAAATATACATCATCAAAGCATACCAAACAGCGATCTACATATTTCTAGCACCTCGAGCATAGTGCATAATTTACGACCTTCTCTATGTGGATGGGAGTCTCAGGGCATTCTAGCAGTCTTAGGATAAAGTTAGACACTGAAAGATCCTCTTGCACTGTCATTGACCAACCCATCCTGCAGCACTATTTTCGATTTAATCTGCAGCTGACCAGGAGTAGGCCGCTACATTTCGTGTGTCATGAATGAGTAGAGCTTGCCGAGTCCGCACCCATCCAAGTGCACAAGATTTCTCCAGATGTGCCCATATCGAGGAGGTTAGTACCCCTTATCAGTGTATAGTGGCAGATTTGAAAGTGTTGTGACGTAATAGCAGAAGGTTAAGAAGAACAAGAAATGGGTGGTTTTTGTGCATCATGGAGCTTCAGACAGATGGAGTGTCAAGCATTTTATGTAAATCAGCGATGATATCAATTCTAAAGAATTCTTCTAGAGTCTAGGATCAGTATCTGGAGGGTATTGGTAAGAGAGAATATAAACACATGCACTCCTAAGACTATACGGTTCTGCACTTCAGCGAGGGTATAATGTTAGACCGCTTCAAAAAAGGGTTCAAATGGCTCTGAGCACTATGGGACTTAACTTCTGAGGTCATCAGTCCCCTAGAACTTTGAACTACTTAACCCTAACTAACCTAAGGACATCACACACATCCATGCCCGAGGCAGGATTCGAACCTGCGACCGTAGCGGTCGCGCGGTTGCAGACTGTAGCAACTAGAACCGCTCGGCCACTTCGGCCGGCTAGATCGCTTCAGTTCCAGGCCTATTAGTCATGTGGAATGCTGCGCTGTTAATATTCCAATGAAAGAAATATATTTCCAGTGCGTGAGATACATCCTTCTTGCAGGTTCTCTACTATAAACTATGATAACAAACTGTAAAATGAAAAAGCTTCTTCCTTAAAACCTCGGCTCTGTGTGATATGTGCACAATATAGCTTCCCCGAGATGTATAGCATCCACTGTTCACATCCGATCACGGTTCAGAAATCACACTATGCCCGGATCAGTCCTATATAAAATGATCGTTAGTAATGGAGAATACCTCTTACAAGGAAACAGATAAATGCATAGCACCAGCGTCTGCCATGTGAAATTACACGTCATGTCACCACCAATTCTGTAAACAGAACATCTGTCAAGCGGATTTATACACAGGGACTGCACTGCTTCACAAACATCTATCGCTAACTTGGAATCATCTTAGTTACGAAACCGAAGTCTCGATTTTATACCTAAGATGCGACAGGGGAATGGAGTACATCGCATAAATCTTCGTTCGTTTAGAGGAATGTGTCGAAACAGGCTGGTCACATTTCATCACACATGAGATGGAAATGTTCTGATGACCAAGAGGTTTGCTGTTCACGATCGCAAGTAGACAGTGCTCTAAGTCACACACAGAACACATGGTTGTATACGAGTCAAACGCAGGCTATGTCACATGACTGACAGAACAGCAGAAAGAAATGGCCAAATGACCTGCAGCAACATCTCCCTCCCTCTCTACTTCTGTAGAATGCATCAACAGTCTGCCATTAAATCGTAGCTCGTTACAGCTCCATTTCAACCGATCACTCTATCCTCTCTCTGTCCTCTCTATCCTTTAATGCAGATGCATGTAAGTTTAGAGGCAGATGGTTCTCTGTTTTCCTGGAAAGCGTGAAGTACAGTAGTCAACTCGCGTGTATCACTGTTACCTCAATAGACAAACAGTAGACTGCTGCCTCGAAGGCAAAAAAAGTGACTGTTTCTCTGATTCCCAGCACTTCCTTGTCAACGTTTTCTCGGATTCCTCTTTCCGTCACATACTTGTTCCCATGCACAAGAATTGTTCTGTGTCAACCAGAAGACACGCAAGTACTTCCTCAATTTCCCCACATTTCCGCATATTTTCCCTCAGTTTATACGTATTTTCCGTCATTTTTGTAATTCTGTCGATTGCATGTCACTTCTACCTATGTGAGCATGACACCACTTCTCTGTCCGTGTTCTAAAGTTACTTGTAAATGTAGTACAGCTGCCAACACCTAGCACAAATGCACTATTTTTCTGATCGGGCAGCATAGTACAACATTGTACTTGATTGCATCCAGTCGCCTCCACCCACATATTCTACATGTTCTGTGCGTTTGCTCTGTTTTCTGTATGATGTATTGGGGTTGACTGGAAAGTAATTCCACCACCTTCATAACTCTTCAACAGTTGGCAGCTGTGATGTTACAGTGTAAAGTATGGAACGCTGTGCAGACGGCCAGTCAATACCATTTAAGCAACGAGCAGTCATTGAATTCTTGACAGCAGAAAGTGTCACCCCAAAGGAGATTCATCAGAGAATGAAAGAATTTTATGGTGATTGTGTTGATGTGAGTACTGTGCGTCGTTGGGCGAGTAAGTTTAAGATGTTCAGGTGGGTCCATCTGACCTGTGTGACAAACAAAGAGTTGGACGGCCTGTGACAGCAACCACCGAGTTTCACAAGGAAAATGTTGACAGATTGATTCAAGACGATCGTCGTACCACTCAGAGAGAAGTTGCAAGCACAATCGGCTTTTCACAAGAACGTGTGGGTCACATTTTGCTTTGCTTGGCTACCAGAAGATCTCTGCTCCATGGGTATACCCTGGATCCTGACTCCTGAAATGAAAGCGCGCAGACTTGAAATTTGGCAGGAACTTCTCTCGTGTTACGAGAATGAAGGTGACGCCTTTCTCCATTCAACTGTGACAGGAGACGAGACTTGGGTACTCCATTACGGCCCAGAGACGAAACGTCAGTCTTTGGAATATCGACAAAAAGACTCGCCCCCAAAAAGAAATTCAAGACGCAGCCCTCAACTGGAAAAATCATGGCAACAGTGTTCTGGGACTCAAATGGTGTTATCCATGTTAATTTCCTTGATCTTGAAACGACAACAAATTCAGAATGTTACATCACAGCGCTGCGAACTCTGAAACGATGGCTACCGAGGGTTCGAAAGGAAAAGGGAAATGTTTTCCTGCAGCATGACAATCCCAAACCACACACTTCACGTGAAATAACAGCAGAACTTCAGAGACTGAATCTCACTCCGTACGGCATCCTCCATACAGTCCAGATTTAGCCCGTCTGACTTCTATCTGTTCACGATAATAAAAGACAATCTGCCAGGTCACCATTATTCTTCTGATGAAGACGTTGGGAGAACTGTGAGACAGGCTGCAGAAACAGAGTGTCAACTTCTTCCGTGACGGCTTCAGAAAACTTGTTCACCGTTGTCAGAAATGTATTCAATTGACTGGTGATTATGTGAAAATGTGAATATTGGTAATTAAAGATCACATTCTAAGGATTATTTCTACGTTTGATTTATTAAAATATTCGCATCCAAACCCAATTAACGAAGGTGGAGACATAACTATTCATTCAACCCTCATACATGTTCGAGAATTAACATTGAATGGTCATACTGCACCATTCGCAATGGTACTTGCAAAGTAGAGAAGGGGCAGTTAAGCGATGATACTGAAACTGGAAAGCACGCTGTTGCATCATTGTTCAGTGTTAAAATTACTGTAAAATTGCTAAAAGTGATCACACTATCGACTGTGATGTATAGACCTGTTATTACAGTACAACGACGATGTCTTTTCCATCCCATCAATCCACTGGTACGCTGTTGATTTCCACATAATGACTTACTGACATTGCTTGTTTGACATGGAGTAAGAGACTAGGGGGAGGGCCGATAGTAGAAGGACAACCTATGTATGAGGGCACGCTGCATAGTTGCCAAATTTATTCAAGATGGCGGCGATGACGTCATCCAAGATGGCAGCATGTAGACTTGACAACAGCACATGACGTCATCCAAGATGGCGGCTTTTGGCGCGAAATAGGTCAATTGTGCTATGTCCACTAACCTAACCTCAGGAAAAAATGACAGGAAGTTTGAATTTTGGCGGGAAAATAGACCAATTGTGCTATGTCCACTAACCTAAGCCTCCAGAAGAAAATACGGCGGGAAGTTTGAATTCCAACAGGATAATGCATGCAAAACCATACTTGTCTTTATTATTATTGATTATCATTTATTAACATCCACTATCATTTATTATTATTTAAATAGACCAATTGGACTACATCCACTAACCTACGCCTCCAGAAAAAATAGGCTCCAAATTCCAATTCCAATGGGATAATGCATGCAAAACCGTACTTCTCTTTTATTATTATAATTTATCATTTATTATTATTATTATTATTCGCCTGCCTCCACTAACACAGAATCAAGATGTCTGATTTCCGTGGTCAGTAAACCATTTCCTTTACACCCACAACAAAAATCTGTCCCAACTTCAAATTCCAACACCATAATCTATCACACGTACGAAATAGCCCACATTCCCACTCACTTTTTTTTCACTGCTAACCTATCAAAATCGCGTCAAATAATAATAAATTGCACTTGTACTAACGTAAGTCACCTCCTGTGAATTGGCAAGAAAAGAGAATGGAAGTCTTTATTTCAGTAAGTACGGTCATCACTTGTTCTCCATCTCACTTAGTACACACATCTTGGAGATGGCAGCTGCACCCAGTGAGCTCACCACGACATTCACACAAGAACTGGTTTAGTTGAAATCGTCGCCAGCAGAGGGACCTACTCCTACCTGCCACGGTCGCCGCAGGTAAGGGAGCAACTGCATACCCCCACGTCACAGCCGGTCCAGCGTTCTCGTCAACAACAACAACATATTTTCCGAGACAGGGGAGTCCACCCCCTCCCCAAAGCATCACGTTGAAACCTGCACATCTCTACGAAAGAAAGAAAGCCATGCCACACGTTTCCGGCCAATTTTCTTCCTGCAGGACACGTTGAACCCTGTCCATACCTACCTCACGACCGCCCTTGTAAAAACTTGTTTTGTTCACAGATGCTGTCTACACGTTTCCCGCCAAAATTCTTTTTCCCTAACAAGTTAGTACCTGCCAAGACCAACCGTTCACCATCTACCACGTGTGTTTCTCGGAAAAAGATCGCACTGGCACGCTTTTCGCGCCAAAAGCTATTTCCTTGAGACTGGAAACTTCCACAACAGCACGTGTGTTCGGCCCCAACTTAACTGATCACTCTATTCTCATTATCCAAACAATATCCTTCCATTACAAACACACTCCTGTACACATGAGTGATCGCACGTCCCTAGTCGAGTGCGCAATCAATTTAATTTAACACAAACTGCCCATCAGTACTTAATTAAATCGACCAATTAATTAACCTCTCTCGTCCGAAAATGAGAAGTCCGCATCGACCTCGAATCAATTTTCGTCCACCTGGACTTCGAATGAAATAGTTAAACTCTCTACCGACCACTACGTCCCCTTACCGATCCATGTTTATTCGCTAACGTGTACTAATGTGTACTCCACTTCTAGCAAACAAAGACGCTAACCTAAGTCACCTTTGCCTCTTTCTCTCGTGCCACGAGCTCGAGTTCGCTCACGTCACAGTCTCCACCTTTATACTCTCGTCTCACATACTCCTCTGTAAATATTCTAACTATGAACCGAATACAGTTGTTCAATCCACGCCATCTAGAACATGGCCAGAGCACGCCTTCCAGTACCTACGCCGACAACATCGCTCGCTCCACATGTAGTTAACCGCGACTACTACAATCCATCGCGCGCTCGTAGCTACTCCCCTCTGTAAGTCGATCTAACTCGAAGTTCGCAAATCAAATCCCCATCTGCACAAAATAAGAACTCAACCAAATTCTATATGTCTGCTCACAAGTACTTAATCTTCTCCTTACCAAGAAAAAAAAAAAAAACAGCTAACAATATTCAACTCCAAAAACATTTCCTTCAGAGCCATTCTTAATACCGTCAACATCCAATTACACCTATATAACATACTTTTAATAATAAATCACCAATCCTAACACACTTTATTATCTCAAATCCTCAATTCACTCTCCATTCTAAATACGATCAATTATTTTTCGATAATTTTATAAAATCCTCAGCTCTCCCCAACGTCCTGGAAGCATCTGTGTAATTCAGCTTTCAGCCACCAGAGTTGCTAGTGAACTCATTCACCACCCCCACAGAATCCTCAACCCCCATTCGTTCATCCTAAGATCACGTGATACTACGTCATCACACTTATATAAGGAGTCACCCCCCACTCATCTTTCTCACTCGTCCGTTGTCCGCCACATCGTTCGTTTGTTTGTCGTTGCTGAATAAGATGAAGAGAGCTACCTCTACGAGCATGTCCTCATCAGTCAAGAGGTCCAGGGTCCATGATACGCCATTACCGAGTAAGTAAATAATTTCTATTTTTTCACTGTCCATTTTCCTGTATATCTTATCTATTCTCCTTATTAATTATATATCTCGTTGTTATAGTGGATCTCGCACATTTTATCCTCGATTGCGAGGAACGGTCTGGAGTGCAACAGGCTCCACAGCCCCAGCCTCCTGTGCTCGACGGACAGCCTGCTTGCCTTGTGAGTATAATTTTAATTCTAGCTTGTTCATTGTTTATATTAACCATTTAAAAATTTGTTTTCTTATTTCGTACTTGTTATTTTTTTTCTTTGTTTCTAGATCACTTAAGGCAATTCCAGCTCGAGCTAGAAACAGAGCTCAGGGCTGTCCCACGTAGCCCCCTACATAATTGGGTTCAGCCCCCAGCTCCAGAACATCGCCACTCACGTGAGAATACTGAAAAATAAATCTTCTTTGACTCTATCTATCCTTTTTTTTTCAAAATAACTAAAATTTTTATTTCGTTCTCTTACAGGACACTCGATTGATGATCTCATAGCCGTTGATTGTGAGATCAAGACCATTCAACGGCAAATATAACAACAACAACAACAGCCCACTCGTAAGTTTTATTTTAAAAAAACATACCTATCTTTAATGATAATATACTTATTTCTTTTTCTCTAACAATTCTATTTATAAAATATCTTGTTTGTTTGGTCTAGATGATTATAAACAATTAATGGACGACGGATTCGATGAGTTTTTGAGGGAGCAGTAGACTGCCCCGATCAGTTGTTCACGCCTTGGAGTCAGTGCCAAAAAGGTAATTAGTCCCTCTCCTTATAACCATGTGTGTGATCGTTACAACTCACGTACGTATACAATGTACTTATTTACTTTATCTCTACGAGATCGACTCTCAGCACGCTGATGCGAGTTTGCCTGTCGCGGCGGCTAAACCGGCAAATCAGCAGCGCCCCCGGAGACGTGCATCACCGGTCAAAGCGCCCCTTGTGGCCTCACGCAAAGCTGCCGCCTCTGTCAAGGCCACTGAAGCTGTGCCCGACCGCTCTCCCGCTGAGACTTCCCCAGGCCACCACATGCATCAACCGCCGTCACAGACCCCACCCCCGGCTGCTCACACTGGGGCACGCCCGCTAGTCCCTCACAGCGGCCAGCACGTGCATCACCTCCATAGTGTGAGGTACAGCGCGCCTCACCTACTTATAGCTCTAGTATTAGTGATCCTGTAGCTAGTGGCAGTTCTCTCTCCCGCCCTTTTAGTGAAGTAGATCAGGTCGGTGACACCATACCGCAGTTACAGTACTCAGCGATTGCCGACGCCTTCGAGGAGCATATCTCGGTCACTAGGATTGAGAACCCGGCAGGTGGGTACCACGATCCTGTTGGATTTTTAAACGCATGCCTCCCTGTCCTAGAAACCGAGCTCCTCAAGGTTGTCCAAAATCCGCGTTATCCTGCCGTTAAGTGCAGTGCAGTACTCTGCATTGAGTTATCGCATCCCCCAAAGATCAGTCAGGTGATGGAGAGACCAGCATTCATTATCTTTGGGGGGATAATGGCGTGATATACGCGGAGCACATCGATCACCGAGTGGTTTCATAAATCCAGCTTGAGTGTCATATTGGACCGGTTTTCCGAGATGGAAGTCAACGGCTCAGCTAAGGCACTCAGCAGAATTCTACACCTGGACATCCATATACACGTCCACAATCTGTTAAATGGAGGGTCTAGCTATATGAAGCTCCCTAAAGATAGAGCTAATAAACAAGCATGCATTAATGTCCAAAATAGAAAAGATCAGGCTTGTTCTGTATGGTAAATCCTGGCTTGCGAAAGAAAGTATAATTATTGAGCTTGTCCTCGTCGTCCAGGTACATACAAAGTCAGTGATATTAACGCATATTATAACTTTGATGGTATTGAGTTCCCCGTCAAGATCCAGGACATACCTAAATTCGAGGCACAAAATACCGGAATATCGGTACACGTTTGTGGCCTGGAGAAGAAGAAAATCAAGTCAGACGAGCAAGACAAGCATGTCATAGTTGACCCCCTCCATTTCTCAAAATTTGCAGTTGACCGTGAGCTACATGTAAATATGCTTCTCTTTTCTGAAGATGACAATTATCACTATGTCTGGATCAAGGACATGTCCCGACTCAAAATTGTTAAGGCTTTCGTGGCCACTTCTTGACAAACTGCCTATTGGCTTGTCTCGGGTTCTTCGGCCGACGTTCATCTAATGATTTTTCTGACGTTTCGCCAGCACGAGTGGCTGGCATTGTCAAAGCTTCACCCTCCATTGCCGGTGGTGAACTGGAGCCGAGCTGGCGGCCGCAGACTATATGCACCTGGCGCGCCAACGTCCGAGGGCTTCTCCGCGGTCATTTCCGGTGCGGTTCTCCTCTTGCTACCTGCGACGGTCGTTCGCTGCAGTACGGGAAGCCAGGATCCGTTTACCTTAAGGCTTTCCTCTTTCTTGTTGAAACTGTTCGCGTGTTTTTGTATTTCTACAGCTTCTCTGAACAAGCGCGTGTGATAGTGCTTCTCTACAGCCAGAACTTCCGTGTCGGCGAATTTTATTACGTGGTCGGTCTCATTCAGTGCGTGCTCTGCTACGGCCGATTTCTCCACCTGCCCCAACCTGCAATGTCGCTTATGCTCTTTGATCCTGGTGTTAATTGATCGTCCAGTCATTCCGACATAAACTTTTCCCCATGTGCATGGTATACGGTATATTCCCGACATTGCAAGTGGGTCTCTTTTCTCCTTCGCCGATCTAAGACACTCTTTGATCTTCCTTGTCGGTTTGAAAATCGTCTTTACGCCATGTTTGCGCAATATACGGCCGATTCTGTCCGTCACTCTGGGAATGTATGGCAGAAAGGCCGTACCCGACATTTCTTTTTCTGGTTCCTTACTTCTCCGAGTGTTTGGCTCTTTTACACTTCTAATGTAATTTGTGGAGTACCCATTGCTCCTCAGAACAGTTTCCAGGTGTTGCATTTCTCGTTTGAGGTGTTGCGGCTCACATTGTAAGTAGGCTGTTTAGGTTCTTATATTGGTAACGCCGCCGCCACGTAGCGCTCTCTGTATGAAAATCACTGGCTGTGCTGTGTGCAGTCTGTGGCTAGTTTGCATTGTTGTCTGCCATTGTAGTGTTGGGCAGCGGCAGCTGGATGTGAACAGCGCGTAGCGTTGCGCAGTTGGAGGTGAGCCGCCAGCAGTGGCGGATGTGGGGAGAGAGATGGCGGAGTTTTGAAATTTGTTATACTGGATATTATGAACTGCTATATATATTATGACTATTAAGGTAAATACATTGTTTGTTCTCTATTAAAATCTTTCATTTGCTAACTATCCCTATCAGTAGTTAGTGACTTCCGTAGTTTGAATCTTTTATTTAGCTGTCAGTAGTGGCGCTCGCTGTATTGCAGTAGTTCCAGCAACGAAGATTTTTGTGAGGTAAGTGATTTGTGAAAGGTATAGGTTAATGTTAGTCAGGGCCATTCTTTTGTAGGGATTATTGGAAGTCAGATTGCGTTGCGCTAAAAATATTGTGTGTCAGGTTAAGCACAGTCTTGTACAAATGTTCTAAGGGGACGTTTCAACATATTCGTCCTGCTCTCGTTACGAGCGTACTAATCATGCCTCTTTTCTGGCTCGGGTGGTGGTTTGACAGTTTGTGCAGGTATCGGTGCGTGTGTGTCGGTTTTCGATACACGCTGTGTCCCAGGTTTTCGCCTTCCCTTTGACCAGCACGTCTAGAAATGGCAGTTTCTTGTCCTTTTCTACTTCCATGGTAAATGTTATGTTGGCATGGAGGCTGTTCAAGTGTCTTAGGAAGTCACCGAGCTGTTCTTCACCATGGCTCCACACCACGAAAGTATCATCGACGTACCTGTACCACACCTTAGGTTTGCAAGTCGCCGAGTCCAGTGCCTGTGCTTCGAATACCATGCACATGCGGAAAAGTTTATGTCGGAATGACTGGACGATCAATTAACACCAGGATCAAAGAGCATAAGCGACATTGCAGGTTGGGGCAGGTGGAGAAATCGGCCGTGGCAGAGCACGCACTGAATGAGACCGACCACGTAATAAAGTTCGCCGACACGGAAGTTCTGGCTGTAGAGAAGCACTATCACACGCGCTTGTTCAGAGAAGCTGTAGAAATACAAAAACATGCGAACAGTTTCAACAAGAAAGAGGAAAGCCTTAAGGTAAACGGATCCTGGCTTCCCGTACTGCAGCGAACGACCGTCGCAGGTAGCAAGAGGAGAACCGCGCCGGAAATGACCGCGGAGAAGCCCTCGGACGTTGGCGCGTCAGGTGCATATAGTCTGCGGCCGCCAGTTCGGCTCCACCGGCAATGGAGGGTGAAGCTTTGACAATGCCAGCCACTCGTGCTGGCGAAACGTCAGAAAAATCATTAGATGAACGTCGGCCGAAGAACCCGAGACAGAAGCCAATAGGCAGTTTGTCATGTCCCGAATCCTTTCCTCCCAACTATCAACTGATTGTTGTGTAAAACATATTTGTTTAAGGTGCCTCAATTACTTCACCTCTGAACAGTTATTAGCTACGCATCTAGTAGACTGTACCTCCAAGGATGCGGTACGTGTTATTGTGCCTACCCAGGAAAACAAATTCATAAAGTTCAGGAATGCTCACCACCAGGAGCGATGTCCGTTTGTAGTGTATGCCGACTCTGAATGCCTCCTCGCTCCTGTGACCTGCTGTGAGGGTGACCCTACGACTTCCCACACCACCTTTACAGAAAAACACGTACCGTATGCAGCAGCGTACCAAATTGTATCATCATACGATACCAACCTTAACCGATACAAATCTTACATCTGCGATAATCCATCGATTTGATTGCTCTCTGAGCTTGAAAAATTTTCACTGGAAGTTGATAAACTATACAGCGTCAACGTTCCAATGACCAAATCGAAGGAGAATGAAGATTTGTATAATAAAGCCACCGAGTGTCACATTTGTGGGCTGCCGTTGGACAGAAAAGCGGAAACTCCTTGTAGGGACCACTGTCATCTTACAGGGAAATTCCGTGGCGCAGCTCAAAATGCGTGCAATTTGAAGTACCAATTACCTAGGCACATACCACATACATAATTTAGGTGGGTATGACGCTCATTTTCTAGTTGAGCACTTGGCAGATTTCGGTTTGGTGAAAGATCAGACGAGTGTCCTATCTGAAAGCAACGAGAAGTATATATCATTCTCCAAACGATTGACGCCAAGAATTACGCTGCGATTCCTCGATACACTACGTTTTATGCAGGCACCACTACAGAAACTTGTTGAAACTGTACCACTGGCGGATATGCATATCACTCGAGCTGCATTTCCAGATGAGGAAAAGTTTCAACTTGTGACTAGGAAAGGGGTTTTTCCATACGAGTATGTGAATAGTATGGCCAAACTTGACGAAACCAGGCTACCCGACATAACTGTATTCTCCAGCAACCTCACAGGCGACACGATAACGAATGCAGAGTATGAGCATGCCGTGAATCTCTGGCGGGAATTCAATATTTCTAATTTAGGAGAGTACGCACGTCTTTACATGGACACAGACGTGCGCTTGCTTGCGGACGTTTTCGAGAAGTTCCGGAGTCTATGTATGACCACATATTCTCTGGATCCTGCCTTTTATTACACGGCACCTGGGTTGTCTTGGGACGCGATGCTCAAGAAAACGAAGTGCAGTATCGAATTATTGACTGATCCTGACATACTTCTTTTCTTTGAGCGAAGGATCCATGGGAGGCTCTGCCAATGTATTCATAGACACGCGATAGCAAATAACCCACGGATGGGTGACAGGTTTAACGCATCCCTTGATTCAAGTTATATATTGTATCTCTATGTGAATAACTTATACGGACATCCTGTGAAGCAATGTCTGCCATTGGCGAGTTTACGTGGCTGTCCGAAGATGAATGCAAGGGATTAGGTGGAAAAATCAGGGGGGGGGGGGGGGGGGGGGTATGGCCGCCGATTCTGATGTAGGGTATGTTGTGCAGGCAGAACTCAAATGCCCTATTAGTTTGCATGACGCGCATGCCGATTTGCCACTGTGTCCAGAGCGACTAGTTCCGCGAGGAGGTTCCACACCGAAACTGATGACAACGCTGGGGGACAAGCAGAGGTACATCATTCACTATCTTAACCTCCAGCAATGCCTCAGCTTGGGTATGAAGCTGGTTGAAATCACCCGGGCCATCTCCTTGAAGCAGTCCCCCTGGTTGAAGGAGTATATTGATCTGAATACGAGACAGAGAACTTCCGCGTCGTGTGGCTTTGAGAAAGATTTTTATAAATTAATGAATAATTCAAATTTCGGAAAACTATGGAGAATTTGAGGGAACGACGTGAAATTTTTATTAGAACGCAATGGGATGGGCGTTATGGCGCACGAAAATGCGTTGCCAGACCAAATTTTAAACGGGTCACCATTTTCAGTAAGAATTTTGTTGCTGTGGAGATGGATAAAACTTCAGTAGAGTTTACTAAACCTATCTATGTGGGGATGTGCATACTAGACCTATCCAAAATCCACATGTACCGCTTTCATTATGAGTTCGCGAAAACTCATTTCGCAGATCCTAAATTACTTTATAAGGATACAGATAGTTTCATCTATTGGGTGAAGAACTGCGATCTATATGAAGTTATTAGGTACCACGCCAATGAATTCGACACGTCTTCTTATGCGGCCGATAATCTTTATGGTATTGTTCCTCAAAACAAGAAGGTTATCAGTCTCATGAAAGACGAGTCGAATGGATTGCCAATTGTTTGTAGGTCTTCGGTCCAAGATGTATGCATATCACACATTGGAAGGTCCTACTCAGAGACAGGCTAAGGGGGTACGACGGATGGCATCATGAGCTCTGTCTATCGAAGACTATTTGCAGTGCCTACGTGGTGGTGTTCGCGGTGCTGAGCTGCAGCCGCGGCATATGGTCCGGCAAACTAGTATTCAATCAATAGCGCACGAGGTGTACACTGTGCTGCAGTTTAAAATCGGTCTGTCGCCTCATGACGATAAAAGGGTCATCTGTGATAACGGCATTGAAACTCACCCGTACTCACACTACTCACTTGTAGCGAGAGAAGGGGTGGGGGACTCTGATTGAAAAGGAGAGACAGATAGTGAGTGAGAGAGAGAGTGAGAGAGAGAGAGAGACGGCGAGAGTGTCTGCATAGTAGTAGTATGACACTTTTATCATAGTGTAAATACTGGATGAGAGTGTTTTGTAGTGTGTATCAGCTTGCATACTTCAATGTATGTCTGAGTGTGTGTGAATGTGTGCGAGCCTGTGTTAAGTGTGCATGTGTGTAAATATTATTTATTCTATCAAAGAAAAAACAAAAAAAAAGAAAAAAACTAAAATAAACCCATTTATAAAAAAAGTCTTTATATATATTTGTATATTTTTTCGCTACTGTTACTAGTCAATGGCTATATGACTGAAAACAGATAAAAATTTTACACCTCTTATAATCAAATAGATGAAGACGAAAATACAATTTTTGCAGTTTGTATCTGCTTTGATCTTAGTAGTTGTAAGTTTCACCTGCTGCTAGCCATCCAGTCAGAACTAGGTTTTTAAGAATGTGAGTTCCACTATATATATATATATATATATATATATATATATATATATATATATATATATATATGTGTGTGTGTGTGTTCAAAAATCTTTATACCGAGAAATATGTGTTCACCTGCTTGTTGTAGTGGAAAATGTCTAGAGCCACTTACTTCAATGAAATATAATTTAAATTGCTAGTGAAAAATGTATTAGAGCCACTATCTTGAACTAAAAACACGTTTGACATTAGTTAATATATATATATATATATATATATATATATATATATAGAGAGAGAGAGAGAGAGAGAGAGAGAGAGAGAGAGAGAGAGAGAGAGAGTTATCTCTGCACAATGCTTATATATTTATGAATGATGTAAAAACACGTATCCGCAAAGATAAGAACTTTCATATTTTTACTTGAAGACAAATAATGTATCTGTAAACTCATATAATGTGAAAAAAAGAGTGAATCATTTTACTGTAAACTGATATGTCGCAAACAACGTTTAAAAAAATCTGAATTGAATAATAAATTCAATTATTTTATTGTAAAAAAAATTGCCCGAGTTTGTTATTATTTCACTTTCAATCATGATCCATATACGTTGCACTGGCACAGAGAGAGACCTATAAGGTTTTTACTGATTTAAAGACAGAGATGAAGTCTGAATGACACGTGCTGGACTTCGTCCGCCGGTCACAAACAGACCCCGCCACTCTCTTTGTGGTCCTGTCACTTTAAACGGCGGGCATCTGGCGAAGCCGACCCTAGCACTTTCTCACCAATAAACTTACTTCTATGGAAGTAGGTGTCACAGAAAGAAAACAACAAGGATTCTTATGGAGAGAAAAAAATTATTTATTTATTTGTGAGCCATTTTAAAAGTAATTTTACATTTTCAGATGCAGACACAAAACTATGTTTTTCTTCTTCACACGTTCACTGTCTAAGTTGATGGATAGGTGGACAATCGTAGTATTCCAGGTTCTGGATAGCCGCATATTTGAAGATTCGATGCAGCCTGCTACTCTTCTCATCGCCTTTAACGTAGATTATTGTCTCCTTGTGATCAAATACTCTCAGAAATTGCAGCAAATGTTTATAAGAGATGCCAGGGTCATCCCACATAATCCCACGATAGAATTTTGTTAGCCACATCGCGCTTCTGACTGTCTTATTGCACTTGACGTCTTTAAATGGTTTCGGCGATTCAACTCTCGATACAAATGTTCCTATTACTCTATCACTTTGTGTGAATGCTATTAATGCACAGTCTTTAATTATGAAACGCCTGCACTCATCATAGTAAAACCCTTGAATGTCAGCTACGATCCTCACACCTTCAGGTAACATCATGATCTACGCTAGAGCTAGCAGAGTGCTTATTAATTTATACAACTCGTTGCACTACACCAGTGAGTGGACAGTAGTTAACGAGACGATCATGCAGAACAAGAGCATATGCCGAAGTCTGATCAGAGAAGTTTGCTGAAGATTCAAATTCAGTCCGTACATCTGTAGGTCCTGATTTAATTATCTCATTCTGTTTTGAACAGTCAATCACGATTATTGGCGCTAGCTTCTCGAAACTCTGTGGGCTGAGTAGGCATCCTTCATTTTCAACACATTCGTAGTAAGATGCTCGGGATCTCGCATACATGTCAAATGCCAGACTGTATACATTACTGTCCCACTGTAGATGTAGGTTCTCATATGGGTAGTATTCTGTATACAAGTAGACTCCGGCGTTAGTTAACTTGCAGTGGTCAAATTCAGTTGAGTCCTTTGATACATTAGCACGCCTTTGAGTTTGAAATGCGAGTATGATGAATCGAGGTGCTTCCAACTGCACTGATGTTTTAATAGCCCAAGTATGTGTGGACGCTGTAGGTAGGACTGGGTATTCAAAAAGCTGCCATGATCGGAAAGTTAGTGGTAGGTAGGTGCCAGCATTCAGAACTTTTAAGAGCTTCAAGCGCTCCTCGTCGGCAACGGTGATGTGAGGCATTTTCCATGATATACTATTAATCTTGATTTGAACATTCTCTGCAGCTGTTTGACAGAATGAATTCGCGTCACTTGCACTTCTCGCCAAAATAAGTTCCTGTTTAGCATTGATAATTATTCGCTGCATATCCTCAAAATAATCCATAAGCATTTTTAGTGGCACGCACGCGGTAAATCGGCTTTGTCCACCTCCCCATCCGCTGCGTCTATGAACCACCCAGCATTTTCCGAACTGTTTGAATCAGAGGGTGAGGCTAAAACGTACGTCTTAAGGGCTGATGTAATACCAACATTTCGTGTTCAGTCTATTTCAGTTCCGTTGAGTTCATAGCGTATCTCTTGAAACAGGAATGCTACGGCATTTCGAGTGAGCTTCGAGAGCGCTACGGCAGCCCCGTCAGTTTTCTTAAATGTATAGTCCAGATAGAGGAAGCTCTTGCTAGGCAGTGTTACCGCGTCCTGATCCTGGATAACAACCCTAATTTCATCATTTTTGTTAAATGTGCTTGAAGCGTAGGGTTTGTGTGAGTGGTATTCATGGCGAATAATTCGGTCATCATAGTCTACTGACTGAGTTACGTTGAGCGACGTCATTATTCGGTTTTAAACCTGCTGAAATGAGGAATTCGTAATTAAGGCGTGTTATCACCTTGCCCTTCCGTGTTGCACTGACGGGTTGGGAGCCTGGTGTGCTAATTTTATACCTTATTCCCATCTCGCCTTAGATGCAGGCGTACAGTGATCTCTTCTCCTCTAAAGTTAACAAGCTGATTATTCTGGTCCACAATACCCAGTCCAAGGTAGTTCAGTGTCTGAACAGTCACCGGGAGATATATAGCATTTGTGTGGGTTTGAACTATTTTATACCCTGTGCCGACTATAGGAAAGAATCCGTAAATTGAGTGAATCAATTTATCGTTCAGGTATGAGTTTGTGGCAATATTACACTCAACGTGGATTGTACTCCCTGGGAGTATCTCTACAGCCTGATCTGATGCGTAAAAATTACTTCCGTCCTTCACCAAAACACGATCCTTCGCAAAACCTAGCAGTGGACCAATTGAATGTCTCTGCGTATAGTCGGTCATAGTACTCTCTGTCCGTATTTCAGATTTAAGGGTATTAATGTTTGCCCGTAGTTCAATACCTTTTCCTGGCTGTTTTAAGAGTTCGTTTAAATCATCAATATCGTAGGCATCAGGTTGTATTTGTAGAATCTCCTTCCGGCCCTCAATCTCAAGATGTAGTTTATTGTTGCTCTGTGTGATATTTGGAATGCTGTTATACGTCTCTAGACCAACCAGTGCAATACTCCAGTCCCCTGCACTTAAATCAATCGGCGGAAAGTAATTTGCACGTAATACTGATCCTCGCTCTTTTAAAGTCAGAGTGTACGACATTGCATCTAAACATCAAATGATGGTCATGTGTGCAATGGCAGGTCTTTTATATATCGCGCACATGATCTGACGATGACGCATTCTAGAGGAGGCTCGCCGTCGCTGTGATGAGGAACAGAGCGCAGAGATGACCACAGAGATATGTGTTAAAGTCCTGATATCGCCGGAAATTGTAGAAGACGCGTCTTTTGCTGGTGAAGTAGCGTTGTAATTCTTCAGGCGGCTGTAAATCGCCGAATGAATCGAAATACTGAACTGTATTTGGACTTTTCTTAACATACACAACCCAATAAGTCCCTGGACCGCCAGCAACATCTAAATTTACAATTACGCACACATTAGTCCGCCACATGGTCTTCGGTAATGTATTCCGCATAAAGACGCCGCGGAATCCACGAATGTGAAGTTTTTGTTTAAGAATTTTAACTAGATCTTTATTCGTGAGCGCTCGGTTGGGTAGGATAACTAACGGACTTTTTTTTTTTTTATTTATGAAGAGACCTAGTCCGTTCCTGTATGGTTTCAAGCAGAGACCTTTTCCGATAGCTGCTGCCTCGATAGCGCGATTATGTCTTCTGGCTTCCTCTAGTCGGGCTTGTGCATTCTGTGCGTTTTTGACAGTTTTGGCGACAGCTGCGGCCCCACCTGTGAGTGAACCTACAGCGGACAGGGCTGCAAGGGCTGGAACGAGGAACTGGATAATTCCGCCCGAAGTCTTTGGTAGTGGTAGGACCCTAGGTGGTTTAATTGAAGTCGTGTTTTTCTTCTTGTTCCCACCATTCAACACACGTTTAGCTGCAGACATCGAAGTGAGAATACAGTTTTTCAAACAATCGGGTTTGTTGTTCTTCTTCGCTCGCAAAGCTGTTCGTGCTGCTTTCATAATTCGTTTGAAATTCATCACACCCAAGCCCAACTTAATTTTTCCACGCATGGTTTTATCAACCACGAATGCAGCAACGCATTGGCCTATTCCGAGATCTTTTCTTCGCCTTATTTGCTTAGCTTTAACTGCTAATATCCGGTCGGCGACGTGGCGTGTTGGGAGATCCTTATTTGCTGCGTATGCGAGGTCGTGCTCAAGGCAGGCTTCGTCTAGTAGGTTAATACCTTTATCACCTCGTGCCAGGCGCTTCTGAAGCTTTGTTCCAGGCCCACAGAAGTTATATCCGGGAATGAGCAATTCAACAGGCAACTGTTGAGAACACCACCTCCACCTCTTATTATGATGTGCCTCCTATCGTACATGGTACGCTACTGAGGAGATTGAGGTCTACTCTCCCTGTTATATACTGACTTTTCAGCTTCGATCCAACTGTTTTCTGATGATGGAAATCCTAGCCATTTAACCAGTGCTCTATTCCCACGACGTCTTATCACGCGCTCGATGAGAAATACATCTGGTTCAGAACTCTTCTGCAATTCCTCCGTGTAAAAGCATCCTGCAATTTCTTCGCCCTTGCCGTCCTTTAAGATATATGTCCTAGGGTTGGTTCGCTGCACTTTGGATACTGTGAATATCTCAGCCGACCAATTTGGTAAGTACGATTTCTCAAACGCTGTCTTGTGTTTTGAGATATGTACTGAGTCCCCTATATTGAACCTCTGTTTGCGAGGCTCGAGCATTTTAATCCGGAAATATACTGTGTCGATGAGTGAATTATCGCGAACATCGATCGGTCTCATTTTTATTGTACTATGTTTGGTGCGATTATACTTTGCTATTATCTGTGGGAGGATATCTACCCACTTGTATGAACTGCGAAGATTAAACTGCATCCACATTTGAGCTTTGACTGTTCTGTTCAACTGCTCGACGATACTAGCTTTAAGGTGGGTAAACGTGGAGTAGTGGTGTATGGCATACCGCTCCATCACAGTCTTGAAATGTTCATTGTAAAACTCCCCACCGTGATCAGTTTGAAGATTGGCCGGGCATCGATTCGTTCCTGTCTGCAGCAGACGCTCAAACACCACAGCAATATCTGTACCGGTTTTCGTTTTCACAGGTAATGCCCGAGGGAATTTAGAGTATGTATCAATAACCATTAAAATGTATTTGAATCCATTATTATGGGGTGAATATCGATTCATATCTACAAGATCAGCTTGCCAGAGGTCATCCAGCCCTTTGTGCTCGCCCCCGGTAGCTGAGTGGTCAGTGTGACAGACTGTCAATCCTAAGAGCCCGGGTTCGATTCCCGGCTGGGTCGGGGATTTTCTCCGCTCGGGGGCTGGGTGTTGTGTTGTCCTAATAATCATCATTTCATCCCCATCGACGCACAAGTCACCGAAGTGGCATCAAATCAAAGACTTGCACCCGGCGAACGGTCTACCCGACGGGAGGCCCTAGTGACACGACTTTTTTTTTTAGGAATCAATTGAAACAGAAGTCAGAGTCACCTCTTGTCCCACCACCATGACAGATGAGTTTAAATGTAGAGGTCATCAATCACCTTTGAACAGCAGTTTGGAACGCTCTACACCACCGCAAAAAATGATTTACACCGTGCGATGTCTAGTTTTCTGTGAGAGGTGGTGGATCAGAACATGTTAATGTCAGTTTAGAACCTGGTCAGAACTTGAAGTCATGGCGGTAAAAACAAAACGTATGGTACTGTACAAAGCAAGAAATAAACAATGTTTCAAACAACGACACAGGCAGCTTCTCTTGCAACTGACAGCATAGTCTGTGGGATATGGTCATCCTCCTACAGCATGAGCATGGACACTTTGCACCAGTCTGTGCAAGCGACTTAGATCACTGGCCACCTGCTCCAATGGATCAATACCTGTTTATTTAATAGGATCACCTCATGTGCCCGATGCCAGCACACAGACGATGTTTGTTTTTGTTATATTGGAAGAGAGAGATGTGGTAAAAATCTTATCTAGTTCTCTATCGGATGAAGTTAGCAGAGCTTTTATAGTTCGTGATTTTTCTCTGTTGGATGATATGGAATAACGATGATAAAATGTTGGGGTGATAGACATGAATGGACACTGAGGGATGCGGATCTAATTTGGACTGCAGTACGTGTATGATATTGAGTCTTCCTAATTTTCCTGATAATAAATACCACCGTAACTGTTCGTATGGTCTTTTTACTATCTGATGTTTCAGGAGTGAGTTTCCTTTGGCGGTGACCTTGCACATCATACACTGTTGGTAGAGCTATGACAACATGTTCCCATTTCCATCAAATGGTCAACACATGATCCTGTCGCACTAACTCAGCTTAGTCTGTTTCTACACAGGTTGTAGAATGTGATAGGTATAGCCCTCTCTTACTTTTGCTCATTTCCGACTTAAATTGGAATGATCACATGCACGAAGCTGCAGAGTGGAAGCGCAGAGTATGAGGGGCACTTGAAAGATGCATAGCGACTATCTAATGTTTCGCTGTAGCTAATAAGTTCGAGAAAGGTGATTCGTTTCGAGATATGAGAGTGCCAGCAATATGATTCCCTAGTCGCTGTAATCATTAGAAGACTTCTCCATAGGATCCAACGGAGGCATGTGGTTCAATGGAAATACTTGATTCCAAATCACAGACATTATTTCCACTGGAAAGCGTAGCACTAGAGACCAGAAAAGCTAGTGTACACTTCTTATGACATCAATCTGCATACTATCTACTGTTTGTGATTCTTCTCAATCAACCATCACCTATAACCCAGTGGATATATCACAGAACCTCTGACATGGCATCGAGAAAGAATGAAATACAAATACTGGAGAAATAGCTAGCGGCAGCATAAGGGAGTTGAAAATACTGGCTTCATACTGTATTGCATAGCCGAATAACTTTCTAAATTGAGTGATTTGATTATAAGCTTAAAGCCATCAGCAACATGTACCCTCACTGTTAGTCTGATTATATACACTTTGGCAATCACTGTCTATATCCAGTGTCGTGGTATTTGTCTCGAAAAACTACTTCTCTCTGAGATAATGCCATACCTCTATTTATAAGGCTTGTATAGTTTGCAACATGGATATCGTTAGCGATACTTGTGGGCACCTGTAGAACCAAGACCGCTCGTGACAGTGTGTGATCACGTTTTCGACATCTGGTGGCTTGTAAGACCGTTACGCTTCTCTTTCTAAGACACTGTAGTATCACACGCAAGGAAAACTTATGAGACATGTCCACCCATTGCTGATTTTCGGTCAGTATTGTTTCGTGTCGCCAGCAATCAGTTATTGGCAAAGTACTATACTTAGTAGTAGGAGATGTGTGATAGGTTCACCTTCAGCATCAGGTTTATAAAGTGGTGTGTGTGTGTGTGTGTGTGTGTGTGTGTGTGTGTGTGTGTGTGTGTGTGTGTGTGTGTGTTTTCCGACATGTGCAAAGAAAATGAGTATGCCCAGTCATAAGGAAAGGTATGAATTTGACGTGGAATACTGCAATAGCCACAAAGGGAATGAAAAAAAATTTTTTTACTTGGAAAAGTATGTCAGATCATAAGAATGGTACAGATATCTCTATTTTCAGAGCCACAGCTGTCAGCAGGGTGTATTAACGATACTTCACTCATTGTCGAATGTTGTCCAATTGAGACCGCAATTGTAATATTTAACTGTAAGTATAGCAATCAAATAAGTATGTAGCCGGTTTCCTGGGACGATTCTCTCTGGGAGTGTGTGGCGCATGGCGGCGGTGGCTTATGGCGGTAATGATTCACATTTCCAGCTAACGGTAGGAGCTGTCCGAATTGAGAGGTCTGTTCGGATTCAGGAATTTACTTGAACTAACTGTGTCATCCTCTGGACGGCTGACCAGCGAACTAATACCACAGTCTCAGTATATGTTGGACTGTCTTCATGATCGCTTGGAAATATGAGAAGATTCGGTATGGACGAGTGTTTGTGCTGCAGCATTATTTCCTTCCATGTAATTTGTCTGGACACTGTTTCTGCATATTTCCTGTCTTTATTTGGTTGAGAGAACATTGGTTGTGCTGAGTGCATCTAGCAGGTTGGAGAGGGGTGGAAGCACGTTAGCTGGTCTCACCGTAGTTGACTTTGTAAATTATAAGGGTGATTTGGAATCTGTTATATCACCGACATAGGTATTCACGAGTGGAAATATCAGTTTCTTCTATTTTTTTTTGAGTTTTCATGTAAAGGTCCTCACAGACCTAAGTTTGTCATTCCTCATCAGCCTACAGCAAGCTCCACCTCACTAAAGTTTCAGGTTTCTAGAGAAATAATTTCCAGTGTATATCTTCGGAATTATACTGCGTAAGCAATACTGCTATGCAAGCGATATGGCTAAGTGCTTGATATCCAGAAGTATCGCGTAAATGATACAATATTCTGGCAAACTATGTGAAAATACAGGTGTTCTCATAATTCCAGAGTCTGGAGGTTGGAGTAGAAAGCAAGCATTCAGGTCGGGACCAGAAACAGTGACGCCTTTATGCCGCAGGGAACCGACCCAACATTTGTAGAACAGACTTCGCGGTATATGTACGAGTGTCAAGAAATTTTCTTCATGCATAGAGAAATAAAAAGCATTATATGGATATTGCTCTGGAAATATTTTATGTAGATGCTATAACTCATTTTCTACTTCTCTTCCTAATTCCATTAGTCATGGGAAACACAACTGGTTTGAATCAAACTTAAAAAGAATACAAAAAGTTGTGCTGAATAATCCAAACAATGACAGAAGGAGAGAAAGGTTTAGCGAAAAGGGAGATATTATGAAGGGAGTCCCACAATTTCAGTTTTGGGTATATCCTTATTCTTTATTCTGAACTGTCACAAATCCTCATGAAATTGTGCAGGCACATTAAAAACAAAAATTTTCTGTCAATGTCTGGGCCAATATTGTTGGCGACTGTTTGTTAGACTCATGTTCTTCCACTCTGGCTCAATGGAAAAACTTATCATCTTTTCTTAGTGTACTCCACCTGTCTGTTAGAACATATGCTTTTTACAAGTGTGTCAAAACATGTACTTCACACACGATTGTGTTCCTCTTGATTTCAATGTTAATATTTATACAATTCTAAATAACAGATTCCGTGATGGGTGACTCGGTAGAAGTGGGTCAATTTCTCTACATCTAAACCCACCAGACTTTTATTTGTGGGAGCATTTGAAATCTCTTGTGTATGTTACTCCAGTACCTGACGTACAGATATTTTAATAGTATGAAAGGCTGCAAAAAAATACACAATTCTCCAAGGGTACATCAGCAATCAGGTACTTAATTCGACAGGGTGTTGATGCATGTGTCCTTGCTAATGGAGAGAATTTTTGAACTTTTCATTTAGGAAGTGTTTCATACTGTGCTGATGTGTTCGCACCCAGAGGTTTATAATGTCAACACAGTGGTGTGTAGAGACCCCAAGTAATAGCTGCTAGCTCAGCATAGCAAGCAGCAGAGTGCTTGGCCAGGGCATCGTGGGTACGCCAAGCAGGACCGCTGCCACAGTGAAGTACCAGCCGTTAGTGTGGCCTTGCAGGTGTGGGGCAGAAGTCTGGCATTTAGCAGGCCCCAGGTGTGCATGTTGGATAGCCACTCACCTCTGCTGTCAATCAAGTCTGCAAGGTGATGGTATGCAAGTCCCAAAATCAGGACTCCTTACAGATGGTTTTGGTTAATTGGTTCTGTTGTTATAATCATCAGAAGGGGTGCTGAAACCATACCTAACACGTTATTAAATAAAAATATTTATTTGTCCCCGATGCATAAACCACAATAAATAAATATCAGGTTAAAGATAGGTGCAACATATAAAATCATGTTCGCTAACTACAGTTGTGAAAGCTAACTGTTTATTCAGCTTTATGACAAAGCTAAGATGAAGACTTGTGAGTAATCTCATCTTTGTTGTTAAAGGAATTTAACATAGCTCAATCTAGCAATACATATGCCATATGTCTGGGATTAGCCTGGAGAGTCCTGATATTTTAGTGCTGTCCAAGGTAATGTCTTAAGTTGGAAAATTGTCCTGCATTTGAGAATTCTATGAATGGCTAGGTGTTTTTTAAATTTTAGAGTTATATTTTCGACATCTCGGTTTTAAACTTTTTCTGCCTTTATGAACTGATGATGACCTCAGAACCCGTGTGACATATGTCATTGATGCCAACGTGAGCCACAAACTTCAGATGACTGCACCCTACTGGCTTGACAGCCACAGGCAAATCTGTCTCCAGATCTTGGATGAGGCCGCCCTGCCAGACATCCCCCAAGTGTACATTGGCTTTCTTTCCAGCCATAAAATCTATCTTCATAAGGGACTCCATAATGTGCCTAATATTGGAGCTCCAAATAACTAGTAAACCCCCCTCCCCACCATGTGCTGCTCAGTCCCTACTGAAGGAGAGGCCACCTGTCCACTCACAGGGTGAAGGGGTGAGGCAAGAAGACTAGTCTCCCCATTGGCCCTCTGCCTCGAGCGATGCAAATGGGTTCCCACCTGCCCCTCACTCTCCTGTGGTTACACAAGGAGGTACCTCAGTAGCAGAGCCTGAGGGCAAAACAAGTGACATCTGTGTGTCCCATGTGATACATCAGATTCTCTGCCACTGATACATGCTGAGGCAGCAGTCTGATGGTGACCAACATTAGCCAAAAGCAAATTCAGCTTTGGCCAGCTCCTCCTGTCTCTGCACAGTGTGCACACATCCTATCCATCTTAGCAAGTCTAAGTGAAGAAGTAAACTATAAAGGTAGACATAATCCTGGATATACAACTTGCTACTCTCCTGACGTGTTACCAATGGATGCTGATGCCCCATTGAGCTATGTAGCTGGCTGTTTAGAATAAATAAAAACTGCTCTGCAGACTGATCGAATTTACATTTATAAAATGCGAGCTTACATCTTTCAAATGGAAATATGCACAAAATTTTAGAAATATACTCCGAGGAAAACACAGGAAAAGATAAACACTTAATTTGTCACCCTATAGATGTGTATGAGACCTTTTTAGCTGCGCCTGTGATGGTGGGTAGCTGATCAGACATCTCTCGCTTGATGCTGGACTGCATGTAGAAAAGTTGTGTGTCAGCCACAGTAAACACATGCGCGCCTAAACACATCTTTCATGTCCCATTAGGATAGCTAAGAACAATGCATCCTCTGCTATTCTGGGAAGCATTGCAAAAGATTTCTTTAGTGCGTCCAGAGGGAGGCTTGGCTGTTAAATACATAGACATGTGACATCAGTATAACATCGAGAACCTTTTAGCTGCGCTTGCGATAGTGAGTCACTCAGCTATTAGGTGTTCGCTGGACTGCAGGTACAAAAGCTACGCATCATCACACCAGCAACAGTGAACAAGTGTACGCACAGCCAGCGGGCTCATACCATCCAATGTGCAAGCCTTGGCACCTCTGTTGGGAATTTTGACAATTTACAACTTGTTTGTTTGTCTGTACATTAGTGTACTGCATTATTTCGATAATTTACAAGTAGTCGACAGGTCTGTAGGCTATTTACTGAGGGCCCAAGCAGGCTAGGGCGAGTGTTTTGTGCCAGTGTAATAAATTAACTACATGAAATCAGTCTGTAAATAAACTGTTCCAACTTCCCCCTGAAAATAAATAAAGTGCACTCCTTCCTCTCTCCAGCAGCTGGGCGCAGACTGAGTCCTTTTCCCGTCATTTTTCCCCTGACCACCATGGGACGACAGCACCCTCCAGTGTTAGTACTGTGTACTAGATCAGTTGGACTCCAGACCTAATGGTGAACACTCTAGATGGAGCTAATGCCAATGACAACTCAAATTGATAAACAAAGACTCCATGCAAAATAAAGACTTACATCCATCCTATCCAGCAGCCCAGCACAGGCTGAGTCGTTTTCCCATCAATTCCAAGGTAGATGTAGCCGTCCGATGACTTAGTTTAGTGGAGGTAGCCCAAGTGATCTATTTTCCCGCCATTTTCTTAGGTTACTGTAGGTAGACCAAGTGCCCTTTTTTCCCCAACAAAATTTGAATTTCCTGCCATTTTCTGGGGGATGGGAAGAGGAGTGGGAGGGGAGGGGGTAGGTTAGCGGAGGTAGGCCAATTGACCTATTTCCCCTCCAAAATTTAAATATCCCACCATAATGTCATTGTGATGTTGCCATATCTAATGCCGCCATCTTGGATCTGCCACCTTGAATAAATTTGACAGCATTGCAGAGTGGGGTGTCGCCCTTGTTGCCCTACTACTAGTGTCTGTATATAAAATGGAAGATTGGAAAGGTTCCAGGAATTACCTTCATAATAGATTAGACTACAATTAAATATATCATTTCTAAAATAGTAGAAACTGTCTTAAGAAACATAAAAACAAATTTTGTAGGAAAAAGTAGTGCAATAAATGAGGCACAGAGCAAGCCTTGTAGCAGAAGCATTAGATGATGAAAAGAAAATTTGTGGTTTATTCCTTGACATTTTTAAGGAATAATAAGCCATAGGAACATAAACCAAAACTTTAACATCTAAGGTGTAAAGTTCTGATGTCAGAAAATGATACATGGATGACAGAGATCAATGTGTGTAGGGAAGTTGTAATATTGACAGAACTGACAAAAGTGTGAGCTGGAATTTTAAGCTTGCCAAACAAGATGTACCACTACTGTTTGTACTTATGTACACATGTCTTCAGCAGTTACAGAGAATATAATCATAAATGCAGATGACATATTTCTCAGAGCAAGCACGAGCTAAACAGAAGAGCTGGAAGAGATATTTTTCCAAAATATTGTTCTTGCAAACGCATACTTCACTGTAAACAACTGATTCATGAACGCTAAAAAACAACACACTATGGCATCAGTCTAAAGGATGGTCTACACGCAAATGTCTGCAAAAACATATATGTGTACATCACATCTGCATAGACAAACTGTAGTGTGTCGACCGCAAATTAGTGCAGATATAAAACGTGCGCAAACGCGGAAATCATAGTAAGTCTTGTATGAAAAATGTCTTTTGTCATCTGTTTGTTCAGTATAGTGTCTCTCCGCTTTAAATGCACAATGAATTCTAAAATAGCTGCTTCATATCAGTGTTCCAGAGAGTTCATTGTTGAATTTATTGCGATATGCATTTGTCACATTTGTTTCTTGAAAATTAACAGCAGCGAATACTCTGCTCAGGATAAGAAGGCAACTGCTTATAATTCTAAAATTCTGTAATTTGTTGCTTGTAGATTTCATTGAAGAAAATTTATGATTAAGTGCTGTATTGCAATTTCATATTTATTCTGACAGTATTTGCTCTTTAACCAACATCAAAGATGAACAAAAAACAATCTTTCACACGTCACACACCATACAAAGTGAGATCACCATCCTTACTGCAATCACAATTATTGTGTGCAAAAGAACAACAAAGTTTTATGATAAGATAAAGTGGCCTTCTCAGTCAAAAAAGAATGATTGTTACACACAAAGAACACAGCTACAACTAACTGACGAGATTCTGGTCACTTTTTCCACTGAAATAGCATTAGCCTACCACTCCATTGTCACCCTGACAGGAATGCCTGGCAGAGGGTCCAGCTGCAGCACTGGTCAGCTGAGGGTCGAACTGAGCCCCATCGAGCCATGGAGTTCCACTAGTGCCAGACACCACCAGCCACATGCATATTTGGTGTTTGTACCCAGATGCTGCCCTCACTGCTTCCAGCATCAGCAGCAGCCTGAATACACAGTTTTTGCGAGGTCCATTTGCCAATGTACTGAGCAAGATGTAGTAACAGCTGGTTCATCACTGTTAAATTTCTTGCATAAATGTCTAATAGTACGATGTCCACTGACCAGTGCTTGCTTGAAGTGGGCACAACCCTCCAGTAAACACGGGTGAGAAATAAATAAAGGCTACAATTACGAGTTGCTTTCAATTCACCTGACCACCATCTCCCTCCAGAGAACGTCCACAATTTTTCTACCAGAAAAAGCTCACTTTCATCATAAAACATTTTAATTTATTTGTGAAGGATGTCACTCTTCAGAAATAAATTACAATGTCATTTAGGATTTTTGTGTCAATACAGTACTCAAGAAGACTTAATAACTAGATGTTAAACCTCCATAACAAAATGAGAATGCACATAAATCAAAGTAAGAAACCACTCATTATAAGTTTTTGTTTCCATGTGAAAATATTTGTTGTTTCTTTTTCTGTTTCAAGCCACAATGGAAACCAGTATCATGAGGAAGGTAAAGAGGCAGATAAGTCCTGAGAATATAGAAGATTAGTTTTGAATGGAAAACTGTATTTTTGATACATTGTTTTAATGCTGATTTAATTCACAGTAGTGTTTCCATTCTGTATACTTGCCCCTGATGTAGGCAACCTGCATTAACAAATTACGTTGATTCTCTCTTTGTCTGACAACTGGTTTTTTATAGTCCATATCATTATAAATACTTGAGTATAAAATTTTTCATTAAGTTATAACATACAACTCACACATCACTAAATAAATTTAAGAGCATATTACAAACTTGGCAAAAATACAGTGAATTCTATTCAATTGAAGAATTCCCAGAAAATAATCAATATTTTCGAAGTGATAAAGAAAATATTTTAGTTGTTAAATAACTTAGTTGTTTTCTGTGTTCTTTTCTATATATGTAATCGATTCTTGTATATTACTTTATTACCATATCTTCATCGTTTACCAGCCATGGCTGGACAGACTGCATCACAAATACAATGTTTATCAACTAACATTTATACAACACCAAATACAAAATTTATATTACAAATAAAAGAAAATATTTATGCAGTGCACAAAAACACGTAGAACATAGACAAAATGAAATATAACTAAACAGGAGAGTAAAACTTCATAGCAGCAAGTGAAAATACCATAAAGCAAAATGTTTACAAAACCATGTCGCAGCCCGCAACAACAAGAAGACGCGCATCATCCCGTGCCACCTGCAGCTCGCCACCCGCAACGACGAGGAGCTCAACAAGCTCTTGTCGGACGTCACCATCGCACAGGGTGGTGTCCTGCCCAACATCCAGGCCGTCCTGCTGCCAAAGAAGACTGAGAAGAAGGCCTAAAGAGCGCAATCGGTACGCGGCCCCGCCCAGCAGCGCTGCGTGCTCCCCTGCACGCAACACGCTTTGCCGTCTCGGCTCGACACAATACAAATACGACATAAAGTTTTGTTTTGGCAAAATGTGTATTTTAAGTAAAACACAGAATTAAATGTGCAGTTAACTGAGAACATAAAAACAAGATTAAATTTAGGCAAAATTATATATAAAACATAACAATATTTATTATTTTGTCCATTCACTAGAACCACTGTTGAAAAACTCTTCCAAGGATGTTGTTTCAAGTCCTGAGCAACTTTTTTCCGAAATAATTCAGGTGACAGGGATTTCACTTCTGGAGGCAGTTGGTTGTACATTTTTAGGGCGACTGTTGGAAAGCTGTCTTGTGTGCTTGATAGGCGACACCTTGGCACTTCAATGTTCCTCTTACAGCGAGTGTCATGATTATGTATTTCTTGTCTTATGCTAAAATTCCTTTGATTTTCTTTTACATAAATGAGGCAGAAAAACACATACTGGCTAGAAACAGTCATTATGCCTAGCCTGGTGAAAACAGGCTTACAGTGGTCCAGTCTTTTGGTAGACGATATGATCATGATGGCTTCTTTTTTGTAATAGCAACACATCTTTGCAGCCTGAGGAGTGTCCCCACAACAACAGTCCATGGCTAATGTGGCTTTGGAAGAGTGCATGGTAGACTAGTGTGAGAAACTGGTCAGTTAGTACCCTCTTCAGCTTCCTCAGGAGGTATAACACACGAGAAAGTTTGGTGCATACATATGCAGTGTGATCATTCATGGAGAGTTTGCTGTCAACCTTGAAGCCCAGTAGTCTGACAGTCTCCATGTTTTCTTGCTCTTCAATGTTGGTTGGACAGCACATCAAATGTTGGGTTTTTTCTTAATTGATCTTCATTTTATTTACGATGAACCATTCTTTTATTTCTTCAAACATCAAATTTGATGCACCAAGAGCTTCTGCGGCTGTATGTCCTTTGGCAATAAGGTCAGTGTCATCTGCAAACTGCAACATTTGACT
This sequence comes from Schistocerca cancellata, assembly GCF_023864275.1. Taxonomy (NCBI): domain Eukaryota; kingdom Metazoa; phylum Arthropoda; class Insecta; order Orthoptera; family Acrididae; genus Schistocerca; species Schistocerca cancellata. The sequence goes on from NC_064626.1 coordinate 689,599,683, forward strand.
ATTACAGCTCATATCATTGACATATATGAGGAATAGGAGAGGTCCTAAGACTGATCCTTGGGGCACTCCATGTTCCAGTTTTTGTTCAAGAGAAGTATTTGACTCCACAGTAAACTTTGATGAACTTACTTGTATATTGAGAGGTGACTAAAATATTCTATCCTATTCTATTCATTACAAATGCAGCTCAAAATGCAATATAATTTGAATGAAACACAAAACAAACAATTTTTTACAAAAATATATATTTTGCTGGTAAGAAAAACTTCCTATATATTAGGAATAAAAGCAATAATATTCATTATTTACAATACAGAATAACAGACTATCACAGCATCTACAAAATAGCAAAGTAACATTTATTACTGAAAAGAAAGAGGAACCCGAATAATACTATAGGAATCCAGATTTTTATGCTTTGCATTTCTAAGTCAAGAAAGGGAGTGCCAAAACTTACCACACTGCAGTTGGATTGGCTGCATTCACACAACATCAAAAGAACAGAAAGAAACAGGACATCATTGTCTACAGTTTTCAGGAAGAACATAATTATTTACTAAGCCACCATGAGAACCTATATATTTTTGCTATGAATGTTCTGCAACAAATGAAGTCCCAATGTTTTGGCTTTACAATATCTAGATTAAGGAAAAGGCTAGACCATACATGAAGAAGAAAATAAGAAGATGAAACAATTTTTGTTCAACATCTTTTTCTAACAGTGAAAACATGAGTTCTACCAAAAAAGATAAATGCAAAGTTTTTAAAGTAATTTGCCCTTAGAAATATAATGGATAAGCTAAAACGGCTCTATAATTGCCTTCTATAAAGGGTTTAACAAAATTGATGGCCAAACAATCAAGAAACGTTCTTCATGCATAGAGAAATAAAAAGGATTATATGGATATTGCTCTGGAAATATTTTATGTAGATGCTATAACTCATTTTCTACTTCTCTTCCTAATTTCATTAGTCATGGGAAACACAACTGGCTTGAATCAAACTTAAAAAGAATACAAAAAGTTGTGCTGAATAATCCAAACAATGACAGAAGGAGAGAAAGGTTTAGCGAAAAGGTTGATATTATGAAGGGAGTCCCACAATTTCAGTTTTGGGTATATCCTTATTCTTTATTCTGAACTGTCAAAAATCCTCATGAAATTGTGCAGGCACATTAAAAACAAAAAAATTTTCTGTCAATGTCTGGGCCAATATTGTTGGCGACTGTTTGTTAGACTTATGTTCTTCCACTCTGGCTTATCTTTTCTTAGTGTACTCCACCTGTTCTGTTAGAACATATGCTTTTTACAAGTGTGTCAAAACATGCACTTCACACACGATTGTGTTCCTCTTGATTTCAATGTTAATATTTATACAATTCTAAATAACAGATTCCGTGATGGGTGACTCGGTAGAAGTGGGTCAATTTCTCTACACCTAAACCCACCAGACTTTTATTTGTGGGAGCATTCGAAATCTCTTGTGATGTTACTCCAGTACCTGATGTACAGATATTTTAATAGTATGAAAGGCTGCAAAAAAATACACAATTCTCCAAGGGTACATCAGCAATCAGGTACTTAATTCGACAGGGTGTTGATGCATGTGTCCTTGCTAATGGAGAGAATTTTTGAACTTTTCATTTAGGAAGTGTTTCATACTGTGCTGATGTGTTCGCACCCAGAGGTTTATAATGTCAACACAGTGGTGTGTAGAGACCCCAAGTAATAGCTGCTAGCTCAGCATAGCAAGCAGCAGAGTGCTTGGCCAGGGCATCGTGGGTACGCCAAGCAGGACCGCTGCCACAGTGAAGTACCAGCCGTTAGTGTGGCCTTGCAGGTGTGGGGCAGAAGTCTGGCATTTAGCAGGCCCCAGGTGTGCATGTTGGATAGCCACTCACCTCTGCTGTCAATCAAGTCTGCAAGGTGATGGTATGCAAGTCCCAAAATCAGGACTCCTTACAGATGGTTTTGGTTAATTGGTTCTGTTGTTATAATCATCAGAAGGGGTGCTGAAACCATACCTAACACGTTATTAAATAAAAATATTTATTTGTCCCCGATGCATAAACCACAATAAATAAATATCAGGTTAAAGATAGGTGCAACATATAAAATCATGTTCGCTAACTACAGTTGTGAAAGCTAACTGTTTATTCAGCTTTATGACAAAGCTAAGATGAAGACTTGTGAGTAATCTCATCTTTGTTGTTAAAGGAATTTAACATAGCTCAATCTAGCAATACATATGCCATATGTCTGGGATTAGCCTGGAGAGTCCTGATATTTTAGTGCTGTCCAAGGTAATGTCTTAAGTTGGAAAATTGTCCTGCATTTGAGAATTCTATGAATGGCTAGGTGTTTTTTAAATTTTAGAGTTATATTTTCGACATCTCGGTTTTAAACTTTTTCTGCCTTTATGAACTGATGATGACCTCAGAACCCGTGTGACATATGTCATTGATGCCAACGTGAGCCACAAACTTCAGATGACTGCACCCTACTGGCTTGACAGCCACAGGCAAATCTGTCTCCAGATCTTGGATGAGGCCGCCCTGCCAGACATCCCCCAAGTGTACATTGGCTTTCTTTCCAGCCATAAAATCTATCTTCATAAGGGACTCCATAATGTGCCTAATATTGGAGCTCCAAATAACTAGTAAACCCCCCTCCCCACCATGTGCTGCTCAGTCCCTACTGAAGGAGAGGCCACCTGTCCACTCACAGGGTGAAGGGGTGAGGCAAGAAGACTAGTCTCCCCATTGGCCCTCTGCCTCGAGCGATGCAAATGGGTTCCCACCTGCCCCTCACTCTCCTGTGGTTACACAAGGAGGTACCTCAGTAGCAGAGCCTGAGGGCAAAACAAGTGACATCTGTGTGTCCCATGTGATACATCAGATTCTCTGCCACTGATACATGCTGAGGCAGCAGTCTGATGGTGACCAACAGTAGCCAAAAGCAAATTCAGCTTTGGCCAGCTACTCCTGTGCCTGCACATAGTGTGCACACATCTATCCATCTTAGCAAGTTTAAGTGAAGAAGTAAACTATAAAGGTAGACATAATCCTGGATATACAACTTACTACTCTCCTGACGTGTTACCAATGGATGCTGATGCCCCATTGAGCTATGTAACTGGCTCTTCAGAATATATAAAAACTGCTCTGCAGAGTTGTACAAACCAACACAATAGCGAGTGCCTATAAAATGTTGTTTGTACTATATCCATTATTGTAGGCTATTACATATCCATTATTTCACAGGTACTGTGCAAGTCTTCTTTCGAGAAACATATGCGTACATTTCGTAAAAACCTCCAGCAACTGTCACGATGTTCTTTCTAACAAGGTCCATACTTTTTCTTGAGTATATAAACTACAGTACTTTCAGAATGTGAAAATGTACTACAATAAATAAAAAGGCACACACAAATGGACATGGCCTGTGGGCAGATCAGAGATGCTAGATCTGACATGTGGGGATTGCATGTTAGTGGGAAATGACGAGCCTCAGATCGGTAAGCCTGATCTGTCATAGATACCCACAGAACTGCCCCACTGTGGAAACTCACTTGTGTGTGGCCATCTATTCACACCCATAGTTGTGAGCTACTGACAACACGCTGCTGAATTGAGACTGCGGTGATCAATTCGCCAAAGGGTAACTTGTGCAAATACCATTCCTCACATCTATCTGCCACTCTTGTCGGCAGCAGTTGGGCTTGTGGCAAGCGGTGGTGGCAACACTGATTGCAAGCACATGGGAGAGGAGGGGAGGTAGGGAGGATGGAGAAGGGGAGGGGCATATGAGACAACAGCTACTCAGCTCCACTCAGCAAGCGACGATGCATGATGTGCCTGCAAAATGCTGAAAACAAGAGTTCCCTCCCCTATCTCTTTCCCAAATTTCCCTTACATTTCCCCGATTCCCAGAACTTGGGGCAACCCTGGCAGGTGTGAGGCACATAAGAAGGTGTAAGTGGATTAAGCAAAGCTTCGTTGGAGTGGAGAATAAATAGGTGTGACACCCTTTGGCTTAAAGGCAAGAGTGCAAAGCAGGCCATTCAGCCTCCCCAAACTCTATTAGGGAACTGCATGATAAACAATTACAATAATGCTTTCTCCATTATTTCATGTGTCAATGAGCTTGTATCACACAGTATAGAGAAAACACTACCTTAAATGTAATAACAAAAAACACATTAAAAAATGTATGAATATTTTATATCTACACGAAGTAAAATATGAGCAATGATGTGAAACAAAAGATGCAAAAGGCAAGTCACTAGTGCAGATGTGTTTTTATTAGACATATTTTGATTTATTATTTTTATGATTAGATTAGCATTTTGACACTGTCTCTCATTTTCACACAACACAAATTAACTAACTGGTCAAATTTTAATACTGCACAATTTATGAAGGCGGTTAAAGACAAGTATAATAAACAAAAAATATTCTCATTTGTAGAAGCTCTTAAGTCTTATCACAAAGAGTTAACCATGATTTAACTATAACAGATACTTATTTCCACAGGCATATATAATATATTTTCCTCCTTTGAAATGTAGCACTTCTATGGAAACTGACTCAGCCTATCACCAATAAAAACATTACACTGCAAAAATGTTTTGATCAATTATAGATATGACAGAAATGTTAACAGAAGAGAGCCAAAGAACAATAGAGAGATATTTATTCTTGTTTCAAGCATTAATAAACTTATAACAATGAATCTGAGGTACAGTGCCTTTCAGATAAGGGAAAAAAATAATAATTTACATGCCACAAAATACATAATACACACAAAAATATCCATTTTAACTACAAAACCTTTAACAAGAAATGTGACCATTTAAAGAAATTAATGATTATCAAGTGCAAGTGTGGAAAAGGCAAGGCACAAGTTTAAAATCCACAGAGGAATAGTTAAAAGGAAAGGGTCACATTATCAACAATAAGAAGTCAAAATTGTCAAAACAATAGAACAAATCTTCAGTTCTGACCTAATGGTCAAAAAGTTAAAAAAATGAAGACAAACCACATGAATTTTCTTTCACGCACAAGTAATGAAGTTTTATTTCTTCATATTTCAAGTCTGCTTGTTTTAACAAGCAATTTTCCTCAACACCTGTACCAAAATATCACTCCAGCAAAAGTGACACACACTTCACTGTCTGGAATGTTTCACCACTCATTCACACTAATTACATAAAAAATTTCTGACTTTGCTAATCCCTCCATATGTAACAACTGATCTATACTTACCTCACCATCATCTTAATACAATCAATGTTACCATGAACATCTCAACCTGATTAAGGTCAAGTCCTTTAAAAGTAACAGAATGAATTTCTTCATTATCTAGTCACAGCATATCACTATATTGTACCCCAAATACAGTAGACTGATTTAAATTGTCCATTGCTGAATCTCTTGTCTTATAAGCAAAGACCCATACGCTTGCTATCTATTGGGTCATTGCTTATTCTGTGTTGTAGCATTTACTGCCTTGCTAAGATGCACAGTTATTAAGAATTTACAGTTAATATGAGATTTCATGTTAAGTCAAATTAGCCTTTTTTTCACACCGAAAAGATGGTATATCACCAATGTCCTTACTGAAAATAAAAATATATTAATACAGCTCTGTGTCACACATTTTTAAATTACATTACTGTTGCTGGAAGTTGCTGCAAGAAAAATTATATTGCCTGCACTGTACTACAATGCCTATCATTACTGTAATAATCTCTCTTGATTTTTTCTGAACTTTTGTCCTACTGTTTATATATTTATTTCTCTTTCTAGTCTACACATCTTTCCAACTACAAGCATTCTCTTCCAAGCACCTGAAAATGTAGGTATATGAATGTTTCACACCACTAAAAAAAAAAATTTTTTTTTCTTCTTCTTTCAGTCCACAAGTAAACAAGTTAAGTCTCTTGCTTAACAAATTGCTTCTCTTACTGACACTTCCTTCCTTGTACTGCACTGTATTTATCACACACTTTTTAGATGCGTAATATACAATGTCTTTTTTCATAATGATCACAGTTTTCACTCATGCAAATGCATACTTAAGTTTTCAATTCAACTAAAAACTGCTGTTCTGTTTTGCGAGCTCTCACTTTCTTCCACATTCTCAAATTCATCATCAGAGTTGAAGTTCTGTTTCTTTTTCTTGAGTAGTTCCTTGTATTCCCTGTACGTTATTTTCTTTGGTACAATTTCTGGAAAAGGAGAAAATAATATATTACAAATTACCAATTTATCAATGATATGCTTTGCCCTTACCAGAACAATATTTACCTTTCAGGAAAAGCAAATTATCATTCTTTTCCACAATTTCCGCTATGTGACTGTATTGCAAATCTTTTGTACAGCCACCTTCCTCAAATGCTTTTTGTGTGACATATTGAATAAACAATTCCTGGAAATGGAGGAGTAAAATGCAAGAATTATCACAGTGACATTTCAAAACTGAACATAGCAACTGACTAACACAGTGTAATACATACTCCATAATATCATTAACACCAACTTATCAGTAACAAAAGCCCATAATAATCTATTTTAATTACTTTTTAATCCAAAATATGGTAACTGATGTATTCCATTGACAAATAGATAATTTCCTTCTGAGCTCATAAAATTGTAACTAATTAATTACTAAATGCAGAGAATTAATTATGTTTACTCGTGGACCATAATATGACAGTTTTCCTTCCACTGAATAGCAATAAAGCTCAGAAAGAAAATATTCAAGCGACGTGAAGTGATCAAACTGGCTTTTGCATGAATACCATTCTCTCATATCTACGCAAATTAACTGCAAAAGAAAGTGGAAGATTTAAACAAAGTGGTAGCTTTATCTTGAATAAAAATAAATGGTCACCTGACAAAAGTCTTGCCAAGAGCCTGTAAAAATGTTAAAAAGAAATATTATATAACCATTTCCTGAACCAGCTTATGAACTAGTCATTAACAGTTCCAGAATACCATGATTATTTCAAATTATCAACATAAATGTACAACCGTCAGGACAATCAATATAAGAAATAGAGCACTTGCCCGCGAAAGGCAAAGGTCCCGAGTTTGAGCCTTGGTCCGGCACACAGTTTTAATCTGCCAGGAAGTTTAATATAAGAAATACTTTATATCTAAAAACAAAGATGATGTAACTTACCAAACGAAATCGTTGGTATGTTGATAGACACACAAACAAACACAAACACAAAATTCAAGCTTTCGCAACCCATGGTTGCTTCATCAGGATAGAGGGAAGGAGAGGGAAAGACGAAAGGATGTGGATTTTAAGGGAGAGCGTAAGGAGTCATTCCAACACCGGGAGCGGAAGGACTTACCTTTGCCTCTGTACTTCCGCCTCGACTGACATCTCTGCCCCAACACTTTGCCTGTACAAATATCTGCTTGTGTATATATATATATATATATATATATATATATATATATATATATATATATGTGTGTGTGTGTGTGTGTGTGCGTGTGCGAGTGTGTCCGCGCGCGAGTGTATACCTGTCCTTTTTTCCACCCTAAGGTAAGTCTTTCCGCTCCCAGGATTGGAATGACTCCTTACCCTCTCCCTTAAAACCCACATCCTTTTGTCTTTCCCTCTCCTTCCCTCTTTCCTGATGAAGCAACCCACAGATGTGTGTATGTGTGTGTGTGTGTGTGTGTGTGTGTGTGTGTGTGTGTGTCAATATACCAACGCTTTTGTTTGGTAAGTTACATCATTTTTGTTTTTAGATATATTTTTCCCACCTGGAATGTTTCCCTCTATTATATTCATAAGAAATACTTTATTTTCAGAAGAGGTTAATTATCTCAATCACAACTTCAGATATTGTAAATCAGCACACTACAAGATGTGTTTTCATTTACATTGTATTCCAATGGATTTACAAGAAGTCACTGTCACGTGGTCATGGGTCAGACCATTGCACTGTATAAACTTTTTGGCAGATATGAAAAGACAACAAGGTATAATGAGCAGAAAAGGAAATGATGATGACAATAAAGGCAATGCAAATAATAAGAATTTGTCAACAAAAAATATTAATTATATATTATTCACGTATAGCAGATTAAAAAAGTTAAAGTCCATGTCAGATAAGTCTGAAGCCTCTTTGCAAAAACAGGATTGTCCTAATATGTAATGCATGTAAATTAACTGCAGAGATGGTAAGTGTAAGTAAATGGCTCTGAATTATGAGTCTACCAAGTCTATCTTAAACTGCTGTTTAAGGCATATTTGTCATTAACAACCATAAACTTTGAATACAATAAAGTATGTCACCTCACCACAGATTTTGGAAGCTTACGAAATGCAAAGTATGAATAGCTACTGGGATTTGGTAGTGTGATGTGGACTGGTATGTACATCCAAAGTGACAGAAGTCAGCTGCATTAGTGTAGAACCATTAGCACAAGGCTTCACACACACATATCACCCAACAAGATATAGGAAAGTCAGTGGAAGAATATCCCTGACAGTTGCAGTGGACTTAGCACAGCTGCTTCATGCATCTATCTCAGCCAATCATGTAATGAGATTTTGTATGTGTCTCAATGGCAACACCTCAATGTTGCCACAACTCTACAGACCACTACTATATTTGCCTGCAGCAATTTGCGCTTTGCAATTGAAAGCTGGCTACAGTGGTACCGAGTCCACTATATTCTTTCCATAGTGAGAGTCTCAATCAAGGTAGAGAATCCATGTTAGTATGCTTGAGATCAGTTCTTTGGCCACAGTCAGTAATCAGTAATATTGTCCGTGCCAAGATGGTAGCTATTACTGACAGTAACATGATGCAATACCTGATCAGCTCCAATAAAAGCGAATATTTGCAGTTTCGTATGGGCATTAACAGGTGTCAAAAATGTTAATAATTTACTGCAGTCTTATTAAATCAGTACATAATTATGTTATGCAGTGTGAATAATTAAATTTTTGAAGTTAATTTGTACATTATGTGCATGGAGAGGCTACACTCTCCTCCATCAATCCCATTCAAGTTCCTGTACATTAGCTCTTCAACATGAAGTCCCAAGTTCTCATTTTTATTATTTTGATTGAAACTTAAAAACCTCAAGTAGTGCACAACTGAAGAACAGACCTTTGAAAGCAATGCTGACAGGTGTGTGTTCCATCACTGAAGGTCACTCTGTCCTGCATTTGTAGCCTGGCTCTCATATTTTGGTTGCAGTAGTTGCCACTATATATCATCTTCACTGTACACAACTTTGTTAACTTGACAACAAAGTGTGTGCTTTCAGCCTCTGTCATATATATATATATATTTTTTTTTTACACACACACACATTTTTTACACACACACACACACAGTGCTTCCAAAGATGGTTGGCTGTAATGATCCTGAGTTTGACACTCAATGTAATGATTCAGAAAGTGAAGAATACAATGCTCCTAAATAAATAAAAATAATAAAAAAATGAAAGTGATGACAGTTCGTCAGGCAACTTACATGTGCTCGCCAGTGGTACGAGACAAATGCATTTACTGTGTTCCACCCACCTTCTCCAAGATACCCATTCGTATGAAACAATTGCGCAATGCACAGTTCGACCCCATATATAGACAGAAACTAAAATATGATTAACTTTCAGGATATTTTAGTCCAAGTCCATTGCACAAGTATACTTGAGATTTTATTAAAAATTATCCTTAATAATTTTTAACTTATATTTTGAGCTGTAAAATTTGTATTTATATCTCTGTATGCAATGTCCTTCATCAGAGGACTGTTTCATTAACAAAAAATACAACTTTTATTAACATAATTTGTAAAATCTCAATATGTTGAGAGGTTAACCATGTAGAACCGCTTGTCATCAGTTACACCAGCAGCAGGAAACATGCAGACTTCTGCAGTGCATCAGGAGCTCCCAGCTGTCATTTCTGCCAGCCTAGGCAAATCATAGTGTTGTCAGCTAATAGCATTTTGCCATCAGTTTTAGCCAATTATTATGGCACAAGGCAATACTATGTAAGCAAGTGGATTACAGCAACAGTACTGTGACAATCAATGAAGACACTGGATGTGGCCATCAAATATAACTATTGCGGTTCAGTGGGTAAGCGAAAACAAAGGTGGATGAGTACGGCTGACCTCACAGGAGGAACCATTGAGAAACAAATAAATGTGTACCATGCGGTGTGAAGCAGTAGTTGCAAGTAAGTGGAGAAACCACCTCAATATGCACAGCTGAACTGAAGTGAACCCAAAATCTAAATGAAAAAATGGAGAATAAAGTGATTTTTTTTTACATACATATTGCAAACTTTGTGCAAGATGAAATCACTGAACATAGAAGGCTGCATCTAAGCAATACCTAAAAACTAAAGCAGACAGTCATGATGTGTGATTTTTACGAACTGCGAGGGATGGGTTAGATAAATGAGAAAAATTAAAATTAAACACGAGAATAAGAGACTGGCGGAAGGTATAAAGCCATATTCTACACCTTGCAATCCAAAATTGGAAGTCTTGGATCTGAAAATGAGAAACTGAAGGTAGAAAACTTCAAACTTCTTTTGCTGAAGTAACTGCTGAATTAAAATGAAATGAAAACACAGATGACATCAAAGAATTTGCAGCCAGCAAATTAATTTTGAAATGAAGCAAGTTTACAATGGTTCAAATGCAAAAGATGTCTGGGAAACAGAATTATAAACTATTTACTAACTTTGATTTGCATTATTTCCATAATTGTATTAAATCTATAAAACCATGACAATCTTCCCTCTATTACCGTAAACAGTGCTTATGAATCCACTATCGGCCAATTTCGGGTATACAGCTATTATCTGGTGACGGCTGAAATGGATGGAATAATAGTGCATCACGTAAATGAAGTCTCTGTCTCCTCAAGAGCATGTATAACTCTTTTTGGTCAACATAAAAAATACCATATGCAGACTTCATTGCTTTGGGTTTTACAGATTATCTTTGAGTCACAATATGTTGCAAGTATTGTAATATTGGGCACGCAATGAATCTTTATAAACTTCAGGAGTAGATATGTTCCCACAGCGAAGAAATCTATCATCAGAAATAAGAAGGTATCCATGAAGTGTAAAGACACAAGAAGAAAGTGTTTCAGCATGGTAAGAACTGAGTTCGTGATGATTTACTTCTGAGAAGGGAGATCACATAAACTGAACATAAATAATTTTCCACAATATAAATAAAAAAAGGAATAAATGAAAGCAATAGTAACTGGACCACAACAATTGCTTAAATGTGCCACAGTTCCATTAAATTTAGATAGAAAAGTAAGCATTGTACACCTCATTGAGGAATTGAGACATATTTGGTGAAGGCCGAAATGAACGACAAAAATACTACAGAAGCAGTGAAACTTACACCCACCCCAACACCAGCTGATCAGATCAAAACTTGCTTCAATGGACATGGATTACAGTGCTGAGATGGTTTTTTAGACAACAAATATCACCTATTACACTAGTGGAAAATCTGTTTTTGAACTGTACCTACGTGTATCTCTGAGTGTTTAATACGTCTATCTGTTACATTCAAGCATGCATAAATTCATTAGGATTAAGTTTTCATGACATGTGTATTTGCTACATGCAACCACATTCTACTACCAAAGTGATCTCTCATCATGTCAGCTCAAGGAAAAATTAACAGCTGGAAGTTTATACGACTAACTACTTGAACGATTTCTTCTGCTTCTTCAGCCTGGAACAATGACAAGATGTTAGAAGAGAGTGAAAACAAATACTGAGTTCCACTTTTATATAGAAGGAATTTCAGAAACTGAAAATTTCAAATGGAAAGTATGCTGGATGAATTAAATTTGTTGCATCTTACTGTATATGAACACATTATAAAGGTGAAATTTCTGGAAAGAGAGACAGACAAGAAACAGACAGACTACACAAAAATCTCAGAAAATGCAATAAAAATTGCCATCAAAAATTTTTGTAAAAATGTAGACAGAAATGCATAAGACTGCAGCGGTATGTTTCAGATATGCAAACACTTGTGTCCCACGTCTAAACTGAAAGGCACTGCTGATCAATTGCAGCAGCTGCTCCCATAGAAGTAATTGAAGTTCAGACCGACAAAATACACCTTTAGTGAGCATTTTTACAATTTGACAAGTTAATGCGTGACCTTTGGCTGACTGGTGCAATGGTTGATGAAACTGATGCTGTATGTCATCTCATACTAACAATGCCTCAACAGTATCTTAACACTAACAAATGACATACACAACAACAGCTTTATCTAGCACAATATACAACAATAACTTTATCTAGCACAAAAGTGAGTGGTAACACTTGCTGGAAGAAGAAAGGCTATCGTTGTAGACTTTTTGAGGGCCTATTCCAGCACTTACTTTAATCAAATTAAGAAAATAACAAAGAACCCAAATACTGATGGCCAGATGGGGATTTATCCCCTCGAACGTGAGCACGTGCGCTAATCCTCATCTCTCTCAGTTGAAACTTGAAATCAGCAATCAAATGCACTGTGTCAAAAGTAAATCTATCCTTAGATTTATTATTAACTTGCCTTTCCCCGATGGCTTTGCCCACTTGTGTGTTTAATACATACACCGAACACACCTATGCCTGCCCACCTTATCCTTTCACGTCCCCCCCTCCCTCTCCCTTTGTGCATTTCCTCCACCCCCTCTCTGCCATATCTTTCTTTCCTTTCCCTCTGACCATATTCTACTCCCCCTTGCTGTGCCTGTTCCCTCCTCTACCTATCTCATCTTGTCCGCAGCTATGCTCATTGGCATGTGTAGCACCTCCAATATAGTTCAACAAAGCAGGCCGGTACTATTCCCACAACACACCTGTCGTGCAGATGTGGTGACCCACACAGATACACAGCCAAGATGCGTGGGTGCATGTTATAAGGCACACCAAAGAAGTTGGCAGATGCAGCTAGAAGTTCAACAACTGTCAGAGGTCACCCCTTGTGGATGCATGCACAGCCTCTCATTGTAAATTGCCGTATAGGACATTGTCTATTTGTTAAGGAGAAAACAGACAGGTGCACTGTGTATGTTGTCGATGAAACTATGGTCTGGGATATATTATTGGAGGAGGAGGATGAGGCTCATACACTGGAGGAGGAGGAGGAGGAGGAGGAGGAGGAGGAGGAGGCGGCTATGCAGTCGCCGTGAATGTCCACATGTGACAGCTATTTGGTTGGGGAAGATGTGTAAGTGCAGGACACAATTTATGGAAACAATGAATGCTGGGTTTAATTAAGGTGCAAAAACTGAGACAACAGCAGGTGGTTTTGATTCTTACAATGTCCAGGTACCAGCCTTTAGGCATTACAATATTAAGGATAAACTAATATTTTTAAGAATTAGTATGAAAATGTAATGATTAATATGTAGTAACTTAAGTTTGTAGAATTAACTTAAAATAGAGCATATTACTAATGAAAGCCAGGCACAGAAAAAGTTTTTTGAGGAAGTTGGAGCCACTGAGAAAACACATTGATTAGTTTTAGAGACACCAACTCCACAGAACTGATAGTGTTCCAAGAGCATCCATTTCTGCATGCCAGGAGTGCCCAACTGACTTAGCTTTGTACTGGTATGTCACGCAACAGACGTAGTGGACAGGCATAAAAGAGGCAGCCACGTGATCTTCGTGACAATGGATTCTCTTGGTGTTGTTGGTAAAGTTATCTGTATGCACTGCAAATCTTGACTGCACACTTTTTAACATCTTCGGAAATGCCATTTTCGACCATGTTATGATGATCTGAAAGTTGGTCAGCCCAAAACTAGTCATCGAATGATTAAGAAGTAAAAATTTGCAACTTGGACTGGTTTTTTGTTCTACTGATTAACAGAAGTTGCTAACCCAAGCTACTCCAGCATGCTGGAAGTTTGTAGATTGCTACGTACCATAAAGAAGACATGTCAAGCTGCAAAAATGGAACAGCCATGGCTGAAGTTACAGGAAAAAGAATAGTGAAAGAGTTACCATAGTCAAAGTTGCAGGAGAAATAACATGACTAAGTACACATTACCATACTAAATGAAGTACCGTGGCTTCTTACAAGGTACGCACATCCTAAAGATAAACACATAGCCTTTGCTTTGCCTGATGATTTAGATTTTATTCTGCACTATACACCAATTCACATAATAAGGTTGTGAGAGCTGCAAAGAGATATGTCCACAAGGAGATAAGAGGTGGTGACTACCAATAAGCCCTGATAAGCCTTTTTAAGATATATGAACATGTATATTTTGGGCACTCACTCACACTTTGTATCTAAGTGGTAATAGACTGAAAATATGCTTATGCTGCTGCTGCAAATGATAATGATTATGGGTTTAAAGAAATGTAACTACTTGGATATAAGTTCCACAATTCATATGGAAATGGCATAAAAAGATATGAAAAGGAGAATTATCAGCTCTAGGGCTATGACCACATCATTGTAGTTGAAAATGTTTTGACAGTAGTTGTAGCCAGACTGTTGAAAGGGAGATAAAACCCAGACACCTGAAATTGTAGCTGGTCACTGAAGGATACACCAAAGAGGGTCATCATAGCCAGTACAATTAAAATGTGTGGAGAAAATGCTGACCGTATGGACTAGATAGCTAATTAGCTTCAACTGTTAGGTAAATAAAACACACATACAAAAATTTAAAAATGCATGGCAGTGCAGAGCGAGCCTGAAGCCACCTGCCAGCATCATATGCCAAATGGTACTCCCTCCCCCAACCCCCACTGACACCAAACGTGGAAGTGCATTAAATTTTGTATGACTTTGGTAGCCGCTAAGCCAGTGTCCACATGTATCGAATGCAGTGAGGTAAACAGGTCGATTGCTTATCTCTTAATCAGCTAGCAGGGCATATTTTGCAAGAATACAGGTGATCATGAGATGACTACCACAGTTGCACTGATGGTAGTTGTCCTGACACAAAAGGAGGTCATGGATAAGTCTGGTGTGGCTGATACGCAGTTGGCACAGTACAACAGCATCTTCCTGAGAAGCCTGGAAAGACGTATGGTATGCTTTTAAAGTCCTTTTTATTATTCTAAGCTCGTTGAGGGTCTTGGTAACCTGTTATTATGTATCCCAGGTTTTCAAAATTAGATGTCTTAGTTGCAATCTTATGTCTGTGCCTGATACTCTTGAGTTCAAATTTATCTCCTGTGGTTGTCTCTTTAGCTGATTTGTCACTGTATGCATTTCCCAGAATTCTAATTTGGCTCAGTGTGCAGATGAATGTTACTGTTGTCACAGAGATGCGGAGGTCAACTAATAGGTCTTAGATGTTAGCAAACAAAAGGTTTTTGGAGCTGCACTCAGATATGCCTTGTAAACAGCTCATGGTTCACTACAAATGAAGAGGTCCTTTGTGGCAAGAGTTTTAATGAACTGCAGAGCCCATGTTATGTTGATTAACTCTGCAGTACATATACTGTATGAATTTGGTAGAGAATACTTCTTGCACCTCTTTGCGTGTGCATAACCAAAACTGCCCCCTTCACTGACTTATGACCCATCTGTGTAGACCCATGTTGCATTTGAGTCATCATGGAGAACCGAACAGAACAGGAGCCTGAGATTGGTGGGATCAGCATTTTTCTTACAGCCATAAAAGAGGTTCATCTGAACCATAGGACTGGGTACTTACCATTTTACCATGGGGAGTTGGGGGTGGGCTGCCAGGGTGTTGGGAGGGAAGGGGGGGGCTCCAAGAGGAAACTCAATGAATACAGAGAGGAAGGGCAATTGGAGGTTCTTGCAAAGAGCTTCCAATTGTAGGCCAGCTGCTTACCCATTTTTGGGCGGTTTGTAAACAGTCTGAAGAACTGGTTGTGATGCAGATGAGTAACAACAGATGGTGCATAGTTTGTCATGAGTTGTTGGTCCTGATCCTCAATGATAGGACACCAGCTCCCTCCAGGAGACTGTCTGCTGGGCTCGTACAGAAGAAGTCAACCGCACACCGCTGTGGTGAGCAGGTCTAACAAGCTCAGCACTGATGTTGGTGCCAACTCAAAGGCAACACATCTGTAGTCAAGTCAGGATAAAATCAACACGCCATAAAGCTGCGGGAGAACTGTGTGGAGGAGCAAATCTGAGGGATTAACCTTCCTCATGTAATTTGCCTTGAGCTGGCATAAATGTAGTAATCATGTTAACTTACTGTCAAATAAAGGGCCTAAAATTTTATATTTTCCATGACTTCAAGTAAATGTTACTGGGGTAAAGAACTGGATGCGAATGCAGAGTTGACAAAAATGCACAACATGGGTTTCCACAGAAGAAAATTGATATCCATGATTCAGGGCCAATTTATGTACTTTTTTATAGCCCCTTGATGTTGGCACTCAGCTGTTCTCATTGAAGAGCTGCAATTCAGTCAAAGGTCATGTACATACTGTGAGGTTAGACAGTGGGATCCACTGTGATACCATCGATTGCAATTGCAAAAAGGATTACACTCAGAACTGAACCCTAAGGGACTACAGTTTCCCGTACGTATTGGTTACTGAGGGCTGAACCTATTTGGGCCGAGAATCATCAGAAGGATAGGAAATTCTGGAGAAATACCCATGCTGTGTAGACAGGATGTGATGGTGCAAGATGGTATAGTATGCCTTCTGTACATCAAGGAACACAGGGAACAGGTGTTGGTGATGCATGAAAGTACTGCACACTGATGATTCCAGAGGATTCTGTTGTCTGTGATGGGCCGGGGTCCACGAAAGCCACTTTGAAATTGCAAAAAAAAAATAAACAAAGATGGTGGATGGATACACACACACATCCATGGTGGATGGATATGTGTGTGTGTGTGTGTGCGCGCGAGTGTATACCCGTCCGTTTTTCCCCCTAAGGCAAGTCTTTCCGCTCCCGGGACTGGAATGACTCCTTACCCTCTCCCTTAAAACCCACATCCTTTCGTCTTTCCCTCTCCTTCCCTCTTTCCTGATGAGGCAACAGTCTGTTGCGAAAGCTAGAATTTTGTGTGTATGTTTGTGTTCGCTTGTGTGTCTGTCGACCTGCCAGCACTTTCATTTGGTAAAGTCACATCATCTCTTGGTCCCAGGTTTGAGCCCCACCAGTGCTTAAATTTTGAATAAAATCATCATCAGCAATGGTGGCTGAGAAAAGTCACTCAACTTTGACTAGGCAGACTGCCTGATAACTAGTCAAAAGTTGAGTGGCTTTTCTCAGTTTCAGGATAGGAATAATTCTCTCCCATCATTGGGAGGGGAAACTCCCCTTCCAGCCAAATACAACAGAGAAACTCGAAATGTGTTTTATGCCGTCATTGCTAAGATGTTTAAACATTTGATTATCGATTTTATCAGGTCCAAAGGTGTGTGTTGACACATTGCTAAAGCACTGCAGAACTCCTATTCACTACATGGAATAGCGTACGATTTGAAGCCTTGTGTATGGATGGATAAGGAGTTTTGCTCCAACAGGCATTTCCGCGTCAGGATATTAGGATGATAGTTACCACCTGTGGACACTTGGGGAAAGTCTGCCGTGAAACATTCAGCAATAACTGTGGGATCAAGGTGATGTAATACTGTACTTGGCAGTAGTGCCTACAGAGATCTAGGGGCAGGACGATGACAGCACAGCACAGTGATCACAACACTCAACAGATAATCGGTTATTATGACGCTGACACATTTATGTGACAAACATATGATTATGATGGAGTTGCTGGTGGCAATTAGAGATCAGAAATGAGGTCCCTATATGGGATGTCCAAAATTGAAGTTCCAGTTTTAGAAGGCTGCAAAAAGAGAACCCTTGCTCAGAATGACATCAAACTTGAACAGCGTACTATTGCACCTGTGGTGTAGTAGGGGTAGTGTCTTTGATTAGTGATCAAAACATTCTTGGTCCCAGGTTTGAGCCCCACCAGTGCTTAAATTTTGAATAAAAAATCATCATCAGCAATGGTGGCTGAAGACTTCTGGCGGTCATTCTTGTTCTGCCAACAACTTGTCACAGAAGGCAAAGGAGTGGACAGAGGATCAGGGCACACTCTAGCCCTTGGGGTGGGACACTACCCCTAGAAGGCAGACGAATCAGCACAGGATACGTGGCCTGTAAGTGAAAAAGTGTCATGATAATCTCTACATTGGCAAAAGATTCCAGGCTAGTCCCCAATTCGGATCTCCAAGATGGGAGTGCCAAGGGGAATGTGACCATGACGAAAAGATTTAATAACCAACAAAATGATAATGTTGTATGAGTAGAGGCATGGAATGTCAGAAGTTTGAATATGGTAGGAAAGCTAGAAAATCTGGGAAGGAAAATGCTAATGCTCAATCTAGGTATAGTGGGAGTCAGTGAAGTGAAATGAAAGGAAAAAACAATTTCTGATCAGATGAGTATAGCGTAACAACAACAGCAACAGCAGCAGCAGCAGCAGCAAAAATATCATATAATGGGAGTAAGATTCGTTATGAATAGGAAGGTAGGACAGAGAGTGAGTTTATGTAAACAGTTTAGTGATAGGGTTCTTCTCATCAGAATCGACAGCAAGCCAACATCGACAATGATGGTTCAGGTATACAGGCCCGATGTCGCACACAGACAATGGAGAGAGAGAGAGAGAGAGAGAGAGAGAGAGAGAGAGAGAGAGAGAGAGAGAGAGAGAGAGAGAGAATATGAGGATATTGAGAGGGTAATGCAGTACATAAAGGGAGATGAAAATCTAATAGTCATGGGGGACTGGAATGGAGACGTAGCAGGAGTAGTAGAAGAAAGGTTATGGGAGAATATAGGGAAAGACAGGTAGTATACAATATGTACATGCACCAAGAGGGACCAATAAGACTTTAAGACCAAGAACAAAATGCATGGTTCAAAAAGGGTGCAAGACAGTGATGCAGGCTTCCATTCCTGCTGTTCAATCTATGCATCAAAGACATGATGGTGGAAATAAAAGAAAGGTTCAAATTCAAGGTGAAAGATTATCAATGGCCAGATTCACTGATGACATGCTGTCCTCGGTGAAAGTGAAGAAAAATTACATCACCTCTTGAATGAAATGAACAGTTTAATGAGTACAGAATATGGACTGTGAATAAACCGAAGAAAGACAAAAGTAATGAGAAGTAGCAGAAATGATAACAGTGACAAACTTAACATCAGGATTGACGACTGAAGTAGACAAAGTTAAGGATTTCTGCTAACTAGAAAGAAAAATAACCTACAACAGACAGAGCAAGGAGGACATAAAAAGTAGACAAGCACTGGCAAAAATGCATTCCTCGTCAAGAGAAGTCTACCAGTATCAAATGCAGATCTTAATGTGAGGAAGAAATTTTTGAGAATGTATGTTTGGAGCACTGCATTGTGTGGCAATCAGACATGGACTGTGGGTAAAACAGAACAGAAAAGAATAGCACTTGACATATGGTGCCACAGGAGAATGTTGAAAATTAGGTGGGCTGACAAGGTAAATAATGAGGAAATCCTCCATAGAATCAGTAAGGAAAGGAATATATGGAAAGCATTGACAAGAAGGGACATTTGACAGATCATGTGTTAAGACATCAGGGAATAACTTCTGTGGTACTAAAGGGAGTTGTTGTAGGGGGTAAAAGCTGTACAGGAAGACAGAGATTGGGATACAACCAGCCAACAACTGAGGACGTAGGTTGAAAGTGCTGCTCTGAGATAAAAATATTGGCACAGGAGAGGAATTTGCGGAGGGCCGCATCAAACCAGTCAGAAGACTGATGGAATATATATATATATAAAAACAAAGATGATGTGACTTACCAAATGAAGGTGCTGGCAGGTCGACAGACACACAAACGAACACAAACATACACACAAAATTCAAGCTTTCGCAACAAACTGTTGCCTCAACAGGAAAGAGGGAAGGAGAGGGAAAGACGAAAGGATGTGGGTTTTAAGGGAGAGGGTAAGGGGTCATTCCAGTCCCGGGAGCGGAAAGACTTACCTTAGGGGGAAAAAAGGACGGGTATACACTAGCACACACACACATATCCATCCACACATATACCAAGTGTGTGGATGGATATGTGTGTGTGTGCGCTAGTGTATAGCCGTCCTTTTTTCCCCCTAAGGTAAGTCTTTCCGCTCCCGGGACTGGAATGACCCCTTACCCTCTCCCTTAAAACCCACATCCTTTCGTCTTTCCCTCTCCTTCCCTCTTTCCTGATGAGGCAACAGTTTTGCGAAAGCTTGAATTTTGTGTGTATGTTTGTGTTCGTTTGTGTGTCTGTCGACCTGCCAGCACTTTCATTTGGTAAGTCACATCATCTTTGTTTTTAGGTATATATATATATATATATATCCAGAGGGAAACAACATGGACCAGAAAAAAAAATTTATGAAAAATTTAGCAACACATGGTGTTACACGCATCTTAATGTAAATGGGGTTGGTTCCAAATGACAGGTGAATTGCAATACTGCATTTTGAGTCGTACATTACACCATCTGTACTGTTCAATGGCGCATGACTGCACCTGTTTGGCAGTTAACAGTTGTGACACTGTTGGCTAGCTTCACGATGGCAAGGTCGTACAACATAAAATGGGAAAAACCACATAAAACAGTTTCTAATTGTCGTGAGACTGATGCTAGGCATCTTCAATATGCTGTTCACCAATTACTACAAGTTGAAATAAAGAAACAGCTGTTCCACAACAGATAAGTGTCTCTGGGGTCACGTTCACTGGCAGCGAAGGCACGCCAGAAAAATTTTTCTCGATAGCATGACTACTTCTTGCTACTGCTGCAGCCTCACTTGAAGTAGCCAGAAGTGGAAGGTACTGCTCATATGCAACTCAACTGCGCATGCGCAGGAGCCCGCTGGCACCTGCTCAAAACAAACTTACTTAAACAGTTATGATGTCATGCTTATTGGAAGTAGTTTGCTATTCTGAAGTATTTTGAAGTCTTCAACCTAAAGTCTTTGACACATTTTGCTTTAGGCAAGCACTTGTGGTTGCACTGTGTTTTATTACTGTAAATGGTGCATTTCCTTTGCAATGTAACTTTTACTTTGGTCTTATTCTGTCTTTTACATTTTATTGCTACAGTATTATTCTGTAGTAATGTGATACAGTATAACTCTTTGCTAGACTATCAGTTCTTAGCAGTCAAAATTACAAAAATTTAACTCAAGACTGAAACGATGAAAATTCCCAGATATTTCCCAGTTTTCTCCTGGATAAAAAAAAAAAAAAAAATCCCTGGTTTTTCTTGGATTTCCTGGTTGTCCCAGAGTGTATACATCCTGGTATTAATGTCACCGATCAGCAGAGAGGCAAAAAGGAATACAAACGTCTCAAAAATGAGATAGACAGGAAGTGCAAAATGGCTAAGCAGGGATGGCTATAGGACAAATGTAAGGATGTAGAGGCATACCTCACTAGGTGTAAGATAGATACTGCCTACAGGAAAATGAAAGAGACCTTTGGAGAAAAGAGAACCACTTGTATGAATATCAAGAGCTCAGATGGAAAGCCAGTTCTAAGCAAAGAAGGGAAAGCAGAAAGGTGGAAGGAGTATATAGAGGGTCTATACAAGGGCGATGTACTTGAGGACAATATTATGGAAATGGAAGAGGATGTAGAAGATGAAATGGGAGATACGATACTGCGCGAAGAGTTTGATAGAGTACTGAAAGACCTAAGTCGAAACAAGTCCCCAGGAGTAGACAACATTCCATTAGAACTACTGACAGCCTTGGGAGAGCCAGTCCTGACAAAACTCTACCACCTGGTGAGCAAACTGTATGAGACAGGCGAAATACCCTCAGACTCCAAGAACAATATAATAATTCCAATCCCAAAGAAAGCAGGTGTTGACAGATGTGAAAATTACTGAACTATATGTTTAATAAGCCACAGCTGCAAAATACTAACATACTAACACTAATTCTTTACAGACGAATGGAAAAACTGGTAGAATCCGACCTCAGGGAAGATCAGTTAGGATTCCGTAGAAATGTTGGAACACGTGAAGCAATACTGACCCTACGACTTATCTTAGAAAATAGATTAAGGAAAGGCAAACCTACGTTTCTAGCATTTGTAGATTTAGAGAAAACTTTTGACAATGTTGACTGGAATACTCTTTCAAATTCTGAAGGTGGCAGGGGTAAAATAAAGGGAGCAAAAGGCTATTTACAATTTGTACAGAAACCAGAAGGCAGTTATAAGAGTCAACGGGCATGAAAGGGAAGCAGTGGTTGGGAAGGGAGTGAGACAGGGTTGTTATTCAATCTGTATATTGAGCAAGCAGTAAAGGAAACAAAAGAAAAATTCGGAGTAGGTATTAAAATCCATGGAGAAGAAATAAAAACTTTAAGGATTGCCGATGACATTGTAATTCTGTCAGAGACAGCAAAGGACTTGGAAGAGCAGTTGAACAGAATGGACAGTGTCTTGAAGGGAGGATATAAGATGAACATCAACAAAAGCAAAACAAGGATAATGGAATGTAGTCAAATTAAGTCGGGTGATGCTGAGCGAACTAGATTAGGAAATGAGACACTTAAAGTAGTAAAGGAGTTTTGATATTTGGGGAGCAAAATAACTGATGAGAGGATATAAAATGTAGACTGGCAATGGCAAGGAAAGCGTTTCTGAAGAAGAGAAATTTGTTAACATCACGTATAGATTTAAGTGTCAGGAAGTCGTTTCTGAAAGTATTTGTATGGAGTGTAGCCATGTATGGAAGTGAAACATGGACGATAAATAGTTTGGACAAGAAGCTTTCGAAATGTGGTGCTACAGAAGAATGCTGAAGATTAGATGGGTAGATCACACAACTAATGAGGAGGTATTGAATAGGATTGGGGAGAAGAGGAGTTTGAGGCACAACTTGACTAGAAGAAGGGATCGGTTGGTAGGACATTCTGAGGCATCAAGGGATCACCAATTTAGTACTGGAGGGCAGCGTGGAGGATAAAAATCGTAGAGGGAGACCAAGAGATGAATACACTAAGCAAATTCAGAAGGATGTAGGCTGCAGTAGGTACTGGGAGATGAAGAAGCTTGCACAGGATAGAGTAGCATGGAGAGCTGCATCAAACCAGTCTCAGGATTGAAGACCACAACAACAACAACAACACCACAAAATATGATGGATGTAGAAATGAAAAGGAGACACTCACGGGAGGAACAGGTAGACGACAGCATCAAACCAGCCTACAACAGAAGTTTTTGAAAAACACTGGGGAAAACCAAACTTTTTAAACGTTGTTCAGCACATTGATTTAGCATAGCTAAAATGCAAAATGACAGCAGATATAGACAACGTACCAATGACAAATATATTGCAAAGCCACTGGCATACACTGCCTATTTATGCTTAGTGAAGAAATGTTTCTTCAAAGACTGAAACCTATTGCCCTATATTACTCCTGCCTGCAGTCTCCCAAGCATTTGAAAGATTAATAAAGCAGCAAGCCACAAATGACAACAAACTTCATTTAACAAAGTCCAAGCATTTGGAATAGGTTCCAAGATATGCAAGTGATTCTAAGATGCCAAAAGTTACAGAATCCAATACAATGAACTGGATGGTGAGTGTTCACCAGTGACAAGGATCCGTCAGGGTTGCCCCATGGAAGAAATGTTCGAATAAATTAGTGGGGCACTACTTGACACAGTCACAACAATTAAGTTCCCAAGCATACCTTTGCAAAGAGAGATGAAAGAACGAGCATGTAAGTAATAGGGAAAGGCAAATGGTTTATTTCACAGGAAACCACAAACAGAACACTAGTGTGATCCATTCTTGAGAACTGCTCAAGTGTTTGGGATCCCCGCCAATTTGGATTAAAGGAAGAAACTGAAGCAATTCAGAAGCATGCTGCTAGATTTGTTACTGTTAAGTTCAATGAATACCCAAGTATAACAGGCAAACTCAAATTGTAATTCCTGGAAAGAAGACTACATTCCTTTTGTGAAACAAATGTGACAGTATAGAGAACCAGAATTTGCAGCCGAATGCGGAATGATTCTACTGTCACCAACACACATTACATATAAGGACCACGAGGGCTCTTATAGAGGCATATACACAGTTGTTTTTCCCTCATTCTATTTGCAAGAGGAACAGGGAAGGAAATAATTAGTCCAAGGTGCCCTCTGCCATGCATCATCTGGTGGCTTGTGGAGTATGTTAGTAGATGGAGATGGTACTGCACATTAACTGGTATGGCCTTGGAACAAGCACAAGTGCAGCAACAATGACATACTCTGATACCAACCTGAAACCTGGAGAAAATCACAAAAGTGTGACAGAAGCCAATTTAATTTAAATGTTTCTAAATCTGTAGCCATGAATTTCTTTTAGACAAACTGGAAGCACAAGGAATAGGGGGAAAAATGTGGTTCAAATCATATGGACAGATTGGAACACATGTTTGGAACTAAGATCAACACATTCTGATCATAAAGTTGAATGGGTATCTAATACACATGTGTTAGACATCAAAACAGAATTACTAGGCAATACACCTGGTCATCTATTAACCCTATTTACATAATTGGCATACAAATCTCAGACATTGCAACCAATAACAAGATATTTGCAAGCAATACTACTGTAACACTGTGTGGCAAAAGAGTCTCTATACATAAGAACATGTGAAATTCTCCAGTCCACATTTTCATTTTTCAGTGACATTGGGAGGATAATGTAATTAGAACAAACTACATTCTGTTTGTAAAAATGAATCCAAACCCAAGCTGTATCTCAGGTTGAGTGGTAATCAGTTCGAAAAACTAACAGGAATGCACATCATCCAAGACTAATTAGGAAGGTCCACAGTGGAACTATGTCACAGACTTAATAAAACCTGTTTTGCGTGGAGAGCTTTCAATGTCTTACAAATTATGAAATAAAATAGTTGTTTAAAAAGGCGTTTGCATGAGGGACATTCAGAACTTCACACAATAAAGCTGCTTACACTTGACAGTAGCTTACATATACGTAGACAAGTATGCCTCAGTGATATTCGTAAACCTAAGAAATCTGTATACTCACGACGACTACCACCATTACAAAACAACTGTGGGGCCTCCATGTAACATGACTACAAACAAAACACTTATTAAACACATGCGAGTCACATGGAATCCTACTTAATGCACTAGGCCTATCAGCTTGCATATTTTTAGATAAGTCTATTTCTTTCTAGTTTTCTATCCATTTTCCTACAAGTTACATCACATAAAATTTCTGTCAAGTTTACTAAAAACATTCATTTTTATTTTTAGTTCCATATGGTCCTTACATCACTTTTCTATTTGATTTCTTTTGAAATAAATTTGTAATTTCTCTTAGCAAATTTACCCAAACTCCTCCATACAACAAACTTTCTGATTTTGATCTAGTCTACTTTGCGCAAACATCCCCCATCATTGTCTTGTCAGTGCATTGGCTGACTTTTAATATTCTGTAACTCTGTATATGTCTTCTACCTCCTTGACAAACTGTGGGCACAGTACAGTGGAGGACACACTTCAGTGATTTCTGTGTTACTACTTTGTGTAATATTCCCTCTACATCTCTATTACTGATAACAGTCTTGCAACCATGTAGTTTAGTTAATACACACCTTTATCCCAAATAAACATTGTCCACATAATATAATTTATGCAAATTAAAAAAACAACAACAATGGCCTAGGGAACCACTCCCCTCCCCTTCAGCTATGGTAACGCCTGATCTGTAATGTATGCCAATGTTAGGACACTGGGCACAATTTGTATAACAAGGAAGAGAAGCTGTAATTTGAGAGCTATAGAACTTGTAATGACAATGGATGTTCAAGAGATCTGTACTACAAAAACTTTATTCCCTAAATTGGTAAAATCCTTCACACAAAACATTACTTCATATTCTGAATGTTACATTGCACTGGACACCCTCCTAAAGTGCTCACTACCATGATTTCATTTAATTTAAAAGTGGAAAAGGCTAGTTTAGCAGTAACTTAAAACGTTTAGTGTGGATTCAAGTCAAATGTTCATTCATTCAATAGAATTTTGTTAGTTCTGATGTGAAATGACAGGATAGAATCAATTAACTGTAAATCTGTGCAAACATAATGATGTAAACTTTTGTGAAATCATCGCCTTCTCTCCTAAACCGCATTCAGTGATATTCAAAACTGATTAAGGAATTACTATGTATGATTTTACACGCCATATACAGATCACATGCATCTCACGAAACGACCAGTAACTTCACCACGAATGTAAATATATATACTGTGGGCCTAATGCACTAACCAAAACGTACTCTGATAAATTAGTAAATTCAACCTTTATACATTATCCAAAAATTCACCGCCCCTAACCTATTTACACAACTATATGTGTCAAACATAATTGCCGAAATACAAACCGTTGCTTTCGCCACTAGGTGCAGAGAATCCTGGCTAATATTTTCGACATCTGGAGAACTTTTCATAATAGTTTTGATACGTGAAATAGGTAAACTCAATTCCTTCTGTTTTTGAACAGGAGATTTATTTGCCGCCATCTTCAAACTCATTAACTCACAAAGACTTTACATTGTTAAGCAAAGATTGTATTGATGTAACATCTCAAACATCTTCCATTTCAAGCACGTAGCTACGCGTTTTCACAGACATTGAAAACTTGTAACTGTATCTGCCCACCATCACAATCGGAAGCCGGTTAAAGTCCATTTCACACGAGCGGCGTTCTGACCAAAATCGACTATTCTTTGTGGGTGTGTGTCACGTGCTTGCATGTAAAGGCCAATTAACACTAGCTGTCACGTCACGACGCATTTCGTCACGTTACATCAAAACATTCTGCAATGCGTTTCAAATGGGGGCTTTTACAGTGGCTGTCCCGTCAGGTCACCGTCCAGGTTTCTTTGAAGTAGTGGTGAGCAAGAAATCGCGTATCTGTTATAAATCACAGTGATTGAGATTTCACAGATATCGCAATAACAACTTTACAGAATCTAGCTGCGATTTCAGTCACAACTAGGAGTCGCAAGTAGCCTTTAACTTTTAAATCCGTTTGTCATCTGTTGGCCGAATTTCGTACTTCTTCCTATGAACCTCTTGTCTAGCTGAGATTTAAGTGACAAGTGGCAAGTAGAAGTCGGAAGTAGCAACTAAAAAGCGCAGTTAACATTCAACGCCGTGTACCATCTGAGAATTGGTGCAGGCGAGGAATGTGTAGGCCTGATATAGATTACGCTAATAGACAGACCTATAGGGTAGCTTGGAATTTTCGTGACATATTTATCTAAAACTTGAAGAAAATTTCAAAAACAGGTAATGGGTAAGACTCCGATGAGTATTTTGACGTATATTACACACATATATCGTACATAAACTACTAAAAATGCAATCTGGTGTATACTATGTAATTTTTACCAAATGTTTAACAACTGTACTCAAAAGACTGATATTTTTTCCAATGGTATAGTACGCACTTATACTTTTGTGTGTATTTTAAAATACTGCATTAGTACTATTCCCAATGTCAACTTGTAACTGTAATAACACTGCTTTCCATTATTTTCACCTGCACATCATCAATCTTAAAGCATGTAACCTTCCAACTAACCTAGACCTTGGGCTACACTACAGGTTAGTCTGTCATCACAACCAACATTCAAGGTGAGAAGTGTGGACAGATCAGTATCACACTCTAACGAGTCTTTATCACTAAATTCATGCCAAAAATTTTGGGGTATGGGATGAAAGATTAAAACAGAATTTTCATAATTGACTCAGTGTAGTTAACATTAATTTTCATCCCTTTCAAATCACATAATGACTTCAATGACACACAGTACCAATACTCAGTTTGCACACTTGTGCTATCAATTATGGCTCTTTTGCACTGCGAATTCTTCAAGGGTCGATTTTGAATCTTCAGTCTTATCTCTTCTAGATGTGGATGAGTACATAGAACAGTCAATAATCCAAATGAAAACTGCATCTGGAAAGATTAGATTAGTACTTGTTCCATAGATCACGAATACGACACTTCGTAATGATGTGAAACATGTCAGGTTATTAAACTTTTATATTCCTACTAATTATTAGTAATATAATTCACATTATACAACTGCTAGTACTTCTGGTAATAAAAGCAGTGGAGTGGGTAGGGGGGGAGGTTTCACACTTTGTATAAATGATGCTCCTATATTCAGTCACAAAGTTAGAAACTAATCTTACTTCTCACAAAGACAGTGTAAAGACGGTGTGACAACTTTTGCAGTTCTGCTGTCACTTATATTTTGAATTATTGCTATGTCGAGTGACTGACAATGTGGTTCAGATACTTGTGAACGTAACAATGCGGTTAGAATCTGTATTCTAAACGTGAACTCCTATGCTACTGTGTGGTATTTGTGTTATGATTCTCAACATTACACTATCAATATTTTCACACTTATTCCATTAATATAAAACTAAAGCCAGATGGAGAACATAAGTAAAGCCTACTTAATACTGACTGTTTTGTTGGAACGGAATTTTGTCTATGGGTAGGCATATCTTTTGTATATCATGTAACAACTGAGGAAAGATCGTTGGAAATATTAATAACACCATTTCAGGTTACTGAGACGTTACACTAGGCCCTCATAAATAATCGCCTATACAGGGAGAACATATGTCTCGGTTGGATTGACACAGTTCATTTCTTACTTGCGCCTAAGGACAGTGTACCATCTACGGTTATAAATCGCAGAAATCGCGTTAAGTGCAGAAATCGCAGAAGTCACAGAAATCGCATAAGTTGCAGAAATTGCGTAAATCGCAGGAGTAGAAAAATCGCAGAAGTCGCTGAAATATCGGAGGGATAAAAGTTGAAAAATCCCAGTTAAGAACCGCAGTTATAAAAAAGTAGCATTCACACAAATCACTGATATCGGAAAATCGCAGTTTACCGTATCCCTACTCTGGAGGAAAGTTTTGACAGCTGACATTCGTTGCTGATCACATGACCCACAAGCCCCTTACCTTCCAATACATGACCATGTGTATACCTCCATATTTCGTTCCATCGTTGTTTTCTTGGTTGATATCAGCTCCTTACTGTTTGTTATTTGCTACAAATTGTTTCGTTTGCTATTTCTTTTGTTAAAATTTATAATAAATGACGACAGATTAATTGAAGCAGTGGGACAGCAGTCTGAACTATATGACATGAACTTGCTAAATTACTTGCCCTATACTACAATTATAAAGTGGATTTTTATAGATACTACTATCATATTTAATATTTTATTATGAAATGGATTACAACATAGCTGCAACTTGAACTAAAAAAAGTACTGTGGGTAGAATCAGATTGATTTAGTAGATGGAATTTATTGGTGTGTTGTGTGGCATTTTTAGTGTCATGTACGGAAATGCGCTGAAACTTTCGGACACTGCAAGTTGTTTGTTTAAAAATGTATTTGTGTAAGGTCTATTTATTGTTAAGCAAGTATCAGTAGTCAATATTTATGTGGATTCAATATCTAACACAAGGAAAGATATGGCACTTGAACTACTACAAGCCAAACACAACATCTAAAGAGAACCTATGCATCTTGAAGGGAAAGATTTCGAGGGAGAAACGACAAATTTACAAAAAATTTGTATTTAACTAGCAAGTAAAGTTAACCTTAAACCAAATTTTCACGAGATGTGATGGTATCTCGCAACATTGTGTTCCTTCAAGTAATTCTGGATATAGCTTGATGCAACAAATGAAGAAACTAATGCTTCCACTTTCCAAAATATAAAATATGGATTCCTGTTCCTCAAGTGTTTTGTATAATGTGTGAAATTCCCCTTGTGTACCACGCACAGACAGTTTTTCGCACCCATGCACTCTCTTTGTGTTGTTTTGCACTTATATCTCTCTTCTCTAATATACAAACTGTCCCTGCAGGCTGCAGATCATTTCAGTACAATAAATGTCAATTTCGTACAAATGTGGACTCAAGCACCCAACACACCCTACATATAAGGTAACACAATGTGTGTGTGAAAATCGTCTTGCAGAGATCGCAATTCCCACGAAAAGAAAAAATGAGGACAGCAATGTGAGTAGACATCACATGATTTGAATTGGCTTGATGTGCCATAACATGATGGATGATGTGAATACACCTTGACATGATGGTGCTGTGAAGCGACAGTGCTACTACAGACAGTGTGAACTGGCCTTAAATCAACTAACAACCTAGTCGTGGATGGGTCAATGGCATCAATAGCACTGAACAACAAGTTTGAAGTGAAAGTATGTAAACTGCATGATTCTGAGTTAGCGATGTTTATTCAGTATAAAATGATACAAAATCGTCATGTTCATCAATATTTAGCTACAGTTTTTTTAAAAAAAGCAATCTACATTTGTGTATAAATAACTCACTAACTAAATAATTATGCATGTTTTAAGATTCAGTATAACAAATTTTAAATGAATAATTACTTGAATTATGTTATATGTCATGCATTGATAAATTTCAGTGGCATTCTGGAAGTACAAAAGAAAAATATCAAGAAAAAATGAAGATAATATTACATGAATGAAGATATTTCGTAAGTCTACTTTGTACCAGAACAATGTAAACCACAAAAGAAAATATATAAATTAACTGGTCACAAATGTATATAAAGGATTACAAATGCTAAATGTCCATATATGCAGTGTATACAATTACATATTTTGTTCAGAGATAAATTATAATTTCAGAAGATGACCATTTTCGCTTGGCTTGACATTTATACACATACTTGGGAACATCCCTTATGACAGTCCAACAATAATCTGCTAAAATAGTAGGGCTCCACTTTCCAGCATACCTCTTCTCAAATGTGGCAATATCTTGATGAAATCGCTCCCCATGTTCATCACTTACTACATCACAATCTTTGGGGAAGAAGTCAAGATGATTATGTAAGAAATGCATTTTCAATGACATATTGCAACCAAGTTTTTCATAAGATGACAACATGTTAGCTACAATCTCCTTGTAATTTATTGCTGGTTTGTTCCCGAAAAACTGTAAACAGACTGTCTTAAAACATTCCCATGCATGCTTCTCATCACCTTGTATGATTCCATCAAAAGTATGGTCTCCAAAAAGCTCTCAAATCTATGGGCCTAAAAAGATGCCCTCCTTTACTTTGGCATCACTTACGAAAGGGAAGTTTTGCCCTAAGTACTTAAATGCGTCACCATCTTTATTCATTACCTTAACAAAGTTTTTCATGAGACTTAACTTGATGAGCAAGGGCGGGAGGAGAATCTTTTTAAGGTCTCCTAGAGGTTTACTCCTAATGCTCTTTATACCTGGCTGAAGAGATTTTCTGGTGGACCATTCATGTTAACTGTAATGAAATTCATGAACTCAGCTATCCTATTCACAGAGAAAGCAGCAATATTTAGTATACCCTAACTGCATACCTAATAGCAGTGCAACCACTTTCAAGTCTGCCATTGAGAGTCATTATACTTGATGGCTTCTAGTAAAATTTTCATGTTTTGGTATGACTCTTTCATATGCACACTATGCCCAACTGGAATAGAGGAAACTCATTACCAATATGTAAAAGGACTGCTTTTAAGCTCAACTTTGACGACTCAATAAAGAGTGTCCACTCATCAGGGTTGTAATTAATTATGAGAGCCTTCATTAGACCATTTATGTCTACACATGCCACAAGACTATCTTGCATGTTAAAAAAAAGGAGTGAATTGTTGCTCTCATCTACGGTAGAATGAAACATTTACATTGCTTTCTAGAAAATTGCACTGCTGCAACCTTGATGCTAAAATCTCACCCTAAGATTTAGAGAGCTCAAAATCTCTAATGAGATCACTTAACTCATTTTTAGACAATTTTTATCGATCATCAGTACATTAGGAAGAAACTCTGAATCTTGTAACATACATAGTTCAGGACATTCAGAATCCCCATCAGAAGTAATTTCATACTCTGTCGGTGGTTCAGGTAGTGGCAGTCCTTTACCATGTAGAACTTGTGAGGTAGTGGGGGAGATATTCAAAGTTCGGAGTTGGTGTGGCCGCATGGGCCACTCGGCAAGCCAGGGCTTGTCAGCAACCATGTGGTGCCAAACATTAGCTGGAGCTAGAGGGGTAGCCTAAGTGCGTGGTCCAGGCTGACCACGTGGCTGGGAATTCCATGTTGATACTGTGTCAAGGACTGTGCTTTGTGTCGATGAAGGAGTTTTGTATTCTGGGAGTGCCAAAGATGGCGGACTTTGTGAAACCATAATGGTAGACATTTCACAGTTCATGTAGAAATTAATAATAGCCAGAGGAATCATGATAACTTAAAAAGAAACATGTACATTATCATAATTTGCACGACAATTCTGATGGTGTAATCAGATTTTCAGTATCTTCATTAGTTTAAAAAAGCTATTAGTGTAAACCTACATTTGTATGAATTACAGGCATGTAACTTGAATAGTACATGAGTTATTGGAGGGCAAAGTGGCCGATCACTATTGATCGCGTCAGGTCATAAATACTCCACAGTTACAAGAAACAACGGTAGCAGCATGATTATAAATATATTTATTCGTCTATGTCTTTGTTTATATCTGATATATACTATTCATGAAGTAATTGGTCAAATATTTACTGTGTTTCAGACAGGACAAAGACATTAGCCTACTGGCCTACTTTTGTTTCTATTCCTTTGATATATGATTATTTGATTTGTTTATGTATTTAATAACGTGTGCTAGAGTGTGTTTATGGTGCAGCTGTAGGAATATTTATTTAATTTCAAGTAAAATGTAAATCGAGTATTTCGTATATGTTTCAATATGTTTGTGAGTGTGCGTTGGCTTGGAGACATGGCGGGAGGGCTCTAACCAATCACAGCGCTCGTTACTACAGTAGACGACCACTGAAGTCAATGGAGAGATGGTAAGGAAGTGGGAGAGGAGCATCGGGTCGCACAGGAGGATGAGTGCTGGACGGGAAAATAGTAACTGGAATGAACAGAATGGTTGGAGAATGAACAGGAGTGATATCTTCCGCGAACAGGGCCCAAATAAAGAACATAGATTTGATGGGGGAAATTCGCGCTAAGTGCAAACACGTAACAACCAGTCGGGAAACTGATGTTTGCCACATCTCAGATCCAGGGATGGTGATCTGAATAAGCGATGAAAAGAACTGGAGATAATGGTAATGGTAGAAATGTTGATAGGTTTGGAGAAAGGAAAACAAATATGTAATATGGAGTATGTTAAAGAGGAAGTCTATATAGGTGGCTCTTTCAATAAAAGCAGGCGCGAACGGCGGAAGCATAGATTTGTGAGAGATTTAAGTAAAAGTAATTGGAATAAATTTGCAGGGAATGATGTAAGTTATGAATGTGTGATGAATGAGTGTGTGAATGGTGATGAATGGAAAGATTCAGTGGTTCAAAAACAAGTTAAAGAGGAGATGAATTTTGTGAAAGCAAATTGTGTGGAAAGTTCTGAAGAGGTATTAGGAAGCAGTAGCAATTGCAGTAAGGAAGGTGTTGTAGTATTTGGTATCGCCAGCTGAAAGCAAGGGTGATTGTGTTTTGGCAGAAAGTGTCAATGTTACTAAGGGTGGCTTAGCATTGATCTCACCAGCAGTTGAAGTTAAAAATGTATCAGCAGAGATAGATGATTTCTGTTTAAAGGAGCAGAGTAATGGGAATTTATGTAATGATGTAAAAGCTACTGGTATTGACACTTCGGAGGAAGGAATTTGTGCGTTTCTAGTGACGAATGAACGCGAAATGAAACTTATTGATGAATGTGTGGATCTAAAACGTTTGTCTGAGTATTTATGTGAGAATGTATGTAAAGTAGGATCGGGGACTAAGTTGGATGAAAAGTGTGTAGAAATGGCACTGTGTGCTGATTTTTGTCATATCACAGCGGAATGTAGCAAGTCTGGAAGTCCCAAAATTGTACGACAAGTTAGCAGCAATTTGTGTAATGTAGTGGCAGAGGATAAAGTTGTGTACGATTCACATAAAGTTAATTTGTTGACGGAGGAAAGTAAGGTTTCTGATGTGAATTTATGTAGTGATTTAAATGGTGTATCAGCAGATAAGGTTGCTGAGATGAATATTTATGGTGATGATGGCTTTGGCATCAATGTATTATATCAGGAAGATAAAGTGTTTAACAGTGAATTGATGTGTAATTTTGTTGAAGCTGCAAGTGTCGATATTTTGGAGGGGAAGAACAGTGAAGTTGTGCATGCTGTGGGTAATGAATCGGCGAAAGATGTGGAAGAACTAACAGAAAATTTAGTGGTCTAGTAAAGGAGGTAATTTTAGGAACTGACTTCCTGTGCGAATATAATACTACGATTAATTGTGTAGGGAAATGTCTAGAATGTGAATTTCAGAACCAAAAAAGTAAAATTTAAAAGACTTTTAACAGGTGAAAATCAGATTGCTCATGCCATAGTTACTGAGGCTTGGAGCGAGGAAATCGACATGCATAACAGAATTAAGGAAGTTGTTGATGCAGTGAAGGGTATATCAGAAGGGGAAAAGAAAGAGTTGTGTGGGTTGTTGTACGACTACGAGGATGTATTCTCGGATCGACCTGGTAAAGTTACCGATTTCGAGTACTCTATAAAAGTGAAACCTCACGAACCAATAAAGTGCAAACCGTATGTAATACCTATAGCTGATTGGGATGCCGTCAGAGTTCGATTAAAACAAATGTTGGATAGTGGTACAGTCGAACAATGCAGGAGCGATTACTGCAGTCCTAACGTTATTGTTAAAAAACTTGATAACTCGGTCAGAATTGTATTAGATGCGAGAAAAATAAATAAAGTAATGTAAGGGAATTAGACCAAAGGAGGAACTGCTGCAGGATTTTAATAATATTAACTTAATGTCCATTGTTGATATGACCTTGGGATTTTGGCAGATCCCATTGGCAGAGGAAAGCAGATGGTACACTTCTTTCCTTTTTGAAGTGCGAAGCTACCGGTTTAGGGTAGTGACATTCGGACTCAACAATTTCTGTGACAGTTTTTGTAAGAGCGTTGAGTCATGTCCTGGGGAGAGTCTAATGAGCAAACTCGTGATATACGTAGATGATATATTGATCACTACAGAAACGTGGAATGAGCATTGTCGAGTTTTGGAGGAGGTACTCATGGCTCTGAGACGAGGTGGAATGACTTTAAAGCTCGCAAAATGTGAGTTTGTTCGAGCACAAATTCAATTCCTGGGGCATATCAATACTTCTGAAGGAATTTTACCTAGTTCCGAAAAATTAAAGTCCATTACCGAATGTAATAGACCCAAAAGTAGGAAACAACTGAAGTCATGCTTGTGCGGTTTCTATAGAAAATTCTTGGGGGAGGAAGGAATGAATATTCCGAATTTAGGCAAATTGTTGAAGAAAAATTCAGCTTGGAGATGGACCGAGGAATGTGAAATGGAATTCCAGGGTATAAAAGATAAATTGTGCAATAGTAAGATGTTGTACTACCCAGATATAAATCTCCCTTTCTATTTAGCGTCGGACAGTTCGGACTATGGAATAGGTTCTGCGCTATTTCAGGAAAAGCTAGTCGATGGAAAAATTGTACACCATAGTGTGGCATTCTCCAGCCACATGCTAAATAAGCACGAACGGGGATACAGCAATTCGGAGAAGGAGATGCTCGCGATCGTGCACCAATTTAAGAAATTCTGCATGTCTTTAGAGCGCAGAGAAGTGACAGTGTTGTCGGACCACAAGGCGCTGAGTTATCTGCAGGACTCCAGGATACTGAACGACTGCTTAATACGTTGGGCAATATTCACGCAGCAATTCGAATAGGAAATCCGCTACATCGAGGGTACAGAAAATTGTGTTGCCGATGCTCTGTCCAGATTACCAGTGCGGGGGGGCGGGGGGCGGGGGGGCGGCGCGGGGGGGGGGGAAGACGATGGAAGGGATGAGCTGAACGAATTTAAGCTACTGTATATGAAGGGGGTAGCGAGAGAGAAAGAAATTCGTGCGGTGTGCAAAGGTATGTGGCGAGCACAAAACGACGATCCTGAACTGAAACACATTAAGGTGAATTTCGACAGCAAGGGATACTAGAAAATACTTGAATAATTTAAGATACGCAAGGGAGCGTTATTACAGCGGGAAGATGAAGAGACGGACAAACTGAGACTGTGTTTTCCCAATAGTTATGTGGAACAGTTAATAGACTACGTCCATTTAAATCACGGACATTACGGGGCCAAAAAGTGCACTGAAATCATTGAGGAATACGCCCACGTAAACAACCTGGCCAGGTGGGTCCGTGTGCAGCTGGCGGGGTGCGACCGTTGCCAACGGGTCAAATATTGTACTACCGCGCAACAGGGGGAAATGCAAAGCATTATACCTACTATAGTGGGCGAGTTATTGGCTGTGGACGATTATGGCCCACTACCCACACGACGCGATGACATGAAGTACATATTTGTTGTGGTGGATGTGTTCTTTAAGTTCATTAACCTGTATCTGATACGGAAAGCGAATAATGAAACTCTGATCGCCAAACTGAAGAAGGATTTCTTCAAGAATATTATAAAACCAGTAAGGCTGTTGTCTGACAACGGATCACAGTTTACTTCGAACGATCGAAACACGTTCATGAACGACCAGGGTGTGCAACATATCCATATCTCCATCTACCACCCAGCGAGCAACCCATGTGAAAGGTATAGGTGGGAAGTAGGACGTTTATGTAGGACGTATGGCAGCAATCGTCATTCCAAGTGGGTGGAGTACATGAGCTTGTTTGAGGACATACTCAAGAGCATAAAAAGTAAGGCTACGGGGTACTCACCTTTGGAAGTCATGACCAGGGTGAAACCAATGTTCCTACTCACAGAAACGGTAGAATTCCCGCCGCGGAAAGCTGAATCAGCTGCTGAAAGAGAGCAGGCAGTGACGGCCCGCATGAAAAAGTTAGCCTCTGAAAGGAAAGGGCGACACGATGGGTGATACAAACAGATGAAGTAAAAAGTGGGGGAAAAGTGCTTGTACGCACCAAAGAGCGTTCCAGCGAAGTGGACGGGGAGATAAGGAAATTATTCGAGTTATACTATGGACTATTTGTTGTGGCAGAGTGCCCTCACCCAAATGCATACACTTTAAAATATCCTGTCTCAGGAAAACCTTTTGGTATAATAAAGGTGACGGAGTTGAGGCTGTTTATAGAGAAAGGGGAGAAATGAAAAGCTGTTCTAATTTGTAATTAGTGGTAGTAATTTTGGAGGGATAATTTTATATGTTTTACTTGGGGATTCATTAGTAATTTGTTAGTTTATTGTGGCACTGTACGTGTGCAAGAGGGAGAAGTTTAGGCACTGAGGGTGCGTGGAGGTCAGTGACCTCGTGGATTTAAGTACAATATGTATTGGTTTATGCTTTTTATAAGAGTGTGGCGAAGAATTTAGTGCTCAATTTGAAGGGTATTAAAATTGTAATTGTATGTGCACGCATTTTTTGGTGCATGGAGGTAGGAAGGATTTATTAAAGTCAATTAAATAGAACTTGTGAGAATTTGAGCTTACTGTGATTCAGTCGTTTGCCTTGTGTCTTTGTTCCTAAAGTACCGTTTTCCACTGGAGGGAATCTTTAGCGAGGATCCTGGTTGGGTTTGGGAAATGGTTTGTTGATGGGTTTCTACTTTTGGTTTTCATTGTAGACAGATTTGTCACTATAAACGATGGAGATCGGAATTCAGAGGTAGACACGATTTCTGCGAGGCACTTGGTCAAAAGACTGATGTGAGTTGATCAATACTTCGTGCTAAAATCCTTGTGAGCGTGTGTAGTGCACAGGAGGAGGAGTGCTGGACGGGAAGGCGCGACGGACGGCCGCAGGAAATACTTGAGGAGTGTGCAGCAGTTTTCGTGTGGTCGCGGGAGATAGAAATATTCCGTAGTGCTGACTTATGCACTTGTGAGATTTCCATGGCTTCTGCAGTGAAGACGTAGTATGTGTTTAGAAGTGAATATTTTGTGAGCTATGTTGTTGTTCATAACTAATTACGTGAAGTAGGAATCTATTGTTTCCCTGTTGTTCAACTTATATTTTATTTAAATCAGGGCTTCACAACATACGTGCTCATGGAACAAGCTGTGAGCAGCAAAGCGCGAGCACAGAGCAGCGCGAGCACGCTACCCCCACTACCGGACCAGAGCGGAGAGTGGGGAAAATCACGTGGGGCACACAACAGCTGCCGCCAGTCAATGTAAATCCGCGGCCACCTGCAGGGATATCACTCACGAATTATTACTGCGACAAATGAAACAAATAAAGGAGAATGTACACATGCCACATAATTTTATTAGCTTAGTGTATGCCTCTACATTCGCATTAATTTGTGAACTGTTACACAATAAAAGGTGTCACTGAAGTGTGGGATCCTCGGTTATCTTGTACTTTTTGCCCTTTACAATTGCGTCTATGTTCGGAGTAATTGTTCTTGTGAATTTTAGGCGCAGCGTGCAGTTTAAATTTCGATCAGACAATGCGTTTCTCAGGGGCGTCTTGTTACATTTCATTGCAGAGAACAGTTGTTTACAAACATACGTGGAACCGAACATTGATATTATTGTAGCCACCAGTTTGTGCAAACGAGGAAATCTATCCTGAGGGAAGTGTCTGTAGAATTCCAAAATGTTTTTCTTGTTCTGAAATTTGTCTCTGTATTCTCTGTCACACTGCAGGTCAATAATTTCTTGCTGCAGCTCAGGACGAATCTCTTAAATATTCGCTGAATATGGAGAGAACAGATCAAAATCACTGTCTAGTGCTGTCAGATCTTGAAAGCGCTGATAAACTAAACTATGTGAATAACGTTCACAGTCTTTGTGAACATCTTGCATGGATGATAATTTAGGAAAATGAGCTAGGTTTCCTGTTTCCAGCTGACTCACCCAAAGTGTCAATTTCATTTTAAAAGCTCGTATTCGATCTATGAAATGAATAATTAGCAGATCTTTACCTTGTGGTAAAATGTTCAAAGCATTCAGATGGCTAGTTAAACCTGCTAAGAGATCACATTCAAACGTGCGCGCGCATTCCCCTCCCTCCCCTCCCTCGCTACTGCGCGACCTTGCACCTGCTCGCGAGCACATGCCTGAGCAGACGCGAGTACTCGCGCTCAAAACCGGCCAGTTGTTAAGCCCTGATTTAAATGAAGGACCATCGACTCTAAAGTGTTTTGCAGTAATAAATGGCATTCTTAAAGGTACTTCTGCTATTGTACTCATCATTTAAAGCCGTTAAAATAGTACCTGCAGATTTTATTTAATTGCAATCTTTCATTTATAAATTTCTATGTTACATTCAAAAGTCGCAATTGCCGAGTGATAGTAACCTTCCACCATTTGATTCATGTGTGTATTCATTTTTATACTGTAGACTCAGCAGTATTTGGCATGTAATGCGGCAACTACGTATCCCAACCCATAGACAACGAAACCAGCCAAAACTTTTAATGTTTCAACTTTGAGTCTGAGGGTACATAGTTGAGGACCACCATTAATTTTTTTTTAAATCCCGCAAACTGGACGTATGGCAGATGGAATGCTAGGATAGATCAGTGCCCGCTTCTTCTTCTTCTTAGACATTCCCTTCTTGATAGGAGGAACCATACAAAAGTAGCAGTCACTGACATGGTTAACTGGCTCACGCCAGATCATGGGCACTGCAAAGGGCATGAACGTCCTTTCCCATGCATCCAATTTCTGAGGCTGCTGGCACAAGAGTTGCAGATCACATGTGGAGCCCAGGGTTTATCCTGATCACCTATTTTGCACCCAATATAACAACTGTAAGCTTTTTTAATCAATAGAGTTATTTGATGTTTTGTGAAGCAAGTGTCACTTCTCCACACACATAGCAAAATGTGTCCGCACTGTTAACACAAACCTGTGGCATTTTTGTTCACTTCGGTAGCAGTCAGCTTGAACAACTGGTGGTTAATCTGGAAACAAACGTGCAAAACGTATTACATGCATTAATAAAGTCACTGCAATTGAAGAGGAGAGAGACAAAAAGATCACTAAAATGTTATATATATATATATATATATCATAATAAAACAGTATAAAATGAAAACTAGAGCTAATTTTGAATTGTCTCTGTGATATTCGTGATCAGCGCATTAGAGCTGATAGGAATCGGCTGTTTCCATTCGATTTACATTATTTTCATTATTGCACAGTGTAATCAGCTGCCTATACCAAGTGTATAGTTCTACAATATTATGTATACTGCAGTATCCGCATATGCATGCACAAACACTGGAAACTGTGGCTTTGCCTGCTAACATCAGAAGCTAACCTATTCTCACTGAGCTCACTCCTGTTGCAGAAAAGAATTTTATGTTTTCTTAAACTTAGCCAGAAGCAAGACACACTGTTTGATTATTACCTGCAGCCAAAGAGCACTGAGATTATAATGTTTTGCTGGCAACGATTGAGTGTTGTATTTGTTATAAGTACGCCAGTAGCGAGAGGCAATATGCAACTGTTAAGGGAAGATTAGTTCTGTTACATGCCACATCACGAAAAGGTGTGTGTGTCCAAGCAACCAAAAGTTTATGATATATCTCTGCATTTTTTCTTTGTGCTGTTGACAGGGTATGTGACTGAACCATAGCGTTAAGTGAAGTGTAATGCTACACGTGCAAGTGATTACTCTGTGCGATGATTGTCTCTGAAACAACGTCTGTCTGAAAAAACGTCGACTGAGTTACAGGATAGTTTCAAATGTCAATTTATTAAACCTACAACAATTGGTGACCCCAACATGATATTCGACAGTCACTGATGCGTCAGTAATGCCATGTCACATTAAGTAAGGAACATTTACGCCAACCACGTCATGCATCTTTCGCATCTTTGTCACTGTAATTCCGCAAGTCAGACCGGCTACCAACTGCAGAAGTGCTTACAGGTGCAGTAATCAATCTTCTGATGGTAAAACTGCCATTGTTTTGGCAGAAGAGGCCTTTCCTGTGGTTTGTGCAGTTAGAAAGCTAATTTTTTTAGTGCATGTAATTGCAAACCACACAAAGTATAGCTATGATATTAGAGAGCTCAACAAACATAAAGCCACGAAAGTGCAAGACTACACAACGATCAAGGACACTCTGATTGTCCACCTCTTGCAATCTGAGGCGAAGAGACTGGAGAAGCAGAAGCTGCTCCCTGCTGAGGAGCTAGGTGACGGCTCTCCATCGCAGCTACTGCCGCGCCTGCGTACGTTAGCGAGCAATGCTGTTAACGAAGACATTCGGAGGAACATTTATTTATCCTGCCTGACACGTAACACACAGAAGTTATTAACTGTGTGTGCTATCGAGCTGGTTGGGTTCTCGCCATCTTCAGATTACATAGCGGAGATGTATCTGTCCATATGCATCACCACAGTTTACCTACAGTCTCAGGCAGGTAACACCCTCAACACATTACAAACACAGATCACTGAGCTCACTGCATAAGTTTCTGCCTTACGAACTCAGAATACCAGTCGCCAATCCCATCATCACCGCCCAGCAGCAAAGCGCAGCCACTCACTCTCTTCAGCAAGAGACTGATGGAAAAACTGACAGTTCAGCCTCAAAGGTGTGGAAGTGCAGTTCACCGTGTGAGAAGGGAAACAACAGGAAGTCAGTGATGATGGTCACTGGTGCTCCACATGTGAGCCATTCACAATTCGTGACAGAGCATAATACAAAGCTACAGTTTCTTGTATACATGGATACTAATGTGTTGGTTTATCCATCTGCCCGTCTGCTTTGCCGAAACTGTGATGACTGCCACCTTTCCACCACCAATGGGTCCATACTGCCGCCATTAAGCAATAGCAAGTCTCTCCAGCACATGTGGATCGAAAGAAGATCCATGTAGAGATTATAGACAGCTGGACGCCAGAACCATCCCTGACCATTACCTGATACAGCATGTCGAAGATTTTGCATTCAGTGTCCATGGTAAATGCCTTTTTTGCTACATTGGATTTAGTACAGGCATTTTACCAAATTCCTGTGGCACCAGACGACATTACTAAGACCACCATCTGCACAGTGTTCAGACTGTT
Source organism: Schistocerca cancellata (assembly GCF_023864275.1). Taxonomy (NCBI): domain Eukaryota; kingdom Metazoa; phylum Arthropoda; class Insecta; order Orthoptera; family Acrididae; genus Schistocerca; species Schistocerca cancellata. The sequence goes on from NC_064626.1 coordinate 689,641,872, forward strand.
TGAATTCACTAGAATTCCTTTTGGTCTTTGTAATGCTGCCCAAAAGTTTCAATGTTTCATGGATGAAGTTGCACATGCCCTAGATTTTTGTTATGTGTACATGGATGGCGCTTTTTCACTCATCTTTGTGGACACAGTGTGCTTATTAATCTATCGAAGTACATCTTCAGAGCAGCCTAGCCTACACTACCAATGCTCAAGGTACAACGCCGCCACAGGAGAAAGTCGAAGCCATAGTAGTATTCCCCAGTTAGAAAATGATGCTGATTTCTTGGTGTCACTAATTTCTATCATTGTTTCATTTGCAACTATGATCTCCTGGCTGGACCACCGAATGAATACTGGCATGCTGCACCAATTCAAAAGGAGAGACTGCCGTGGAATAGTGAGGCCGAGTTGGCATTTAACAATGTGGAGACTGCCATCACAGACGCTAGACTGTTAGCATACCCAGTTCCACAGGCGTCTCTCGCTCTAATGGTCGATGTGTCTGCCACTGGTGCCGCAATGCAACAACAAGCAGGCGAACACTGGCAGCCCTTGGCCGTTTTCAGTCAAAAGTAACCGCCATTACAGTGAAACTGGTCCATGTACAGTTGTGATCTGTACATTGCATACACCCCCATTAAGAAGTTTCGCTACATGTTAGAGGGACGGCAGCTCATATTAGTCATAGACCACAAGCCACTGATGTACGCTTTCTGCCTGTGTCTAGAGAAAGCATCACTACATCAGACATTTAGACTGTGTCGAGCAGTTCACAGTAGTGCAGTAAAGTTATTCTGGCGCATTTTGTTTGTGTGTGTTGCATATATTCAGGGGCAGGCATACATTCGAGAGCAAATTATGCCTCTCCCCCATTCTTAACCTATCAGATTGTTATGCTAATTGGTTTATGATCCCTTGGATGTTGGTTTATGATTTCCTGCAGATAATCCATCCTTCTGAGAAACCCCCACCACTCCCCCTCTTCCTCCTCCGCCCTAACACCTCTGGGAAAGGGGTTGCCGATCCTGGGACACTTCCTTTGACATTCCCTTTCCAGTTCAGTTCTGATCCATTTTTCCCCTTCTGGGAAATACCCCAACCTTCATCCCTTCCCACCCACTCTCCTCCCCTTCCAGAAACATTGCGCCACTTTTAGTATATTTGATGGGAAGTATCTCATCAAATTGACTGACTCTTTTTCAGGGAAAAGCTCAATTAAAATACTCACCACCACTAAACAAAAAACACACACATTTGCGTCATCACATGCACCATCAAACGACTGCAGGAGTGCTTGGAACCATGACTGCACCAGGCAGGAGGGGCTGTAGTTATGTGAACATTGCCCCTAGGCTCCATGCACCACCAGTGATGGCCAGGAGAGGTTCGAAACTGAAGGGCACGCAGCATTCCTCCCTCAACCACTTGCCTGGAAAAGCTCACAGATCATCAATTAAAAAAATCACACAGCACCTGAAACTGAACTGACAGTTACCCCAAAGCCCTGGTATTTCAAACACATACAGATCATGATTAAATATATGCTACTACAAGTGACAGAAATGATTCACTGATCTAATTACACATCGAAATTGTCAGGAAAAAACCACCACTCATATACAACTGTCATAATACAACACATACATAAAGATCACACTTTTGCAGATCAAGTAATTAAATTTCGAATAAAAGAAAACATACTCGGTATAGCACTAATATATCTGAGGTCTACTGCTGTTTTTCTGTATGTGTGTGTATCGGTTTCACATGGGGGGTCCCTTCCCAGCACAGGGTAACTTTGGGATAGGACTGGGATATAGTTCATAGGTGGATCCAGCATGTGTTACACCTGGGATACGGTTGAAGGTGAATCCACCATGTGTTATGGACAGGATGGGGTTCGGAGGTGGATCTACTACGGATTATGGCTGGGATATGGTTAAAAAGTGAAGTCACCAAGTGCTCTTTCTGGGATAGGGTTCAAAGGGAAGCCCACCCACAATATGTCTGGGAAGGTATCATTATGCAGTTCAGTGTGTGGTGTGCGGGGAATTAGGTTAGCTCACCCTACATGTAGGACATTTTATGTAAGGCTGGCATCTTTCAAAGGTTTGTCTTTAGCTATTAAGCAACATCCTGACAAACTAAGTGAGGCTGGATTCTTTTATGCCATTGATGGAGATGAAACCGTGTGTTTCCGTTGTGGTGGAGGGTTGAAATATTGGGATGATACAGATAACCCATGGGTTGAATATGTTGTGTGGCTTTCCAAGTGCTTGTTTGTGCTTCTTGCAAGGGGTAGGGAATTTGTGGATTATATCTGTCAGAAGAGAGATGCAGAAGTTACTGCAAAGGTTGCAGCTAATGTTAAACCTCCATCAAATCTTCAGAAATCAGCATCAGAACGCCTTGTGACCCTGAGAGCTTCTGATAACACTCATCTGTGTGGAACCTGCTTCCAGAAGGACAAATTACTGCTTGCATTAAATGTGGACCTATCCTTTCGTGGTGTGCTGTTTGTCAGAGACCTGTTTAGATACAGTAAGAGCATTTTGACGAATGCAGCGATGCTGTAAGAGATACTTTTACTTTATGCTGTACTTTTTATATTTTGCTAATACACATTGTGAAGAATAAAGCATTATCATTAAAATGCATTCTTTTTTTGTTTTTTTCCTACATCAGTCACACTTGAGTCTGCTCTTAATATGACAGCTTTGATTACACCATGCTCTAAATACCTCCTGAGCTGTGTTGAAGAATCATGATTCCTTTTAATTTCAAAGTACAGAACTGACACACAGTTTCACCTTTCTGTCAATGTATGCAGTCTTCTATGAGAAAAAGAACGTCATATTGTCCCCCAGCAGAGTACTATTGTTAAGAAGTGTGCTATAGAGGTCCATGTGATAGGATAACACATAAACCCCCACTAAGCTAGTAGCGACTAGATTCTGCATTGAGCTGTACTACAGGGAGTAAAAAAAAATCCGAGTGCTACCTACAGCCATGCATCATATTACTTTAGTATAAAACATGACACAGCAGACGAAACCGGATTTGGTATTCAAGGCGCTTGGTTTTCTTAATGTATGCAGTGTATGCTTGATGGAAGGATGATGTCATATATCAATACATTAATAGGGGGAAGTCTATGCATTCTAGAGACGTTGCACCATATACCATAGCATGGATGCCGCAGGAATATAAAAAATCCATCTAAAGCAGCAATCGTTGATGTTGAAATGGACCATCAGCCTATATTATTGCAATGGCCTTTTATAGATGACTACCAGCTTATGGATTCAGGTAATCAGAATGAATATGTGCAAATACATAATACTTGGGAGAAACGTTTACATCTTCCTCTGCTAAAAGGAATCTGGATTTTAAACTCTGATTTATAACCATGTAAATGGAATGTTCAAGTTGGATACTGTCCAAATGCTGGTGATATGGAAGTAAATTTCAAAAATCAGTATCAGATATGTATGGCGTGGAAGACTGAAGTTTTAATGGAACATTTGTTAATGATGGAGAGGGAGGGGTATCACACACAGCGTCACTGTACTTAAATAGCCCTGACAGAGTTTGATAACTATGTTACAGACACCTGATTCCATTGCTTAGCTGGTTGGGCTGTACTTTCGTTGCAAGCAGATTAAATTTCAAAATCAGCATGAAGTCTATAGGTACGTTAATGGCTTGGAAAACTCTAGATTTAATGGAACATCGTTAAGGATGGGTGGGTGTACCACACACAGCGTCACCATAATTAAATAGCACTGACTGACATATGGAATCTATGTGTCAATATTTCGCAAATAGTTGTGTTTTGGATGTTTTGAATTCCACGAATTGCATGCGCTAGTGCATGCAAAACCTGCTGGAGTGGGTATACCATCTCACAACGAACTTTCATTGATCTTAGAATGATTGAGAAACCGAAAGCATGAACAGCCTATCTCCATCTTAATGCTCCCACTATCTTAAGAAAACAGTGTCATGTGTGTTTACAGCACTTTGTTGCTTTAGAAATACGTCCTGCAACGACTCTTGAGCTGTTAATTTTAATCTAGCAACACCACACACAGGAAGTATTGATGCACTAACGGTGCTCCTGCCGAAGACGGGAATGCCGAGACAGAATGTTGCCCCTCAGTATGTATGTGAGTTTGCTGTTTTGAGTGAATCTCATCTTTGTAACTCACTACACACTCTCAATTTCCACTATAACTCTGGGGTCATTGTCTGTTGCTATCCAACATTAACACTCATAGATCAATATGTGGTTAAACGATATGTACTGGTGAACATTAACATCGATTTGACAACTTAACACTACATAGTCGCTGTACATCAATACTGTGAGCCCACATCTGTTGATGCTATGTGAATGACCTGTGTAGCAAAGCCATCATGTGGATGCTGCTAGGATCATATACGTAGGTATACCCCATTTGAATATGTGACAGAAAAAAATCTATGGGAAAAACGACTTATTTCTCCCAGAATCATGGGGTGGATTAGTGTATGTACCGAAGTATACAGGCAATTTTTACTCGATTGGCGTGTGAGATTGGGATAGAACGGTAATCGAAAATACCTGTGTGATGTACACTACTCCATGCTCTGTACAGTCACTAGCAGTGTATTTGGATTTAGATGTGGATTTCGTAGGTGATGGAACTGTCTGCAAGGAAGTGGGAAGACCTGTGGGAGTTGGTGGTTGACACGAACTTAATTACATCTGTTGCACATTAACAGGACTAGAAATCCGATACTATGTCATTGGACGTATTAACTGCTGTAAAATGCCCAGCAGTAAGCATCTAGGGTGATCTGAAGTAGAATGCATGTATCTGGTTCAGACTGACTTGCTGGAATCGTAATGGAAGCAATCCAGACATTAATAACTGACAAGTTTGTAACCAAAGCAGGAGAACATGTCAGGCTCAAATTCATTGGCATTAAACTTTAATGGGTGTGTGATCTGCCCACTAAGAAGTGATAATGTTTGAGGCAAGTGACCACAAATCTCGACTGTATGTTATCTACAGGGTTTGGTGCTACAATTCAGATCGCGCTGTTAGAGATGACTGCTGTTGCTGGGGCACCTACTGACTGTGATCTGGTCTGGTTGATTGGCTCTTGATGTACGATAAGCGTGTAAGCACTGGGTTTGTTTCTAAATAAATATCTACCACTATGCATATGCATACACTATTCAACCTAGTATAGATTACAAAACACATGTACTGACAGAGGTCCTAGAAAGAGCACAGGAAGCAGCTATACCTTGCGCAAAAACTTTGTGGGGACAGAAATAGCCATGGTCGACAGAACTGGCAAGGCTAAGGAAGGATTCACAGGACAAAAGAAAGTACTACCAACAAGCAAAGACAGCTCCTGAAAGATAGATAATACTTGATCTGTATCGTGACGCTAAACAGAAATAAAAAAAAAAACAACTTAAGACAACAAGGCAAGACTACTGGACCAATTTTGTGAAAACCCAGCTACAGAACGACATCTAGAGACAACCATTCAAGATAGAAACAGAACGAGTTAAGACACCGACAGTTCTGTCACCACTAAAACAAGCTGACAGCACAATGACCAGAGGCTGGAGAAGCACAGCAGACTATCTTCTGAACAGGCTCCTCCCGGATGACGACCCCACACATGACGAGCGGCACTACGCTGACCTAAGAGAGAGTATGAGGCAACCATACATCAGTGACAGTGTAACTATGCCATTAGCACAAGAAGAAGTAGCGATGGCAATCAGCAGGCTTAAAAACCGAAAAGCACCCGGCCCAGACAAAATACTTACAGAAACAGTAACACAAATCACAACTTTTCTTACTAACATGTTCAGCAAGGCACTACTAACGGGCAGAATTCCAAACCTTTGGAAAATTGCAAATGTAGTAATTATCAGGGAATCACAAGGCAAAGAGCCAACAGACCCCAAAATGTACCGACCGATCTGTCTCTTAAACACTTTCAGCAAGGTACAGGAAAGGCTCCTGTGTGACTGTATACAATCGCACAGGCGCCTCGTCGGCTTAACGCCCCATCAGTTCGACTTCAGGGAAGGTAGATCAACAGAAGACGCCGTTAACCAAGCACTGACAGTTACAAATAGCACCAGCGACAAATACGCGGCAGCGACATAGCCGCGGCTTTTGACAACTTGTGTTGGCCGTCCCTCTTCACCATGTTAAGGGAAATGAGGCTATCAGCTTCCCTCTACACTAGCCTCCTCGATTACTGCAGAGGCAGAGTGGTGGAGTGGAGGGCTGGTACATGCAAGGTTGTCAAGAGAATAACAAAGGGATGTCCACAGGGCTCTATCTGCGGACCAATATTCTTGGATATCGCAATCGAGCCCTTGCTGAACACCCTGGACAGTGACGACAGAGTAAGAGGTATGGTGGCTTACGCAGATGACCTGCTCATAGTGGTGTCAGACAACTCGAGAGCAGCACTAGAGACAAAAGGCACGCAACTGCTTCAGAAAATTAACAGTTGGTGCAAAGAAAATAAATTAAAAATAGCTCCCAACAAAACTGTATATTTACTGCTCAGAGGGACACTACAGAGGAACCCAATTCTAAAATTAGACAGTACAAGCATACAGAGGAAGCAAGCCACACGTTATCTCGGACTGCATCTAGTCAAAAAACAGACTTTCAACTACCATATAAAATTGACAATTGACAAAGCCTCCCAAATTATGCACAAACTAGCAAGGCTAAACACAACTCAGTGCAAATTACCTATTAAGACGATAAGGACCTACCACATCGCGATATTTGAATCCATTGCATCCTTTGCTGAAAGTGCTTGGACTCACAGACCGAACATACAGACTAACAAGACAATTGCAAGATGAGGTCAGTGTAGTGTACTCCTGAGAATGAGCGGAGCCTTCAACACCACGTCACTAGAGGCACTTTGTGTTGTGATGGAGACCAGCCCTATAGACATATCTAGATGTTATAGAGCTGCACTTTACTGGCTTAAGAGGGAAAGGGTCGATAAAGTCACCGAAATTATGGGAACCAACATTATGAACAAAACACAAGGGTCGCCAAGTACACTCTTTCTTTCCTGATGTGCATGGAAGACTACAACTGAAACATGTCGACCCATGCCGGGGGATGGTCCATTTCCTGAGAGGCCATGGGCCGTATCCAGTACATTTAAACTGTTTGGGACTAAATGACGATGAAGTATGCATATAGGGAGAAAATGGGACACGAGAAAATGTCACACTGCTGTGCAACATGCTAGCACAATTGAGACCTAAACAGAATGACAATGACATCACCAGGATAATACATAATCCCAATGACTGGAACAAAATAAATAGCATAGCTGATATTGTATCGAACACTCTGCACGAAGAATACAAGCGCCAAAACCCATATGGAAGGAGGTATAGACAAGCACAAGCAACACAACAAACCACATGGGAGGACACAAACACGACCGCAGATTCCGAAACCGAGGAAGGAGCGCAAAGTGAACATGTAAGGGACCAACATGTAAGGGACCAAAACCAACAATGTATGACACTGCATGCCACAACACAGTCACAAACAACACAACAATCATAAAACAAATAAACACCGGCACCACATACTAAGACTGTAGTAATAAGGTAATGTCGCTTTGGGAGGAGAAGGCTCAAAGAACTTTTATTCCGAAGCTCCTCCTCCCCAATGGCATCCTGCATAGTGGTTAAAGTATACTGCACACAAGCAGTCATGTATTGCTCGTCTTATTATGTGCACACAGAAGTATATTATCTTCTCTATTCAAAGCTATAATCAATGAATTTCATATATCAGAAATGTATTAAGTTATTTAAGGAATAATGCAATCTAGAAGCAATGAACTATATTCTATTTCAACTAACAAGTAACAAACATAATAGTATTTCTCATGTGAAGCTAAAATTTATGTATTCCATGTATGAAGTGCTCAATCAGCATTTAATCTGTATAATCTGTGTAAACATAGATCAGCACAAACAATTTCAGATGAGAATAGCTTGAGGTTGTACCGAAACATTCTCATCTGAAATAGATAGAAATAGAATATTACTAACCAACATGCTACTGAGACTGTATTACTCATCCATATACAGCATATCACTTCCCTCTAAATATTACAAATTATTCTTAACCATGTTCATTGTGTTACATTTTTTTATTTTTCTTTGACATTTGCATTGTATAAATTATATTATCATCTACTAGGTAGTAACAAATTATATGGAAACATTTTAACAATTGTAAAGCATTCAATTTGCTGCAACCTCAGAGAAATCTTTATATATTATGTTCTTTATATTATTAAAAAACATTAACAACTGTAAACCAACAACACTGTAACAGTAAGAAGTCTTTGCTATTATATTCAGAAGCATCTGACTCACCTTACATTTCAAGGGGGTGGCTTACTCTGTACTGCCAATGAAATGAAATAAATATGCATACAACCCATTTAGATATATGCTACTTTAAATGGGAAACAGTATCATAGTCAGTATGTGGGTGTAAAAATGAGCAATCCTGTAAGTAAGTTCGAAATCTCCCTCGATAATCTTTCAGTAGCTCTGAATTATGAGTGGTAGTGTGAGGGTCTTACATCAAAGTAAATGATTCAATGGACATTGTCTTGGAACCTCTGTGATACTGTTAGATTCGTATTATGGAAGTATACTCTATTTGAAAAAAGACAATGTATTTCTCACAAAACACTGTACTTTCAATGATGACTCTGGCACCATTCCACTGTCGTGTTTATAGCGTAGTAATCAAAGGAATATGATAAAGGAGATTAGGCTCATACAGGGACAATCATTCGATAGCGAGGAATTATGGATGTTATGCTTCTGAATTTCTTTGTGCAGTCTGCATGTACTGTGCACTGTTATGAATTTCCTCCTGTACAATAGTATGCTATTTTTCTCTTTGTGATAGCTCTCTCCTTAATCAGTGATGGTGGAGGACTAGACAGTCTCCTACTAATGGAACAGTGCTGTTGGAACAAGATGGGATTCCGAGAGAATTACGAGGGGTCTGTGACTTGGTGGGGGAAATCTCTTACTCGTCGAAATCATATGGATTCAAGTGCTATATGTCGAAGACTGAAGGATGCATTCGAATACAGCAAGTAAGTGATACTCTGACTAAAGTTTGTAACAATATTATCAATGTACCTATAATGGTCATATCTAACTTCTTTGTCTGTTTTTACTTAATGTAACTTCAGTATAACCAAGCTCTTTGCTGTAACATTCATATAAATATTTTATTCATTATTTATGGTAATTTATGTAATTGTAATTAATGTACAGATGTAATTTCAAAAATAATGTGCTGTAACAATGTCAAAGTTGAAACTCTAATTGCAATACAGGTTCAAGAATAGGGAAAGTAGGTTTGCAATCATGTAAGACTTGGAGGGAAGTCCCTCTGTAACAGAGTTGGTTAGGCGGGTACAAAAGGTGCATCTGGTGGTCAAACTACAAAGCTCCTTTGTGGCATGAGTCAATTGTTGGCCAGCAGGAAAAGGGATCGCATCTTGTGAACTGAAAGAGAAGAGAAGAGCTGCAAGATTATATAATATAGCGTTGAATGTGGAAGAAATTCGACTTATTATTCATGGTATACTATGGCTGGTTCTGTATTATCGAAGTCCAACGCTAAGAGGAGAATTTTCAGTGCTTGTTACACAGGAAGAGCCATGGATATTTTGGCCATCATTTTAAATAGATCAGAAGATCGATGATGCCACCACCTTCATCTCAAATTATCAGTTAAGTACTGTATAATTGCATGGACTAGCTGTATGGTTTCGTTTTCAATAATAATTTTGTGTTCTGTAAAGTTGGTGTTGAGCCACCATCTTTTATCGTTAGTCATTTAACTACACAGGGTCCAATCCCAAATGCTACAACAAATTCGAGTATCCTGTTTTACTGAACTAAAAAGCAATTATCTTCCTTAACTAAAGTTCATATACTTTGTGGCGTTGTAAACTACATAGTTATTCAGTGAGCATAAGGATTACTCCATGAAGTTTTCATAAATGGGCATTAAAGTTTCATCAAAGTGTAATATTTCTAAGAAAAGGTTTGAGGCATTCAGTTCAAAAATTCTTCTTATTGAAATAATAGAGTTTAGAGTTTCATGTGTTATGTAGTTAACAGTGTTTCCCATATTGTGTTGTGACTAAAGTGTTCAGCCTCAAATTGAGTCTACTGATAGATTAGTTTCATGGTTCCCATGCTAATAATTAATCCTGATTTAAATGTCATATTACAATAACAGCAATCAAGAATAAAAGACTGGCTACTAATATTCAAACTATACTAGATCGATGTATCACATGTTCCACTTGAGCAAAATGGTATCAGGAAAGGCATGTTTCTTGAAAATGCAAATAATAAACAGTACAAAAGATGCAATTACTTCATAAATATTTCAATAGTAGCAACTTCCTATAATTAAACTGACTCTTAGTACCTCTTGTCCAAGTGATTAGTGCTCCATAATTAGTAATCATTTACCTATAATTATCATTATTGTACTACTGTAATGTACAGGTAGCAGCATTATTGAGAGCCGGTGGTTGCCTAAATGTATTAATAGTCCTTCTGGGTAATTGAAGTCAAATAAATGGTACATTACTTGCTAAACAGAGTTGCTGTTCATATCTTATCAGCAAAACAGAACTTCAGTATCAAGTAAAGTCAGTCCCAACAGTTAACTTTCTTTGTGAACTATGCTAATACTGGGTACAACTTCGACTAATTAGTCTGGCTAACATTTAATTTTATGTAAATTACAGTCTACTTGATTACTTATAGAACCTCGGTTCGAGTCCTGCCTCACTACTGTTTCCTTTCAACACAAATCTTCAGGGAAACAAAATTAGTCCAATATCTTTTCATTGTGCACAATCATGGTCAAAGAAGTGTCCTTTCACAGGAGTAACATTATCAGAATATTACTAAAACAATAGCAGCTAGAAGAGTTATAATGGTGCCGCATGACAGGACATTGGCTAGCATCTTATAAAGCAAAATACAGACCATAGGGCTTGAAATTCAACAAAATAAATATAACAAATATTATGGGAGTTTAGAAAGTAAACTGTTCAGATTCAGTATTAAATGGATAGAAAAACAGGAGTAGATCAAAGCGAACAGAACGAGACAGTACAGGGCACACCAAAAAACATCATGGAGCCCTAGAGCAGTACCAAAATGAGTATACAGGCAGCGCCACAGAACGGCAATTGGCTTATGTAGTATACCATTTTGTATGTAAATAATCAGATGCACATGATGAGCTCATCACAAAGAAAACAAGAACCTAAAGACAGATCAAATGAGATAGATCTCATGGAAGATAATGGTTATGCAAATGAATTGTTTGATATGTTCTATTCAAATGGCTCTGAGCACTATGGGACTTAACATCTGAGGTCATCAGTGCCATAGAACTTATAACTACTTAAACCTAACTAACTTAAGGACATCACACACATCCACACCCGAGGCAGGATTCGAACCTGCAACTGTAGCAGTCATGCGGTTCCGGACTGAAGCGTCTAGAACCGCTCAGCCACACCAGCTGGCTGATACGTTCAATTCGACGCAAATGGAGAAGGAACTGGTCGAGAAACATGAGGTATAAGTAGAATCAGAACATGAATATATGGTAGAGCAAGACAGTGAAAAACCTCTGAGTATGAACGATATGAAAAATTTTATCTACACAAAGGAACAAGTTAGTGGTCTTGAGCATCAATTGAAAACACAGACAAGTGGCATTAATAGCATCAAAAATCAAATGAGAATACTGAGTGTAAAGGTCAGTATACAGATCGAAAAAGTATACTTGAAAGCAGATGTTTTGAGTACTGTAATCAAAGACATGAAACTCGAAATAAAACCATGAATATCAATGTAGCCATTATGCTGGGGCCGATCCATGGTATCAATGAAAGATTGCATTTAGAAATCATCAAGGTCCAAGAAACGGTAGAACCTTTAGTAGCAACGAAAGCGGACGAAAAAGTTTTCGATCGAAAAACAGAAATTGTTGATGAATGTAGAAATAAAAGCTCACATTTGAGCAAAACAATGGTTGATTCTGAGAAAAAATAAGTAAACAGGTAAATTTTTGCGAACAGAAGTGTAACCATAACACTTCTCAAATTTAAGGCAAGATCTGCGACCTTGAAAAGAAAATAAGAGACAAGTATAGTTGTCTCAATGATAGGATACCTCATAAAACACTATTAGAGGGTGAAGAACGCTTTGATCCTGCCAAATGGCTTACACTCATTGGATTTTCTGACAAATGGCAAAAAGATATTTACTGAATATTTGACAGATCAGGAAAAGATGAACATAGTTTAACGAATTCAAAAAAAGATTATCGAGGAATACTGGTCAGAAAAAAAGATTGTTTATGCCGAAAATTAATAATGGCTAGATTATATAACAATAGGGGCAGAAACTCTATGGAAGATTTCTGTGACGCACTTAAGAAATGGATCTTCTGAATCTGAGGTTATATGGGAGCTGTGGAAAAAAGCTGCCAGAGGATTCTAAGAGATACGTGGAAAGCAATCATAAAAGCTTTTCTGCGTTTTTAGAAAGAGTAGAGGTCATTGGCGAAGTAGGGTTAATCACATTGGCAATGAACAACATGACAACGATAGGTATCGCGTTAATATTGTTCAACGAGGTAGAGGCAGAGGTTGAGGTACTTCAGCTGTCCACGGAAGCGGATTTGCACTGCGATATTACCACAACAGCAACATTGCAGAAAGTTCAATACTGCATATGTTGAGGACCAAACTAACATGGACACATTTTCATGGCCCAAACATAAGAAACAATACCAGTGTAGACATATTGAATCTAATACTCGATAGAGCGACTGTGAAGCAATGCAGGTCGCTGCAAGCAAAGCGACAATGTGCTCAGGAATGTGTTACAGCAGGCAGGTGGGGAGACTTAGGCTGAGTTCCCATCAGGGCTGCCATGCAGTTTTGACATGTGGCAGCGTCATGGTTGCCATGGAAATAACCTCAGCGACACTGTATACCCAGCTCTGCATCACTGTTTACAGGGTGGTCCATCGATAGTGACAGGGGCCAAATATCTCACGAAATAAGCATTAACCGAAAAAACAACACAGAACGAAACTTGTCTAGCTTGAAAGGGAAGTCAGATGGCGCTATGGTTGGCCCGCTAGATGGCGCTGCCTTAGGTCAAACGGATATCACCTGCGTGTTTTTAAATAAGAATCCCCATTTTTTGTTACATATTCGTGGCAGCGTCATGGTTGCCATGGAAATAACCTCAGCGACACTGCATACCCAGCTCTGCATCACTGTTTACAGGGTGGTCCATTGATAGTGACCGGGCCAAATCTCTCACGAAATAAGCATTAACCGAAAAAACAACAAAGAACGAAACTTGTCTAGCTTGAAAGGGAAGCCAGATGGCGCTATGGTTGGCCCGCTAGATGGCGCTGCCTTAGGTCAAACGGATATCACCTGCGTGTTTTTAAATAAGAATCCCCATTTTTTGTTACATATTCGTGGCAGCGTCATGGTTGCCATGGAAATAACCTCAGCGACACTGCATACCCAGCTCTGCATCACTGTTTACAGGGTGGTCCATCGATTGTGACCGGGCCAAATATCTCACGAAATAAGCATTAACCGAAAAAACAACAAAGAACGAAACTTGTCTAGCTTGAAAGGGAAGCCAGATGGCGCTATGGTTGGCCCGCTAGATGGCGCTGCCGTAGGTCAAACGGATATCACCTGCGTGTTTTTAAATAAGAATCCCCATTTTTTATTACATATTCGTGCAGTACGTAAAGAAATATGAATGTTTTTGTTGGACCACTTTTTTCGCTTTGTGATGGATGGTGCTATAATAGTCACAAACGTGTAAGTGCGTGGTCTCACGTAACATTCCGTCAGTGCAGACGGTATTTGCTTTGTGATACATTACCCGTGTTAAAATGGACCGTTTACCAATTGCGGAATAGGTCGATATCGTGTTGATGTATGGTTATTGTGATCAAAATGCCCAACAGGCGTGTGCTATGTATGCTGCTCGGTACCCTGGACGACATGATCCAAGTGTACGGACTGTTCGCTGGATAGTTACGATATTTAAGGAAACAGGAAGTGTTCAGCCACATGTGAAACGTCAACTACGACCTTCAACAAATGATGATGCCCAAGTAGGTGTTTTAGCTGCTGTCGCGGCTAATCCGCACATCAGTAGCAGACAAATTGCGCGAGAACCGGGAATCCCAAAAATGACGGTGTTGAGAATGCTACATCAACATCGATTGCACCTGTACCACATTTCTATGCACCAGGAATTGCATGGCAGCGACTTTGAATGTCGTGTACAGTTCTGCCACTGGGCACAAGAGATATTACGGGATGATGACAGATTTTGTGCACGCGTTCTATTTAGCGACGAAGCGTCATTCACCAACAGTGGTAACGTAAACCGGCATAATATGCACTATTGGGCAACGGAAAATCCACGATGGCTGCGACAAGTAGAACATCAGCGACCTTGGCGGGTTAATGTATTGTGTGGCATTATGGGAGGAAGGATAATTGGCCCCCATTTTATCGATGGCAATCTAAATGGTGCGATGTATGCTGATTTCCTACGTAATGTTCTACAGATGTTACTACATGATGTTTCACTGCATGACAGAATGGCGATGTACTTCCAACATGATGGATGTCTGGCACATAGCTCGCAAGTAGTTGAAGCGGTATTGAATAGCATATCCCATGACAGGTGGATTGGTCGTCGAAGCACGATACCATGGACCGCACCTTCACCGGATCTGACGTCCCTGGATTTCTTTCTGTGGGTAAGTTGAAGGCTATTTGCCATCGTGATCCTCCGACAACGCCTGACAACATATGTCAGCGCATTGTCAATGCAATAGAATCTATGTCTCACTCCTTCATGAAGTTATCTAATTTTCTTTATGGTTCTGGCAAATAGAGAGTTCACAGTCACGAATTCTTTCGTCGAAATCGGGCGGAAGTTGCATGCGGCGAAATATTTTCTCCGCGCCATATTCTACTGGTCAATGCATGATAAACTATGCTCCCTTAGGAAATTCGTGTTGAGCTATCCAAAAATAATTATATTTTGAATAGGCATTTACTCTCCTCTGCAATGCAACTTCCGACTGATCAGACGATCCAACAAGAAACAGCTGCACACGGTCGGCGTTCACAAATATATTTCCACTGCTGATTATAGCTAGATGTTACAGCACTAGAGTAAATATTTTGTTATAATTATCGACTATGAATGAGGACATTTATAACTATATGTTTATGTATACACATTAATTAAACATATCGTTATAAGCTTTACAACGAACACACTTACCTGCCATGTAACTGACAGTCTTTTTTATCTTTTTATCTAGATCTCTAGATAATTTCTAGAAAGAGTGGCTAATTAAGTGACTTTTTTGTTTAAATTGGTAGGAATTCCCCGTGCATGACTCCACCTGAACACGGAGCAAAAATCCAAAGTGTACATGAAGATTACTATGTATATATTTTCTTGTGACTGTATACATCATAATTCACCCAAAGCTTGTTATTTTTTTTTTTTGTTGTGGGAAAAACCGTTAAGGAGTATATGTATTGGGGAGTGTGTGAAGAATTCCAAGGGTCTTAAAAAGCATTCTGCACAGTTCATGGTTATCCACTTAACACAATACTTTGCTGTTCAATTCTGGCGAAAAATCATGATTCATATTAAGTACTCTGCCTTAGAGAGCAATTCCTTACTAGGTAAACAGCCTCTGTTTAACAGGATCAATATCAGTTTCATAGAAATGCATTACCTTTTTTAAGATCTGCAATATGCTACATGGTAGTGTTAGGTAGTAAAGGGTGCTGTCTTTACTGGTTATTTGTCGGGGACAATGGTTTACAGTAACTGTTCCTTGTCTGGTGCCAAAATATTTCAACAGGATTCTTAGGACAGCAATGAACACAACAGAAAAATGAAGGAGCTGTTGGTAATAATTTATGAATATTGGTGCCATAGAAAAACAACATTAATGGAAAACTTATATCCTTGTATGTAAAATTTATTACAGTGTCACTTAACACAGGTATTTTAGAATCAACTTTATGTAATGCAACTTTTGCTGCAGTGGAAACACTGTATGACTGGGGAGAAGAAAAAAAATAGTTCAGTCATCTTAAAAATTAAGATGATAATACAATTTCTCACTTATCAGGAACAGAGTTTAAGAAGAATACAGAGAAAGTATACAGAATGGAGCTCAAATAAATAAATAAATTTATTTCACAAAAACAAACAGAAAAACCACAGTTCAGCTGTAGGTGACTTGGCTTCTGTAGCTGCAGGTGCCCACCACATCCCACCACATGTGCATGTAATTCCATTTTAAAAACAATCACAAAATCACTGATTATTAAACGACACTATTTTTATGTGAAAACTTCTAATCAGAGTGTGGTGTACCTTCTTGCTGTGAAGCCTCACTTCATCATGTAGGCTTATTTTAAAATACTCAATGAACACAGCTGTTTTCAGTTGAGGAATGTGATTATAAAGAGGAGCACTGTTTGAAACATGTTTATTCAGCTGAAGGAACATCATTTCTTATATCCTGCAAAGCTGAAGTAACAATTTATTAAAAGGGTTTCTCATTCTAAAAAGGGACATTTGTCTAATACTTTCTGGTGCATTATTCAGAGATAAACATAATCATTGAAGATAACAGATAAGCCACCTTTGTTTTTTTCTGTTCAAGATCCGGAACTAAAAACCTTAGAAACATGACGAAATTTGCCAAATTGGTGCTCCAGTTTTTTGTTCAGTTTTCTAGCTAAATACGAAGTGTGGGGTATGTAATAATGGTGATTGTTTATTACAATGGCAGAGCAATTAGCATTAGAAGATGTACCAATCTGAATGTGTACTAAAAATCTCTTGTTAGCGGCTTCAGACTGCTGGATTGATATTTTTCTCCTCCAAAACTTATCACAGCATTGAAAAACACTTCCAGCAGATCTTGACTGAGCTTATGTGGCAGTACAAGTGTCCTTCATGTGCAGATCAGCTTCTAAGAATGTCATTCACAACTAAAGACTGCTCATAATACCTATAACACCTGTCCTTGTTGAGTGAACCAGTAAGATTCTTTTAAGATAAACTGACAATCTTTTACTTGCTTTGCGTACCGCCATCACTAAGTGGCATTATTTGTAAAATATAAACGCTAGTTTTGTTTAAAAACTGGACAGTATGGTTGCAAATGGATTTCATTTCTTGTAAAAGCAAAGCAAAACATTTCACACATTTTGTTGATGAATCGTCAGAAAACTAATGTTGCCTGCCAAACTGAATTTTGTCTTCCATTCATGTGGAAGCGGTGCTCCTCTACTACATGTGTAACAGCGATAAGGAAAATTGTTTTCTTGTTAAAATCAATGCTTGATCTAAGCTAGAAATGAGAAAAAGTGTAACTATCAACTCCACTCCACACAGTGCATAATAAAAGGAAGTCGGCTTCTTGCCCTGAGTCACGTGACTTATATATTGGTTTCAGTGTAATGTCGTCACACACAGTCTATATTATCTATGGTCTGTGATGTAAACTAGCTATGTATGGTTGGCTGATTTGGGGGAGGGGACCAAACAGCGAAGACAATCGGTCCCACCGGATTAGGTAACGATAGGAGAGGAAGTCAGCTGTGCCCTTTCAAAGGAACCATCCTGGAATTTGCCTGAAGCGTTTCAGGGAAATCACTTAAAATCTAATTCCGGGTGGTCGGACGTGTGTTTGAAGTGTAGTCCTCCAGAACGCGAGTCCACTGTGCTAAACACTGCGCACCTCATTCGTTGGCTATGTATGATCTCTGAGGTCAAAAACCATACCTTTATATCACTACAATCTATGGTGTGCATAAATTAGTGGCTAGTGTTTCTGTGTGAAAAATCAAGTAAAAACTGTTCATTTGTGACGAACTGCAAGGTTCTGTACACTGAAACAGATTGTAAGCAACTGCATTACCACTTCAAATGTGCCTGTTATACTTCCTGTAGCAACATGAAAAGAAAACAATTGCTTGTATCTGGCTTTATTTTGATTCACACAGGAACATTACTGACAAGAACAGGACACACTGCAATAGCAGTTTCAATTGAATCATGAGGAAGATTACTTATATCCAGACTGCACTTCACTGATGATTATCCATATGGTATAGATGATCAATTCCATAATTGGTACACATGTACTAAGATACCGCTGTTTTCCACCTGAATATGAGAGTGTAAACTCTCGAAACGCCTTGCGGAAGAAAGTTAAAAGTGACTGACATAGATAAATTGTTTTATTTGGACTTTTGTTGTCAAAACAGCTGCAGTTTCTTTTAAAAACAGTTCGACATGGACGACATAACGACACCTCAGAACTTAATCTGAAACCAATTTGGTGGTATGTCAGAAGATCTAATTGCTGAACACCTACAAGTACTGATTATTTCTTTTGTAAATAACAATCGCCTATTCCTTGCTGCGATGTCTTTTATTTGTTCCAGACGCTTTTCGTCTTTTACCTTAAGGCATCTTCAGTGGAATGTAGAATGATACAGTTTTCTTCTGATAAGCGATATTTGTAGACTGTAAAACAGTTAGTCTTATCTTCTATGTGAATAAGTGATTACTTCTAGTTAATCGAGTGTTTGGCTGACATCTGCGTTTTCTCTCATCAGGCCACATGCTGGAGGTTGCACTTACGAGAAGTAAGCAGATTTTCATGATACGAAATTTTGTCTTCACAATTTTCACATTCTCTGCGCTAATTGCTGTGTAATACTATTATTCTTCTCTCACTAGGTACAAACGTTTTACCGAAACCGTGATTCAGAGTTGTAAATACTTCGAGTTCACTTTGTCTCTTCCTATTGTGTAAATAATGGAATTCTTTTAGATAAGCTAAATCATTATGATTTGAGTGGGGCAGTGCACAAATGGTTTAATTCATACTTCACTGGAAGAGTGCAGAAAGTTGAAATAAGTGGTTCATGTAATGTTAAAACAACAGCTGATTCCTCAAACTGGGGGGGCTATCAAGTACGGGGTCCCACAGGGTTCGGTCTTAGGTCCTTTACTGTTCTTTATATACATTAATGACTTACCATTCCACATTGATGAAGATCCAAAGTTAGTTCTTTTTGCTGATGATACAAGTATAGTAACAACATCCAAAAACCAACAACTAAGTGATGTAATTGTAAATGATGTTTTTCACAAAATTATTAAGTGGTTCTCAGCAAATGGACTCTCTTTAAATTTTGATAAAACACGGTATATACAGTTCCGTACAGTAAATGGCACAACTCCAGTAATAAATATAGACTTTGAACGGAAGTCTGTAGCTAAGGTAGAATTTTCAATATTTTTAAGTGTGTCCATTGATGAGAGGTTAAACTGGAAGCAACACATTGATGGTCTGCTGAAATGTCTGAGTTCAGCTACGTATGCTATTGTTATTGCAAATTTTGGTGCCAAGAATCTCAGTAGATTAGCTTACTATGCCTACTTTCATTCACTGCTTTCGTATGGCATCATATTCTGGTGTAATTCATCGTTGCGTAAAAAAGTATTCATTGCTCAAAAACGTGTAATCAGAATAATTTCTGGAACCCACCCACGGTCATCCTGCAGACATCTATTTAAGGATCTAGGGATCCTCACAGTACCCTCACAGTACATATATTCACTTATGAAATTTGTTGTTAATAATCCAACCCAGTTCAAAAGTAATAGCAGTGTGCATAGCTATGACACCAGGAGAAAGGATGATCTTCACTATGCAGGGTTAAATCTAACTTTGGCACAGAAAGGGGTAAATTATGCTGCCACAAAAGTCTTTGGTCACCTACCAAACAGCATCAAAAGCCTGGACAGATAGCCAACTAACATTTAAAAATAAATTAAAAGACTTTCTAGATGACAACTCCTATTCATTGGCTGAATTTTTAGATATAAATTAAGGGAAAAAACTTAAACATTAGTGTCATGCACTATTGTGTGTAATGTAATATCTTGTACAGACATCTTTATTAACCTGACACATTCCACATCATTACGAAGTGTCGTATTCATGATATATGGAACAAGTATTAATCTAATCTAATCTAATCTAATCATGTTACCAACCTAACGAAGTATTTGGTGAAAACTAACGTCTATTCGTTTTTGTTCTCTTGATATCTGTGTGTGTGTGTGTGTGTGTGTGTGTGTGTGTGTGTGTGTGTGTGTGTGTGTGTGTGTGTGTGTGTGTGTGTGTGTGTGTGTGTGTGTCTGATTAGACAGGATGATCTGCAGAATGCTGAATATGAATCTAATAGTTGTCAGAGAATGGTTGAAAGTTTTTGTGTTCAGTTGATTTGAGCTTTGGTTGAGATGTTTTGTGGATGCTTTCTTGTAAGAGTAAAGTCACTGTTTACATTGCTAGACGGAATAATAGAATAACATTCCAACTCGTGATTATTGTTATAACAATACCACCCAACCCTTTTTCCCTCATCTTACATGAGCCCCTTCACGAAACACTTAAACCAACACTCAAATTAGCTGAACACCAACGCTTTCAACATTCTCTGACAGCTATTACATTCACATTCAACTTTCTACAGGTTGCATTGACTAAACACACACACACATATGTATACATATATACATATATACATACATACATACATACATATATATATATATATATATATATATATATATATATATATATATATATATAAATGCAAAACTTATATCCTTGTACATAAAATTTATTACAGTATACAGGAGTGAACAGATGTTAGTTTTCCACAAGCACTTCCTTAGGTTGGCAACATGTTGTTGTGGTCTTCAGTCTTGAGACGCTACTCTATCCTGTGCAAGCTTATTCATCTTCCAGTACGTACTGCAGCCTATATCCCTCTGAATCTGCTAAGTGTATTCATCTCTTGGTCTCCCTCTATGATTTTTACCCTCCACGCTGCCCTCCAATACTAAATTGATAATCCCTTGATGCCTCAGAACATGTCCTACCAACCGATCCCTTCTTCTAGTCAAGTTGTGCCACAAACTCCTCTTCTCCCCAATCCTATACAGTACCTCCTCATTAGTTATGTGATCTACCCATCTAATCGACAGCATTCTTCTGTAGCACCACCTTTCGAAGCTTCTGTTCTCTTCTTGCCCAAACTATTTATCGGCCATGTTTCACTTGCATACATGGCTACTCTCCATACATATACTTTCAGAAACGACTTCCTGACACTTAAATCTATACTCGATGTTAAAAAATATCTCTTCTTCAGAAACGCTTTCGTTGCCATTGCCAGTCTACATTTTATATCCTCTCTACTTCGACCGTCGTCAGTTATTTTGCTCCCCAAATTGCAAAACTCCTTTACTACTTTAAGTGTCTCATTTCCTAATCTAATTCCCTCAGCATCACCTGACTACATTCCATTATCCTCGTTTTGCTTTTGTTGATGTTCACCTTATATCCTCCTTTCAAGACACTGTCCATTCTGTTCAACTGCTCTTCCAAGTCCTTTGCTGTCTCTGACAGAATTACAATGTCATCGGCGGACCTTAAAGTTTTTATTTCTTCTCCATGGATTTTAATACCTACTCCGAATTTTTCTTTTGTTTCCTTTCCTGCTTGCTCAATATACAGACTGAACAACACTGAGGAGAGGCTGCAACCCTGTCTCACTCCCTTCCCAACCACTGCTTCCCTTTGATGTCCCTCGACTCTTATAACTGCCAGTTGGTTTCTGTACAAATTGTAAATAGCCTTTCGCTCCTTGTATTTTACCCCTGCCACCTTCAGAATTTGAAAGAGAGTATTCCAGTCAATATTGTCAAAAGCTTTCTCTAAGTCTACAAATGCTAGAAACGTAGGTTTGCCTTTTCTTAATCTAGCTTCTAAAATAAGTCGTAGGGTCAGTATTGCCTCACGTGTTCCCATATTTCTGCGGAATCCAAACTGATCTTCCCCGAGGTCGGCTTCTACCAGTTTTTCCATTCGTCTGTAAAGAGTTCGCGGTAGTATTTTGCAGCTGTGACTTATTAAGCTGATAGTTCGGTAATTTTCACATCTGTCAACACCTGTTTTCTTTAGGATTGGAATTATTATATTCATCTTGAAGTCTGAGGGTATTTCACCTGTCTCATACATCTTGCTCACCAGATGGTAGAGTTTTGTCAGGACTGGCTCTCCCAAGGCTGTCAGTAGTTCTAATGGAATGTTGTCTACTCCCATAGCCTTGTTTCGACTTAGGTCTTTCAGTGCTCTGTCAAACTCTTCACGCAATATCGTATCTCCCATTTCAACTTCATCTACATCCTCTTCCATTTCCATAATATTGTCTTCAAGAACATCACCCCTGTATAGAGCCTCTATATACTCCTTCCACCTTTCTGATTTCCCTTCTTTGCTTAGAAGTGGGTTTCCATCTGAGCTCTTGATATTCATACAAGTGGTTCTCTTTTCTCCAAAGGTCTCTTTAATTTTCCTGTAGGCAGTATCTATCTTACCCCTAGTGAGATAAGCCTCTACATCCTTACATTTGTCCTCTAGCCATCCCTGCTTAGCCATTTTGCACTTCCTGTCGATCTCATTTTTGAGACGTTTGTATTCATTTTTGCCTGCTTCATTTACTGCATTTTTATATTTTCTCCTTTCGTCAATTAGATTCAATATTTCTTCTGTCACCCAAGGATTTCTACTAGCCCTCGTCTTTTTACCTGCTTGATTCTCTGCTGCCTTCACTACTTCATACCTCAAAGCTACCCATTCTTCTTCTAGTGTATTTCTTTGCACCATTCTTGTCAATTGTTCCCTTATACTCTCCATGAAACTCTGTACAACCTCTGGTTTAGTCAGTTTATCCAGGTCCCATCTCCTTAAATTCCCACCTACATGTACATGAAAAAACAAGAACAAAGAGAAATAAATTGGACACACGGTAATTACTACTTTATGTCTACATCTATACCTGTAAACCATCGTGATTTGCATGGCAGAGACTACATCCCATTGTACCAGTCATTAGGGTTTTTTCCTGTTCCATTCACATACGGAGCATGGGAAGAATGATTGTCTGAATGCCTCTGTGCATGCAGTAATTATTCTAAGCTCTTCCTCAAAATCCCTGTGTTAGCGATACATAGGCAGTTGTAGTATATCCCTAACAGACTTTCTCAGGATAGTTTACATCTGTCCTCATGAGTCTGCCAGTTCAGTTCCTTCAGTACCTCTGTGACACTCTCCTATGGATTAAACAAATCTGTGACCATTAATTGTGCCCTTCTCTGTATATATTCAATACCCCCTATTAGACATATCTGGTAAGGGTCTCACTTAGAACTGGTCACATCTGTGATCTACAAATGAACCAAAGTCTATCACCTGCTTTACCCATGACTGAACCTATGTGATCATTCCATTTCATATCCTTACAAAGTGTTACACCCAGGTTTTTGTATGAGTTGACCTATTCCAACAGTGAGTCACTGATATTATCATCATAGAATACTATGTTTTTCGTTTAGTGAAACAGACAATTTTACATTTCTGAATATTTAGAGCAATTGCAAATCTCTGCACCATGTTGAAATCTAATGAAGATATGTCTGAATATTTATGTAGCTTCTCTCAGATAGTTCTTCATTATAGATAACTGCATCATCTGCAACATGCCTGATTTTATTATTAATATTGTCTGCAAGATCATTAATACACAAAATGAACAACAAGGGTCCCATCACATTTCCATGGGGTACACCCGAAGTTACTTCTACATGTGACAACGACTCTACTTCCAAGATAACGTGGCGCATCTTCCCTACCAAAAAGTCCTCAATCCGATCACAAATTACTCTTGATACCCCATATGATCGTACTTTTGACAATAAGCGTAGGTGTGGTACTGAGTCAAACACTTCTTGGAAATCAAGAAATACAGCATCTAGTTGATTCCTTTATCCAAAGCTTTCAGTAAGTCATATGAGAAAGGTACGAGTTGGGTTTCACACGATCGATGTTTTCGAAATTCATGCTGATTGATATTGAGGGGGTCATTCTATCCAAGATACCTCATTATGTTTGAGTTCAGATTATCTTCTAATATTCTACAACAAATTGATATCAAGGATACTGGACAGTAGCTTTGTGGATCGCTTCTACTGCCCTTCTTGTAGATGGGTATGACCTGAGTCTTTTGCGAGAACTGGGCATGGTTTTTTGTTTTAGGGACCCATCCTAGATTATAGTTAGGAGAGGGACTAACTCAGCAGCAGATTCAGTACAGAATCTGACAGGGATTCCTTAAGGCCCCGGAGCTTGGTCAATTTTAACGATTTCAGCTGTTTCTCAATCTTACTGACACTAATACTTATTTCATTCATCTTTTCAGTGGTATGAGGATTAAACTGGGGCAGTTCTCCTAGATTTTCATTTGCAAAGTAACATTTGATAGTGGAGTTAAGCTTTTCAGCTTTTGCTTTCCTACCACAAATTTCAGGTCCTGTCTCATTAACTGGGGACTGAACTTTAGTGCTACTAACAGCCCTTACATACAACCAGAATTTCCGTCGTTTCTGTAAAAGATCACTTGACAATATCCTCCTACAGTGGTTATTGGAGGCATCATGTATTGCTCTTTTGACAACCAAACGTGTTTCATTCAGCATCTCTCTGTCTTATTATGCACTAATCTCTGTCTCTTTAGAAGTTTCTTTACAGTGACTGTACACCATGGAGGTTCCTTCCCATTATGAACTGTTCTACTGGGTACATACCTATGCAGTGCATCATCAACTATTCTTTTAAACTTGAGCCATAGTTCCTCTACATGCTCGTGCCTGTGCTGAAAGTTTCAAGGTGCTCATTGAATATGACACTACAGATTTCTTATCTAATTTACTAAACATGTATGTCTTTCTGCTTGTTTTATTTGCCCTGTGTACTTTGGTAATCATTGTTGCCACATCTGCATCGTGGTCATTGATACCATTTTCGATACAGACATCTTCTGCATCGCGCTGTAGCTTGCTCGCCAGGTTTCGAGAGGGCGCGTTTCTGGATGAGGTATCGAATATATTGCTTCCCCCTACTTATACCTCCCGAGGAGAACACGAATGTAAAATTAGAGAGATTCGAGCGCGCACGGAGGCTTTCAGACAGTCGTTCTTCCCGCGAACCATACGCGACTGGAAGAGAAAAGGGAGGTAATGACAGTGGCACGTAAAGTGCCCTCCGCCACACACCGTTGGGTGGCTTGCGGAGTATAAATGTAGATGTAGATGTAGAAAGAGGTCAGCTCTGTTTGTTACCATTAGACCCAATATACTTCCATAATAATTGGGGTTCCTAATTGTCTGTGCTGGGTAGTTTTAAAAGAAAGCTTTTGGTCAAGTTTCACAGGATATCTTATCATTCCCACCACTAACAAAATTTTAATTGTTCCCAATTAATTGTCAAATGATTAAAGTCTGCACAGATGATGATAGTATGATTGAGGAACTTAAGTAGAATTGATCTGAGGTTTTCTCTGAAGTTTCCAGTTAAATCAGGAGATGAATCTGGTGGGTGATAGAAGGATCCAATTCTCATTTTATGCCCACCACTGATGCTGAGTCTTGTCGAAACAATATCACACACAGCAACAGTTCCTATCTCAGTGGATCTGAATTTCTTCTCTACTGCAGCAAATGCACCACCTCCATTCTCATTTGCCTATGCTTTCGATATGTACTTAAACTTTCCCCAAAAATCTCACTGCCATCAATTTTAGGTTTCAACCAGCTTTCTGTACCTAGTATTATGTGTGCTTCACTGCTTTTCATGAGCGCTTCAAGCTCTGGCAGTTTGTTGCGACAGCTTTGGCAGTTTACCATTAGTATTTTAATGCTCTCACCTGTGGGGGGCACTTTCTTTCGATCTTGCACTGATACTTGTGGATTTCCTACAGCTCTAGTTATCTGATAATCACAGTTTTGGGTCAAATATCAACAGCTAGTGGCAGAAGAATAATAGTATTCCACAGCAATTAGCGCAGAGAACTTGAAAATTCCCAGGAAAAAGTTCGTTACGTGAAAATGTGCTTATGTCTCGTAAGAGAAGTTACAGTGCGACCTTCCGCATGTGATCTGATGAGAGGAAACGCATATGTTAGCCAAACACCCACGTAACTGTAAGTAATAACTTACTCACGTAAAAAATAAGATGTAAGCTGTTTTATAATCTACAAATATCACATGTCAAACAAAACTGTATCAGTCTAGATTCCACTAAAGATGCCTTAAAGTAAAAGACGAATGCGTTTGAAACAAGTAAAATACATTACAGCAAAAAAAGGTGTTTGTCATTTACAAAACGGATATTTCTGTTCTTGCTGTGGACGATGGCCACGCAAACCAACTTGCCATTAACTATTTGGTTTTGCCTTACCACATTTTGTTTATTTGCAACATTTAGAATACTTTATAATTCTTCCCATTATCGCTAAAATAGTCTTTAGAGGCAGGATATATAACCTCTTTTCAATTAATTTCTTTTACCGAAAAACTGTGTAGCCCTGATCGCATCCTTGTGCCAAACACTTGAACATAAAGTACCAGATATAATAATCTGTGCATCGTCTTCAATATCCATAAGCACTGGAGAACAATACATCATACTAGATGAGCATTCTCATTAAGCCCAGTCTTCCAGTTAGCTATGAAGGACTCATCATAATAATTAACTGCACAGTTATCACTTTAGCTGTTATGAGCCAGTGGTTCATTCGATATTTGGTTGCCAAAACGCCGTATTCATTTGTTGGTTAGCTTGCTATGCCGACACAAACGGTAGTTAAAATAGCTTCATACGACATTAGTGAATCTCTTAATAGGCCTGAGAAAGGTATTTGAAGTCAATGGAAAGCCTCCCTACACAAAACACCTATGGCAGCATTTGCAAAACTGCATTACTCTATATTTTCCATCGATGACTTCTAAACAGTTGAGGAACTGCCAGTGCATTTGTTAGGCACGAATAATACATAACCAATCATTGGTTGTTGGTTCATGAAGGAATGCATGCCTTATGGAAGATTCCACAAATGGCAGAGCGGCCAAATCAGTAATTCAGCCTTATCATTTGCTGACAGTCGTCATAATAAAATAATATAAGGCTGTTTGCAGTGAGTAATAGAGATGTATATACAAATGCACCATAAGAAATGTATGTAGAGGCTTTATTAAACAAATATTCTGGCAAAAAACGCGCCGCTGATCTAGTTAATCGAGGCATTGTTAGTTGCTGCTGGGTTGCATTAAAAAATAGAATTCATCTCGCTATATGTTTGTTGTGGTCTCTGGCCTGAAGACTGTGATGACACAAAGGTCCACCCTAGCCTATCAAGTGTAAAGCCTCTTCATCTCCAAATAACTACTGTGTCCTACATCTATTCAGATCTTCTTATCGCTGTTAAGACTTAGTCTCTCTCTACAGTTTTCCTTCATTACCAAACTGACGTTTCCTTGATGCTTCAGAATATGTCCTTTCAAGCAATCCCTTATTTTAGACACATGCCACAATTTCCTTTTGCTCCTCAGTTTGATTCGGTACCTCTTAATTAGTTATATGATCTATGTATATAATCTTCAGAGTTCTTCTTTAGCACCACATTTCGAAATTATCTATTGTATTCTTGACAGAAATGTTCATCATCCACGTTTCACTTACATAGAAGGCTACACTCCACATAAATATCTTCATAAAATACTTCCCAACATTTAAATTTATATTCGATGTCAACAAATTTAGTTGTTGAGAAACTCTTCTCTTGCTATTGCTAGTCTGCATTTTACATCCTCTCTACTATCTTTTCAAAGTGCAAAATCCCATTTTCGATTTACGACTTTCTGTCAATTCCATTTTTTAGACATCTGATTCCCTATGGCCTACTTGATTTGCTGTAGTTTTATATTTTCCCCAATTGTCAGTTAAATTTCATATATTGTGTATTATCCAAGAATTGTTCTGTAACTTTTTCCTGTTACATGTTCTGCTGCCTTCGCTACTTCTTCTCTCAAGGGTACCCATTCATCTTGTAGTGGATTCGTTCCGCTGTTTCAGTCAGTCGTTGGCTAATGGCCGTTAAAGTTTATCGAAAAACTTTGGAGCTTAACCTCTTCAGGTCCCATCTCCTTAATTTAGTACCTTTTGCTATCTCTTTAGTAATAAACTCCAGTTCATGAACAATAAATTATCGTCACATCATTCTTCATCTACGCCTGGAAATGTCTTACAGTTTAAAATCTGACTTCAAAAAGCTCTGTTCCAAATATGGCTCCTTCTTTCATCATTCTTAAACAAGGTGTTCGTGATGATTAAAGTATGCTCTATGCAAACTTATATCAGGAGGATTCATTTTTCATTCCTTCCACTGAGGCCATGTTCTCCTATGATGTTCCTATCCTTACTAAAGAATCAGTCTGTCATCACTTTTTAAATTTTGTCTCTCTTAATTACCTGAATATTTTTTTCTTATCTTATTGTAGATTCTTTCACTCTGCGCATCATCTGTGGTACAGGTGGGCATGTAGACTTGTACTACTGTGGTGTGCGTATTAGCTTTATGTTTCTCTTGGTTATGATAATGTTGATGTCAGATTAGAGACGAAGCTGAATATTGTAATACTACTTCATTGATTGTTTCAATACCTAACACAGAGTTGTTAAAATATGTCATCTTAATATAGACAGTACTGAGCATCAACTGCCAGATATTTTCAGTTAAAAATAAACGCCCACCTCATAATAGGTAGTGTACTATTATTGCAGTAAACTGCGTTTAGGTACTGCAGTTTGCAACACTATAAGCCGTTACGAGAGGCACTGGAAGTTTTGTTCTGTGCCGAACGGTTTTCTGACTGTTGTCGACTACATAGTGAGATAGGGTACCATCATGAACGGTAATCTTTAGATCTGTTGATGGTGAAATAATAAAACTTGACTAACAAAGTGGTTCATGGTGTGGGTTCCTGTAGTCATGTCCTAGTTCATGAACCACGGGCAACATATGAGTGGCCAAGTAAGTGCTCCCGACAGTCGGGATACCAGTTACTTTGGAATAAGGCTGGGCATCTCGGACATATTCTGAGTCGTGGTCACCTTTGTGCTCATTCGGCAAAGACTATCAAATCCACCGGTTAGTCCCTCAGCCGATAGGGGTAAAACCCAATGGGACTCGGGGCAAGTAAGGCTAGCAACCTGCTTCCCTGGTACTTTAAATATGATGCTGGCAACAATCAGAGCAAAATGCCTCGGACCTTTGGAGGTGACGGAGTCCCACCTCTAACTGACAAACCAGGGACTCCTAAGATACGACTTGGCAAACAAATGGTAATGAGATGGGGAGCTATTAATATCAATGGGGGCTACTCTGGGAAGAAGGTAGAGCTGGCAGAGGCTGCAAGTAAGATGGGGCTGGACGTTTTAGCTGTTAGTGACATTCGGGTAAGGGGTGAGAAAGAAGAGGAAGTGGGAGAATACAAGGTCTACCTGTCAGGAGTCAAAGCAGGAATAGCACAATGGGGTGTAGGGCTTTACATCAGGAAAGAAATGGAACCCAGCGTAGTTGCAATAAGGTATGTAAACGAACGACTGGTGTGGATAGATTTGACAGTGTCTAGCAAGAAAATTAGGATTGTGTCAGTATATTCGCATTGTGAAGGGACAGATCAAGATAAGATGGATAGTTTTTATGAGGCACTCAGTGATGTAGTTGTTGGAGTAAAGGACAAGGACAGTGTTCTGCTCATGGGTGATTTTAACGCCAGGATTGGAAATCGAACAGAAGGGTATGAAAAGGTTATGGGTAAATTTGGAGAGGATATGGAGGCCAGCAGGAATGGGAAACAACTCTTGGATTTCTGTGCCAGTATGGGCTTAGTAATCACAAACTCCTTTTTTAAACGTAAGAACATTCACCGGTATACTTGGGAAGGCAGGAGAACCAGATCTGTCATTGACTATATAATAACAGATCAGGAATTCAGGAAGGCTGTGAGGGACACACGGGTATTCAGGGGATTCTTTGATGACACTGATCATTATTTAATCTGCAGTGAAATTGGGATTGTGAGGCCGAAAGTGCAGGAGGTCAGGTCCATATGTAGGAGGATAAGAGTGGAGAAACTTCAGGATAAGGAAATCAGGCACAAGTACATAACAGCGATCTCAGAAAGGTACCAGTTACTTGAATGTAGTCAATTACAGTCATTGGAAAAGGAATGGACAAGGTACAGGGACACAGTACTAGAAGTGGCTAAAGAATGTCTTGGAACAGTAGTGTGTGAAAGTAGGATGAAGCAAACAGCTTGGTGGAATGATACAGTCAAGGCAGCCTGTAAAAGGAAAAAGAAGGCGTATCAAAAATGGCTACATACCAGAACCCAGGTAGACAGAGAAAGTTATGTTGAAGAAAGAAACAAAGCCAAACAGATAATTGCAGCATCCAAGAAGAAATCGTGGGAAGACTTTGGAAACAGGTTGGAGACAATGGGTCAAGCTGCAGGAAAACCATTCTGGAGTGTAATTAGCAGTCTTCGAAAGGGAGGTAAGAAGGAAATGACAAGTATTTTGGACAGGTCAGGAAAACTGCTGGTGAATCCTGTGGATGCCTTGGGCAGATGGAGGGAATATTTTGAAGAGTTGCTCAATGTAGGTGAAAATGCGATCAGTAATGTTTCAGATTTCGATGTAGAACGGGATAGGAATGATGATGGAAATAGGATCACATTTGTGGAAGTGGAAAATATGGTCAATAGATTGCAGTGCAATAAAGCGGCTGGGGTGGATGAAATTAAGTCGGAACTCATCAAATACAGTGGAATGGCAGGTCTTAAATGGCTACACAGGATAATTGAAATGGCCTGGGACTCGGGACAGGTTCCATCAGACCGGACAAAAGCAGTAATCACACCAATCTTTAAACATGGAAACAGGAAAGATTGTAACAACTACAGAGGTATCTCTTTAATCAGCGTTGTGGATAAAATCTTCTCAGGTATTGTTGAAAGGAAAGTGCGAGTATTAGTTGAGGACCAATTGGATGAAAATCAGTGTGGGTTTAGGCCTCTTAGAGGTTGTCAGGACCAGATCTTTAGCTTACGGCAAATAATGGAGAAGTGTTATGAGTGGAACAGGGAATTGTATCTATGCTTTATAGATCTAGAAAAGGCATATGACTGGGTTCGTAGGAGGAAGTTATTGTCTGTTCTACAAGATTATGGAATAGGAGGCAAACTTTTGCAAGCAATTAAAGGTCTTTACATGGATAGTCAGGCAGCAGTTAGAGTTGACGGTAAATAGAGTTCATGGTTCAGAGTAGTTTCAGGGGTAAGACAAGGCTGCAACCTGTCTCCACTGTTGTTCATATTATTTATGGATCATATGTTGAAAACAATAGACTGGCTGGGTGAGATTAAGATATGTGAACACAAAATAAGCAGTCTTGCATATGTGGATGACTTAGTTGTGATGGCAGATTCGATTGAAAGTTTGCAAAGTAATATTTCAGAGCTAGATCAGAAATGTAAGTACTATGGTATGAAGATTAGCATCTCCAAAACGAAAGTAATGTCAGTGGGAAAGAAATATAAACGGATTGAGTGCCAAATAGGAGGAACAAAGTTAGAACAGGTGGACGGTTTCAAGTCCTTAGGATGCATATTCTCACAGGATGGCAACATAGTGAAAGAACTGGAAGCGAGGTGTAGCAAAGCTAATGCAGTGAGTGCTCAGCTACGATCTACTCTCTTCTGCAAGAAGGAAGTCAGTAGCAAGACTAAGTTATCTGTGCACCGTTCAATCTTTCGACCAACTTTGTTGTATGGGAGCGAAAGCTGGGTGGATACAGGTTACCTTATCAACAGGGTTGAGGTTAAGGATATGAAAGTAGCTAGGATGATTGCAGGTACTAGTAGATGGGAACAATGGCAGGAGGGTGTCCACAATGAGGAAATCAAAGAAAAACTGGGAATGAACTCTATAGATGTAGCAGTCAGGGCGAACAGACTTAGGTGGTGGGGTCATGTTACACGCATGGGAGAAGCAAGGTTACCCAAGAGACTCATGGATTCAGCAGTAGAGGGTAGGAGTCGGGGCAGACCGAGGAGAAGGTACCTGGATTCGGTTAAGAATGATTTTGAAGTAATAGGTTCAACATCAGAAGAGGCACCAATGTTAGCACTGAGTAGGGGATCATGGAGGAACTGTATAAGGGGGGCTATGCTCCAGACTGAACGCTGAAAGGCATAATCAGTCTTAAATGATGATGATGATGATGATGATGATAACAAAGTATGTGAAAGAGTATATTGTAGATAAAATAAAAAAGTAGTGTGTCTCCATCTCGTGGCCCCCACCCCTGACCTCAGTGGCGGTCTGTCATGGGCTACCGCTAGTGCCTGCCACTTGCAGGTGGGAAAGTCAATTGCATGAGCCGCCGCCTTGTAATGGGAATCGGCCTTTAATACTAGCGTGCGGAAGAGAGCCCGCCAGCGAAGAATACAGCAGACAGATCAGTTATTCGTATGGCAGCTGTAGTTACAGCAGTAGAACAGAATGAGGGTGTCAGAGTAGAATGCAATGAACGTGCTTCAGCGGATGACGACACCGAGGTAAGAGAAAGCGTTAACATGTTCGTAGGTGAGGAAGAAAGCACCGATGAAAGTTTCAATAACAATAAAATTTGCGAAAATGAGATGTCAGGAATTATTAGTTGGTGTGAACAGACCGATGATCTGTACCAAGGGCTGAAGCAGTGCGAATGGAAGGAATTCAAAACGAATTATGCGACCAAAGGGTTAGGTAGTAGCAAAAGGAGAAAAAAATGACGTCGAGAATAGGACTTGGTCCGGTAGTAAGAAAAGAAATACGGTCGCAATCAGGAGAATGTCAGGTGAATGAGAGCAGATAAAATCCTCAATTGCTGACGAAGCGTTCCTGACTAACGAATCGCCAGCAGAGCAAATTGTCAGAAGACTGGAAGAAGTAGAGACAGACGACTGTTTACGAATTACTGAGATCCACAAAGACTACACAAAATATGAAGTAAAGATATATATCATTATGTTATTGTTGTTGTTGTGGTCTTCAGTCCTGAGACTGGTTTTATGCAGCTCTCCATGCTACTCTATCCTGTGCAAGCCTCTTCATCTCCCAGTACCTACTGCAGCCTACATCCTTCTCAATCTCCTTAGTGTATTAATCTCTTGGCCTCCCTCTACGATTTTTACTCTTCACACTGCCCTTCAGTACTAAACTGGTGAGCCCTTAATGCCTCAAAACAAGTCCTACCAACCGATCCCTTCTTCTAGTCAAGTTGTGCCACGAACTCCTCCCCAATTCTATTCAATACCTCCTCGTTAGTTATGTGATAGACCCATCTAATCTTCAGCATTCTTCTTAGCACTACATTTCGAAAGCTTCTATTCTCTTCTTGTCTAAACTATTTATTGTCCATGTTTCACTTCCATACATGGCTACAGTCCATACAAATACTTTCAGAAACGACTTCCTGACACTTAACTCTATACTCGATGTTAAAAAATTTCTCTTCTTCAGAAACGCTTTCGTTGCCATTGCCAGTCTACATTTTATATCCTCTCTACTTCGACCATCATCAGTTATTTTGCTCCCCAAATTGCAAAACTCCTTTACTACTTTAAGTGTCTCATTTCCTAATCTAATTCCCTCAGCATCACTTGACTACATACCATTATCCTCGTTTTGCTTTTGTTGGTGTTCATCTTATATCCTCGTTTCAAGACACTGTCCATTCCTTTCAACTGCTCTTCCACGTCCTTTACTGTCTCTGACAGAATTACAATGTCATCGGCGAACCTCAAAGTTTTTATTTCTTCACCATGGATTTTAATACCTATTCCGAACTTTTCTTTTGTTTCCTTTCCTGCTTGCTCAATATACAGATTGAACAACATCGAGGAGAGGCTACAACCCTGTCTCACTCCCTTCCCAACCACTCCTTCCCTTTCATGTCCCTCGACTCTTATAACTGCCATCTGCTTTCTGTACAAATTGTAAATAGCCTTTCGCTCCTTGTATTTTACCCCTGCCACCTTTAGAATTTGAAAGAGAGTATTCCAGTCAACATTGTCAAAAGCTTTCTCTAAGTCTACGAATGCTAGAAATGTAGGTTTGCCTTTCCTTAATATTTCTTCTAAGATACGTCGTAGGGTCAGTATTGCCTCACGTTTTCCAACATTTCTACGGAATCCAAACTAATCTTCCCCGAGGTCGGCTTCTATCAGTTTTTCCATTCGTCTGTAAAGAATTCGCGTTAGTATTTTGCAGCTGTGACTTATTAAACTGATAGTTCGGTAATTTTCACATCTGTCAACACCTGCTTTCTTTGGGATTGGAATTATTATAATCTTCTAGAAGTCTGAGGGTACATCGCCTGTCTCATACATCTTGCTCACCAGATGGTAGAGTTTTGTCAGGACTGGCTCTCCCAAGGCCGTCAGTAGTTCTAATGTAATTTCTACTCTCGGGGCCTTGTTTCGACTCAGGTCTTTCAGTGCTCTGTCAAACTCTTCATACAGTATCATATCTCCCATTTCATCTTCATCTACCTCTTCTTCCATTTCCATAATATTGTCCTCAAGAACATCGCCCCTCTATAGAGCCTCTATATACTCCTTCCACCTTTCTGCTTTCCCTTCTTTGCTTAGAAGTGGGTTTCCATCTGAGCTCTTGATATTCATACAAATGGTTCTCTTTTCTCCAAAGGTCTCTTTAATTTTCCTGTAGGCAGTATCTATCTTACCCCTAGTGAGATAAGCCTCTACATCCTTACATTTGTCCTCTAGCCATGCCTGCTTAGCCATTTGCACTTCCTGTCGATCTCATTTTTGAGACGTTTGTATTCCTTTTTGCCTGCTTCACTTACTGCATTTTTGTATTTTCTCCTTTCATCAATTAAATTGAGTATCTCCTCTGTTACCCAAGGATTTCTACTAGCCCTCGTCTTTTTACCTACTTGTTCCTCTGCTGCCTGCACTATTTAATTCCTCTAAGCTACCCATTCCTCTTCTGCTGTATTTCTTTCCCCCATTCCAGTCAATCGTTTCCTTATGCTCTCTCTGAAACCCTGTACAACCTCTGGTTTAGTCAGTTTATCCAGGTCCCATCTCCTTAAATTCCCACCTTTTTGCAGTTTCGTCAGTTTTGATCTACAGTTCATAACCAATAGATTGTGGTCAGAGTCCACACCTGCCCCTGGAAATGTCTTAAAATTTAAAACCTGGTTCCTAAATCTCTGTTGTACCATTATATAATCTGATACCTTTTAGTATCTCCAGGATTCTTCCATGTATACAACCTTCTTTTATGATTCTTGAACCAAGTGTTAGCTATGATTAAGTTATGCTCTGTGCAAAATTCTATCAGGCGGCTTCCTCTTTCATTTCTTACCCCCAATCCATATTCACCTACTACGTTTCCCTCTCTCCCTCTTCCTACTCTCGAATTCCAGTCACCCATGACTATTAAATTTTCTTCTCCCTTCACTATCTGAATAATTTCTTTTATCTCATCATACATTTCTCAATTTCTTCATCATCTGCAGAGCTAGTTGGTATATAAACTTGTACTAGCCAATGTAAATGACAGTTCAGATGAAGATCTTACTGTGAAAGAAAAAGAACTAATAACATTAGGAGGAAAACCTGACCTTGAGTATTTAAGGCCCAACAAAAAATAGGATAAGGAAATTAGCATGTGTCAAAGAAAAGCGTTTCTGTTAGATCTGAACAGTGACGCAGAATGGTCAGACGTAGAAGATGGTTTGGATGAAGAAAATATTGTATCAACAGAAACCGAGGAAAGCATGACGAAATGTTGTTTTGTACGACCAGACGAAGCAACTCCAATACAAGAACAGAAGGAAGCAAAGAACCAAGAAAGAAGGAACCTCCAGGTTATACGATACCTAATCAACAACGAATTCAAGTCATAAAAGACTTTGAAATCCGATAACCGGATAAACCTCCAGACACATGTGATTTGCAGGTGAACAACATGTCGGGGAATGATCTTATGGTCGACCAACATTTGTTATGGGACGAACAAAACAACTCCGACAATAGAATAATTACACAAGCCATTATTCTTGTCGAAATTTATGATATTAGGTTACAAGACCTTTTAGACAATGGGCCTCAAGTCAGTACTACATCACAGTAATGTTTTGAGTACATTTCAGAAAAATTAATAATTGTGTCCATAAATGATATCAAAGTCGTAGGGTCTACTGGTAAAACCAGTAAGCCAATTAAAACTCAAATATTGGCAGGATTCAAAATTAAAGAACGAAAATTTGAATGTGATTTCCTGGTCATTCCAGTTTTGAACGTCGAAATGATTTTGGAAATCGATTGGTTGGATAAAGAGAAAGTGGTTATTGACTGCAGTAATGAAGATGTCAAAATTATCTGTAACTGCGATAATTTGGAAGTAGGGTTTGAACAAACTGCAATTTCACAAGAGGCTAAAGTAAGTGCAATTAGAAACTGGCCCTGAAAATAAAGGTTTTTCTAGTATTTTTGAAATGTATCATGTTAAAAGCTTAATTGATAACAACTCGAAGAGGATAATTTTAAAGAAATCCTTGAGAACTTACAGGACCTTGCACTAGAATAAAAATCTGAATTCTTTAGCATATTAAAAAGAAATCAGAATATATTTTCGGACAAACCTGCCTAGTTGAGAACTTTGGGTACTGTATCGAAACTCTGGCACACGAACCATTTTTCGTGAGAGCCCATTTGGTTCCCTTTTCTAAGACATAGGCTGTACAGGAAGAAATAGATAAAATAATTGAATGGGGGGGGGAGTGATGATTATAAATAAGAAAGATAGTGTGGGGGGGGAGTGATGATTGATGTACAAACTTTAAATAAGATTATCAAAAGAGAAGTACATCGACCAGAAAATCTAGATGAGATGCTGCAAAAATATCATAATGTGCAGTACCTGACAAGATTCCACCAAATGTAGAATCTCGCAAATACGAGGGTGGTTTGAAAAGTTCTCGGAATCACCAAGAGAGGACAGCGCTAGCGCAACTAGTTGTTCACGTGATATTCATTAGACTGTTGCCTGCAAACACGTGCCACGTCAGTGCTCTTAGAAGAGAGCTGTGGCGGTGAAGTGACTCTGTGGCTGTTCTGACGTAGTGATTTGCGAAGATAGAAAAAAACCGAGATTCGAGCAGGGATTAAGTACATCCTAAAGAAAGGTATGAAAGCAAAGGACATTCATGCCGATTTCCAGAATATGCTGGGGAATCTGCTCCTTCATATTCAGCTGTGGCCAAGTGGACAAATGAATTTAAATTTGGTCGGGAGAGCTTAGATGATGATCCGCGCAGTGATCGGTCAAGATGTATCACTACTCCGTAAATTATTGCCAAAGTGCACAAAATGGACATGGATGATCGCCGACTGAAAGTGTGTGAAATTGCTCATACTTGCCAGATGTCATCTGAAAGAGTATATCGCATTTTAACTGAAGAATTAGAAATGAAAAAGTTATATGCAAGATGGGTGCCCCGACTCTTGATGCTGGATCAAAATCGCATGTGCCGTCGCCATGGCAAAATTACACGAACTAAGGCACCAGTCTAAAATTGTTCCGTTTGGTATTAATACATCTGTTTCGATATTTATCACAGCTTTAGATTCAGTACTGGGACAGCAACTAAGAGCTAGATTCACAATATATGTAGACGACTTGTTGATTGCCACAGAAGAGTGGCAAGAGCACTGTGATTTGTTAAACAAAGTCTTCCCTGCTCTTCAAGCAGGAGGGATGACATTAAAACTGAAAAAAATTGAATTTGCTAAAAGAGAAATAAAGCACCCAGGACATATCATTACCACTTCTGGTATTGGTAAGGACGCAGAAAAATTAAATGCTATTTAAAACTGCCCTCCTCCTTGGAACAAAAAGCTACTTAAAACCTTCCTTGGACTTGGCAGATTTTACCGCAAAATTTTATTTAGACTAAAGAAAATCAGGATGACTTCGAAAAATTAAAAAGTGAACTAAATAGGAATAACGTTTTACACCACCCAGTATTAACAGAAAAGTAGCTTTCCATATTGCCTTGAAGTCAAAGTAAATTGAGTATTTAAGCTTTCTGGTAAACAACTGTATTATGTGTTCTCTTATATATGTGTCATTATCATATGGGTGTGCCCATTGTTACTCAGCGTTCTATGCAACACAGAATTTCTTCTCTAGTGTGAAATAATATGTAAAATGTAACTAATGTTGTTCCTATATGAATGACATGAAATGATATTCTTTGTCTTTGTATTGCTGCTTATGTAGATTGAATACTGTTGTTGTGGTCTTCAGTCTTGAGACTGGTTTGATACAGCTCTATATGCTACTCTATCCTGTGCAAGTTTCTTCATCTCCCAGTACCTACTGCAGCCTACATCCTTCTCAATCTGCTTAGTGTATTCATCTCTTGGTCTCCCTCTACGATTTTTACCCTCCACGCTGCCCTCCAGTATTAAACTGGCGAACTCTTGATGCCTCAGAACATGTCCTACCAACCGATCCCTTCTTCTAGTCAAGTTGTGCCACAAACTCCACTTCTCCCCAATCCTATTCAGTACCTCCTGGTTAGTTATGTCATCTACCCATCTAATCTTCAGCATTCTTCTGTAGCACCACATTTCGAAAGCTTCTATTCTCTTCTTGTCCAAACTATTTATCGTACATGTTTCACTTCCATACATGGCTACACCCCATACAAATACTTTCAGAAACGACTTCCTGACACTTAAATCTATACTCGATGTTAAAAAATTTCTCTTCTTCAGAAACGCTTTCGTTGCCATTGCCAGTCTACATTTTATATCCTCTCTACTTCGACCATCATCAGTTATTTTGCTCCCCAAATTGCAAAACTCCTTTACTACTTTAAGTGTCTCATTTCCTAATCCAATTCCCTCAGCATCACCCGACTTAATTCGACTACTTTCCATTATCTTCGTTTTGCTTTTGTTGATGTTCATTTTATATCCTCCTTTCAAGACACTGTCCATTCCATTCAACTGCTCTTCCAAGTCCTTTGCTGTCTCTGACAGAATTACAATGTCATCGGCGAACCTTAACATTTTTATTTCTTCTCCATGGATTTTAATACCTACTCCGAATTTTTGTTTTGTTTCCTTTACTGCTTGCTCAATATACGGATTGAACAACATCGGGGAAAGGCTACAACCCTGTCTCACTCCCTTCCCAACCACTACTTCCCTTTCATGTCCCTCGACTCTTATAACTGCCATCTGGATTGAATACTATCGTGATGTATTTGTAAATTTTTCTTTCGCCCAACGAAAGATGCAATTACTTCATAACTATTTCAGTAGTGGCAACTCCCTATAATCAAACTCAGAAAAGTACCTCTTAGCACCTCTTGTCCAAGTCAGCAGTGTTCCACCATTAGTAATCATTTACCTATAATTATCATTATTGTACCACTGTACTGCAGAGATAGTTAATGTTATTGAGAGCCAGTTGCTGCACAAACGTATTAATAGTCCTCCTGTGTAGTTCAAGTCAAATCAGTGGTACATTACTTGCTAAATTGCGTCGCTATCTTGTATCTTACCAGCAAAACAGAAGTTCAGTATCAAGCAAAGTCAGTCCCAATAGATAACATGCTAGTACTGGGTACAACTTTGCCTAATCAGACTCGCTACCATTTTCTTTTACGTTTTTATAGTTTACCTGATTACTTATAGAACTTTGGGCCGCAAGAATAAAGTGAAACAAATGCTTTTCCTTCGAATTTCGAAGCTAAAGCTTCGGAATTTATGAATAAAATGTGAAGCAAGAGCTTTAGCTTGTGGGAACAAGAAGAACAGTGAAAGCTTTTGCTTTCCCCTTGAGATCTTGCTTCGGTATTAGATGAACTGTAAGAATAAAGAGAAGCTCTGACTTCATTCTGGAAGCAATTGCTTGCAAAACTTGAAGGCTGGTCAGTAGCAGGCTCACGTTTGCAGAGGGCAGATATGGCTCAAATAGCAGTACGTTTACGCCGCAAAAAATGCTACAGACCACGTCGATGTCTAGAGCATTGTAAAACTGTATCGTTTCAACGACGAAAATATTAAGTAGATTGCAAAGCATTTTCTGACAGAGACAGTGCAAAGAAGAGGTGGAACACTATCGTCGGAACAGAAGATGAAGATTTTCCTTCGGTATGTAGCTGATCTAGGATTCCAGTCTGGAATAGCAGAAGAAATGGGAATTCATTAAACTACAGTGAGTAAAAAAGTGAATAGTGTTTCTAAAAAGATCATGGAAAAAGCTGATTTGTGAATAAAGTTTCCGTCATCAACACATGATATTACTGTGGCTAAATTTCCAAGTGCTATTGGTGTAATTGACTGTACACATGTGCGAATTCCAAAACCTGTGCAATTTAACGAGGAATATATCAACAGAAAGGGTTTTGCTAGTATAAATGTGCAGGCTACATGCACTGTGAAGAAACAGTTCACTAGTGTTGAGGCTAGCTGGCCCAGGTCAGTACATGACAATCGAATATGGAGGAATCCAAGTGTCTGGAAAGTGCTGAGTGAATGTAAGAACACTGTTCTTTTGGGTGATGAAGGGTATGGCCTAGAGCCCTAGTTGATGACCCCCTTTCGTAATCCAGTTGAGGACAGTCACAAGTCATTCAATAACCTTTTAAAAGAAGAAAGAGTTGTTTGTGATAGAGCGTTGCCTTGGTCAGCTGAAGAGGCGGTTTCCTGTTTTGCAGTATATCTGTAGAGTTGCCTTACCAAATGTTCCAAAAATAATAGCTTGCTGCTTTATACTGTACAATGGTGCGAAACATCTATAAGATGAAGATTTTTAAGACACAGCACAGGATTTTTATGAAGATGGTGATAATGATGAGGAGGAGCCTTTAACTGAAGCAGATATTCTTCGGAGAGGAAGTCAAAGAAGACAATAAATTGCAGCTCTAATAGAAAATGCAGGATTTTGAATTTTTTTTATTTGTGGAAAGATAGAAAACTACCGATCGTCTACAACAAAAGGAATAACACAATCTACAGAACGGTATATACATAAAAACTATTTTCATTTTCCTCGTGTTGCAAATTGTTTACATTATTCATCTTTATATTAAGAAAGTACATTAACATAGATTCTTTTTCCATTTGCAGTCGAGTGAGCATCAGTTGCTCCAACAGCACCAGCCTATGTAATTCTGTGGTACTGAGCATCTTCGTCTCGTCTGTTTCTGGCAATGCTCCTTTCTTCAAGGGTGGTGGCCTGGCATATGGACTTGCTCTAGACGAAGAGAATGGTAGGCCAGCGAAGATGAAAGCGATCAATGGCTGTAAGAGAGAAGGTAAACCCTTTTGATGGTGGGATAGTTCAAAGATGTCAAGATGCCTGTGCTCAAATTTTTGATTTTCTGGAACAAATATACCAGAAGGTGCCCTGACATACTGACTAACACTGTTCCACTGGCAGGCCACACATTGGCGCACATATTCCTCACAGTCTTTGTCTTTTTTTAGCCACACAAAAGATCGTTTCACTGTATTAATACTGTCCCATATTCCAGGGTGCTACCAGTCATGTAAGGAGGTGATTGCCTGCTACGGAAACTCAACTGTCACAAACTCTGGTTTGGTAGTTGCAACGTCTCAATACAGCCGTGTGTTTAATTGTGGTTCTGTAACATGATAGACATAACATGACATGATGGTCACATCAAGAAGTCTCGCAGCTAGCTGTCTGTTCGAAGTGCTGCAGCAACAGCTTCAAAATCAACCGTGTCAGTTATTGCTTCAATATGAGGAAGAGCATCCGCTCGCACATTCAGGTCTCCATTAGCATGTACTGTGTGGGTGGTGAACAGAAGTGACGTAATGCTGATTCTGGTGCATTTTGTTTGTCCGAGTTGCATCCACCCATAAGCAAGCAAACGTTCAGGGGAAATTATTTCTGATAACTCCCTGCAGATAACCCATCCTTCTGAGAAACCGCCAACCCTCCCTTCCCCACTCCTTCTCCCACACCCTTCTGGGAAATGTGGTGCTGACCCTAGGACAATTTTTTGACATTCCCCCCCCCCCCCCAGTTCAGTTCTGAGCCAATTTTCCCTCCGGGAAATCCCTTAGCCTTCATCCCTCCCCACCCCTCCCCTACCCACCTGGAAAAACTGTGGCACTTTTGATATAAAAAAATTGGTGAGAAATAGCTCAGTTGTGGTACATCCATTCTTATCTATTGGTGGATAGTGTTGCAATTAGGTCAAAATCCTTTACTGCTTGATCAAACAACCCCTTAGTTCGCTACCAACTTCTGCATATATTGACACATTTTTGACTGATAGGCTTGACTTGCTTCATCACTACAGCTCATTTGCATGTTTGGCAGGAAATATCTCCTCAAATAGACAAATTTCTGCAGAGTACCAGGTGATGATGGGGTCATGGGTTCATGCACGTTGAACACAGGACAGCGACAGCGAGAGTGCAGGGCCACTGTCAGCAGCATCCCCAGTCACCTGCTACTTAATTCATGAACAAAGCATCAGGCATCTGCGCCCCTTTGATACCAGATTCATTACCTGTTTTATTCCCAAATACGCACCTTCAATACTAGGTAAATGGAAGCAGCTGCTCTATGTTTTCTCGCCCTGCTGTGCAGATACTGACTGAGATAGTTCACAATACCACCAGCAGAAGATGCTGAAAGAAGCAACCTCTCCAACCCTCTCCCTCCAATCCACTCCTCCCTCCCTGTCACTCCGTTAATTACATTCTGTCGAAAAAAGCATCAGGTGGCAGCAACTCTTTGATATTGATCTCTCTCTCTTTCTCTCTCCCAAGTGGCTACACCCTGTTTGTATGTGAACCAATGTCTGAAACCACACAGATGGAGGTTTTCATCTCTACCCAGAATAATATGTTGCTGCTGACTAATTCTGGGGACTAATTGAGAGCTGACGCAGTTTCGATGCCAAAAACAGAGGGAAATAATCCACTCGCAACATATTACTTAAAACACTCACCACCACCTTATGGTGATCCTTCTTCATAATAAAACTATTTTCAACATTTGATTAGCGCATGCAAACTTTATGCAAATCAAGAAATCAAATTCCTACCTCAAATAGGTTGTAACGCTAAATATATGTCAGGTCTTGTATGCACGAACATTCGAAAACACAAGCGCCCTTCTCCACCGCAATGTTTCCACTAAACATATCTGATGAATGAACCCTACCAATCACATACACTCGCGATCACGAAGAACGCGATGTCCGCCATCCTCTGGGCAGCACCATGCTTCGTCCAGCGTCCGGCTCCCAGCCTCACTGCGTTGTCAGCCGAGACATAGCATCGTCGGATGGGCGCCAGTCGGGAGAGATTTGCATATGCATCGGCAGCTGCACACTCGTCCCCTGCAACCACACGCTGGGCATATCAAATGCTCAGTGATCGGAAAGAATGTAACCAAGCAGCCAACCGAGCTGTTTAAATGGATAGAACAATCGTCCAGTGTAAACATCCATCATATTGAATCTTCCGTTTACGTCGCCACTCATCCAGCATACTGATCACTTCGCTACTCAGTCATCCAGAGAGCGCCGCCGCCAGGACTTGTCCTCGCAGCCGCGGGCAAGAGCTGACATGTCAAAGTATTCCCAATAACTATGCACCTGTCACAGGCACCCTAATCCGCTACTTCCAGTCGACCATAGCCCCTTGTCCACTCGTGCCGCCAGCCGCGGCAAACTGCGAGACAACCAGGCGCAGGTTGGACGTATAGTTCCAATTGCAATTCCACCCCTACATAAACTCCCTGCAGTTTGATAAGTTCATTTTACCAAACCTGAGACAGGAATGTTGATGACCATACACCTCGAATTTGTCACGCGAAATGTAGATTTCTCCCTTTCATACGAGTTATTTTCGAAGATAGAAGTAATCGGGGCATACAAGTGTTTTCACTTCGCTAAAGTAACGTTATCTGTTGTGAAAATCCTGCAACACTACGGCACAGGCTGTAAGTCCCCTAAGTATTCTCTCATCAGGAAAAAAAAAGTTCTAATCAGCTTAATGTCTGTAACGTCCTGCATCACAGGACTAGAATATTAAACTCATTTTTGGCTAATTATGGAGTGCTAAGATGTACCTCTGTCACAGGATGCTTCCTCACCTTCTAACTCTCTTAAAGTAACCAAATACTTGTTCTTAATGTAATAACACAGAGAAGTTGTAAATATCAGGTTTACACTGCGTATTACTTTTAAACTCGGTAATATAGCTGATTTTATTAGGATGGTCATCTCTCCCAGTGCAGGTGGGAGTTTGAAATTTCGTTATAAGATATCGCCACAACAAAAAAAATCTCCTGATTATT
Source organism: Schistocerca cancellata (assembly GCF_023864275.1). Lineage (NCBI taxonomy): Eukaryota > Metazoa > Arthropoda > Insecta > Orthoptera > Acrididae > Schistocerca > Schistocerca cancellata. Next base: position 689,686,526 of record NC_064626.1, read on the forward strand.
ACTCCAGCTGTCCGCAGCTCGTGGTCGTGCGGTAGCGTTCTCGCTTCCCGCGCCCGGATTCCCGGGTTCGATTCCCGGCAGGGACAGGGATTTTCTCTGCCTCGTGATGACTGGGTGTTGTGTGCTGTCCTTAGGTTAGTTAGGTTTAAGTAGTTCTAAGTTCTAGGGGACTGATGAGCATAGATGTCAAGTCCCATAGTGCTCAGAGCCATTATTACTCCAGCTCCCGAATCATATCTGTGGTACTCTAGCTGTCGCTTCCACCTGCTCCGCTGCACGTCATTGATATCAAATTGATATCTTAATTAATTAAATTGATCATGAGAGTCACTTTGTGTGGCGAGTTATTTTTTTCCAACAGTCGTATTACACTCGCCAAGTAGCTCAAATGGGAATCCCTGGAGGGAAGACAATGTTCTCTCATTTCTCATAGGAACTGCGATGATAAAGATACAAGAAATTAGCGCTCATAAGGAGTCATATAAGCAGTCTCATTCCCTCACTCCATTTGAGAGTGAAATAGGAAGGGAATGACTAGTAGTGGTACAGGGTACCCTTTGCCACACACCGTACAATGACTTGCGAAGTAAGCATATAGATATAAGTATAAATTTAGTCTACCTATTAAAAATTCACTCCATCCATTTATAGGCACACAACACTTACGGAAGAATGTTGTTTCTTATTTAAATAAACCGAAAATGGAACTTCTGACATTTACCCTACAGTCCTGTTGCTTCAAACACATAGATCATGATTCAATACACGCTACCACAAGTGACAGAAGATGCTTCACTGCTCTAATTACACGTCAAAATTGTGAAAAGAACCACCACTCGTAAAGAACAGATCGTAATGCAAAACATGTGTGAGAATCACACATTCATTTTGCAGATCAAGTAATTAAAATTAAAAAAAAAAGCGCTCGCTGTAGCGCTGAATATATACGAGGTCCAGTGTGCACTGATGTTTGAGAACAAAGACACCTTCCTCCACAAGCTGCCCATAATCCAGACCACGCACACAGACGTGAAGGCAGCTCAGTGCATACTGAGTAGCAATTCACAGTACAGACACCCAGCTAAATTTTTTGTGGACGCCTACTTGGGCAGCCTGGGACTGAATCCCCCCGGAGGATGTCGGCTTTCTCTGATCTCAAGGTCTCAAACAATGTATTACATGGCGGCATGCCTCTGAAGTTTGATATCTGGGAATTCATGTCTGTGTTGCATCTCAGAACATGTGCACTGTCTCAGGTGGTTAGTTCCTGTCACTGTCGCCAGGTACAAAGGAAGTTTCCAAAGAGATGTCGCCATCCTCTGCTGTGAATGACAGGAAGTAACCATCTAAGACAATGCATTAAGCTGGTAAGAAGAGGTTTTTCTTTACGGGACGATAGAATACTTAGAGGGAATTCTTCCAATCCATATGTGGCATAAAGCAAACCAGTGCTGCCGGCCGGTGTGGCCGTGCGGTTCTAGGCGCTACAGTCTGGAACCGCGCGACCGCTACGGTCGCAGGTTCGAATCCTGCCTCGGGCATGGATGTGTGTGATGTCCTTAGGTTATTTAGGTTTAAGTAGTTCTAAGTTCTAGGGGACTGATGACCTTAGAAGTTAAGTCCCATAGTGCTCAGAGCCATTTGAACCAAACCAGTGCTTAACAGTATTGGTTAAAAACAGTCTTGGTTGCAATTTTAGTTTTTTAGTTTTCAACGACGCGTCGCCTTATTTAGGCATCTTCAGGTTATCTTAATTTGGCATTTCTTAGAAGAATCCTTTACTCACTGTAGCCAAAGGGCATCGTCGAATATATCAGGCCAACATCGCTTTCGTTACTCAGTAAAAACTTTTCTTAATGGTCACGAGTGACACCAAGATCTGCATAACGCGTTCCCCTTCACAGGAGGGACTCGTGAAGTGCGAGACAAGCAGGCATCTTTTGGATGTGGAGCTGTAACTGAAATGCCACCCACTGACATAGATTCCCTAGCTCATAAAACCCACTTTACCCATTCCAAAATAGGGTTGTTGATGTCCTCATACCTCGAATTTGTCGCGCAAAATGTAGACTCCCCCCTTTTACATGCATTATTGTCGACGACAGAAGAAATCTGAGGCTACACGCTTTTTCACATCGCTGAAGTATCGTTAAAGTTTGAAAATCCTGTCCAATAGTATGGCATAAGCTACATTTCCTCTAAGTATTTTCTCATCCGGTGAAAAAAATCTCTTCTTATCAGCTTAATGTCTGCAACGTCCTGCATCACAGGACTAAAATATTGAACTCATTTTTGGCCTCCGTCACAGGATGGCCTCTCACTATCGAACTCTCTTAAGGTAATCAAAGGCCTTAAGCTAGTCAAAAGGGAGTACAGAGGAGTTGTAAATATCAGGTTAATACAACGTATCACTTTATAAATTGGGTATTGATTTTATTATGATAAGCATCTCTTCCTTTACAGGTGGGAGATTGAAATTTCGTTGAAAGATCTCGTCACAAAACGAAAACTGATTACCGCTCTAACTCACGAATCATGTAACTCCAGCGCTGCTTTTTAGACAGTCCCTTTACATCTTGTAAGGCTCCTCAGTTTCTGCTCCACACTCCCTGTAGTTTCGTCCATGTAATCGTCCGAATTCAGTCGTAACTGAACGGAAGTCAGAGAGCGCTATATCTAAGACCTTCTGCAATCCTTGGGATAACAGTTAATGCGACACGGCCGTCTTTTTTTACCAATCGGCTGAAATGGGAACATGTTGTCGTAGCTCTAACTATTGTACACTCCTGGAAATTGAAATAAGAACACCGTGAATTCATTGTCCCAGGAAGGGGAAACTTTATTGACACATTCCTGGGGTCAGATACATCACATGATCACACTGACAGAACCACAGGCACATAGACACAGGCAACAGAGAATGCACAATGTCGGCAGTAGTACAGTGTATATCCACCTTTCGCAGCAATGCAGGCTGCTATTCTCCCATGGAGACGATCGTAGAGATGCTGGATGTAGTCCTGTGGAACGGCTTTCCATGCCATTTCCACCTGGCGCCTCAGTTGGACCAGCGTTCGTGCTGGACGTGCAGGCCGCGTGAGACGACGCTTCATCCAGTCCCAAACATGCTCAATGGGGGACAGATCCGGAGATCTTGCTGGCCAGGGTAGTTGACTTACACCTTCCAGAGCACGTTGGGTGGCACGGGATACATGCGGACGTGCATTGTCCTGTTGGAACAGCAAGTTCCCTTGCCGGTCTAGGAATGGTAGAACGATGGGTTCGATGACGGTTTGGGTGTACCGTGCACTATTCAGTGTCCCCTCGACGATCACCAGTGGTGTACGGCCAGTGTAGGAGATCGCTCCCCACACCATGATGCCGGGTGTTGGCCCTGTGTGCCTCGGTCGTATGCAGTCCTGATTGTGGCGCTCACCTGCACGGCGCCAAACACGCATACGACCATCATTGGCACCAAGGCAGAAGCGACTCTCATCGCTGAAGACGACACGTTGTAACCTCCCTCTCACTTACCGACCTTAATGACAGTGAAAAATGAAACCGCGTGTACCTAATGGGAGTTTTGGAAAAGCAATCGTCACCGAAGTTAAACTGTCGGTAAAGAGGAAGGAAAGGGTTACATCTTTATGAAAGGAAATGTGCTAATGAAACTGGTGGAAATTAATTTTGAAAAGGGGTAAAGTTAATAAAGAAAGTAAATGTGCAGCCGTTACGTTAACAATTAACTAGCGGTAATTAGGTATTTGAGATTTAGGGGAAATCACGGTCGCCAGTCCTAAGGGTAATTACTATAGTAACTGAAAAAGAAAGGTTATTACACATATAATTAGCACTAGAAGCGTGGCAACTGAAGGTTGACACGTGTCGTGTGAAAACTGAAAGTTTGTCAGAAGTAATAAATTTCGCTACACCCTGACTTAATTTAGCAAAAGAATTAATGAAACCGGAAAATCGAAAGTTAATTTAGTGACTGAAGTTAATAGTGAGCTTTCTTTCTGAAGCACATCGAAATTCAGTAAAATACAGTTAGTCTTGGACTACCTCAACAATCATTTCAAAAGCTACTTGAATCTACGCAATTTAGAAAGAAGAGATTTAACTTTGAACTTGAATTAAATGATTCTGAACAATTAACAATAGTAAAATTTAGTACGTACCAAGCTGAGCTGCAGTCACAGGTAAGCTAAAATACGGTAACAAAGCTCGCACTCTTAATTCTGAATATTGTAGCCAGCTGTTAATGCCATAATTGAACTTTGAAATTAAAGCAGTGAAAACGAGTTAGCTATATTACTTTAATGCTGGCGTTTGAATTTCAACGACACTCGGGTTCATTTCGGAAAAGGAAGGGACTCTGCTTGGTAATGCAATTGGGACAATGAGCAACAAACGTTCATGCTAAGTTGCTGTAATTATAGTGACGAAAATGGAACAGTTTGAAAAGCTGAGGTCTGCCATACAGTTCTAAAACTTTACGTGCGTCCAGTCTTCCTTGTTGGTTGATTGAAGGTTTGAAGCCGTCGATCGAGGAGGTGGCGACAGTCACTCATTGTCGGCCGTCGCTGTTGCAGAAGCTGGATGTTGGCGCGCCTTCTTCTCGACACGGTCACCAGACGAAACGGGCTCTTGATGTGCGCTAGTTAATGTTTCCCGTCCGCGACACCATGTCAGTAACTATCATGGCAAGTCGATCGCAATTACATGCTGCCAAACCCCGAAAGCGCGGCAACTCGCGGGAGCGTCACACAACACACCTGCTCAACCGCACTACTCCAGCCAGACCCCTTCTGCTCTGCTCAGCCCGCGCTCCACGCGGCAGAGTTAACACTACCAAAGATCCTACACACTTTGATTCTTCATACGACCTATCGATGTAATCGTTCGATAGCAGTTTTCCCTAGGCAAGACCCAGCGTAAAAATACAAATAATATTTACGAAACAAACCAATTATACATCGACATAAATGTATAAATCTATATATACAAACAGTAAAACAATTACAATATAAAAAAGAGACAGAAATGTCATATCTTGAGGTAACAAAGCAAGGAAAAAAATAATAGTACAATAGATGGAAATAGGAGGATATGCATTTCCGGCGTTACAACGTCTCCATTCGTCCCTCCATTCACGCCTGTCGCGACACCACTGGAGGCGGGCTGCACGATGTTGGGGCGTGAGCGGAAGACGGCCTAACGGTGTGCGGGACCGTAGCCCAGCTTCATGGAGACGGTTGCGAATGGTCCTTGCAGATACCCCAGGAGCAACAGTGTCCCTAATTTGCTGGGAAGTGGCGGTGCGGTCCCCTACGGCACTGCGTAGGATCCTACGGTCTTGGCGTGCATCCGTGCGTCGCTGCGGTCCGGTCCCAGATCGACGGGCACGTGCACCTTCCGCCGACCACTGGCGACAACATCGATGTACTGTGGAGACCTCACGCCCCACGTGTTGAGCAATTCGGCGGTACGTCCACCCGGCCTCCCGCATGCCCACTATACGCCCTCGCTCAAAGTCCGTCAACTGCACATACGGTTCACGTCCACGGTGTCGCGGTATGCTACCAGTGTTAAAGACTGCGATGGAGCTCCGTATGCCACGGCAAACTGGCTGACACTGACGGCGGCGGTGCACAAATGCTGCGCAGCTAGCGCCATTGGACGGCCAACACCGCGGTTCCTGGTGTGTCCGCTGTGCCGTGCGTGTGATCATTGCTTGTACAGCCCTCTCGCAGTGTCCGGAGCAAGTATGGTGGGTCTGACACACCGGTGTCAATGTGTTCTTTTTTCCATTTCCAGGAGTGTATATGATGTGTAAGGCAAATGCCAAACGAAGCTTTCTAACGAAACACGCGGTAGTAGAAAAAAATAGTACAGGTAATTGCAGAAGCTAGAAGAAGGATGAGGATTTTACTACTGCATTGCGGGGCAACACGAGGTAGTAGAAAAACATAGTACAGGTAGTTGCAAAAGCTAGACGAAGGATGAGGATTTTACTACTGCATTGCGGGGCAACACGAGGTAGTAGAAAAACATAGTACAAGCAGTTGCAGAAGCTCGAAGAAGGATGAGGATTTTGCTACTGCACTGCAATGCGATTCCAAACTACATACAGGTACTTTTGAACAATTAGTTCATGATCCCACTCTAAGGGTAAATTGTTGCGAAAGCATACTTGACCTTTTAGCAACAAATAATCCTGGACAAATAGTGTGTATTGTGACGAATACAGGGATTAGCGATCACATGGCAGTTGCTGCTAGGCTGAATACCGTAACACCTACAACCATCAAAAAGAAACGCGAAGTATATCTATTTAAAAAAAGCTGATAAAAATGCTCTTCACGCCTTTTTAAGAGACAGTCTTCACTTCTTCCGATCTGATCACGTAAGCGTAGAAAAGTTGTGGAATGTTTTCAAAGAGATAGTATCGACAGCAATTGAGAGATATATACCACATAAATTAATAAGTGATGGTACTGATCACCCATGGTACACAAAACGGGTCAGATCGTTGTTGCAGAATCAGTAAAAAAAGCATGTCAAATTTAAAAGAACGCAAAATCCCCAAGAGTGGCAAAGTTTAACAGAAGTTCGAAATATAGCGCGTACTTCAATGCGAGATGCTTTTAATAATTTCCACAACGAAATTCTATCTCGAAATCTGACAAGAACCCAAAGAGATTCTGGTCATACATAAAGCACACCAGTGGCAAGACGCAATCAATACCTTCACTGCGCGATAACAACGGTGAAGTCACTGATGACAGCGCCATCAAAGCAGAGTTACTAAACACGATTTTCCGAAATTCCTTCACCAAAGAAGACGTAGTAAATATTCCTGAATTCCAATCAAGAGCAACTGCCAAGATGAGAAACATAGAAGTAGATATCCTCGGTGTACCAAACCACCTTAAATCACTTAATAAAGCCAAGGCATCCGGTCCAGACTGTATACCAGTCAGATTCCTCTCAGAGTATGCTGATAAAATAGCTTCATATTTAGCAATTATATACAACCACTCGCTCGCAGAAAGTACCGTATCTTAAGACTGGAAAATTGCTCAAGTCACACCAATACCCAAAAAGGGAAGTAGGAACATTCTGTTGAATTACAAGCCTATATCACTAACGTCGATTTGCAGTAGGGTTTTGGAACATATACTGTATTCGAATATTATGAATTACGTCGAAGAAAACAATTTATTGACACATAGCCAGCACGGATTCGGAAAATATCGTTCTTGTGAAACACAACTTGCTCTTTATACTCGTGAAGTAATAAGTGCTATCGACAGGGGATGTTAAATCGATTCCATATTTTTAAATTTCCAGAAGGCTTTCGACACCGTTCCTCACAAGCGTCTTCTAACCAAAATGCGTGCCTACGGAGTATCGCCTCAGTTGTGGGACTGGATTCGTGATTTCCTGTCAGAAAGGTCACAGTTCGTAGTAATAGACGGAAAGCCATCGAGTAAAACAGAAGTAATATCCGGCGTGCCCCAAGGAAGTGTTATAGGCCCTCTATTGTTCCTGATCTATATTAACGACATAGGAGACAATCTGAGTAGCCGTCTTAGATTGTTTGCAGATGATGCTGTCATTTACCATCTTGTAAAGTCATCAGATGATCAAAACGATTTGCAAAATGATTTAGATAAGATATCTGTATGGTGCGAAAAGTGGAAATTGACCTTGAATAAAGAAAAGCGTGAAGTTATTCACATGAGTACTAAAAGAAATCAGCTAAATTTCGATTACGCGCTAAGTCACACAAATCGGAAGGCTGTAAATTCAGCGAAATACTTAGGGATTACAATTATAAATAACCTAAATTGGAACGATCACATAGATAATATTGAGGGTAGAGCAAACCAAAGACTGCGATTCATTGGCAGAACACTTAGAAGGCGCAACAGGTCTACTAAAGAGACTGCTTACACCACGCTTGTTCGCCCTATTCTGGAATGTAGCTGTGCGGTGTGGGATCCGCATCAGGAGGGACTGACGGATGACATCGAAAAGAGTACAAAGAAGGGCAGCTCGTTTTATATTACCACGAAATAGGGGAGATAGTGTCACAGACATGATATGTGAATTGGAGTGACAATCATTAAAACAAAGGCGTTTTTCGTTGCGACGGGATCTTCTCATGGAATTTCAATCACCGGTTTTCTCCTCAGATTGCCAAAACATTCTGTTGGTACCCACCTACATAGGGAGGAATGATCATCACGATAAAATAAGAGAAATCAGGGCTCGCACAGAAAAATTTAAGCGCTCGTTTTTCCCGCGTGCCGTTCGAGAATGGAACGGTGGAGAGATAGCTTGAAAATGGTTCATTAAACCCTCTGCAAGGCACTTTATTTTGAATAACAGAGTAATCACGTATATGTAGATGTACCGCAGCCCGAAGGAGTTCTTCGTCCATCAGGGTGCATTCAAGTCTGTTACCCAAACATTCTTTCTAGCCTCGTAATTTTGTACCATCCAAGAGAGATAAACTACGAACTATAAAAACTTCAGTAACATCAATCGATAGAGAAGTCGATAAGATATTACTGCATCGCTGTCTCCCAATATATCCAAAACAAATACTGTCTGCACGCCGGCATTGACCATATGTGGCGATCCTATTAAACACAAAGGTTCATTAGAACAGGTGGCTCATGACTGAAGTCGCTTCCACAGACCATTGTGAAATTTCGTCACTTGTACTGCAGGAGGTCCATATCCCACAGACCATCACTTGCAAGAGAGTGTCACTGTCTTGTTGTTTGATACATTGTTTTTTTCTTCTTTCTACTGTAACACATCCGAGTCGTGTATGACTACAGCTACATACACTGCAAGCATTTTGTTTTTTCTACCACGACTTCGAGGTCTGTGTCAGGGGCTAGAAAGACATTAACACTTCTCAATTCATCAGCTCTCACAGAAAACTGAACATCGCAAAGTCTAATTATGCTGCTAATTCTGAACAAACACACACACACACACACACACACACACAGGATGCTTGGAATTAAATACAGTGCCAAAAAAAAAAAAAAATCTGTGGAAGATATCGTGGCATATGGGAACTGATAGAGTTTTTCGGTATTTTGGGGCGTATCCAAACAGTTGTCTGAGGATGATTCATGACCTAAACATTTAGAGTCATCTTTCACAGTGTCGTAGTACCAGATGTCTAAGTGTCCCATTCGTGTACGTGATCACTATTTCGGTGCAGGCCATCCCCAGAGGGTGTGCTCCAACTCAAACACGTGATGTCTGCCAGTCATCATGTGGTAATCAACAACAGACAGATGGGATGAGAAAGACGCTACTGATGTACTGTAATAAGCACCACAGTTGATAGGGTGATCAATTTTAGTAATTATACCAGTTTCTCTGTAATTTCAACACTGACGAATGTCAAGTCAGCACGCCTCATAGTTTCTGTATATCGCTATACCACCCCTCCATTAGTTTGACAGTACCGTATGCTAGACAGCGAATGGTGATAGATAATTGTGCAGTATGTCCATTCAATGTGGAAAAATATGGAAGAAAACATAAAATTGATAAAATTCGAGGAAATCCTGGTACGAACACGAAAAAAATGTGAGATGCGTAATAATTGACGGAAAAATAGCATGAAATAAGTAAAACTCGCAACAACCTAGTAAAATTATGGAAATTAACAGAGAATACATAAAATTAGAGACAATTACCATGAACAGAGTACTAAAAAGTCAATAAAACTGCGTCTTTTCGAGGAGGAGAGTGAACTGATAGTACATATATACACCTAAATAGTGGAGAGAGGAGGCATTCTAGAGATATGATCTCAAGGAGAAATGACAATAGTATCCCACACATGAGCAACATCGGACTATGACCTGTGTGTGCAAGAGGAAGGTTACCAGGTTCAAATGGTTCAAATGGCTCTGAGCACTATGGGACTCAACATCTTAGGTCATAAGTCCCCTAGAACTTAGAACTACTTAAACCTAACTAACCTAAGGACATCACACACACCCATGCCCGAGGCAGGATTGGAACCTGCGACCGTAGCAGTCCCGCGGTTCCGAACTGCAGCGCCAGAACCGTACGGCCACCGCGGCCGGCGAAGGTTACCAGGGGCGGTGGTAAACTGCAGTGAGACTGTTACATCTCCTATGGCTAATGATCGCAGTGTTTATTTCCTTGTAAGATGTCACTGTTTCTTCATATGCATTTTCGGCTGTCGACGATCATTTTATAGGGCTGTTGAGAACCGTAATCGGACATGGACTTCGAAAACAGCAGGCGTCATATACCTCTAGAAACCTATGTAGTGTTTGTGTTACAAATAACTGATGTTTTCTTTGGTGTGCAAGGTAGTAGTTTTATCACTGTACAATTTATCACCCTAGTTTATCGTAGATAAACTTGCATGGAGAACGTATGTCATGCGCTGGGAATATATTTCTTACATTGGAATATTAAAAGCACTGTATTCCGCACGAGTAATAGGTCGAAAGCCTCACCGCTCTAGCATTATAGCGTGTGTTAAGTGCAGAACCGTATAACATTACGAATGCATGTGTTTATGTTCCACATCAGTATCTTCTTGGTACTGTCTCCAGACACTGGAACAATACTTTTAAGTTGTTAGTGCAGTTGATTCCTTAAAATACTTCCAACTACGTCCGTCTGGAACTCCATCACGCATAAACGCGTTTCTTCTTCATAACCATCTGTTATATGATTACAACACTCTCATATCTACTGTACGCCTATAAAGGTTGCTAACGTCCTCTACATGCGCGCATCGTAAGAGATCTTGTGCACTCGGATGGGCTCCGTGAGTAAGAGTGGTGCAGAACAGTCTCTGCTGTACAGCAGTTATGGATTCGGCTCGTTCTGTTCCTTTACGAGACGTGGAATGTAGTGCATGTAGCAGCCTCCTACTTCTGGTCACATGCAAATTGAATCGGTGACAGCGTTACAGTAAGGTTCGTCTAAGACAATGCGGATAAATCTTTCAATCTCCTACTTTATCCTAAGAATGCGAAAATGTACTGCGGCTCCCGTCCGTACAGGGAAAGTTTGGCAATCGAAATCGTAAATTACCCACTATGATGGAAGTGCTGGTAATATTTAGATCAGAATGGGACACTGTCTGGTATACTTAGGTATATATATGTTCGAGAGTTGACAGTGAATGGACATACTGCACAGTTATCTATCTCCATTCGCTGTCTACTACACGGCACTCACAAACTAGTGGAGGGGTGGTATAGCGATATATAGAAGCTAGGAGGAGCGCTGCCTTTCACTGGTCAGTGTTGAAATTACGGAGAAACTGGTAAAATTGCTAAAATTGATTACACTACCAACTATGGTGCTTATTACAGTACATCAATGTTGTCTTTACCATCCCATTTGTCCACTGGTATGTTGTTGATTACCACATGATGACTGACAGACATCACCTGTTTGAGTTGAAGCTAGAGTCTTAGAGGGAGCACACCCTCTGGGGATGACCTGCACCGAAATAGTGATCACGTACATGACTGCAATACGAGGGATCAATCAAAACGGGACACCTAGGCATCTCCTACCACGTCACTTTGCAAGATGACCCTAAATGTTTAGGTCATGAATCACCCTCAGACAACTGTTTGGATACGCCCCAAAATACCGCAAAACTCTATCAGTTCCCATATGCCACGATATCTTCCACATTTTTTTGGCAATAAGAAACATTCCACTGTGTTTAATTCCAAGCATCCTCTGTGTGTGTGTGTGTGTGTGTGTGTGTGTGTGTGTGTGTGTGTGTGTGTGTGTGTTCGGAAGCAGCAGCATAATTTAGACTTTTTAGAGTTTGCGATGTTCAGTTTCTGTGAGAACCGATGAATTGAGATGTGTTAATGTCTTTCCAGCCCCTGACACAGACTTCGAAGTCGTGGCAGAAAAAACAAAATGCTTGCAGTGTATGTAGCTGTAGTCACACACGACTCGGATGTGTTACAGTAGAAAGAAAAAAACAATGTATCAAACAACAAGACAGTGACACTCCCTTGCAAGTGATGGTCTGTGGGATATGGACCTCCTACAGTACAAGTGACGAAATTTTACACTGGTCTGTGGAAGCAACTGCAGTCATGAGCCACCTGCTCCAGTGAACCAATACCTGTATGTTTAATAGGCATATGGTCAATGCCGGCATGCAGACGGTATTTGTTTTGGACATGTTGAGAAACAGTGATGCAGTAATATCTTATCGAGTTCTCTATCGAATGATGTTACTGAAGTTTTTATAGTTCATAGTTTATCTCTCTTGGATGGTACAAAATTACGAGGATAGAGAGAATGTTTTGGTAACAGACTTCAATGCACCCTGAGTGACGCAGATCTTCTTCAGACTGCAGTACCTGTATGTAGTTTGGAGACACTTCGCAATGCAGTAGCAAAATCCTTGTCTTTCTTCCAGTTCCCAAACTGCGTGTATTGCCTTTTTCTATTGCCTCGTGTTGCAGCAGAAAGCTTCGTTTGATGTTGCCCTTTAGCATCGTATACTGTTGGCAGAGCTAAGACAAACTGTTCCCATTTCCGCCGAGGGCTCAAAAAAGACTGTGCTCTCTCATTAACTCAGCTCACCCTGTTTTTCCACGGATTGGAGAAGGTATTAGATACAGCGCTCTCTGACTTCCGTTCAGTTACGACTTAAAATTGGGTCGATTACACGGACGAAGCTACAGGGAGTGCGGGGGAGAGACTGAGGAGCAGTTACAGGATGTGGAGGGACTGTCCAAACAACCGCTCTGGAGTTTCTTTTGTATTTGATCTTTGGCAGATACGTCTGAAAAAGGTAACTCGTTTCGAGAGATGAGAGGGGCACAAATATGAGTCACCATTGGCTGTAATCATTAGAAGATGTCTCCATAGGATCCAACGCAGGTATGTGGTTAAATGGAGAGACTTGATTCCAAAACTCAGAGCGTATTTCTACCAGAAAGCATAACGCTATTAGTGACTCTTGTGTGTGCCTGTAGAACCAAGACCACTTTTTATGCAGGGTGCCAGTAACATAGTCGTTGTGATCGTGTTTATAATAGCGTGGTCTTTACTTGAAATCTATGTTGGCGGCGATAGGATCCTTATGCGGTCAGCATCAAATGTCGGTTCTCAATAACGTTTGTCGAAAAGAACATGGTCATTTAATCGCTATGGAAAGTGACTCTCATGATCAGTTTAACTACTTAGCCTATCAGTTTCATATCAATGACGTGCCGACTGACGGGTGGAAGCCATGGCTAGGGCTCCACGGAAATGGTTCTGAACATGGAGCAGTAAGCAGGCATTTTTTTTCGTTACGGCAATGTCTCTTAACGATATTTCAAACTCACACCTATGCAGGAAGAAACAACCGTCGTAATAAAATCATATGTACTACCGAATTTACAAAGTAATACACAGTATAAACCTGATATTTACAATTTCTCTGTGCTGTTACCTTAAGAAACTCCATATGGTACCATATGTTTGATTACCTTAAGAGAGTTCGAAAGCGAGAAGGCGTCCTGTGACAGCACTCCATCACGAGCCAAAAATGAGTTTAATACTCTAAACTCTCTTCAATACTCTCTCTTTAATACTCTAACTCTCTTCAGTAAATTGATTCCTTAGGATGGATAGGATGTGTGACTGCTGTGTACGGACGCAGGAGGAGCTGACCACTGTTCGCGAACAGCTGAGCGTGTTGATGGCCGCGGTCAGCCGTCTTCAGGCTGCTGCCTCGGAGTGTAGCGGCAGTGGGGAGTCTGGTGCGTCGCAAGGTACACCCCAGGTGTTACATGCTTCACCCACTGTCCCTGCTGTCGAGACATCTTCGCGTGTACTGGGCGCGGTTGGGCCACCCTCTCCCCAAGAGGAGTGGCGGGTTCAGAGGCGTTCGCGGCGCACGAGGCGGAAGGGTCAATGAGGAGGCTGGCCATGTGGCATCGCCCGCTCTGCCTGTGAGTGGACATGTGGCTGCTCCTTCAGCAAGGTCCGAGCAGGCACACGGGGGGAGGGGTTTATTAGTTATTGGGAGCTCCAACGTTAGGCGGGTGATGGAACCCCTTAGGGAAACAGCGGGAAGGTCGGGGAAGAAGGCCAGTGATCACTCTGTCTGCTTGCCGGGGGGTCTCATCCGAGATGTGGAGGAGGCCCTACCGGCGGCGATAGAGAGTACTGGGTGCACCCGTGCAAATTGTTGCTCATGTCGGCACCAATGACTCCTGCCGTCTGGGTTCAGAGGTCATCCTCAGTTCGTACAGGCAGTTGGCGGAATTGGTGAAGGCGGAAAGCCTCGCTCGCGGGGTGAAATCAGAGCTAACTATTTGTAGTATCGTTCCCAGAACCGATCGCGGTCCTCTGGTTTGGAGCCGAGTGGAAGGCTTAAACCAGAGGCTCAGACGATTCTGCGGAGATCTGGGGTGCAAATTTCTCGACCTCCGCTATCGGGTGGAGAAATGTAGGGTCCCCCTGAATAGGTCAGGCGTGCACTACACGCCGGAAGCGGCTACAAGGGTAGCGGAGTACGTGTGGAGTGCACATGGGGGTTTTTTAGGTTAGAGAATCCCCTCCCTAGGCCCGACAAGACGCCTCCTGAGACGCGGCAAGGTAGGAGTAGGCAAAATGCAACAGGGAATAACAATATTAATGTGCTAATAGTAAACTGCAGGAGCGTCTACAGAAAGGTCCCAGAACTGCTCTCATTAATAAACAGTCACAATGCCCATATAGTACTAGGGACAGAAAGTTGGCTGAAACCAGACGTAAACAGTAATGAAATCCTAAACTCAGATTGGAATGTATACCGCAGAGACAGGCTGGACAGTGAAGGGGAAGGCGTGTTTATAGCGATAAGAAGTGCAATAGTATCGAAGGAAATTGACAGAGATCCGAAATGTGAAATGATTTGGGTGAAGATCACGGTTAAAGCAGGATCAGACATGGTAGTTGGATGTCTCTATAGGCCCCCTGGCTCAGCAGCTGTTGTGGCTGAGCACCTGAAGGATAATTTGGAAAATATTTCGAGTAGATTTCCTCAACATGTTATAGTTCTGGGTGGAGATTTTAATTTGCCGGACATAGACTGGGAGACTCAAACGTTCATAACGGGTGGCAGGGACAAAGAATGAAAGAAATTTTTTTAAGTGCTTTATCTGAAAACTACCTTGAGCAGTTAAACAGAGAACCGACTCGTGGCGATAACATATTAGACCTTCTGGTGACAAACAAACCCGAACTATTTGAAAAAGTTAACGCAGAACAGGGAATCAACGATCATAAAGCGGTTACGGCATCGATGATTTCAGCCGTAAATAGGAATATTAAAAAGGGTAGGAAGATTTTTCTGTTTAGAAAAAGTGACAAAATGCAGATTTCCGAGTACCTGTTGGCTCAACACAAAAGTTTTGTCTCAAGTACAGATAGTGTTGAGGATCAGTGGACAAAGTTCAAAACCGTCGTACATAATGCGTTAGATGAGTATGTGCCAAGCAAGATCGTAAGAGATGTAAATGAGCCACCGTGGTACAACAACCGAGTTAGAAAACTGCTGCGGAAGCAAAGGGAACTTCACAGCAAACATAAACATAGCCAAAGCCTTGCAGACAAACAAAAATTCCGCGAAGCGAAATGTAGTGTGAGGAGGGCTATGCGAGAGGCGTTCAATGAATTCGAAAGTAAAGTTCTGTGTACTGACTTGGCAGAAAATCCTAAGAAATTTTGGTCTTATGTCAAAGCGGTAGGTGGATCAAAACAAAATGTCCAGACACTCTGTGACCAAAATGGTACTGAAACAGAGGATGACAGACTAAAGGCCGAAATACTAAATGTCTTTTTCCAAAGCTGTTTCACAGAGGAAGATTGCACTGTAGTTCCTTCTCTAGATTGTCGCACAGATGACAAAATGGTAGATAACGAAATAGACGACAGAGGGATAGAGAAACAATTAAAATCGCTCAAAAGAGGAAAGGCCTCTGGACCTGATGGGATACCAGTTCGATTTTACACAGAGTACGCGAAGGAACTTGCCCCCCTTCTTGCAGCGGTGTACCGTAGGTCTCTAGAAGAGCGTAGCGTTCCAAAGGATTGGAAAAGGGCACAGGTCATCCCCAATTTCAAGAAGGGACGTCGAACAGATTTACAGAACTATAGGCCTATATCTCTAACGTCAATCAGTTGTAGAATTTTGGAACACGTATTGTGTTCGAGTATAATGACTTTTCTGGAGACTAGAAATCTACTCTGTAGGAATCAGCATGGGTTTCGAAAACGACGGTCATGTGAAACCCAGCTCGAGCTATTCGTCCACGAGACTCAGAGGGCCATAGACACGGGTTCACAGCTAGATGCCGGGTTTCTTGACTTCCGCAAGGCGTTCGATACAGTTCCCCACAGTCGTTTAATGAACAAAAAGAGCATATGGACTATCAGACCAATTGTGTGATTGGATTGAGGAGTTCCTAGATAACAGGACGCAGCATGTCATTCTCAATGGAGAGAAGTCTTCTGAAGTAAGAGTGATTTCAGGTGTGCCGCAGGGGAGTGTCATAGGACCGTTGCTATTCACAATATACATAAATGACCTTGTGGATGACATCGGAAGTTCACTGAGGTTTTTTGAAGATGATGCTGTGGTGTGTCGAGAGGTTGTAACAATGGAAAATTGTACTGAAATGGAGGAGGATCTGCAGCGAATTGACTCATGGTGCAGGGAATGGCAATTGAATCTCAATGTAGACAAGTGTAATGTGCTGCGAATACACAGAAAGATAGATCCTTTATCATTTAGCTACAAAATAGCAGGTCAGCAACTGGAAGCAGTTAATACCATAAATTATCTGGGAGTACGCATTAGGAGTGATTTAAAATGGAATGATCATATAATGTTGATCGTCGGTAAAGCAGATGCCAGACTGAGGTTCATTGGAAGAATCCTAAGGAAATGCAATCCGAAAACAAAGGAAGTAGGTTACAGTACGCTTGTTCGCCCACTGCTTGAATACTGCTCAGCAGTGTGGGATCCGTACCAGATAGGGTTGATAGAAGATATAGAGAAGATCCAACGGAGAGCAGCGCGCTTCGTTACAGGATCATTTAGTAATCGCGAAAGCGTTACGGAGATGATAGATAAACTCCAGTGGAAGACTCTGCAGGAGAGACGCTCAGTAGCTCGGTACGGCTTTTGTCAATGTTTCGAGAACATACCTTCACCGAAGAGTCAAGCAGTATATTGCTCCCTCCTACGTATATCTCGCGAAGAGACC
The DNA here is from genome assembly GCF_023864275.1 of Schistocerca cancellata. Taxonomy (NCBI): domain Eukaryota; kingdom Metazoa; phylum Arthropoda; class Insecta; order Orthoptera; family Acrididae; genus Schistocerca; species Schistocerca cancellata. Next base: position 689,703,835 of record NC_064626.1, read on the forward strand.
ATGAGGATAAAATCAGAGAGATTAGAGCCCACACAGAGGCATACCGACAATCCTTCTTTCCACGAACAATACGGGACTGGAATAGAAGGGAGAACGAATAGAGGTACTCAAGGTACCCTCCGCCACACACCGTCAGGTGGCTTGCGGAGTATGGATGTAGATGTAGATGTAGAAACCTGTGATTCATTACGTAACGAATAAGAAAAGATTTTTTTCTACATGATAAGAAAATACTTAGAGGAAATGTAGCCTCTGCCATACTGTATCAGGGGTATTTCACAACAACTAACGATACTTCAGCGATGTGAAAAAGGCTGTATGCCTCGGTTTCTTCTCTCTTCGAAAATGACTTGTATAAAAGGGGAGAATCTAGATTTGACGTGAGAAATTCGAGATGTATTGTCAACAACATCGCTGACTCGGACTGGGTAAAGTGGATTTTTTATTCTTGTGGGTCCATGTCGGTTCAAAATGGTTCAAATGGCTCTGAGCACTATCGGACTTAACTTCTAAGGTCATCAGTCCCCTAGAACTTAGAGCTACTTAAACCAAACTAACCTAAGGACATCACAAACATCCATGCCCGAGACAGGATTCGAACCTGCGACCGTAGCGGTCGCGCGGTTCCAGACTGTAGCGCCTAGAACCGCTCGGTCACTCCGGCCTGCTCCATGTCGGGGTGGAACTGTTTTGAACTAATGTATACGTCCAAGCCGCAGCTGCATAAGGAGTCAGCATCCAGTAGCTCAGCGTGCGACGGGTACAAAGAAAGTGCCGACCAGTCTGATCTTGCCAACGGCAGCGATAGAACCAGACGTGTGTGTGTGTTGCGTGAGAGAAGATTCAAAACGTTGCGTGTTGGTGCTGGATGTATTAATAACATCAGTATTCCTACCACCCCAATCTTCCCCGGTCGCTTTCCGTGGCTGTAACATACGCGCGTCCACGACTGTGGCTGTGGCCGTGTCAGTAATTTTTACTGATCTTTGAAGGTGGACGCTGACGGTGCACAAGGGGACGTCTGGCAGGTGGGGGGCGGGAAGTGTTAGTGTTTCAGCGATCACGAACATCTAGCCCTGAAAACTACTGCTATGGGTTGGATCGTGGTTTAAGTGTCTTGTAGTGGTCTCTATGCTATCACAGAGTAGTGGAGAGAACCAATTCAGGAATTCTACAGTGCTTGAAAAACCCGATCGCGACGTCAGATTCCCGATCGATAGCGATCTCTGACATCTAACCATGACAACTACTACTACTACCGACTGGATCGTGGTTTAAGCTGTCGTGTTTAGTGCTTCTCAGTACATGCAGTGGACTCTCTTGCATAGGTATTTGTTGTTGTTGTTCTTACTATCCTATTTCCTCCCTTCTTCTTTGTTCTAATGTAGCGGAGGGAACAAATTTAATAATTCTATAGCGCCTGTAATGGTCGGAAATTCCATAAAAACAGTATAAATTCATGTCGAAATATAAAATTCCAGCTATCATTTCACACATCACCACTATCAATCGTGACTTTAATAATAATACGTTAGAATTATTTAGTGAAATTTCTCTTCGAAAACATAACACTGTTGTTTACGCATGCAAACTACTGTGCAGTGTCGATCTTTCTTTATTTCGTGCAATTTTAAACTGTATGAAACAAATTGTTTAAATTCCTATGTTAACGATTTAATTAATATTTCCTGTGGCACATCTTCTGAAGCAACATTTGTCACATCTTCAAGATCTGATATTCCATACCAGATTTAATAACCCCTGAAGCAGTTCGTGAAGTGTACCACAAGAAAGTGCACCTGGAAATTGGGGTACTTTAGCGTACATGGCCGAATGAAATATCCCATGCTAGTTACTCTGTCATCTGCAAAGCAACTCTCCCACTCTCTCTCTCGCTCTCGCTCTCTCCCTTTCCTTGTATGCAGCGATCGAGTCAGTCTGCTACTAGCTCTGTGACGTAGTCAATTTGTGTGTGTGAAAAAACTACTGTGTCCGCCTTATATCCCCTACATCACGATCATGTGACCAGAAATTAATTATTTATCAACTTCAGCTGTATTTCTGGATCGATTCCCAGTCACGCATTTGCTTTGTAAGAATGGTGTCTCGCAAGTGTTCGTATCCGACATGTTGGTTCATGCATACATACCACTTGGGATGGCTGTGGACGCCGACAGGAAATGTGTTTTTATTGAGGGAGGGTTTCGCTCGCTGCTACTTGTAGTAGCCAGAAAGGACACCGGCGGATCCAAGTCCCTGGCGCATAAGCCAGAGTGCACTGCTGCCAAAGCCTGCACAGTGAGGCAGCCGACAACCGTCGTGGCTCTTGGGTGTGTTGCTGGGGCAGCCATCATGAGTGGGGAGACGCAAGAAAGTTTTTCAGATACGTTAAGCTATCTTTTGAATGAAAAACAAAACGCCACAGTTGTTTAAATATTCTACACACTACAATCGATTTCCCGACAAATTCTTTAAATAAACTATACACCAACTTGTGTACCATAAATTATTAAAGAAATAATATTCTACACATTGTCTAAGTTGTTTAAACAAAATTCCATACACTGCAATTGATCAGTCAATGTTTTCAGAAGGGAGGAAACTGAAGGATATCGATTTAACTAATTAATTACTTAGTCCATGAATTTGATACAGTGGTAGGGAGGGGTATTCAAATAACCTGAAGCAGCTTGTGAATACCGAAAGTGGCGCAATTGAACAATTTCCAGCAATTTTTTCAGTCAGTTTAGTTAATTAATCACTTAATGTGACATAAGAAGTTGTGCTGGGTTTCTGAGAGGATGGGGAGGGACAGGGGTGCATGGAAAACCACTTATGACCAATAGGTTAATGACCTGTCAATCAATCTGATTTGAACCTCGAATTCCCCTTTTCTAATGGCCATTTCTTGTTTATCCTGATTTCGATGAGAACAAGAAAGACTTTCATTTTCCGTGTCTGTTTCGTCTTCTTGCTCTTGAATTTAACTCCCATGAACTCTGTAGCTGTTTACCTGAACACTAGTTGCACACTGGTCTTTATCAGTTTCATTTGTTTGATCGTGTCTGAGTTTTTGTGTACTTCATTTGTTGCTAGTCTCTTCTTCAAGGGTGGTAATCCCTCTTAAGCTAAACTAGTGGATTAGCCAGCGGATTCCATGTGAGTATTCTCTGTGTTGTCCATTGCAGTACTCGAAGAAATTAGTTCTTGTGCCTCCAATCTTGGCTGTTGTAGCGGATTATTTCGTGGAATAAACACGCGCCAGTTGCAACACTTGATAACGACATAAGGCGGAAACCTAGATCATGTAATAAAGCATATCATACAGTCAGATGGCTGTTATATCATTCCGAAAATTTCACAGATTTTGGCACTCAGATTGCCACGTAATAGTGACTTATTTAGTTTCGTTATCGTAAAAAGGTCTTTCACACACATGCGTTGATAGGAATATTGTAGCACTTTTGCAGCCCCATTATGGAGACATTTGGCTGCTCTACTTCAGGAAAACAATGTAGACGTTATGGACAGTTTTAAAGCAAAAGGACATGTCTTTAAAACGGAAATTTGATTGCAGATCAATCAGCTATATCTGCATATGCACAGGAGGGGTTTCAACGAAGCGGCGAAGGGCCTTGAAAACAGACGAAAGATTAGTAGTGGCCTGAATACATTTAGAAAACTATCCTCGTAATTCTTTTAAGACCGCAATGAATTCTTCAAACCTCACCTTTTTTTTAACGCCAGTGAGCTTAGGGAACTGACAGTTTATTTATCAGAATTAGTCCTTCTAGAATGCGATTTTTTTCAAATGCCTCCCCATCGAATCAGACATAAGTTGTTTCTCACCTTGCAAAGTCTAATAGTGGCCAGTAAAGAGAAAATGCAAGGTCTACAGTCCTTTCTGGATGATGTAATTTTCGTTCCTGCATTCCTTTTCATTTTCCAACAGCCTTGCTGCAGTGGTAATACCGGTTCCCGTCAGATCACCGAAGTTAAGCGCAGTCAGTGTTGTCTAGGACTTGGAGGGTGAGCACAGTCTGCCGAGCTCTGTTGGAAAGCGGGGTGCACTCAGCTCTCGTGAAGCAAATTGAGGAGCTACTTGTTTGAGAAGTAGCGGCTCCAGTCACGAAAACTGACAACAATCGGGAGAGTGGTGTGCCGATCCTATGCCTGTTCACATCCGCATCCAGAGATGTCTATGGGCTGAGGGTGACACGATGGTCGGTCAGCACCGTTAGGATCTTCCGAGACCTGCTCGGATGGAGTTTAGTTTAGTTTTACTACTTTTCCTTGACAAATTCGAAAACAGCGGGCTTTAAATCGAAAAATTGTTCTGGGCGTGTCCCTTAACTTAACCAATGTACTTTAGAATAATATATTAAGTCTCCATACTCTTCGTTCAGTTCCATCGAAAACTGTTGCAACAGATAGTGGAATAATGTGTGCAACTTCAGAAAATTTACCATTCGTACTAGTAATTTCATCACATGCCTCATGCCTGCAAATTTAGCATAAAATGCTTCTTAATATACAGATCAATGAATATACTCTCTCGATTGTTGTAATTTTTTGCACTTCCGTTGTTAACTAAATCTTTAAATACTTTCTACATGGTACCATAGCAAATTTACAGTACCTGTTCCGGATTATGCAATTGCAGTATACTCGTAGATATTGAGAATTGTCATCCCTCTCTTCTATCATTCCCATTCATTTTTTAAGGCTTATGACGATAGATCTCTAGACTAGATCTTTTTGTTCCGGCATTCACTCGACCTGTGAATGTCCTTTACGTCACGAACAAATAGTGTAGCGTAAACAGTGCTGACACCGCAGTTCTGTCGAACTGAAGAGAGTTGTGCCGACCAAAAAATGGCACATCGCAATAATAAACAAAATGTCTCACTGTACCGTGTAGTTAGTAGAACCACTTAAGCCATGCACGCTACGGTCGCAGGTTCGAATCCTGTCTCAGGCATGGGTGTGTGTGATGTCCTTAGGTTAGGTAGGTTTAAGTAGTTCTAAGTTCTAAGGGACTGATGAACTCAGAAGTTAAAGCCCATAGTGCTCAGTGCCATTTGAACCATTTTTAAGTCATACAGGCCGAGCTCTGGCTCGCACGCAGCTCACACTTCCAGCCCACGCTCGGTCTGGCACGCTGGGACTGGTCCTGTTCTTGACAGTCATGCTTGTAGAAGCTGTGTCAAAGATGACAGGAGCTGTCTAGCGACTTTCGTGGTCGTTTGGTGCGTGTCTCTCTCCCATGTGGAATACATCTCATCTGCGCTTTCTTAGAGTTCGTTTGTTTTGTATTGCTTCACTTTGGTTTGTTCTCTTTTCAACAAGTGTCAGTTTGAGAAAATAGTGAAAAAGTGTGTGAAGGATTTCAGTGTCAGCGACAAAGGCCAGTTTTGTGACATTTTCACATCTCAATATGAAATCGAGGATCTTTCCTCCAAGTTCTGACCACATGAATGTAGAACTTCAACATTTATAAACAACAGAACTTCGAGTTTAATGTAGCCTGCAGTAAAGGAAAGGCATAACCGCCAGCTTACTCTGAGACAAATGTCAGGACAGTTCACACTAGACGATATGATGTTGCAGTGCCTATGTTGTTCAGAAGTACGATGCAATGTTTCTTCGGACATGCATTCACTGCAGCGACGACATCTATTATGAAATGCATGAGCCACCAGACGGTTTGTGAATTGGTATAATCATGTCTTCCACAAAGGTCGCAAGGAGTGGCAGTCGTAGTCTGCAGATTGTAGTTCGCGATAGATGCCTGTCCACCGGATGGCTAATCAACATTTCAACGTCCGATAAATACTAAGGGCACTTCATCAGGGCCCGGAGACTTGTTTGCCGCCCCTGTAAGAGTGCTGTCAATCCCTTCCTCTTCCGAAACTTCTTACAGCGAAGTCGCCTCCTTTGTCGGCGTTGTGGTGCCATATTTCAAATAACTTCCGGGAATTCAGCCGAAATATCGGCGGTCGCTGAAAGTGTTACCTGGCTGAATTCCTGGAAGTTTTTTGAAAGTTGTATAAGCCAAGAGAAACTCAGGTCTCACATTGTGGTGCCATAAATCGTCTGAGAAACATCTGCCAATGCCGTCGGATCATGATTCTGAGCTGAATAAAGCTGGGGATAATGGTCATGGAATGTTGTGTTGTAAGGAGAAGCGACGACCGTCTTCTGTGCCGACTGAGTGTATCAGCACTCTTCAGCGTCGATGACGTTCACGAAGTACAGAACATAGACGGGCGTTCACTTGCTATCCTATATTGCGTCCTTGAGCGATCACCATCCCCATCGCGTGTGAGCGTTGATCTGAGCCTTAGCATGGTGAGACGTCGTTTTTTATTCCGCAGATTGCGTCATAGTATCACAATCTCATAGTACTTCTAGCAGAAATCAAGCATATGGCTGCGCCAAGCTGCGCGATCTCGACCAGTTAATCAACGTTCGTAGCATGGCCGGTTTGGTATAGTCCAACAACCAGTGGATCGTCGTAGGATATGCATGGAGGCGGATTTCAGACAATTGCCCGATATCCTCTATCGTTTTGCTACAATCTGGGTACGCCAGGTGAGCGAAGTTTAACTACCAGTACGCAACTGAAGTAACCCTAGAGCATTAAACGGTCGTGCCTGCCTTGGAAGAGCAGCACGACTTCTTCCACATAGAATCGTGAATGTTCGCGATGTCTGTCCATACCAGAAGGTGCACGGGAATTGATAAGTCTTATACCCAACCCTGTGAATGCCATTCCTCGAACACCAGGAAAATAGTAAATGTCGTCCACCACTATTCCTTCCTATAGAAGTATAGTGACTCCACTGACTGTGAGAGAGGCGTGGGACATTGTAACCTCTAGTTAAATATGTGGTCTTTCTTGAAACTAAAATTTATTCGAACTGGCCCTGAACAATTCCCATATTTCATATAAAATCATGGATTCCCGTTTTAAAGTAGAGAAAATTATATAAAAGAATAATAAGAGCCAATTGAACAGAGCATTATTTGCGAAGTAGCAAGGGGCTTTATTCATAGAGTTTCTAAGGAATGTCCTTTTGGTTTCACAACTACTATACAAACCCAATGCATGGAGTGTAAACGTTTTCAGCGTCTAGAAGTCTTTAGTGTTTGGGAGTCTTTGGCGTCTGAGAGTCTTTGTATTCGCGATTTTAGTATCTGAGCTCTTAGAGTTTGAGACCTAAGTTTTCGCGACCCTTTAAGTTCATGCGCCACTGCGTGAAATAGTGAACTTTGTTGGAAGCCAAGCTAATTAAGAGTAAACCTCTCTCCGTTCAATTTATTGTCAAAAGTACGAACACTGATAGAACTGAGATAACATCCACCGAACATCTCAGTAGACAAAAGATCGATATCATTAATTCCAATTTAAGAATATCGCAACTTGACTTTCGATTATAGACCCTGTTTGCAATTTTACTATCGAGCTAAAGTATGACCATGCATAGTAGTGAATTATATCAAAGAAACTGTGTTAGTAAAAACTGAGTTAAGCAAAAACAATAGTGTCCTACGATTTCGGACAGAGTATCAGGAGAAGTGAACCATGTTTTGGACTATCTCTGGACAATAATAATAATAATAGATTATTCCGTATTAATATTAAAGGGAATAATTTTCAATGGACAAAACATCATGCTGTGTTAAATGAACGCTGCGTCTTTTGAAGGAATTGATTCAGTATACATGTGCTACGCTACTCAAAGATATCAGTTAATTTTGAAACACGAATCGGCCGCCTAGTAACTGTTAATGAGCATCTTCGGTGGCAATCGCTGAGCAACACAGCTAGCCGATAGTAATAATTTGAATCTAAACTTATTAACGAAAGAGACTAAAAGATTTGCGTAGCCCCAAATATAGACTCAAATTAGTGCAAAAAGCCTACATTGTCAACAAATATTGACTGCAATAGCAGATAGTGTTGTGTTGCCACACTTTAATGTATCTCTATGAGATCAAGAGTACTGGTTGTGCATAGGAAAAGGACATTACACTTTTGCTGATCGTGGAGGTGCCAGTAGGCAGCAGTAGGAGGCGTCACAACATGCTTGTGACATAGCCATACATGCCTGGGGAGTAATCAACTTTTACTTTCTGGAGAAAGGCTGTATTGATGGTAGCACCGTTCAGCATGTCCTGAAGCAAGGATAACTTAGTGGGCATCTGTATAGTGTTGATGTTGACAGTCACATCATGATAAGTTTGCACCCATGTTGGTCATCAGCACCACCATAGGCAATGTGCGCTCATCACATCAGGGTGTTTCATTGTGGTCACCAATAGTGGAAAGGGATCAATAGTGATTGGGTGAAATCGCATGCATAGTGTCTGACAGTGGGTGCTGAGCCTTCTTCACAATCGTCTACTCAGTCACCATGAGATAACATTGACAGTTGATAGATTATCTCAGCTGCAGAGACACTGCCATCACTACAAGCTGATAATCTGCAGCAGGTATCGCAATGTGCATGCATGTATGCAAACACATTTCACCAGGGAAGCGACTTTCAATTAAAATGTCTTCCCTGCACAGGAATATACGAGTACATACTGGATGTACAAGTACAGGCTGTAGACACATAGTTGGTAACATGTGGGAACTTGGGTCTTACTGTGAAGTATACTCAGATAGCTTAAGGTAAGGCAACCCCTCATGATAAGTGGGAAATCAGGGTTTCAAACATGGTCTGGCACAAATTTTCATTAGCGTCATTCCATTATACAGCAGATAGTTGTTCATATTCACAACTGCAAATACACTCCTGGAAATTGAAATAAGAACATCGTGAATTCATTGTCCCAGGAAGGGGAAACTTTATTGACACATTCCTGGGGTCAGATACATCACATGATCACACTGACAGAACCACAGGCACATAGACACAGGCAACAGAGCATGCACAATGTCGGCACTAGTACAGTGTATATCCACCTTTCGCAGCAATGCAGGCTGCTATTCTCCCATGGAGACGATCGTAGAGATGCTGGATGTAGTCCTGTGGAACGGCTTGCCATGCCATTTCCATCTGGCGCCTCAGTTGGACCAGCGTTCTTGCTGGACGTGCAGACCGCGTGAGACGACGCTTCATCCAGTCCCAAACATGCTCAATGGGGGACAGATCCGGAGATCTTGCTGGCCAGGGTAGTTGACTTACACCTTCTAGAGCACGTTGGGTGGCACGGGATACATGCGGACGTGCATTGTCCTGTTGGAACAGCAAGTTCCCTTGCCGGTCTAGGAATGGTAGAACGATGGGTTAGATGACGGTTTGGATGTACCGTGCACTATTCAGTGTCCCCTCGACGATCACCAGTGGTGTACGGCCAGTGTAGGAGATCGCTCCCCACACCATGATGCCGGGTGTTGGCCCTGTGTGCCTCGGTCATATGCAGTCCTGATTGTGGCGCTCACCTGCACGGCGCAAAACACGCATACGACCATCATTGGCACCAAGGCAGAAGCGACTCTCATCGCTGAAGACGACACGTCTCCATTCGTCCCTCCATTCACGCCTGTCGCGACACCACTGGAGGCGGGCTGCACGATGTTGGGGCGTGAGCGGAAGACGGCCTAACGGTGTGCGGGACCGTAGCCCAGCTTCATGGAGACGGTTGCGAATGGTCCTCGCCGATACCCCAGGAGCAACAGTGTCCCTAATTTGCTGGGAAGTGGCGGTGCGGTCCCCTACGGCACTGCGTAGGATCCTACGGTCTTGGCGTGCATCCGTGCGTCGCTGCGGTCCGGTCCCAGGTCGACGGGCACGTGCACCTTCCGCCGACCACTGGCGACAACATCGATGTACTGTGGAGACCTCACGCCCCACGTGTTGAGCAATTCGGCGGTACGTCCACCCGGCCTCCCGCATGCCCACTATACACCCTCGCTCAAAGTCCGTCAACTGCACATACGGTTCACGTCCACGCTGTCGCGGCATGCTACCAGTGTTAAAGACTGCGATGGAGCTCCGTATGCCACGGCAAACTGGCTGACACTGACGGCGGCGGTGCACAAATGCTGCGCAGCTAGCGCCATTCGACGGCCAACACCGCGGTTCCTGGTGTGTCCGCTGTGCCGTGCGTGTGATCATTGCTTGTACAGCCCTCTCGCAGTGTCCGGAGCAAGTATGGTGGGTCTGACACATCGGTGTCAATGTGTTCTTTTTTCCATTTCCAGGAGTGTACATTTCATGTGTTAACACCAGATATCAGTACAACAGAACAGACTGTCAAGTCATGCCGTTGGCTAGTGGTGGATGGTTCACACTAGACAGAACATCAATACATTGTTAATTCACTTGGCCAGTATCAAACAGTGAAATTGAGGATATGAGGTACTATCCATGATGCAAAAAGTTGGAGAATAATATCAGAATTGAAGAAATATCTACATCTACATCTACATCCATACTCCGTAAGCCACATGACGGTGTGTGGCGGAGGGTACCTTGAGTACCTCTATTCGTTCTCCCTTCTATTCCAGTCTCGTATTGTTCGTGGAAAGAAGGATTGTCGGTATGCTTCTGTGTGGCCTCTAATCTCTCTGATTTTATCCTCATGGTCTCTTCACGAGATATACGTAGGAGGGAGCAATATACTGCTTGACACTTCGGTGAACGTATGTTCTCGAAACTTTAACAAAAGCCCGTACCGATCTACTGAGCGTCTCTCCTGCAGAGTCTTCCACTGGAGTTTATCTATCATCTCCGTAACGCTTTCGAGATTACTAAATGATCCTGTAACGAAGCGCGCTGCTCTCCGTTGGATCTTCTTTATCTCTTCTATTAACCCTGTCTGGTATGGATCCCAAACTGCTGAGCAGTATTCAAGCAGTGGGCGAACAAGCGTACTGTAACCTACTTCCTTTGTTTTCGGATTGCATTTCCTTAGGATTCTTCTAATGAATCTCAGTCTGGCATCTGCTTTACCGACGATCAACTTTATATGATCATTCCATTTTAAATCACTCCTAATGTGTACTCCCAGATAATTTATGGAATTAACTGCTTCTAGTTGCTGACCTGCTATTTTGTAGCTAAATGATAAGGGATCTATCTTTCTGTGTATTCGCAGCACATTACACTTGTCTACATTGAGATTCAATTGCCATTCCCTGCACCATGAGTCAATTCGCTGCAGATCCTCCTCCATTTCAGTACAATTTTCCATTGTTACAACCTCTCGATATACCACAGCATCATCTTCAAAAAGCCTCAGTGAACTTCCGATGTCATCCACAAGGTCATTTATGTATATTGTGAATAGCAACGGTCCTATAACACTCCCCTGCGGCACACCTGTAATCACTCTTACTTCAGAAGACTTCTCTCCATTGGGAATGACATGCTGCGTTCTGTTATCTAGGAACTCTTCAATCCAATCACACAATTGGTCTGATAGTCCATATGCTCTTACTTTGTTCTTTAAACGACTGTGGGGAACTGTATCGAACGCCTTGCGGAAGTCAAGAAACACGGCATCTACCTGTGAACCCGTGTCTATGGCCCTCTGAGTCTCGTGGACGAATAGCGCGAGCTGGGTTTCACACGATCGTCTTTTTCGGAACACATGCTGTTTCCTACAGAGTAGATTTATAGTCTCCAGAAAAGTCATTATACTCGAACATAAGACGTGTTCTAAAATTCAACAACTGATTGACGTTAGAGATATAGGCCTATAGTTCTGTAAATCTGTTGGACGCCCCTTCTTGAAAACGGGGATGACCTGTGCCCCTTTCCAATCTTTTGGAACGCTACACTCTTCTAGAGAGCTACGGTACACCGCTGCAAGAATGGGGGCAAGTTCCTTCGCGTACTCTGTGTAAAATCGAACTGGTATCCCATCAGGTCCAGCGGCCTTTCCTCTTTTGGGCGATTTTAATTGTTTCTCTATCCCTCTGTCGTCTATTTCGATATCTACCATTTTGTCATCTGTGCGACAATCTAGAGAAAGAACTACAGTGCAGTCTTCCTCTGTGAAACAGCTTTGGAAAAAGACATTTAGTATTTCGGCCTTTAGTCTGTCATCCTCTGTTTCAGTACCATTTTGGTCACAGAGTGTCTGGACATTTTGTTTTGATCCACCTACCGCTTTGACATAAGACCAAAATTTCTTAAGATTTTCTGCCAAGTCAGTACACAGAACTTTACTTTCGAATTCATTGAACGCCTCTCACATAGCCCTCCTCACACTACATTTCGCTTCGCGTAATTTTTGTTTGTCTGCAAGGCTTTGACTATGTTTATGTTTGCTGTGAAGTTCCCTTTGCTTCCGCAGCAGTTTTCTACCTCGGCTGTTGTACCACGGTGGCTCTTTTCCATCTCTTACGATCTTGCTTGGCACATACTCATCTAACACATATTGTACGATGGCTTTGAACTTTGTCCACTGATCCTCAACACTATCTGTACTTGAGACAAAACTTTTGTGCTGAGCCGTCAGGTACTCTGTAATCTGCTTTTTGTCACTTTTGCTAAACAGAAAAATCGTCCTACCTTTTTTAATATGTCTATTTACCGCTGGAATCATCGATGCAGTAACCGCTTTATGATCGCTGATTCCCTGTTCTGCGTTAACTGTTTCAAATAGCTCGGGTCTGTTTGTCACCAGAAGGTCTAATATGTTATCGCCATGAGTCAGTTCTCTGTTTAACTGCTCACGGTAGTTTTCAGATAAAGCACTTTAAAAAATTTCACTGGATTCTTTGTCCCTGCCACCCGTTATGAACGTTTGAGTCTCCCATTCTATATCCGGCAAAATAAAATCTCCACCCAGAACTATAACATGTTGAAGAAATCTACTCGAAATATTTTCCAAATTATCCTTCAGGTGCTCAGCCACAACAGCTGCTGAGCCAGGGGGCCTATAGAGACATCCAACTACCATGTCTGATCCTGCTTTAACCGTGACCTTCACCCAAATTATTTCACATTTCGGATCTCTGTCAATTTCCTTCGATACTATTGCACTTCTTATCGCTATAAACACGCCTTCCCCTTCACTGTCCAGCCTGTCTCTGCGGTATACATTCCAATCTGAGTTTAAGATTTCATTACTGTTTACGTCTGGTTTCAGCCAACTTTCTGTCCCTAGTACTATATGGGCATTGTGACTGTTTATTAATGAGAGCAGTTCTGGGACCTTTCTATACACGCACCTGCAGTTTACTATTAGCACATTAATATTGTTATTCCCTGTTGCATTTTGCCTACTCCTACCTTGCCGCGTCTCAGGAGGTGCTTGTCGGTCCTAGGGAGGGGATTCTCTAACCTAAAAAACCCACATGTGCACTCCACACGTACTCCGCTACCCTTGTAGCCGCTTCCGGCATGTAGTGCTCGCCTGACCTATTCAGGGGGACCCTACATTTCTCCACCCGATAGTGGAGGTCGAGAAATTTGCACCCCAGATCTCCGCAGAATCGTCTGAGCCTCTGGTTTAAGCCTTCCACTCGGCTCCAAACCAGAGGACCGCGATCGGTTCTGGGAACGATACTACAAATAGTTAGCTCAGATTCCACCCTGCGAGCGAGGCTTTCCGCCTTCACCAATTCCGCCAACCGCCTGTTCGAACTGAGGATGACCTCTGAACCCAGACGCCAGGAGTCATTGGTGCCAACATGAGCAACAATTTGCAGTCGGGTGCACCCAGTGCTCTCTATCGCTCTATGACAAAGGAGTAGAAATTGGAGGAAGAAGAGTAGGGTGTCTGAGATTTGCTGATGACATGGTCCTTCTAGCCACAGGGGAAAAAAATTATAGGATTTGGTGGGCACCATTGCAACTAATGGAAAAAAATATGGAATGAAAATTAACACAAATAAAACAAAAGTATTGACACTAGGAGGAAATAAGGAAATAAAAATTACGCTGAATTGAGAAACACTAGAACAGGTGCAAAATTTTAAGTATCTTGGAAGCTGGATAGACACTGGCTGGAAGTGCACCACAGAAATTAAAACAAGCATAGCAATGGCAAAAGTGGCATTTTATAAGAAAAGGCGAATCTTCTGCAGTGGTCTGGACAGAGAACTCAGAAAGAGACTCATAAAATGTCTTGTATGGAATGTTCTTCTATATGGCGCTGAAACATGGACTACGAGGAAAAAAGACAGAGAAAGGCTGGAAGATTTTGAGATCTGGACATGGCAAAAGATGGAAAGAATAAGTTGGATGGACAGAGTAAAAAATGAAGAGGTACTGAGAAGAGTGGGAGAGAAAAGACAGTTACTAGATGTAATAAAGAGAAGAAAAAGAAATTGGATTGGGCATATATTAAGAAAGAATGACGGACTGATAAAAACAGTTTTAGAAGGTTATGTAGAAGGGAAAAGGAAGCGAGGAAGGAAGAGATTCCAGATACTGGATGACATGATCGACGGTACAACATACAGCAGCCTTAAGAAGGAAACAATGGATCGCAGAAAATGGAGAGGCAAAGGACCTGCTAATATAGCAGATAACTGATGATGATGCACCCAGTGCTCTCTATCGCCGCCGGCAGGGGCTCTTCCACATCTCGGATGAGACCCCCCAGCAAGCAGACAGAGTGAACACTGACCTTCTTCCCCGACCTTTCCACTATTTCCCTAAGAGGCTCCATCACCCACCTACATCTACATCTACATCTACATCTATACTCCGCGAGCCACCTTACGGTGTGTGGCGGAGGGTACTTATTGTACCACTATCTGATCCCCCCTTCCCTGTTCCATTCACGAATTGTGCGTGGGAAGAACGACTGCTTGTAAGTCTCCGTATTTGCTCTAATTTCTCGGATCTTTTCGTTGTGATCATTACGCGAGATATATGTGGGCGGTAGTAATATGTTGCCCATCTCTTCCCGGAATGTGCTCTCTCGTAATTTCGATAATAAACCTCTCCGTATTGCGTAACGCCTTTCTTGAAGTGTCCGCCACTGGAGCTTGTTCAGCATCTCCGTAACGCTCTCGCGCTGACTAAATGTCCCCATGACGAATCGCGCTGCTTTTCGCTGGATCATGTCTATCTCTTCTATTAATCCAACCTGGTAAGGGTCCCATACTGATGAGCAATACTCAAGAATCGGACGAACAAGCGTTTTGTAAGCTACTTCTTTCGTCGATGAGTCACATTTTCTTAGAATTCTTCCTATGAATCTCAACCTGGCGCCTGCTTTTCCCACTATTTGTTTTATGTGATCATTCCACTTCAGATCGCTCCGGATAGTAACTCCTAAGTATTTTACGGTCGTTACCGCTTCCAATGATTTACCACCTATGGCATAATCGTACTGGAATGGATTTCTGCCCCTATGTATGCGCATTATATTACATTTATCTACGTTTAGGGAAAGCTGCCAGCTGTCGCACCATGCATTAATCCTCTGCAGGTCTTCCTGGAGTACGTACGAGTCTTCTGATGTTGCTACTTTCTTGTAGACAACCGTGTCATCTGCAAATAGCCTCACGGAGCTACCGATGTTGTCAACTAAGTCATTTATGTATATTGTAAACAATAAAGGTCCTATCACGCTTCCTTGCGGTACTCCCGAAATTACCTCTACATCTGCAGATTTTGAACCGTTAAGAATGACATGTTGTGTTCTTTCTTCTAGGAAATCCTGAATCCAATCACAAACCTGGTCCGATATTCCGTAAGCTCGTATTTTTTTCACTAAACGTAAGTGCGGAACCGTATCAAATGCCTTCCTGAAGTCCAGGAATACGGCATCAATCTGCTCGCCAGTGTCTACGGCACTGTGAATTTCTTGGGCAAATAGGGCGAGCTGAGTTTCACATGATCGCTGTTTGCGGAATCCATGTTGGTTATGATGAAGGAGATTTGTATTATCTAAGAACGTCATAATACGAGAACACAAAACATGTTCCATTATTCTACAACAGATTGACGTAAGCGAAATAGGCCTATAATTATTCGCATCTGATTTATGACCCTTCTTGAAAATGGGAACGACCTGCGCTTTCTTCCAGTCGCTAGGTACTTTACGTTCTTCCAGCGATCTACGATAAATTGCTGATAGAAAGGGGGCAAGTTCTTTAGCATAATCACTGTAGAATCTTAAGGGTATCTCGTCTGGTCCGGATGCTTTTCCGCTACTAAGTGATAGCAGTTGTTTTTCAATTCCGATATCGTTTATTTCAATGTTTTCCATTTTGGCGTCCGTGCGACGGCTGAAGTCAGGGACCGTGTTACGATTTTCCGCAGTGAAACAGTTTCGGAACACTGAATTCAGTATTTCTGCCTTTCTTCGGTCGTCCTCTGTTTCGGTGCCATCGTGGTCAACGAGTGACTGAATAGGGGATTTAGATCCGCTTACCGATTTTACATATGACCAAAACTTTTTAGGGTTCTTGTTTAGATTGTTTGCCAATGTTTTATGTTCGAATTCGTTGAATGCTTCTCTCATTGCTCTCTTTACGCTCTTTTTCGCTTCGTTCAGCTTTTCCTTATCAGCTATGATTCGACTACTCTTAAACCTATGATGAAGCTTTCTTTGTTTCCGTAGTACCTTTCGTACATGATTGTTATACCACGGTGGATCTTTCCCCTCGCTTTGGACCTTAGTCGGTACGAACTTATCTAAGGCGTACTGGACGATGTTTCTGAATTTTTTCCATTTTTGTTCCACATCCTCTTCCTCAGAAATGAACGTTTGATGGTGGTCACTCAGATATTCTGCGATTTGTGCCCTATCACTCTTGTTAAGCAAATATATTTTCCTTCCTTTCTTGGCATTTCTTATTACACTTGTAGTCATTGATGCAACCACTGACTTATGATCACTGATACCCTCTTCTACATTCACGGAGTCGAAAAGTTCCGGTCTATTTGTTGCTATGAGGTCTAAAACGTTAGCTTCACGAGTTGGTTCTCTAACTATCTGCTCGAAGTAATTCTCGGACAAGGCAGTCAGGATAATGTCACAAGAGTCTCTGTCCCTGGCTCCAGTTCTGATTGTGTGACTATCCCATTCTATACCTGGTAGATTGAAGTCTCCCCCTATTACAATAGTATGATCACGAAACTTCTTCACGACGTTCTGCAGGTTCTCTCTGAGGCGCTCAACTACTACGGTTGCTGATGCAGGTGGTCTATAGAAGCATCCGACTATCATATCTGACCCACCTTTGATACTTAGCTTAACCCAGATTATTTCACATTCGCATTCGCTAATAACTTCACTGGATATTATTGAATTCTTTACTGCTATAAATACTCCTCCACCATTGGCGTTTATCCTATCCTTGCGGTATATATTCCATTCTGTGTCTAGGATTTCGTTACTGTTCACTTCCGGTTTTAACCAACTTTCCGTTCCTAATACTATATGCGCACTATTTCCTTCAATAAGAGATACTAATTCAGGAACCTTGCCCTGGATACTCCTGCAGTTTACCAATATTACGTTAACTTTTCCTGTTTTTGGTCTCTGAGGACGGACGTTCTTTATCAACGATGATAATGTCCTCTCTGGTAAGCCGTCAGGTATTTTATCGTTTCGCCCAAGGGGGGGTCCCTCTAACCTAAAAAACCCCCGTGTGCACGCCACACGTACTCTGCTACCCTAGTAGCTGCTTCCGGTGTGTAGTGCACGCCTGACCTGTCTAGGGTGGCCCTACAGTTCTCCACCCAATAACGGAGGTCGATGAATTTGCAACCATTATAGTCGCAGAGTCGTCTGAGCCTCTGGTTTAGACCCTCCACACGGCTCCAAACCAGAGGACCGCGATCGACTCTGGGCACTATGCTGCAGATATTAAGCTCAGCTTGCACTCCGCGTGCGATGCTGGTTGTCTTCACCAAATCAGCCAGCCGCCGGAAGGAACCAAGGATGGCCTCAGAACCCAAGCGGCAGGCGTCATTCGTTCCGACATGTGCTACTATCTGCAGCCGGTCACACCCAGTGCGTTCAATAGCTGCCGGAAGGGCCTCCTCCACATTACGGACGAGACCCCCCGGCAAGCACACCGAGTGCACACTGGCATTCTTCCCCGACCTAACCGCTATTTTCCTGAGGGGCTCCATAACCCGCCTAACGTTGGAGCTCCCTATAACTAATAGGCCCGCCCTCTGTGACTGTCGGGACCTTGCCGGAGAATCGGCCACTGGCCCAACAGGCGAGGCATCCTGTGGTGGCTCGGAAACGATGTCATCACCACTAGGAAGCACCCCGTACCTGTTGGAAAGGGGTAAGGCAGCTGCCACGCGGCCAGATCCCACCTTCGCCTTTCGGCCAGGCACGCGCGAGCCCACCACTGTCCGCCATTCACCCTGGAGTGATGGCTGACCGGTAAGATGCTCACTGCCGGAAGACGCAGCGACATCAGGGGTTCCATGTGATTCCAAGGCCACCGAAGTAGGCATAGGTCTCACCACAGTTGCCCCAACGCCACTACGAGCCGACGCCTGCGCCTCGAGCTCGATGAGCCTAACAGACAAAGCCTCCACCTGCCCCCGAAGAGTGGCCAATTCTCCTTGCGTCCGCTCACAACAACCACAGTCCCTACACATGACTATGTTTACCCTACCCTATACGGTGACAAATTCCCAAGATAATCTTCTGATGAGCTACTCTGATAATCAAGAAACACTCACTGAAATACGAGACGCGAAAACTACGCTAGGTTTTCCCAGAAAAACTATTTAAAAGCTAAGCGCAGCAAATAAGTACAAAAACGCTTTATACAAACAGTACTCGCTGCTGCTGGTGCTCTCGCTCTGGCTGTCACAAGACAACTGCTGATTCAAGTGACTAGTGGCTAACGGCCGCGAAACAAAGACGGTTTTAGGGCGCTTTCTGTTCTAAACGATCAAGAAAACACTAAGAAATCTAACACGAAAACTACGTAAAGTTTTATCAAGAACTGTTAGTTACTATGCAGAGCAGATAAACACAAATAGAATCCCTTTCTTAGTGGAAGGTCGTAAACAAAATGCAAAATAAACGCTTTATACAAACAGTACTCGCTGCTGCTGGTGCTCTCGCTCTGGCTGTCACAAGACAACTCCCAATAACTAATAAACCGCTACCCCAATGTGCCTGCTAGGACCTTGCTGAAGGAGCGGCCATATGTCCACTCACAGGCAGAGCGGGCGATGCCACACAGCCAGCCTCCACATTGACCCTCTGCCTCGTGCGCCGCAAACGCCGCTGGACCCGCCACTCCCCTTGGGGAGTGGGTGGCCCAACCGCGCCCGGTACCCGCCAATATGTCTCGACAGCAGGGACAGTGGGTGAAGCCTGTAACACCTGGGGTGTACCATGTGACGCACCAGACTCCCCACTGCCACTACACTCCGAGGCAGCAGCCTGAAGACGGCTGACCACGACCATCAACACATTCAGCTGTTCGCGAACAGTGGCCAGCTCCTCCTGCGTCCATACACAGCAGTCACACATCCTATCCATCCTAAGAAATCGATTTACTGTAGAGAGTTAATCAACTTTTAACTAGACTGCTAATTCACTAAAGGCGGCTGATTGTTGACTAAACTGTGGTTGCTAGACACTTCTTGTAGAAAACAATGAAAATAGCACTACCAGTCTCTGGATTGTATTGAAAACAAACACTAGCACTACTGACACTATGGTTGACTAAAGGGACTCTCTCTGACTGTATTCAAAACAAACACGAAATCTATGGAACACTATTACTAGCACTCGACAATTAAAGCTTCCTAAGAGCAAAAACACACTGAAGAAGAAGTGACAAGTAAGAAAAATACAGTTAATACTTAAATCAACGTAGCTCGCTGCACAGCAGACGTGAAGCAGACGGCAGCTATGATGACACTGACACTACAATGATAAAGTTTATTAATGGCCAAAGCAAACAACACAAAAGATATTCTTTATCAGTTTTGCATGGTAAATTGCAAATAAGTGAAATAATATTTCAAAACAAGGGCATTTACTTGTAAGTGAAAACATATACATACAAAACCATCAAATAACATTTGTAAGGGAATATATAAGGTTTTTTTTACCTTATCCATTAGGTTTATATAGCAAATAACATCACAAACAACTATATTTTTCTCCTTCAATAGAACTGACTTTTTCACTTAATAATTTATTACCTAGTGAACATAGCTTCATCGATTTAAGTTCTTATTTACATGCAGTGTACATATCAGGTCTGTTCTGCTCTCGTAAAACCTAAATGACTTTTTACTTTCAAATACCTGGCCTCGCTTATGGAATAACAATCTAAGGAAAGAATGTTCTGACTTCCTGCTACCCCTCCCCCCTCCCAGGTGAACATCAACATCTGGATGACATACCAGGATAATTCTAGTAAATTTTCCAGAAGAACAATCATCACTAGTACTTCGTTTTTGATCCATAGTGAAAAAGAAAAATCTAACTTTTGGTAAATTTTCAAACTAATCAAATCATACCTCAGTAAAAGACAGAAGTTTGTGTATTCAGGACATCAGCTGTCAAACACACTTGAGGTTCAGCATGGAGTAACACAGGGATCTAAATTAGGATCATATCTATCCCTTGCACAATAAATGACCTATCAGAAAATACAGTTGTAAAGACATATATTTGTGTGGATGATGTAGATTTTTTGTCTGTAAACCATGTTTTTGATGACCTTGTCAGTGGTATGAATTTGGTGAAAAAATCGAAGACCATTGTCTAATGTTAATGGTTTAGCATTAAATGTAAAAAAGATCCAGAATATTTGATTCAGTCTATCAAAATTGAAAAAATAGGAAAACAGAATCTAAAATTTTTAGGCTTTGTACTTCACAACAAACTAACATGGATCTCCCATGTTGACAATTATGTTGTCAAGAGTGATATATTCGCGGAAGTGACTGAATCAGTTTTGAATTTGTAAGGACAACATGTTTAGCTTTTTTACTGCATTGTAAGGTATTAATGAATAGCTTGGGGAAGTAACAGTAATATTTACGAAATTCTTGTGATTCAGAAAAAGGTAATAAGAGTAATGGAAAAGGTAGATAGAAGAACACATTGCATATCTTGTTAATTAAGTATAAGATTTTCACAGTAATATATATATATATATATTCTGGGTAGTGTTAGTTATATACTTGGCGAAACAGCTAAATTAGGAGCAACAAACCAAAGACTTGATTATAATACAACAGCCTGTACCTCTCTACTCTCATCACAAAATCGGTTAGCAAAATCTAGTAACAGTCATATGATCTATAACAAATTGTCCAAACACATCCCAAGCATGCCAGTCAAATTATTTAAGAAAAATTGCACAGTTTCTTGTTAGCTCATTAGAAGAAATTTCCAATATGAGTGTAGCAATATAAAAGCTTATTCTTATAGGATTAATAAGTTAAGTGTGCTGATAATATTTATTGCATTTAATAATGCCGAAAGACTAATAAAGAATCTGAATCAGAATCTAATCTATCTCTGCATTTATCACATTTCCAGTCTGATACTGTCTTTTTCTGTTGAAAGTTACTAACTTTTCCATATCTTGGATTTATACATTGTGCAAGGTACTTACATACATGTTCTATGTATTTTTTAGTTATTCTGTTGTAATTAGTCTTTGCTAAGTCATTTGCTCCTTTTCCAAGCACTCTGTATGTGAATAACTTATATTAAACCTTTCACTGCAGCATTAGGAAAGCAGATACAAAACATGTGTGCAGCTCATCAAGTGGACTTTCTTGCAGTCGAATTTTTTCCCTTTCTCTTACTTTTTGTTTTGTTTTTAAGTCAGAAATTAGAAATTAAACTCAGGACCATCTAAATCTAACTCACACATGTTTATTCATACCGTTTTACAAAAACAGTTGCTTAGAATTTCCAGCCATTGAAGGGATGACAGCACAAGAAACCAATTTAAAACGAGTGCAACATATGAAATTGAAATGTTAATCCTTATATATATATATATATATATATATATATATATATATATATATATATATATATATATATATATATATATATATATATGTGGATGGGGGTATATGTGTGGTTGGGTGTCACACCTCACATGTAATAATTACCACCCATTCTGTACTCAGGTGTACCAGTGAAAGGGTTAAACTATAGTGCTTTAAATTTCACCAAGTAGTTACTTACACTAGAATTTGTCAAGAGGTTATGGTCCCACACAACACAAGTAGGAAATTGAATATGTAACTATCCATCAGTTTTTGTAAAGGAGCACACAAACAAGTCAGTGGCGCATTACAGATCAGCCAACAGTCAGAAGTAGCATCAGTCAGCAAGTTAATGTCAGTAAATGAAAGTCACAGAATTATTGTTATAATCATCAGTGAAGGTATAGAAGTAATGTAAATTGTGTTTAACTTTTTGCATAGTAGAGTTTTGTTCGTTATTAATAGAGTTGATTAAGTCACAATTAGAACTTCTGTTAGAGAATCTAGGTTTTCCGTGATTTCCTTTGAAAGGGCAAGGCCAATTTCCTTCCCACTCCTTCCCTAAGCCGAGCTTGCGCTCCGTCTCTAATGACCTCATTGTCGACGGGACGTTAAACACTAACCACCACCACCATCTGTTAGAGAATCAATTACATTGCTTGGCGATTTAATCTAGATTTAACATTAAAATTAAAGAAGTTGCTTTCAGTAGCAACAATGTAGGAAATTAAATGGACAGCAGGAGAAACTGAACCATATGTCATGTCTTAGATTGAGAAAGATCATAAGGCACAAATTTTATAGATTTGAATATCAGCAGAAACATAGCTAGAAAAATAGAAAGTTCAAGTCTGCCAGTCAAATGCTTTACAGCTTAGAAACGGTCTATTCTTCATATTTAACAACTGATCTTTGGAGAGAAATTTCATCAGTTACAAATACAATATGATAGTAGGTAGTAAGTTAGCTATTCAAAACTATATGCAGACACAAGAATGGAGAGTTAACAGAAGAAGCAGAAGCTGTGAAAGAGAGTTGGATTATGTCATATAAACTTTAGCTGAGTACCAAAACACCATCACTTCCATTCTGCATGGGATAATATAACAGCATTTAGCAAAAATTTCGACACATTTTCTGAATGTTTGTGTCTGGATAGGTTAAACGAGCTAGAATCGCCAAACATGTCCCTAAACACTTTTATCTCAAAACAAAATATGCTCTTTATTAAAGCAAGTCACCAGGAAAAATCTCGGTATTTGAAATATGGCATGTAAAGAAACATTGTAGAAATAAACTTGACCGTAGCATTTAGCCTATTCTAGCGAAAGGTATTTATCCAATAACTTCAAATTAAAGAGTAATTTAGCCAAAGAATATCCACATGTGGCAGTAGACAGCAATAAGGCTAACATAAAACCGAACAGTAGGTTTGAAATATAAACAGAGTATTCACAGTTGGATTATCTATAACCATATAAAAGAAATGAATTTGCAATCTGATCGAGAAGACGTTTGGTACCAAGATAGTGGTGTCACACAATTCATGACGTTCAGAAAGGAGGGGTTAATAAATTAAGCAAAATTAAATGAATGTACAAAAGTGGTGATTGGCGACATTACTGAATTAGAAGGAGTGGTGTGGAATACATTGAATTAGAGGCCTTCAATTGGAGAACAGTGGTATGATATAGTTCTAGACAATGTTTTATATATGCCAAATATAAACTTTTATTTTCTGTTACTCAGATCTTACATAAAGCCGAAAATCAGATATGAGTGACAGCTGTGCACACTGTTGTTCCGTACAAAAGATTCTAATAAATGTATGACAAAAATCTCAATTAAAATGTGGCATGAAAAGTAAGCACATCGAATTCACATATGTCAGAGATGTACTAAAAACAAATAACATTGATTATATTGATGACAAGAATGAGTATGTATGTATTGGTTGTATCTATGCCAAACAATGTCATAAACGTCATGTGACAAATACGAATGTTGCTGAAAATAGTTTGGATCTAATCCATGTTGATTTGTGTGTAGTGAATCCCTTGTCATTAGGAGGAGTAAGATTTTTTTTTTGTTTTGTTTTTTAAAGATGATGTTTCCCATTTCTTATCTCTTCATTTTTTGAAGAAGAAATATAAAGCTGTTTCTGAATAAGAAACTGTCATGAGAATGGTAGAAAATCAGTTTGGGAAGAAAGCAAAATTTTTAAAGTCAGACGACAGGACCAAAATCAAGAATACTCCCACTAAGAAGATTGTAGACGAACTGTGTGTTCTCCATATCCCGACCAACACATACACACCTCAACAAAACTGAAAAAACTGAAAGGGAAATGCAACAGTTGTTCAGTCAGCATGATCAGCAATACATGTACGTAACCTAAATGAGAATCTGTGGGATATAGCGATATATTATGCAGTCTTTACGCTAAATCAAGTTGGAAGAAAAATAGATCTTACTACATTCAGAAGTTCAGGACTTGACTGCTATGCTCTGAATGGAGATCACAAACGAAGAAAAATTCAAAAGATATCACAAAAAGAAACCTTTGTCAGGTATGATTTGAATTCATCCTTCTACAGAATCTACCTATTTGATGAAATGTGCAACTCATCTCTGGTAATACTATATTTAATGAAAGAATAGAAGATAAAGAAGAAGCTGTCATAGTTAAGACTTTCACAAGAGAAAAGAATAATGAAATTGATGATCCAGAAGAAAGCCAGATATCTGATGAACCACTCTGTGATATTGTGGCGTTTGCTGAGTTATTCAGTGGTTTGGTATTTAACTAATTTGTAAATGGAAATGATAATCGTATTTTATTACATTGAGTAATTACTAAATAATTTTTCTCCTGGCTAAAGATTTGATCAAGTTGCTAAAGAACTCCAGGTTAACGTCGTGTTAAAGTGTTGTCTGTAATTTGTGTAAGTGTCACTAAATCACAGTTCATACAATGGATTCTATACAACTGTACAACTATGGATTATGAATGAAACAGTTACCTTCAGCAAAATGAACATTAAAACCACCGAATATCAGCCGCACACAACACTGACATATGTTACCTGAAACAATATTCTTCGCAACTCGTGCGTAATTAATTTCGGCTCCATACATCAGCTAGAAAAGTTTGTTATAATGATCATGCTATGAGCACTGTTTTTAAAGAACCAATCTGATTCGAATCATTTTCATTAAAATGAGTTTGGAACCACCAGTGCACATTTACTTTTACACATTTGTATTACGTTCGGCATTTATGTCTGCAGAGTTGCGTAATTTGAATTTGCCGCTGAGATAATTGTTAAGATGGCGGCAGACAATTGATAGAGACTTTCTATTGTTAGACCAAATAAGTAAGTATTTAAAATGATTATTAAATTCTATAAACTATACATTAATATTGTGCAGTATTTAGACCTCATCAAGCAAACTAAGGAAAACGCAGACAAAAACGCGATACAAATCGCTATCATCAATGGCTGCACTTCTTCCATCGGAAAGAAATAATTAACACAGATAATGCTTACTGAGAGAGGAATTAAAGTTACAAATAATTATCCACTCATATTTATAATAATAATGAACTCTATTTTCAAGTAATAATTAACAAATAATTACAATTTCTTAACAGACCTCAGTTTGATATGCATCCGAAACTTACAAAAGCCAACCAACAAAAGGTAAAAACAAAGGAAGACAAAACGCAGATCATAAAAGCAATTTACAATTATCATTGTCTTTGTCTGATGCACATCGATATGTCCAATTATATCATAGAATATTATATAAATAATTAATATTTATACGTTTTCACTGTTTTTTCATACGTCGAATAGATAATGTTTATATCTGTTAGAGGCACAATTTCCTCTCATTGCACTGTAGCCAAAAATATATCTCGTGGATGTTACAATATCTCTGAAGATTGCAGGATGTCATCTGGTTACCTAACACAAAATAGAGACTTAACACTAAACCTATGTGACAGAGATACATCTAGCAGCCTGTCACTTTTTCTGACTGTGAAATGAATCCTGTGCAACAGAATAATGAAGACGTTTGTAGTTCAAATTATTTGAAAGACAAAAACTGGTATAGAGCAATGTCTGATTAATATAAATAATTAATAAATTTGAAAACTTAGAATCTTGTAGAACTTCTAAAGCATATGAAACCTTTAACCAGGGTATTGTGTAAAACTCAAGACAGACTAGTTGCACGTGGTTTTGAGCAAGAGGAAAGACTAGACTATTCAGAACCCTTTAGCTCTGTAGCATGTTACGAATCAATTACATTCCTTCTTAGTTACTTCTTAGTCTTGCGGCTACAAATAAAATGAAAATAACAACTTTTGATGTAAAGATAACATTTCCACATAGCCATCCGTCAGTGGAGGTGGAGGTTTATGTGAATCAACCCAACGGATTCACTGCTGGTACAAATAGAGTCCAGAAGCTGAATAGGAGTTTATGTAGCCTAAAAAAGCTCCATAAAACTGGAATGAGGTATTCTAAAATTCTCTGGTGATATTAGTTAGGGTTTGTTGATACTGGCTATGTTTCATGTCTCTATTATAATGGTGAAAGAATTGTTATAGTAATGAAGCATGTGCTTTTGTTTCTTTTTAATCTTTGTTTTGTTATTGTGCTTTGTTTTCTTGGCAGTTGCAAATGGTCCGTGGCGACTTGGATACTTTTTTCCATTGAGTGTTTTTCCACAAGCTGGATCAGATATTTCAAAGGGAAAAATTATTTAGGTTTTATAATAACTGAAAAGAGCTGATCAAGAAGTTTGCGTTGGCCATTAATAAATTTCATCGTTGTTCGTTTTTCAGTTCAGGTGGCTTGCGTTGCTGCCGCTGGATGATGGGGTCCTGGGTTTGATTCCCGGCCAGGCTGGGGATTTTTTTCGGCCCGGGGACTGGGTGTTTGTGTTGTCATCATTTCCTCATCATTCGTGCCAGTGGCTAGATTGAACTTCGAGTTTTTGTGCCACAGATGGTGATTCATAATCTCACACTCACAATTTGGTACTGGGCTAAGCGAATTAACATGGCTGACGTAAGAGAAGATGGGAAGCAGCCGTTTCGTGACGTGACGTGACTGGCAGTAGTATTTAACTTTAATTGGAATCTGATCGATATAATGGAGAGTTTCATGTGCGATTTTTCAATGCCTCTGCTGATGCAGCATATCTTTCGCCTTAGAGTTGTACACAGTTTTTTAGTACTGGTCTCTTTGCGCTAAGATCCATGACAACAGCCGGTCTTTGCCGTCAGTGGTCGGACGTATGGTAGTTGTATCTGGCAACGTGTTGATTGTAAAGAAAGGTATGAGGAGTGAGGAATATGTTTAATGTTAACTTATGTACACTGCACCACTTCTGTTACTGCTGCTCATTCCTGAAAGAGTTAATTTGGGTGATATGTGCGGAATTTGTTTAAGAACCGTCGGTGTTGTTGCATAGTGTTTCTGTCGTTAACTTAAGCTTTCTGTCTAAACGAAGTAAAATATTTTCAGGGATCAGAAGTGAAATCTGGTGTCATTAGTGTTCAGAAAATGCAATCGCAGAACAATGAGCTTGCATATCGATGAAGCGTGTCGTATATTTAGTGTGTTATTCCGCAGTCCATTTCTATCACCTGTATTCTGATAAGTTTATTGCATTAATATAAAGCATTTTAAGTGTTATTTCACGACAAAAGTTTTTCAGGCATATTTTCTCATCACCGTCGTAGTCGCAGCTTGTGACAGAAGTTGTATCCCTTATTTGTAGACACAATCTTGAAGTCAGTATTTAGCTTAAAGAATGAAGATTGTAAGACTATAATTACCCTAGTTCGTATGTCAATATGAATGAATGAACCTTCGATACATTTCACACCGAAAATATCAGCATGTTTTAAAGCATTATTTTTTTTATTCACCAGACATGACTTCACCGTTAGTGCACGAGAAAATATGGTTCGAAAAATTCAGATATGACGAAGCAGAGCGACAGTATTTTGAGAAACTGTCAAAGGTAAGCAACCTATCTTACAGTACAGTAACTAGGACACTACCTCATGTGTAAATAACTGCTGTCACTTTGTTTTCATGAACGTTGTAAGGCAGAAAGATTTTTTAGTATATCCAGTTTACTTTGTGGAATAACAAATTCAACAAGCAAAGTAGTGTTCACTTTCTTACATGCACACTGGTCAGTTTGGAGTGCTGTAAATTGGTCAACAGCTGTTGCCTTTAATTTCCTGAGGAGTATGCTGTGGTCACTTGAATCCTCAGAGATAACATCCATGTTCACAGGACATGATCAGTTTGCAGCTCGTGGTCTAGTGGCTTGCGGTGCTGCCGCTGGGTCATGGGGTCCTGGGTTTGATTCCCGGCCAGGTTGGGGATTTTTTTTCTGTCCGGGGACTGGGTGTTTGTGTTGCCATCATTTCCTCATCATTCGTGCCAGTGGCTAGATTGAACTGTGAACAAAAAATTGGAGCTTTGTACATGTGCTGATGACTACGCAGTTGAGTGCTCCACAAACCAAACTTCAGGACTTGCTCATCTATGTCTCTAGATTTATGAACACAGTAGTAACGTATTATAATGCTCCTGGCCCATTAAATCAGTCTTGATGACGCATGGACTGTCAGCTACATGCAATAGCAAATGTAATGTAGCAATCAACAGCTTTGCAGTTTGGTAGTTCCAGAATATAGTAATCAGTGAGTTTCTGGAATACCTTGGAAGCAATGCATGGACCCTCTCCCTAAATGAATTGAGCCCATTATCAAAGCTGGAAGGGGTGTTAAATGGAATTAGTGTGATGTCTCTTGGGGATGATTAAGCTTTCGTCTGGTGTGCTTATGTAATTGTTGCACTGTACAAGGTGGATTCGAAGTTTTTTTTATTAGTAAGGTCTTGAATTATGTATAATAATACAATAATTTTCCAACATTACCGTCAGATAGCTCAGTACATTAGTAAACCTCTTGAAAAGGAACTTCTTGTTTCTGAATTTGTGGTGACAACTGTTTACTGATGTAGTCTTATTGAAGTTGACAATCTTTTTTCAGTACAGCAGAAAATAGTATGGAAATTCCAAGCTTCCATTATCACATTGCTGGAGTATCTGTTTAATGATCTCAGATGGTCTCCTTTCCAGATAAACATTGGCAGAGAAAAAAATATTACAAGTTAATCTTTTTAGTCATATTCCATCAACTGACATACTGTTCTGTGTTTGTTATGGTTAAATATCAAGTTTAATCAAAATATATAATGAAAATCAGGGTTCCGTATTTTTAACAAAGTTAGTACATTTTAAAAATAGTGCAAATTCAGGACTTCATAGAATTGCCATCAGTATACTTTCTTTTTAACATAATCTACTGCATAACAGATGAAATGCTAACAGCAATATTGCATATATGATTGGACTTTAAATATAAACAAAAATTTCACACATATTGCATTGAACGTGATGTGGAGATTCACCGGTGCTTAAGCAGTATTTCTTAGTGGTGTGTTTTTGCTCTACAAGTTTATTTGGATTAAGTGTCAATTTGTAGAATTTTATCATTGCCATAGCTTTAGTTTCTAGCTTCTGGTTTTTTCATCTGTAGGCTATATCTGGTTTCAACAGGTGATTTAGGACCTGGCATGGCCAATGAATTTATTTTACCGACTCAGTTGGTTTCTTATACCAGTCCAACAGTTTACCTTCACAGTATTAACTTACTCAGAAGTACTCATCATGCAATGAAGTTCCTGGCACTAGATTTTACAAGCCTGATGGTTTTATATTGGGCGACCTAAGACACTGTTTAGAGGTTTCACAAATGATTCACAAATATATCCTTTGCATATATCAAAGAAAACTGTGTTGATGCTGTTAAAATGAACAAGTGTCACTAGTTGCTCACTTTCCAACACTTGTAACTAATTCACACCAGGTGTCTAAAATCGTTCACCGAGTTATATATATCATCTGCAACTTCAAATACAGCTAAATTTTCTGTTCAGTGCATAGAATAAGTAACTGGCTTTTTTGCTGTAATGGTACTCGGTAATGATGAGCAGATTTTTGAAAAAGTTCTTCAGGATGGGTGGGCACTTGTCAGGGGAGAAGTAACATTTTAATGTTTGGAAAACATCACTAACTCAACAGCTAGTAGAAGAGAGAAATGTTTAATTTTACTATGACCTAGAAGTTTCATTTAAGAGCATTTCCAGGAAAACAGGGACATTTCAATGAAAATATATTTATTGAGATCTAGTTGCCAAAATTGGGCAAAATAAAGCTAGAAGTATATATTTTATTGTGTAATTATCATTTTACAAAACTTTCAATGTAGAGCATGTAAATTTTACCATCCATTATTGCCTCTTTTTCTGTTGAACAAAAACACTGGAACAGTGTATTAGTGCAGCCTTGTTTGTAGTCCAGTGGGCCATTCGTGAGAGTATGACTCAGAAAAGCAAGTCAGAAAAAAGTATATTTGTGCCAGAATGAGAGCTTCTGTGAAGTCCGGAAAATACGAGACGAGGTACTGGTGGAAGTAAAGCTGTGAGGAAGGGGTGCGAGTCGTAATTGGGTAGCTCAGATGGTAGAGCACTTGCCCGCAAAAGGTAAAGGTCCTGAGTTCGAGTCTCGGTCTGCCACACAGTTTTAATCTGCTAGAAAGTTTCATTTCAGTAGATTTGTGCATTAGAAGTTCATTTGATGTGTCTATTGTTTCAAAATTAATTATTTTTATTTCAAAATAGTGTCCCACCTGTAACACTAACACAACATTAAGTTTTCTTTACCAAAAGTACTTTGTGTAATTGTGCTAAAGAATACTGTGAAAGTAAGATAGTTTACATGAAGGACTCGGCTGTAACACTCGTAGTAAAATTAAAGTACATTAAGAATCACTCCACTGCAGAGTGAAAATCTCATTCTGGAAACATCCCCCAGGCTGTGGCTGAGCCATGTCTCAACAATATCGTTTCTTCCAGGAGTGCTAGTTCTGCAAGGTTCGCAGACAAACTTCTGTGAAGTTTGGAAGGTAGGAGACGAGGTACTGGCAGAATTGAAGCTGTGAGGATGGGTCGTGAGTCGTGCTTGGGTAGCTCAGGTGGTAGAGCACTTGAACGCGAAAGGCAAAGGTCCTGAGTTCGAATCTCGGTGCGGCACACAGTTTTAATCTGTCAGGAAGTTTCATATCAGTGTACACTCTGCTGCGGAGTGAAAAATCTTTCTGGTAATATGGACTTACTATGCAGAGAAGGAGAAGCAGAAATATTAGACTGAATATGAACCTGTCTACCTGCAATATTCAAGTGAAGGGAGATAACGATTGCGTTGTTTAAATAAGTGTTTTCCAGACCCCATATCTAATTGGGCTAGCAAATCTGCTTCAGACCTTAACATGTAAACTGTGCAGTGAACAACAGTTACCACAATTCAGTTTTTGTCTTTCGGAAGATGTCTCATGAAATGTAGTGAATGAGGTACATGTGTTAAGAGTTGGGCATTGCATACTGTACAATGTCTGATGCTGTCAGAAAATAGGTGGAGAGGAATATTGTTTTAGCATGAAGGTACATGTTTTGGGCACTTATTTTGCCAAATAGCATAAGACATTTTTAAAACTAAATTTCAGATAACAGTACATGGCATTAAAGACTAGAGTCCAAAAGTTTAGGGAAAAGTTGAACAATGAAGAAAGATATCAGCTACATTTAGAAAAAGGGAAGTGTGACAAGCCAGTTAGTAGAACAACAAAAGCATTATGTAAGAGACCCAATAAAAGAAGGGTTGTGGTGAAGAAGTTATCAGAATATCCAGAAATTGAAGCTTCTTGGTCTTCTTCCAGAATGGAAATACCATTGTATGGGAATAAAGTTTATACTCTTGCTCCATAAGTTCAAATTTCTTCTCAAAAGATGACCTCTCAAGAAATCTTCCAGGAAAGAGATTGTATGGTTGTTAGAGATACAATTACCAAAGAATAGAGTAATGAGCAGAAGAGAATCACGTTGAAAATAGTTATGGAAGCATATGGACTTTTTAAATGTGACTTTCTGTATACAGCTGTGGTGAATAAATAAATTTCTTGATCTAAGACCAACTCAAGTTTTTCAGACATGTAAAATGCCACATACTGTCTGGATACCATGCAAATATGGAGTTTCTTGTAAAATGTTTAAGTGATGAATTTCAAGATTTCCGAAATAATACTAACATGTTGGTTCCTAAATTAGTTTGTAGTACAGACGATGAAAAGAGCAGCGCACAAAATTGTGGAAATTGTAAGTTCAAGCCAATGATCCCAGACATATTAATCTAATAGATGAAATTGACATGTATGAGGAAGTACATTGGAAGGAATGGAGAGGAGTAGTGGTACAGGTCTGTGGAGAAGTCTATAAAGAGAGCTGTCTGGAACAGGGTGAAATCAGAGTTTCAGTGCACAAATTGCAGAGAATTTTAATGATTGTGCCAGGCACAATAGTGCTGTGTTCCCAAGGAAAGAATTGCAGAAAATGTTGAAATGCTAGAACAGAGATTGTCTGCAGTCTGTCCTATTCCCAAATGCAGTCATTACATTATTTTTATTCTGTCAAAGTGTGCTTAAAGGTGGGGCAACAGCATAATCAGAGTTGTAGTCTGTTGTTACTTTTCCAGGATTAAAACAACAAGAAATGGATAAGGTGAACATCAGTGGTGGAGATTTTGTGTAAGCTGTTCTTCCGGTGACAGGGACAAAATCTCTTGTGACTGTCATACATGGCAGAAGGCATGTAGCTATTAAGTGTACCATTACTTTACATGAAAAATGTGGAAAATTTTTTATTTGGCCTGCAGTGAAGTATGAGTGTATTAAAGACAGGTCTGTACTGAAGAGAAAGTTGTGTGTACCAGCTTTGATGAATAACAGGGGACAGTCCTTGTTTGACTAGATTTTTCTAAGTCTGTTTGAGATTACTGTAAGTGCTTATGCTTTCTTCGTATTGGAGTGTAGCTTAAATAGTACATTTTAGTCACACTAGATACTGCTAGTTAATATTCTATGTAATTCATACATCACACAATTTTTCCCACCTGGAGCTATGGCAGATCATACATAGTGTCATGCATTGGTGCAACTTAGTAATTCTTTTCTCGTAGCTGCATTTTTAATAGAAGAACGTAAGTTCCATTTGGATGTGTTTTGACTGAATTGCTGCCACTAACAGAGCAGAATTATTTTTTTGGCGTCAGAATCGTTCAGTTTCATGGCAGTTTCTTGTCCCACCAGTAATATTGGTTTTATTTATTATGTTGCAGACAGTTCAATATTCATATCGTAACACTGTATGTTTTAGTATTAAGACTTGTTTCATTGTGTAAAACACTAACTTTACTTCAAATAACTTATGATTACTAAATGTAAAACGCAAAAATACTAGTACAAATGTGCTGCCCCTCCCCCCCCCCCCCTCCCTCCCAACCCCAAAATGATGGAATTGCTCATGCCTAATTCAGAGAGATCACAGTATGATTTAAGTTTTTAAACATTGCATCGTAAGTTTGGAAATGTTCGTGGATTTTACAAATTAAGAGCTGCAAGTCAGTGGGTAAGCCATTTTCACCAGTTTGGGCAGTGTTTTGCACAATATGAACAAGACATCCTACACCTATTAAATTGTTTTGTCTCTTCTTCTAACTTTAAGTAAAGATTGTTTTTAACTTTTCTTTCCTCAATAATTGGTATGTGTTCTCAGTGGAAATTGCTACAATTTTTCCAATATGTTTAAGACATAATAAAGTCAAATGCTTTACAGTTTTAACACAAAGTTCACCAATCCTAATACATTCATTATGATGCATTTTTGCTGGCTAGCAAAACCTAATTACTAAAGCAACCAGCTTTGTCAGTGTTGCTGGAAGAATCTCACTGAAAGTTGTAGTTCTTTTTTTCAGTTCCATCATTGTTCCATAGCAAGTGGTGCAATTATATTCATAACTGATTTAGTTTTGTAAGCACGAGAACATCTTGTTGGTCAGTGACTTAATTTTGCCAGTAGTGCTCTCCATAGATCTGAAACTCCACTTGTGCATCACCGTGTGGTATGTGTATGTTATTGTGACAAAGTTACTTATCCCTGTCTGAAAGAACCTTTCCAATATAGTTAAACTGAATTGCAGCTTTGTTTATAGGTCTTAATGTGAATTGCATTATCAATGTGTGTAATGATACTTTTACACCACAAACTATGCTCAGCAATCTCACTCTATCTTTTGATAACTGAAAATTTGTGCTGTATCTTTGTTTAGTTTGCACTTTCATTTTCCCATGATTAATACATGTAATATCAACATAAAGTTTATCAAAGACACTGCCACAAGCAGTGGAAATGCTAAACTACAGTACAACACACCAAAGCTAGAATAAATGCAGTTGAAACTTCCTGATAGATTAAAACTGTGTGCCGGACTGAGACTAGAACTCGGGACCTTTGCCTTTCGTGGGCAAGTGCTCTCCCATCTGAGCTACCCAAGCACGACTCTCACCCTGTCCTCACAGCTTTACTTCTGCCGGTACCTCGTCTCCTACTTTCTAAACTTCACAGAAGCTCTCCTGCTAACCTTGCAGAACTAGCACTCCTGGAAGAAATGATATTATGGAGACATGGCTTAGCCACAGCCTGGGGGATGTTTCCAGAATGAGAAATGAAATAAATGTAGTTGTTTGCAGAATGCGGTATCATTGAGTTTCTGAAAGAACAGCTTTATTGTATTGAATTTGACAAACTGTACAGTTCAGTTCTTTGTGCAGATGAAGCGTAATGCCAATGTCCCAAAGCTTCGAATGTCAAAATGTATCAGGACAGTTGATTGGTTTAGAAAGAAAAGTCATGCTTCATACAACAAATATCTGGAGTATTTTGTTAAAATTAGGACTTTCCCAGAGAAAATGAGAAACCTACATGGTCATTTTGTTTGTAGTAGGGAAACTGAATTTTCATTTCAGCTTTGAACAAATGTGAAATCTAGTGAATGTCGAATGTATAAGAATGCAACCCACATTTTGCTTTAAAAGTCGTAGGGTATAAGTAATTTCTAATTGAGTGTTGCACTGATTTTCCAGAATCCATTAACCGTTGAAATCTTGAGGGAAGTAGGGAACAAAGGCTGCTACTCTTTTAATTGTCTATTTAATATGTTCAAGTTTATCCATGTTCATATTTCTTTAGTGCCCTGTTGGCATATTGGCTGCCACATGGTGTAAGTCACAAACATTGGAAAATGGACTGGCACCACTTACTAGACTGGTTATCTTTGTACCCAACAAATGGCATGGATCTTAGTTAAGTAGGTTGCTCACACAGAGCAGTGACTCTTAAAACACTGAACAAAACTGCTGAATACATTGGCAGTTAATCGGTGTACATCAAAGTATTCATGGCAGCCAAGACTGCTAGCCTGATAATGAGTAAGTTTGTGGTTTCTGAAATGGAAATCAAATTCTCTGACAATTAAAGACTTCAAAGAGTGTCATGAAAGGGGGGGGCGGGACTGTGGCTGGAAATGAAAGCAACTGGTTGAAAATGTCATATTAGCTAAGAATCTTTTATAAATAAAATGTGAATGACTAGTTTGAATTCCAGCAGCTTGATTGAGAAAAAGTCCAGCTTCTGGAAGCAGGGCTGGGCTCCCATCAATGAGCTTTACTCTGCAACTACTTTGAATACCTTACCCCGATAGAATATTTGTTATAGATGCAAAGACAAAATATGGCAGTCATATAGAACTTTACGCTTCTTTGCGAGCATAATTTTGTCCTGCATTTACAATGTGCTCATGTGTACATTTCAACCAGTAATGAACAATTTGATGAAACCATAACATCATCAAAATAGTATTGTCCAAATTTTGCTTCTTAGTTTTCATTTTTCTTTTGTATCTCATGACTGTAAGAGTTCTGTTCGTGTAGGTAGTTAATTTTTATTTAAGCTCATTTCCCTTCCCCTTTCTAACATGGTTCTGTAAGTTTTAATTTTGAGGTAGTCAAAATGTTTAACATTTATACACACACACACACACACACACACACACACACACACACACACACACACACAGTGGCTTAGTGGTAAAGTGCAAGGCTACAGACCCTAAAGTCTAGAGTAAGAAAGTCTTAGGATTTTAGTCACTTTTCACTTCTTTAACTTCGGGCAAAGTTTTGTAATGTGAAAAACGCCAATTAGCACTGTGATTTGGTTGAAGAAAGGCAACAGCATACTATCTCCAGTAAAACCATGCCTAGGAAAGCACTGCAGTGTTCAAACCAATCATCTGGTCAAAGAACTTCACTTACCTTCTTACTAAAAGCATTACATTTTTGTCTTCATCTCAACTTTCTAATTCATATTGAAGAAACTGGTTGAACAGTACTTGTTTTCATGACATACAGCTATTACAAAAAACTGGTAAGGTATAATTTGTGACATACAACACTTTTGCTAGAGGAAAAGTTGTTGAATTAGTGAAAAGGGTCATGCCATTCAGAATATAGAACCACATTAAGAGGCACATTATAGTTGTAAGGAGGGAAGTAGGAAGACCTTGGCAGATGTGTCAGTGAAGTAAATTAAAATTTGCACATTTCCATAGACTATACAAGGGGCCGTGTCACCAATCACTTTTTGCATGGTTCTCATATTTCCATGTTTGATTTCTTTAAGAGTTGGTAATGTTGTGCTTTTTCAGAGTCATACCATGATTGTTCAGCATTCTGTTAAAAATCAGTCCCTGCTGGGAGAATTTAACAGAAGTAGTGACAGTTGCTCTCCATGTAACTTTTGTCATTTACTACCAAAAATGCATTGTTGTAAACAAATTAGAAAATGTTGAACTGTATGGTATTGGTGTCAACTTTGGCCCATAATGTCAGAAAAAATGGCTAACATAAGTGATTTGTGTAAATATAATATAGTGGCTGACCTGTCCCTCTCCTTCCACTCCATAATCTTGTGCATACCCACATGAGAAACATGGTGATAAGTTTCCAACAACAGAATTATTCAAAATAATTAAAACGCCAATATCTGACAGGATGCATGTGGGACACTTTTGTTTGAATGGTGACAAAAATGCTGAAATCCACTGTAAAACATAAAAAAAATTAACTAAGCTCTCATTAAAGAAAACCTCTAAACAACAAAGAATTTGTATCACTCTTTTCAATTAACCAAAATAGGTAAACTGAACCCCCGGAGTCCCACAATATGGATACTTAGAAGCATCTCAAGAACAACAAATTGTGCCATGTAAGTAAATTAATGGGTCAAGTGCCAAAAAATGAAAATTTGAGTTAGTTGAAATTCCACTGTAACCACCAACGCCAATAACATATTCTGATAAAAGTGCCAGAACAGCACAAAACAGTATTTACAGCTGTCACAAGATGGCACTTGTGTCTAACACCAACATTGATGTTCAAATAATGAGTCATGTGCCCTCTGTTCTGTTGTTGTCTTGGCGCGTACTTGTGTAAATTGTTGACAGCTCTCTGGTATGTTTGTAATGATAGGACACTGCTGAAGTAATTATTACAGATACATAATACACAATATTGAGTAAATGGAAAGGAAAACTGCACCAAAACAGAGGAAGAAAGGTGAAGATATTACGCAGTGAAGGAAAGGAGCATACTCGAAAAGATAGCACTGTGGTTCCAGCTAAAGAGGCTCCCAAGCATCATGTAGTCCTTGATTGCTGTTGTAATTTTTATTACAAGGGTTGGAATCTGATTAAGTTATGTTCTAGTATTTTAATGCATTTAATTTGTTATTGAAACAAATTTAATATGGACAAAAATCATTATTCTTATCGTGATTTTATAGTTAACTACTTGAATGAAATCGTTTACTTACCTGCAAATACCTAGGTATGTTGATTGAAACATATTATATATACTGCTTCACTCTTTCAGGTCTCCTGTAAATGTCAGTTTAACTGCAGGCACCTTCCATATGACCGGAAACTTAAGTGTAAGGAATACTACTCACTAAACAATACAGTGAAGCAAAATAACTATGCAATGTCTCACAAGTTTGCAAAGTGAAGATGCAAATGTTAAAAGTAACGAAACTGCTCAGCTGTCTACCGAGAAAGGTGCAGGACAACTGGTCATACCAAAGAAGAAAAACCTAACTATGTGTTAAGCATTGCTTGATGGTGAGGGAGATGTAATAAGAGTATGTAAAAGAAAATTTATTGAGGTTCTCGCTTTGACCAAAAGAAGAGTTCAGACATTAACACAGTTGAAGCAGAGTGGTGGGATTGTGTATGAAGAAAAGTGAGGAAATAAGACAAAACACTGGAAATATACAGAAGATTAAAAGCTGGTTGTTCATATTAACGCCATACCAAGACAAGAAAGCCACTACTCAAGGGAAAAATCGGGTGATTAACAATACTCAAGTGAAGACCTGACTATTTAAGGAATTTCAAAGGAAACATGAAGACACTAACATCACATACTGCTTCTAAGCAAAAGTCTTTGAAGACAAATTCCCGAAGCTAAAATTTCATCATTTGTCAAGTGACACTTGTTCTACATGTGACCTCCTTAAAGCCAAATTGAGGTGTGATCCCAATAATAAAGGCAATAAACTGCAGCTAAAATGATATCGCCGAAAAGCAAAGAAAGCTATGGATTCCACAGAAGCTGACACGATCAAGAGTCAAGGGCCTAATTCGGAAGTATGTACAGCTACGATGGATTTGCAAAAAGTGATTTCTCTTCCTTCTTTAAGGCACAGTGAAATATACTATTTACGACAGCCGTCAAATTACAGCTTCTGCATTCATGTCCGTGATAATCAAACTGGTCGCGATTCTCGGGTATGAGGCCGTATGTGGCAGGGGAGGGAATGAAATTGCTTTCTGTATGGACAAAGCTTTTACTTCGACACTTACCTGTAAAAAGAAACTAATAATGTGGAGTGTGGGCAGAACAAAAACAAGATGTTTCTGTGGGTTTACCTTACAGCAAAGGGCTAATTTACAGAAATAGAACCCAAGTTTTTGGTGAAAGGACACTCTTCTGTGTCTTGCGATTGTGATTCTGCTCACATTGAGAAACAAAAGGCTAACTGTGTGTGAAGTTCCAAAAGATATAGTTCATCACCGAACTACACACACACACACACACACACACACACACACACACACACACACACACACACACCATTCATAGTGACTATTATGCAAGAAACAGATTTTTATGACATCAATTCAGCTGCTGAAAAATGTCACCAATGTGCGTATTTCAAAAGCACAGTGGGTCAGACTGACTGCTGAACGGCCTGGGATACTGAAAGTTTGGTCAACTGTTAGTGAAATTGGAGAGTTCAAGGAATATTAAATCTTGAAGAGAAATATGAAGCCTTCTGATATTAAACAAGTGCAGCTGGAAACACTACACTGTGAATGTTGGCTGCCTGAAAAAAAGAGAAGGGACTTAGCTAAAGTGATACCATTTGTGAAAGAGGAGAATAAGTGGTTTTACAAGAAACTTGTGAAATGAGTGAAAATGGACATGATGGCACTTGTATCGTTACTTATGTTAAACCCATTGCAAACAGAACATGTCATTTTCTTCAAATTTTGTATCATTTTGTTCTTAAATCCACTAACATTGAATAAAAACACACATGTGACAAGAAACCTGTATAGTTTTTGTTTGTATAGTGATCCCCAACTTTTATACTGCTTTTGTTGAAGTGCCGTACACATTTTGTTGATTATCTCTAAATCAGTTTTTGGTGGCACTTGGCCCATTATTTACTTACATGCCACAATTAGGAAAATGAGATGTACATTCAGTTCACTTTATGAAAGATGTCAGTAACCACTCAGAATTTCTTGTGTGACACAAGATCATTAATAACAATTTCAGTGTAGGGAAAAGTGCAAAAATACTAATATTGACATGAGGCAGATATGAAAAAGTTAAGCAAGGCTATTAACAAAGTGTGATCAGTATGTACAGGGTGTACATAAAGTCTGGGA
This sequence comes from Schistocerca cancellata, assembly GCF_023864275.1. Lineage (NCBI taxonomy): Eukaryota > Metazoa > Arthropoda > Insecta > Orthoptera > Acrididae > Schistocerca > Schistocerca cancellata. The sequence goes on from NC_064626.1 coordinate 689,743,836, forward strand.
ACACTTTGTTATTTATTGCACAAGAACCAAACATTGTACAGATATCATACATATGTCATTTTGAAGAGAAAACCTGAAAGTTTTTTCATATATACCGCCGCAGCGTAGTTCGGTAATTTGTCGATAGTCAGCGCTAGTCGCAAACATGCCGAGTTCAGATGCAGAGTGAGCTTTCCTGTGTGTTGGAGTGCGACAAAAACAAGTGTGCTACAGCTGTTCAATGAATGTTTAGAACCATGTATGGTAAGAAGCCACCAACAAGGAAGGCTATTTACCACTGGCACAACAAATTCGTTAAGACGTGTTGTTTGTGCCTGGCAAAGAGAAGCGGACGTCTCAGTGTGAGTGAAGTGAATGTGGAGTGCGTACAAAAGACATTCGTAAGGAGTCCAAAGAATTCCTACTTGGATGTGTTGCAGCAATGGGTGACGCTTTAAATGCAATTGGACTCTCCATTCATCTTTCAGCAGGATGAGGTTCCACCCCATTTTCATCGTGAAGTTTGTGGATACCTGAACACGGTGCTACTGCATCAGTGGATCGGCCGTGCCACAGAAGGGGATAGCTGTTTCATGAACTGGCTTTCCCGATCCCCAGCTCTCACTCCATGTGACTCTTTTCTGTGGGGGCACATTAAAGGTCTAGTGTATGTACTGCCTCTACCACATGATGTAGCAGAGCTCTGGGAGAGAATATGGGAAGTAACTGCCACAGTCGATGATGCCATGCTGGGACGGGTGTGGCAAGAATTCAGTTGTTAGTCTTACGTGGATGTATACTGATAAAAAATTTTGTTGACTAGAGGGTGATGGCTGGAAGAAACAAAGAAAATAACCTCTACGCACCAATCTCAGTGTATGTTGGAACCCCTGTTATGAGCAGTTGTGGAAAGTTAAGACGGTGGAATAGCTGATTTGTATGGTCAGTGACATACCTATGATTTCATCTCAGCTATGGGAGAAATAAGTATTTAACAACATTCAAGGAGCTAGTGTGGTCTTACTGAATTTACTGAGAAAAAACTTCGTTTGCAGGGGCAGATGCACACAACGTATAGTAATTTAACAGTGAGTTTTCATTTTATTTTCTGGTGCATTTGGTGTTTGTTATATGCAAGTAAAAACAATGAAAAATGAAACTATGAACTGCTCTGCTAATATACATCTCTGGCTATGCAGGAGATAAATCTGTCACCACAACCTAGCTTCCAACTTTGAGATGCAATCATTAATAATATTTCAACATAGTGGAGTAAAGCAGTAACCAACCAAAGATGGTTTTGAACACCATAATTCTTGTCTAGGCATGGTCTTGTTGGAATTGGTATGCTGTTGTCTTCCTCTGACCTGACTGACTTACCCAGCTTGTTATAAGGCGAACCACTGTACAGCTCAGCATTTTTCACTTCAACAAATATTGCAAGAGGTGAAAAAATTGATAAGTTACAGATAAAAATGCCAAGATTCACTGGGGATCAAACCCAAGACCTATGGATTTGTAGTCTGCCACTTTACCACCAACCCACAAGTGCCAAAAGAAGGAAATGATGAAAGGGCCATGCACACAGTGTGAGTAATTCATGTTTTGTCACCACAGCTAAGATTTGTATAAACGATATCTTTAATAGTGTTTCAACATAAAATGTGCAGATAGGATGTACAATACGTATTACAGAAATGTCAGTATTTGATAAAAGCATACTTTGAAGTAGATGCCATCCACTAAATGTGATCAATCATTATGTTAGATGCATAGACATCCATTGATTCACCCACTGTCCTCCCATATGCTGTCCACAAGTTCACATGAAGCACATTGTCAGCATATGCTCTATAGCACAAACAAGCGAAGGGTGTAGATGGTCTTTTGTAAAGTTTAGCCAGGTCGGGATCAGAGAAGGAAATGGATTATTTGAAATTTTGGAATTGATGGAGCAAATGATATCTGAAAAAAAAAAAATGGCTGTTTGCAATGCTATTAAATTTCCAGTGTTCGTCATCTCTTTATACTGCAAAAATCTAAGTTTTAATTTCTTAAAAACTCTCACTGTTTGTAAAGAAAAATTTGTGTGCGCATTTGACTATGCAAGTTGGTCTTCTTTAACAGTGAATTATTAGTTACGGTGACACAGCAACTAATTGTTTATACGACATGGCAACTTGAGAATTTAAGATAAGTGCATCCTTATATTATCTTCCTGAAGAAATATATTGTTCACTTCAGTACATGGGATATTTCGTTATTTGCAGTGTGAGGAAAATGTGTGGAGAAATAAAGAAGTATCTTGTGGAGAAAAGGTTCTCCCCACCCCCACCCCCAGGTGGATGTGTTCACCAATATATGAATTATTTTAATATATATGAATTATTTTAATTATTTCGTTACTGCTCTCTTAGTGGTGTTCCCATTAGATTTAATGATGACTAGGTTCATACATTAGTGAAAACGGTAAAATACAAATATTTAGGAGTTTTGTAGGTGTCCTGTCTGTTCAAATCACAATCTCTATCACATACCTGAGTCATTCTCATGTGATACATGAAATAATTTCATAGTATAATATCCATACATTTTGAGCTCTTCTCAACTGATTATACTTAAATAGTTTGTTAGTTTTTGACAGGTTATGTAATGATAATGTGAGTAATGGTTTGAAAATGAATGAATACATTCAGAACTAGTCACAATTAACTCGAATTTACAAGTATGAAAGAAAAATAATCAAGAAGTCATAAGTCAGAGGAGTTGTAGTGGTAATAGGTAGATGCAGAACTATTTTTTGTTCATAAATGTGGGCTTATTAGCAGTAGTGCCATAAGAATGTAAAAGTATAGGCAGATTGGGTGCTCCATTAATTGTTTCGAGCATGCGATTTCATTAAGCTGTCACTTTGAAAGAAAATTTTTGAAATTTTACACAAAATTCTGTTTGAAATTTAGTAAAAAGTGATTAATTTATAAACTGAGTAATTCATCCTTACTTTCATTTTAGGGCAAAAAATACCGTTGTAAGCTAAGACTGTGTGAAAATTGGTACCTCTGACCTGTGTGTGATGTTGTTTGTTGAGAGCCCTTTTGTCTTTGTGTTTTCCCCGCTGATTTTTATACACACACTTTTAGCACTGTCATATGGTTTTTCTTCTGTAATGGGATTGGCGTTGTGTGTTGCATTGAAGTAATCATTCTGGAAATATTATTACATTTCGTTTTTTCTATTTTTGCAAGCTGCGTGTAAGTAACGGGATACCAGTAACAGTGTCCATACCTAAAGTCGGGCATGTTCTCTCACATTCACTGCAGAATGTGAAGCCTGCTGAAAATGAGCATATTAAAGAAGCAAATTTAATTAACAGCATTGTACTGTCCAATGAGAAACTTCGCAAAGGTTGCACTAACATAGAGAATACAACTAATTCTGGAGAGATTTCTATTGAATGTATTGGTAATGTATCCACCCCACATCAGAACAAAGAGGAGAAAAGATTCAAGCAAAAAGAAACAAAGGAGAAAAGAAATAAATTAGATAAGAAGTCGCGCGAAAGAAGAATACTAAATGATACAAAGGTAAATTTTATCTTGCTGTCATGTTGCATGCAGTAAAACCTACAATTGAACATACTTTTCACAAGTGCTGCATGAGGATTTTGTGCAGGAAGCAATTTGAAATTTTTCCATTCTTTTGCACATCTTGAGCAGTTGTAGCACAAAGCATTCACTTTTACAAAATAATTAGTTTGGCACTTTCATATGACTTCTGTTTTATGGGTAGTCAGCTTTTTATGCGATTTCATTTGTCCAATTGTAATAGCTTAACAACTTCTTGTAATATTTTCTTATTTGGCTCTTTGAGAGGCATTTAGTAATTCATTGTCTGCACGTTAGTTTTGTTCTTGTTCTCGTTCTCGATTGCTTACTCTCTTTCAGTAGTTAAAGAAGTTAAAAATAATTAAAATCAAATGTAATAAGCAACACTGCAAGTTAGTTTCTATTTAGCTATGTACAAACAACTAAATTTTTTGTGAAATCTACATTTAATGATATGGGTGGTCAGTGTTACCAGTGTGGCAGATGTCAATCATGAGGATAGAGTTGCACGTTCGCACATGGGGTACTATGCGCCCATTCGACTCACCGGAACATCAATCACTAATTTATGTTAATCAGAGCATAATACAGTACATTGTTCTGCACAGGCCAGGTACTAAATGCTCTTCAGAATTAAATACATATGTTGTAGCATATGTTCTGAAGGAAATCATTGGTTTGGATGGCAGTTTAATAAGTCTAAGGATTTGTATCTGAGGTAAACTAAGAGTTAACAAGAGACTGTATGAATTAGAGGACCAGTAAGTTAGCATACTTCAGCTCAGCATTTGGGTGGCAGTCTTAAAACTGAAAGGAAGACTGTCATTCAACACCATAAAGAAAACAATGACCACCATTATACAGTCCCATTAACAAACATCAGTCTTCCATGGTTGGGTTCTGAAGAGCACACCACATTCCCTCCCCTCTCTCTCTGTGTGTGTGTGTGTGTGTGTGTGTGTGTGTGTGTGTGTGTGTGTGTGTGTGTGTGTGTGTGTGTCAGCAGAAATTCGAAGCTTTTTGCATAACTTATCAGGCAGTATTTGGAAAAAACAATGTCTTTCTTCATTTGTTTTGGTAATCTAAAGAGCCATGTTTGTAGACATCATTTCTTTCACTAAAGAGGATAGGTTGTTTTGTTTTAATAGCATCCCTTTCTTCAGTTTTTGTGTAGCTCATTATAAAGGATCTTCAAAACAACAAATATTATACAAAAGTCATTTTAAACATGAGTGTTTTTATAATAGCCTGTGACAGTTTAAAAATTAAATTTAAAATAGGTTTCTTCTCTTAAGTGAACAATCAACTCCATAACTAATTAAGTTATTATGAAAAGGAAAGTTGTTACTCACCATATACCGGAAATGCTGAGTCACGGATAAGCACAACAAAAAGACACTTTGTATGGTGAGTAGCAACTTTCATTTTCATAATATTGTTACATTCCATTGTGGATTTTTCATTGCTTAATTAGATACACTTGTGCATCATAAATTATCTTTGTTAGTATGTGGCTGAGTAGTGACGTACAGGAAAAATCTAGGTTTAAATTAATGCTTCTGCATTAAGTTATTATAAATTTAGGATTCAGTGTGCTGCTGTTTATTTGTCAAGTCTTGGTAATTGAATTTAGTTTTTCATATAATTAATTTATTCTTTTAACGCATTTCTTCAAAATAATTATGTTGAATATATTAGAAATATGCTATTTCATTCTTGCTCTCAGTATTTTGTTTGTTTCTTTACATTGATATTGTTAACTGAGAGGTGAGACACAGTCATATGGGTAAATTATAGTGTATAAGTTTGCATGCAACCTAAGATATTTTTACACATAACTTTAACATATTGATGACTGGTGTGCTTTTTTAACACTGTTATTTTCTCTTTTGGTGTAGGGATCTTCTAACACTCCCTTAAAAAGCTCTTTGGCAGGAGAAGTAGCAAAGGCTCGGCAGCATATAAAAAATTCTTTAGAATGTGTGAGTAACTTGCATGATATTATCTAGTTCTGTTTTTAATGTCAGTTATTTTTAAGATTATTCATAATACATTCACAGGTTATTTATTTAAAAAAAATTCTTCATTGAATTGTATTTACAATTTTTTGTGGATCTAAATTTCTTAACTGGAGCATGTGTCAATGGTACACTGAGTTAATGAACTCATTTCTTACAGACTGTACTGTGCATGTAGTATTGATATGAAAAGATAGACATCAGTGATACAACTCTTCTGGTTTTTATTTACTTAAATGTAAATGTTATTTTGTAAGAAATCATTTAAAAAGTTTGCATTACATACTCAGCCTTTAGGTCACAACGTGAATAATATTATTACTGGCTTCAGTTGTGTGTAGCCATCATCCTCTAGATGTTCAAAGATTCATATGTAAAGTCAATTAATAAACAGCATACATATCCTCTTGCTCATACCAAGCTCTTAATTTGTCAGGCTTCAGCTAAGTCTTCATAAGAGGAGAGTGGAAGAATTAAGCCCCACAGAGCCTGTAGAAGGCTACTTTTGGAATGAATGATGCAGGGACACACTCTTCCTACCTAATGATAAAGTGCTGTCACTACACTTTTGTAGTTAGCTTAAATTATAAATAGAAGTAAAGAATGAAGAAATGTTTCAGGAGATCTTAATTGTTTGTCATTTGTAACGATTTTGGTTACTGTTGCAAATTTCACATCAGTTGTCAAGAGCAGTATATGGGGACATTGTTGTTCACATTGCTTCACTTCATATTAGACAAAATATTTTCATGGATGCTCATTCTAAGTATATTGGCATGGGGAAATAGTGATGGTCTTGTGAATTGTGTGTGTTTTTCAGCCTTAGGTTACAAATTATATCATATCCTGTTTAAACTTATTGCACAAATCAAAACCAGTGACTCCACCGAGTGAACCAATGCTGAAAAATAAAATTAAAGAAAGGGGGAAATTGTTTCTTCTGTCAGTTGTTCGTAGGTCTTGTAATATACCTGGAGTTTGCTTAGTCACACAGTTTGAAACAACCCTGATGGCACAACACACTGTGCACTAGTATGTGTGTTAATGATGTTATCAGCCTCCATATGACAATGATTGGAAGTGAATGCGATGAACACGTAAATGCAATAGAAAAATTAAAAAGCCAGATAAAATTTGTCTCCTCCATCTCGTGCATGATCACCTGCACAATCACATAGCTCACTTGTGAGATAATGTTAAAAACAGTCAGGTGTTCTAAAACTGTCAGAACACAAGTAAGACAAGAGGAAATCTAAAATAGAATCACAGGGAAATATGGTTGACTTACAAAAGACACAATCAGTCAGCCATTACTACATATGGATAAATCTGTAATATTGACAGTGGTTGAACAAAAAAAAGACTAGCAACTGGAGACCCTCAATGTTTGCTGATTCAGAAGTAGAGGGGCCAGTGACAAAAAAATTTTACAAATAGTAATCAGCTTGGATAAGCATGTGCTATGCTTATGTAGGTAGGTACAGGAGACTATAGGATTACATATCTGATAATGGCTTCATCTAGTTAACACTGCTCATAATACAGTGTTTTGTTGCATTGTAGACACTAATGAAACAATAATAAAATATGTGGAAAGGAACTGCATTCTGCCCCAGCTGATCATAATGGATATAGTGTAAATGTTAAGTTTCTCTTGAATTAAATTCAATGTTTCTAATCAATCTGCTTCTTGTTTGTTGATTTTCTTATTTTTTGCTGCTGCTTGTAGTAGATTGCAGCTGTGATTCAGAAAGAGGTTATTAATGGACAATTGCTTTAAAAGTGTTGCTTGTAAATTATTTAGTTCTAAACATGGGATATAAACTTAAGATTTTTGTAGGTTGATCGAAGATTTTCAATAAAGGGCATTCGTAAGTGCCATTCATAGTAAAAACTGCAGTCATACAGGTGGGAGTAATTTAGGACCTGATTCAGAAATATGTAACAAATAAGTAAAATTACAGTATTTTCCAATGATTTATTAAGAGATTTTATTCATAAAATGTGTGTGCATGAATGTGACGTCTAGGCTGAGCATCATTAGCATTAAATTGCAGTGATCTCAACTTACAACCTGAAAGTACTAGTGTGATATACCATTGTGTGATATGATACAACTACTTCATGATCACAGCTCTGGTGGCATTGCTTTGCATGCACATTAACTGAAGTGTTACATACTGATTTGCCAACTCTCAACCAAACTATCAGCTTCCAACCTAACCTAGACCTTGGGCTAAGTTACAACCAGTCTACATGCCAACAACAAATATAGACGTAAGAGGAATAATATCAGTAGTATGCTCTTTTTGTTTGTATCACACATAATGATTGTATTAAGAGACAAAGCAGACATCCTTATTGATAGCAGAACAAAGGTGCTTTTCCTAGGACTCCATAGTAGGGCAGTCTCAACCATTCAGAAGTACACACGAGGATAGTGCTGCACACAATACATGTCTTAAACTTTCTTACACAGATGCGCAGGATACCATTTGATCTGTTGAAGGTATTGTGATTTCTGAGAGTAAGGATATAAATTAAAAAAATGTACTCTGTACATCATATTTGACTTTGTCTCCAGTTTATCATGATTTTTAATGAAAGAGAACTTAAACATGTGAGATAGTGCTTCACAGAATATAGCAACTGGATAAGAATGCCAGAGAATGTTGTTAATTTCATACTATGGCTGTATGGGGAGTAGACCAAGAATTTGGGAAATAAAAGCTGCAATATAAGAAAAGAAAGGAAAACTGCTTAATCTGCAAGGAAATTAAAATCTAATGTCATTGAGAGAAATTGTTTATTAAAAATCGGGTCATACATTGGTGTGGTTTTTCCAAGGTGCTGGGAGTTTGACTTCTGTTTATCACTGTGTGCCTATTTGCTTTTCTTATCATTTGACTCAGCATTTCCATACAATTCCTTCAATTCTCATTGTCATGATCAGCATTTAATTATAATGTTCAGATGGATCTAACATAAAAATAACATTCCACATGACACACTGTTCTGAGAGTCCATTTCAGTTGTGCATTTTACAGTTTTCAAATAGTGAACTGATAGCTGTGTTTTTCACTTCAGTTCTTCATGCATTGTAAAGAAATATCTTTTTTGTTTCTTTAAACTACTGGTGTGGAAAGTGTAAAATGTTGTGAAAAAATGTATTACATTCATCTGCTATTGATGAAAATTTTACAGAAAACATTGTTTTTTTTCCTGTCATTGTGTTGCACAATGTCATATCACTTCCACACCAGGAGTTGTAGTGTAAGTTCTCTGTAATTAAAATACAAATTAAAATCATTGCATAAAGGTGTTTTTGATGCTGAAAACAGAATTGTTTGTGTAAATTTGGTTGTAAGGTATTTAATTTTTTATTTATTTGAATTTGATACAATTTTTACTGTTATAAACTCAAATCGTTCTTTATAGATGGATGGTATAGCGGCCTTGGCAACAAATGTAAATGTTGAACTTGTTAACAGACTGAATTCCTTGGAGAAGAGCAACACTGAACTCAACAGCCGTAAGTGATGTATAGTATATTGTATTAATTTTGTCAATAGATAGCCTTGTGAATGGACTGTTGCTCTATGGCAATGCAATTGCTAAAACTTCCAAGCACTAAAGTTCGACAATTACTAAATTATCACCCATTTAGAATGTAAAACATTCTGTTGGCTGAAATATCTTCAGAGACAAATGGCTGCCATCTCTGGCACGTTGAACAAAAGCAGCAATCTGGAGGAGGTGGGGAAGGTGAAGGGATAGCAGAATATAGGTGGGTGGAGGAGAGAAGAGTGCTGTCTGGTGGAGTGTGCAGGGTCTAGATGGAGGTATAAGACTGCCACCAGGTGCAGCATTGAGAGGGCTGTTGGTTAGGGAGTTGGGGGAGGGGGAGGAATGAGGAGCTGAAAAGGAGAGGAGTAGGGAAGGGGAAAAGTGGCTGGGTATGAAGGCAGAGGATGATACAATGAGGGTAAGGTAAGATGAACGGGAAAGAGGTAGTAAAGGCAGGGACAGAAAGTGTTGGGGTGTAATATATGGGTACAGTATGTTACCATTGATGCTGGCATAGTTTCTTCAAGCCCCTTCATAAGACCACCTCCATGCATAACCTCAAAACAAAAGCTGACCTGATGATCCTACCTGCAGACAGTTGGCACCACTGTCATTATGAATCAAAATTACTCTGGTGGAAGTCGTTTGCCAGTTTTCTGACTCCTTCTCCCATAAACTCTGCCAGAGTAATCCCATCCCAGAAGACCATCATAACCTCCAGTCCCTGCTTAAAGCCTCAGGCCCATTCCAGAACCCATTTCCCTCCTGAACCATAGCACACCCTGCAAACCCACCTTCTGCATGCTCTCTGAAATCCACAAACCCAACAGTCCTGGATGGCTGGTTTTTCTGCCCCCATACAGCCCTCATTGACCAACATCTCCCTCCAATTGTCTGTTATTTAACCTCTAAAACAAGCTTTCTTTCATAGACTGTCCATCTCTACCTCTTTACCTCCTGCATACCTGCTTGTCATTGTTGATGCCACATCCTTTACACCCCTGGTCTTGCCGGTATTGAACACTACCTTTCCCAACATCCTTCAGACACCAAATTCACTGCCTCATTCATCATATACTGTACTAATTTTATCCTGACACAAATGCTTCTCCTTTGAAGGGGAGGTATACAAACAAATCTGCGGCACAGACATGAGCACCGACATTGCTTTCTTCTACGCCGACATGTTCACTGGCCATCTGGAGGAGACCTTCTTAGCCTCCCAAAATGCCAAACCCCTAGTCTGGTTTAGTTTCATTGATAATATCTTTGTGATCTGGACTCAGGGCAAAGACATGCTTTCCTCATTCCTGTACAATCTTAATACCTTAACTTCCGTCCACTACACCTGGTCCTCATCAACCCAGTGTACCATCTTCTTGGGCATTGACTGCCTGCTGTGTAATAGCTCCATCCACATCTCTGTCCACAATAAATCCACCAACCATCAACAGTACTTGCATTTCGACTGCTGCAATCACTTCCGCACCAAAAAATTCCCCCTCAGATGGTGTATCTGTAGTGCCAAGAGCTCCCTTGTCCACTATGCTGAAGGTTTCACCAAGGACCTCACAGACAGGCACTATTCCTCAGATCTAGTTTGCAAACAGATCTCTTGTCCCATCTCCTCACAAACCCCAATGCTCACACCACCACCAAGAACCAGCTATTAAGAAGCACTTCCGTCACCAAATACCACTCTGTACTGTAATGACTGCATCCTTCATCAGGGCTTTACCTATCATGTCCTGAAATTAGGGACCTCCTACACAAGATCCTTCCCACCCCTCCTAAAATGGTGTTCCATCGTCTGCCCAATCTCAACAACATCCTAGTCCATTCCTGTGCCACTCTGAATCCCAACTCATTGCCATTGGATAACCCAGGTACAAGATCTGCCCAGTTCACCCAACCAGTGCCTCGTATTCCAATCCTGTCACATGCTTATCTTACCCCATCAGAGACCAGACTACCTGTGGAAGCAGCTGTGCTGTATACCATCTCTACTTCAATCATCACACAGCATCTTATATTGGTATGACTACCAGCCAGCTGACCACCAGGATGAACAGCTACTGCCAAACTTACGACCAAAGGCAAATTAGACCATCCTGTGGCACAACATGCAGCTAAAATGACATGCTTGAGATCAGTGGCTGCTCACAACACGCATCCTCTGGATCCTCCCCTCCACCACTAGCTTTTCCGAACTACTTACAGCATATTCACTCCTGAAATTATCCCCTCAGCCTATGGTAACTTAATATCCCCACACCCTTCACCCAACAATTTCTGCCCCGTCGTACAAACCTCTTCCCTACTCACATCCCTTCAACCTCATTTTGTTCCACCCTTTGCCGACAAACCAGCACATTTTTTCCCCTTCCTTACTCATCTCCTTTTCAGATCCCCCCCACTCATTCCCACTCACCATTTCCCCTTGCGCACCCTATTTCCCCCTCCCCACCTCCCTGCCCCTGTGCCCCCCAATACTGCTCCTGGTGGCAATCTTGCCGTGTCTCCATCTAGTCCCTGCACACTCCACCAGACAGTGCTATTCTCTGCCCTGTTATCCCTTCCCTGCCCCTCCCAGATTGCTCCACTCATTCAATGTGACAGTTGCATTCTGGTTCGGGCTGCCATAGGTGGCAGTAGTGTGTGTGTGTGTGTGTGTGTGTGTGTGTGTGTGTGTGTGTGTGTGTGTGTGTTTTTTTCTCTGTAAATGTGTGAGTCTTTCCATTGTGCCTGTCTGCAATGAAACATGTTATATTTGTGGTGAGTAGCAATCTGTTCTTTTCCTTGTATTTTTCGTTTTCCAACCTGGATATTCCATTGATTAATATTTAGATGTTTTGACAATGTCCACTTCATTATCGTTACAATCAGCTACATTTTTCAATGCACCATGGTTTTTGATACGTTTGTTTTCCTGTCTGTTCTAGCAATCTCCCCCCACCCCCCCCCCCTCTCTCTCTCTCTCTCTCTCTCTCTCTCTCTCTCTCTCTCTCTCTCTCTCTGATGTATGCCTGCTGAACAACTGTGTTTGTAGTGATTTTATATAAAAATCCATATCTCAGTGCAGTATGTGAGAAATAACACTTCTTTTCAGGCACATCAGAAACTTTTTTGAAAACCCTGTTTAGTAGGCTGAATATATTCCAACCCATTTCTACTCTTACATTTATTTCTTTTTGCTGTCCTCCATCACTGTGTTCAGCTGCCCCAGATTCTACAACTCACTATCTGGATTTCAAGGTCTAAAGTAAAAACTTTTTATACGAGACTTAGGTATTTATAACCAGGCAGATGTTACATGCTGCAGGAAGGAGGCAGTGTGCTACAATCTGCTTGGTTTTCAAGCAAAATTTGGCACTTATTGAGAATTTCTTGATGCGGAGGAGAGTCAGGGAAGTGTTTAGGTGCCCTATCTTTTTATGTTTGTGATCTGGCAGACAGTACTAATAGTAACCTCTGACTCTTAACAGATAACACTGTTATACACTTCGAAGTACTATTTGGAAAGCATTGCACAAGTATCCAAGAAAACTTGATAAGATTTAAGTGGTGCAGAGATAGGCAACTTGCTTTAAATTTTCTGAAATGCAAAATTGTGCATTACACAAAATTAAAAAATACGTCATTGTGTGACTGCTGTATCTGTCATATTTTGTCAGTCATCTCGGATGTGTGTGGCTGTAACATTCCTTGAGTATATGAAATTGAGTGAACACACAGGTTCAGCTGTAGCTAAAACAGGTTGCAGAGTTTGGTTAATTGGAAGGATACTGGGAAATTGTGATCAGAGTACAAAGGAGGTGGTTTGCAAAGTACTTGTGAGTCCTCCAAGAATACTGCCCAAGTGTGTGGGACTTGTGCCAAATAGACTACATCTACATACATACTCCGCAATCCACCATACGGTGTGTGGCGGAGGGTACCTCGTACTGTAACACTCGCGTGATGATCAAACCTACCAGTAACAAATCTAGCAGTCCGCCTCTGAATTGCTTCTGTGTCTTCCCTCAATCTGACCTGATAGGGATCCCAAATGCTCGAGTAGTACTCAAGAAGAGGTCGTATTAGTGTTTTATAATTGGTATCCTTTACAGATGAATCAGATCTTCCCAAAATTCTACCAATGAGCCTAAAACTATCTGCCTTCCCCACAACTGCCATTACAGGCTTGCCCCACTTCATATCGCTCTGCAATGTTACGCCCAAATATTTAATCGGTGTGACTGTCTCAAGCACTACACTACTAATGGAGTATTCAAACATTACGGGATTCTTTTTCCTATTCATCTGCATTAATTTACATTTATCTATATTCAGAGTTAGCTGCCATTCTTTACACCAATCACAAATCCTGTCCAAGTCATCTTGTATCATCCTGCAGTCACTCAACGATGACACCTTCCTGTACACCACAGCATCATCAGCAAACAGCTGCACATTGCTGTCCACCCTATCCAAAAGATCATTTATGTAGATAGAAAACAGTGGACCTACCACACTTTCCTGGGGCACTTCAGATGATACCCTCACCTCCGATGAACACTCACCATCGAGGACAATTTACTGGGTTCTATTACTTCAGAAGTCTTCGAGCCACTCACATATTTGGGAACCAATCCCATATGCTCGTACCTTAGTTAGGAGTCTGCAGTGGGGCACAGTCAAACACTTTCCGGAAGTCAAGGAATATGGCATCCATCTGATACCCTTCATCCATGGTTCGCAAGATATCGTGTGAAAAAAGGGCGAGTTGTTTCGCAGGAGCGATGCTTTCTAAAGCTGTGCTGATGTGTGGACAGCAACTTCTCTGTCTCAAGAAAATTCATTATATTCGAACTGAGAATATGTTCGAGAATCCTGTAACAAACTGATGTTAAGGATATTGGTCTATAATTTTGAGGATCTGTCCTTCTACCCTTCTTATATACAGGTGTCACCTGCGCTTTTTTCCAGTCACTCAGGACTTTACGTTAGGCGAGAGATTCGTGATAAATGCAAGCTAAGTAAGGAGCAATGCAGTAGAGTACTCTCTGTAAAACCGAATTGGAATCCCATCAGGACCTGACGATTTATTTGTTTTCAACCCATTCAGCTGCTTCACAACCCCAGGGATGTCTATCACTATGTTCTCCATATGGACAGAAGATACTGAATGTAAACAAAGAAGGGCGTCACAAATACACACACACACACACACACACACACACACACACACACACAAATTTTGAAGGTAAAATTGACACTTGACTTCATTGTACAACATGTGCAAACATAGCTAAAATAAAAGCTCATTGTTATTCCCATTGTCATTGTGCCAAACAGAGGAATTCTTTCATTTCCTTACCTTTTAGTAACAAATATCAGGGTAATTATGATAGGATTTACCAAATTAAGCATTAGTTCATAACAAATTTTCCCAGTGCTGCTGCAGCTCTGTAACTTTGTTAGAACATCCCACATTCCAAGGTCATCTGATGGCTGTTACTGTTATTCACTATTCCTTTTCTTAAATTCTCAGTGAAATGCATTAACTGCTTGATGTCACCAGTTTTTGTTTCAGATTCTGAATGATACTTACTGCTCATTACATTAGTATCTTAATAATCGTGTAGTCTCTCTTACTTCTGTATTTGGTTTACTAGGTTTTCATCTTTAGTTCTGTGGATACCTACTCATTGATAGTCCCATTAGCTTTATCTTTTTTTAACATACTTACTCCTCCCTTTCTGCGACCTCCCATTGATCACATTCCTTTTAGATCTTCAGCTTAGTACGTAGCAATTACACCAGTGATATTGTTCGAAGAATAGTTCCTGGACATTCATTTGTGTGATGTGCAGAAGTAAACTTCTTGTTCCCAGAAACATAATGTGAGTAAGAGTCATTAGAATTATATCTGGTGTCAGTCTTAGATCATCATGCAGAGACGTCTTTAAGAAAGTTGATATTCAACTACTACTTCTCAGTACATACACTCACTGATGTCCTTTGTCATTTCCAACATGTCTCGTTTTACACAAAATAGTGCAAACCATGATTAAAATACCAGAACCAAAAACAATCTGTATAAGGACTATAAAACCTTAACATTAGTACAAAAAGGAGTCAAATACATTTGTACTCATATATTCAGTAACTTACCACAGCATATCAAAGGTCTGGTAAGTGATAAAGATGGGTTTCAGAGTGAATTAAAGAACTTCCTGTTGGCCAGCTCCTACTCCATCGATGAATATCTTCACAAGGACCCAAGTATTATAGTTCATAACTCCATCTGCATTAAAATTGTACAATATCCATGTATCTGAGTAAATTTTTATTTGTGAACTATCTTAAAATTAATCTGAAACTTATAATTCGTTCATATTTCATTATTGATCTCTTGATATGTCGTGCTATATTGTATGATGCAAGCTTCATCATAATCATTAATATATATTGTCCACATACTCAAGTTCTTGCTTTGTTTCTGAAGTATACTGGTGTTTACACTGGGGTAACTATCTCAAATAAAATTCAAATTATTATGTAAAACTGTTTTAGGAAGTTGATACATTATTTCATGTCAGGAAATTGAAATTCTGTCCTAGTGTGATTTTGTTCACAGTTGTGAAAGATCTGCAAGCTGTTATTAAACAGCTGGACTCTCGTGTTAAAGTGCTGGAAACAAACTCAAATAAGCCAAGCCACACGACCACTGTAGCACCAGCTCCTACACAGGAGAAAACAGTAGATGACAATGATGATGGAGTCGACCTTTTTGGATCTGATTCTGAGGTAATTAAAAATATTCTAGTTACTACTGAGCAGTTACTTTGTATTGGAAACCGTATGTCCTCTGTTCATAGCTCTGGAAGCGGAACACTTGATATCACAGTGGTTGCTTGAAAACCATAAAGTTCTATTTGGAGTTTTGGTTTGGAAGTGCATTCATATTTGATTTCTGTATACATTGATTTCACAACTACATTGAACAGAGAGACATTTAGAATCCAGATAAAACTGTTAAGTCAGATAGTGCTGACTTTCACAGGTGGTATGTGATATTGCTGATACTTGTATTATGAGCATTTTCCGTGGTCCAAGGCACAATTTTCTGCCACGGAAAAAAGTGTGTGAACATTTGAACACTGGAAAGGATTTACACTCACTGCTTGCCACAGTAGTAGTATATCATATCCCTAGCACTTGCACCTAAGTGTACAAAGGAACTACAAAAAAAAGCATAAATACCTGCGTGAAGACATACAAAAGCATTGTCACTTCGGCAACACGTAAAAATCAGCAGTAGCAAATCATGCACTCGGGCTGGGAAACAATGAAATTCTGAAAATGTAGTTTTAACAAGATTTGATAATTACTGTGCCAGGACTTAGAGTGGCCATAAAAATACAAAAACACAATTTCAACAAAAAAGGAGGAAGATTGAAATTAGACAAGCTTTGAGCCTTAGTGCTAAATAAAACAAACAGCACCAATGCTTCCCACAACTGGCGCCATAACACAAGTTGGTGTGACTCCACTATCTTAGGTAGCAGTCTGATGTCATGAACTGAGCATTGTAAACATTACAGCTAGAAGACCTTGTTTGAGTCTGTAACAACTTTGAGTCCTTAAAGCCTCTGATGTCTTTGTAATTGGAAGACAAACCACAAGGCAAAGAATTAGGTCTTTGACCACAACTTAATTCTTTATGCAAGTGAAAAGACAAATCCAAAAATAAAACAAAAAAAACTAATTTGAAATGTTTATAATACATTAGCTGAATATTTATGTAGTGGCACTGAATTGTGTGTATGGGGAGGAGGGTGCAGGCAGGAGGATCAGAGGGGGGGCGGGTGCAATTGTGTGTAGTTAATGTTTTGCTGCTGCTAATGACCATTGTGCCTTCATATTTTCTATATTGTCAATATGCATCCACTTGTATGTTCCCATAATTAGAAGTTATCTGCCAGTTACCCTCAAAGAAAGTGTTCTTGGAAAGGAATGAAAGAAAAGTGTAATTGACATTAAATGACACTAGGAAGGCATTAGCATTTCAAGTAGTGTTTACAAACATTATTTAGTTAACTTTCTTGACCTCTGGACTCCTAATTTCTGTGCAATTCGCACCCTAGGGCTTTGTCTAAATTGCCAAACTAACTACTGTGTGTGTAACGTTTTTCATAGTTATGTTAATGAAGAAAACTTGGGGTTGGGTGAAACTTCGCTATTAATCCAAATGGCTGGAAAGTTGGCAACAGTGAATAAGAGCTATGGATGATATACGCACTACAGTATAACCCCGCTTTTATGTTCCCAGAATTAACGTTTCTCTGCTGTTTGACATTTTTTGTATCGTTCCCATCAAATTTACTATGTCCATAATGCTAATTTGCACCTGATTTTGTGTCAACATATTTACAATTTTCCCACACTTTACGATTTATGAAAAATTGTTCATGGAGGAAAAAAATGATGCTGGCGCAATGTTGGCTATCCAGTAGTGTTTACAAATATTACGTGGTTAAGTTTCTTCACACCAGAGCACACTACTCAGCAGTTTTGAACTGGTAAACGTATGAAAGTTGGCAGAATTTGTGCCGTACCTCCTGCCAGTGCCAAGCTCTACTTGGCGTGGTGGCTGATGATAGTAACTAGGTTTGTTCGAATGATGGTATCATGACCAATCACAGCCATTTTCAGACTGTCTCTACTGCGCAAATGCAGTTTCGTGATTGTTGTGATCAGCGTGACGTGTTTGTCGAACCGTATTTAGCGTGTTTCAGCATTTGGCCACTTGTAGCTGTAGTTGACTCTGTCATTCACTTTGTGTTGCTCAACTGCTTTTAGCTGAAACACAGCACTGGTTACTTATTTTTTCAAACTGAGCAAAACGTGTTTTGAGAATTTATTCTCATTGTCAAGTGCATTATTTGTGTATGTATTGCTTGTGATATTACACAAACAATGTGAGTGATGGTTTGCGTGTGTGTGGTTTTCCGTGTAACTGAGGAAGCACAGTACCAGATAAGCTGAAAAAGACTACAGTGCAAGAGATGCAGAATAATACATATTGAAAAACCACTCAAAATACTTGCCTACATATTTGCACTCGACAATGAGAGAAAATTCTCAGAACACGTCATGCAATGTGTGAAAAAATACGTAACTAGTACAGTATTTCATTATTTAAATAAACAATGACAGTTGCAGAATTTCAAAAACATTGATTATGACAGTCAAACATTCCTACTTCCCAAACTGTTATCAGTTCCAGTTACATCAGCGATTTTTATTAGGTATAAAACCTTTATTAGATAATAAAAATTTTGGGTACATTATCTGCTCATTATTTCTCCTATTGGTTTTTACAGTGCATTTAGTACCTCCTCAGAGTTGTATACAACTAACAGTATAATTATAGTAAGACCTGGTTTTACATCTCCAGATTTCACTTTTCTTGTCATTTACATTATTTTCAGTTGGTCCCATCGTAAGCCATATTTTCTCAGTTAATTTGTTTTGTTGCCATTAAAGATTCCACATTTCCCATATTTTGTGCTGTCGAACCACTACCAAAAGGCTTCAGTATTGACTTTCTAATAAATTTATATGGAAACTGTAGTGCTCTTACTCATCTCAATCTGTAGGACAATGTGTGACAAACTGCACACTTCTATGAAAAGGATAGTGCTTTGTTTGAAGCTGTACAGTTCATGACCTGAATCATTTTGTGTTGTATGAGACACGCAGGTGACATGTTTAGGAGCACTTCTAAAATGTTTATGTAAGTTTTGTCACCTTACTGTACTCTGAACTGCAATAAATCATCAAAAATAGGATTTGAAGTTTTTTTCTCTTAAAGGCAATATCATGTAATTCATGACTAGAGTAATTCTTCTACATTCTAAGTTTTGGTCATCATGGTATTAATAAAATTACTTGACTTCACAAATGCATCTTTATGCCATTCAGAATATGTATAACTAATTTTTGCAGATTTATGAAACTTTGATTGGTGAATGCACAGTGTATGAATTCACTGCCATGACCACCAAGCTTTATACAATACATGTCTGAAAAGCTCGCACAACTTACAAAGAGCACCTTTAACTGCTTTAGAATAAAAGAATCATGGATGTTCAGTCCAATCCAAATATTCTCTTTATGCCATGTGTCAGTTCTGAAGTTATATTTCTCAAGTTGCCATCGATTTTATTAAATCTTCTACCTTATGGCAGGGATGGTGAACCAATGGTGCACGTTCCTCTACATTTGAAGGCATCGTACCAAAGTTTGTTGTGAATGGGATATTGGTGCCAAGATGTCACCAAAGTTGTGGATGACAGATCTTCACTCATGCTCACTCCCTTCGTGTCACAATGTACTCGAATGATTTAGTAATAATACACCATCATCCACAGTTAGATCACATAGATCGGCAGCTGTTCTAATGATGCTGACTTCTGACCTCTGCTGATGAGTACTGTACAGCTAAATTGTTATAGCAAAATAATGTTCACCTGTTTTTGCATCTTGTACACACTTATGTCAGGTGCTACAATTTCATGTAGTTAGTACCATTTCTAAAATTGAAAGTATTTCTAATTTCAATTTGCCACCGCTCATTCCTCATCCGTCTTTCAACATCATCTTTGCCTCTGTACTTCCACCTCTACTGACATCTCTGCCCAAACTCTTTGCCTTTACAAATGTCTGCTTTTGTGTGTGTGTGTGTGTGTGTGTGTGTGTGTGTGTGTGTGTGTGTGTGTGTGTGTGTGTGTGTGTGTGTCTCCTTTTTTCCCCCTAAGGTAAGTCTTTCCGCTCCCGGGATTGGAATGACTCCTTACCCTCTCCCTTAAAACCCACATCCTTTCGTCTTTCCCTCTCCTTCTCTCTTTCCTGACAAAGCAACCGTTTGTTGCGAAAGCTTGAATTTTGTGTGTATGTTTGTGTTTGTGTGTCTATCGACCTGCCAGCACTTTTGTTTGGTAAGTCTCATCATCTTTCTTTTTAGATATATTGAAAGTATTTATTTATTCATAATGGCTAGTTTAGTAAAGAAACAAAAGAGCAAGAAAAGTGTAATAAAATTTCAAAATTGGTGGACTGACAAATGTGGCATGATTAACAGGTGCAATGAAGCAGTGTTTGTTTTATATTCTGGGGCAATGGTATTTAGAACTTTGCCTGTAAAACAATACTATGAAACAAATCACTATACTTTACGGAAAAAGCGAACCAGAGCAAAAGGGAATCAATATGTGTCATGAAACTCGCAGGCAGAGTAAAACTGTGTGCCGGACTGAGACTCTAACTCAGGACCTCTGCCTTTCGCGGGCAAGTGCTCTACCACTTGCCCATGAAAGGCAATGGTCCCGAGTTAGTCTCGGTCCAGCACACAGTTTGAATCTGCCAGCAAGTTTCATATCAGCGCACACTCCGCTGCAGAGTGAAACACTCATTCTGGGAATATGTGTTATGATGATGGGAATAGTCAACGTGTGTGATTAAGTAATTTAGCAAGGACTGTCATTCCAGATCTGCTGATGTCATTTCAGAGCATAGTAAACCTATTGCCTATATGTAATTTTTGAAGAAAGTCTGGTTGGCAAGTGCCCAATCACGTTTTGAAAATGGAGGTAAGATCAGTTAGCGCATCAAAGATACTCCTTTATCTAGAAACACAATGGGACAGAATCGTAAAACTGATGCAAATGTAAAACACCCAAAAAAAAGTGATGTAAAGTCCTCTGTTTATATTTCGTAGTGTCTTGATGAAAGTACAGATGTAACTAAATCTGCCCATTTAGTTGTATTTTTTCAATATTGTGCAGTAAATGACATCAAAAAGAATAGTGTGGTGATAATGATGCCAGCAACTACTAAGGGCACAGATATTTGTGCGGCTGTTCATAACTTGCTTACTAAAAACTAAATATATTTAACCAAATTTGTTTCAATAACTACTGATGGTGCTCCCAATATGGTGGGCAAAAAAATGGTTTTGTTAGTGTATGTGAAGCACACAGGGGCCATTTGATCCTTGAATTCCACTGCATCATACATTGACAAGCTTTGTGTGCAAGAGATGGTTTTGGTTCCCTTAATAAAATAATGGCCATAGTCACAAAAATAGTGAAACTCGTATTGTCCTTGGGTGCTAATAAAAGGACAAAGCAGTGTTAGATGGAGTCAAATCAGTGTACAATGGCTTACTGATGTATAATAATGACTGAGTGAGCCTTGGCAGCATACTTCAAAGATTTGGCTGACAGGAAAATTGTGCAATATTCACAGTTAATGGGTGTTAAGTGCCTTACAATAGTTTGTTGTGGACAAGTGCCAGCATTTCAATGATTTGAACATAAAGCTTCGAGGCACAAACAAAACTGTTACTGTTATGATAGAGCTTATTTGCACTTTTCAGGTTTGCAAGTTAGTGATAATTTTTCCAAAAACTGTTTACCAAATTTCAAAAAAACATTGCTAGTAATTTGTATTTATACAAAAAGTAATTGATGAATTTTCTTCAGTAATACATTGTTCCATTGAAGCATTTTCATAGATTTTCTCAGTTGCCAGAAACAATAAAATTTATTATTGTGTGTCCCGATATAAATTTACTGGTTAAACTGAATTTTTTTAAATTGGATTGGTTTGAAATTCAAGAAATAGAAATGCAGTTGATTGATGTTCAGTCTAGTTCAATGCGGACTCAAAAATTGATCAAAATGAGAAGAGAATTGGAAGTAAAAGAATTAGAAAGTCTGTCAGTAGTTTAACCAAAAGTGGTTACATTGAGTTTGTGCAAGTGTGAAATTCTATTCCATACAAGCATAACTGTATAAAGAAGCTGGCATTTGCTACCTTAACAATATTTTCAGCTACCTAGGTCTGAGACTCATTATTTTTTGAAATGAATAACATCAAAGACTTGCTAAGAGACTGTTAAAGGATTAGAGTTCAACTTGCATTCTGTAGCATATTGTTAGAAAATATGCACCTAATATAAATTATTTGGCATCAAATTTTCAGCAGCAGAAATTGCATTTTTCTTTCATTTAGATAAACAAAAAAGATTTTTTATGATTTCTGTATTAATGCTCTTTCTAGTTGCTAATAAATTGAAGTACTTTTTCAGTGGAGCTGAGATGTCTATGCAATCAAATTTTAAAATATGCATGTATTCGTGCACTGCCAAATGCCTAAACATGTACAAAATAAGCAACAAAAAATTACTTTTAAGATTAGTTTTATGGCATGCCATGGACATATTATTTATTTGGGAAAAATGGCTTGTGTATTCACAAATGTTTGCCATTTGTGCCTTAGGGAATAATCAGTTGCCTCCCTTCCTGCTGCCAAACATAATTTCCAGCATCAGAATTATTGACCAGGAGACTACTATCCTTCCCATCAAAGCACTTAAAACCAGCAGAGGTACTGGCTGGGTCTGCATTTTCTCCAGCAATACAATACTGGAATTAATAGTAAATAGTGTTTGGCTCACCATTTCCCTGTTCCATTGCAGGTAGTATATTTTTCAATTCCATCACTTTTGTTTTTAGTTTGTTTATGGAGTACAAAATATGGACAGTCCTTTTTTTTACTATATTCACTGTGCTTGAATACTTTAGTGCACAAAATTGTGAGTAAACCACATTCACTCACTATAGCTCACTTAAAACTCATTATTGACTTCGGAAAACAGAGAAACTTCATTCACTGCCAACGGCACTCTTGGGCTATACCGATCAACTAGGTTTCATGAAAGCACATTATAGAGATTTCATGCTCAAATTTGTTGCTTATTTGCAG
This sequence comes from Schistocerca cancellata, assembly GCF_023864275.1. Classification (NCBI taxonomy): domain Eukaryota; kingdom Metazoa; phylum Arthropoda; class Insecta; order Orthoptera; family Acrididae; genus Schistocerca; species Schistocerca cancellata. The sequence continues at coordinate 689,766,823 of NC_064626.1, forward strand.
TAGTGGTTCTGAAATTACTTTAATGAAGGCTGTTCAAATGCAATTAATTTAGTGCCAGTATCACATAGATTGGCTGTAGTTCTTTACTACTCCTCCTCCTCCTCCTCCTCCTCCTCCTCCTCCTCCTCCCAGTATATGTATTCTCATGTATCGAAAAACTAATAGTTTTCAGATTGCTAGGAATCAGTCAAAAGCACCTGTTGCTAACTGCTATCCTGTATTTCACACATTAAAAAATCTTTAGTGGACAATGTTGCAAGTTTTATGATTTGAATTAATTCACTGATGTACAGAAAGAGCTAATCAACCAGTAAGTTTCTAAAGACACATTAGTAAGCTTCACAGCTGCTGTTGTGAATGGCTGAATCAATATGTGATCGCACAGACAATTTCATGCATGTACTCATTAGGTTTCAGTTCACTGTTTTCAATTACAAACACACAACATTTCCTGAATGGCCAAGGAATTCTGGAAGCTCGAGAGGAAGAAATTGCTCAATAACTCACCTCCTACATTTTTGGAAGGATAATTACAATTTTGGTCATTATTTTAAAATTTTTGATTTATCAAAGAACTGAAGAAAGTATGAAAAATGTATCTTGAAACTTGGTCCTTTTCAGTACATATTCTTTTATATCAATTACAAATGTGCCAGTAATGTTTTAAATGATGGCATAAAGGGCTGCTCTCTTGGCTCAATATTCCTCTAAGCGGCCAGTCCTCGAAGTGTTACCCACCATGCAACTACACATTTTTAATATTAACAAATTGATGCTCCAGATGTAAAAAAGAATCCTTTGATTATTTAACATATGGCATCCAAAACAGTCACATGTAAAGAGGTATTACAAAACAAATTGTATTATAAAAAATCAATATGTGACCGTATTAAGAACTGGTATAAAGCAGAAACTGGAGGAATATTTAAAACTGGAAGAATATTTGCGAAAATAAACTGGAGATATATTAACACAAAAATATAGAGTATTCCAAAATGGAAGCTGGTTAACAGTTGAAAAGTGTGGTAGTAAATGAAATTTTAGAGCTCCATGTTAGCACCTAAAAGCCAATTCTTTATCTAGTTTCTGGGACAAAAATGTGAAGGAAGCAATCATCATTAAATTTTATGTGCTAAGAATATCCTAACACTGATAACGCCATCAATGATTGGGAAAGAAAACACAATCCTTTACTAACTATGCTCACTAAGGTGCAGATGTAGGCATTTAAGATACTGCCTTGATAAATTCCACTCTCATTAATGACATGAAATAGTGGAGGGAATCGAATTCCACTCTTCTAATAAATAGCCAAATCTTTGTCCCAATTTTCCAAAATGTGAAGATCTTTGCTGATGGGGACTGCATTTGAAACTATATATCTGGTTACAGGCAAAATCAGTGATTCTACCAAAAGAGAAGTTACATATTAATGCAAATGGAGACATCAAAATTTGTTTTAGCAAAATGGTAAACAGCTATTTCAATATGGTCTAATGTATGCTGAAAACTATTCTAGTATATACATGTCTCATTTGTCAGAGCATTTACAGCAAACCATTTGGCAGCCATCTCACAGTCAAACGGACACTTCTGAGTCTCTTCTGGTTAAAATATAACTGCTAAAATGGAAGTCAAATGAGTTTCACTTTCAATACGTAAATACTAGGTCACGAAAATGAATATGGAAATGTAAATGCTGGATGAAACACTGTCACATTTGCTCTGTGTTTAACATGCCAATATACTCACGTAAAATGAACCTGCAAATTTTGAAAGTTAAATCGATACCTCCCTTTCCAGTTTCATATCTTTTGCAAAAGAATTGGTTACAGAAGCTTTTTAAGCACATACTTTATTAAACATCAGTAAGCAATTTTATTACATTTACCCAATAAAATGAGGTTTCCCAAATTTGTCATCCAAAAAAATACAAGGTCAGCTTAAAATTTCAGACTGTGGGTCAATGTGCTTATGTTGTACAATGGATTATATAGGGGATATCTTAGAATTACATATGAAGCTCTAGCAATTGAAATTGCAAGCAAATTTATTTTGAAAATTCTGAAAGGTTGGAGGAGCAATAGGAACACCAACTTGGGTGAGAGGACAAATGTGGGGGAGAGAGTGGTGAGTGCCCAGCAAATTTTGTTGTTATCTCAACCATGAGAATGTATACTGGTTACCTTGGCTTTTTATGGGCATCTATAATGTTTAAACAGCAGTTTGCCTGAACCAATTTGTAGTCTAAACTGAATTCAGTTGGACAAATACTCCACAATAGTACACATTTTAGCAGGAGATGGTATAGCCTAGATAGGGGCCAATGGTGTAACTACATGTTTCATGCAGCAGTGTCATCAATGCTAATTGGGAGTTATGCTGGTTCAACACAGCCAATGAGAGGACAGCAGGCACACATGTGGGCACACATGTGGGCACACATATTTGGAAGCAAGAGACAAAGGAGTACTGCCATATTATCATGTTACTGTAGATGCGAAATCCACTATCTGTTTGAAAAAACAGATGTGTTCTCAGGATCCACCACAACCACATCCTCTGAAATCTCAATGTATTCAGAAGAAACGTACAAATATTTGTGACAGTCAAGATGATTATTGATGCCCTTTCCACTCGCAGCAATTAAGCATCTTCATGTTTTTGCAGCACAATGACTGCTGCATTAAATTTCTAGTGTGCAGCCGCATAAATTCAGCTGCTTCTAATACTTTGGATGCATATCGTTCAGACATCTTCAGAGTGAGCCAAAACACTGATGCTCAAGCACTCGTTTCAACCTCTTGAACTTTCGAACTGCACCATTGCACATATGGCCAGATTCACAGGCATCAGAGATGTTGATCAGCAGCAAAGAAGTACAATATGCATTAATTGTATCTGTGGCTGGGCAGTCAATCCATGCTGGGATGTCAGTGTGTCACTCTGAGCAGCACTTTCTGATAAATTCCACTAACCCAAGCTGAAGTCGCTATCTCTTAATTAAATTTATTGCCAAGGTAATTTCAATCGCCTTTTTCCACTGAGTCCCACAAAGATGGAGAAGATTAAAATTTTGACAACAGTGTGGCCAGTATCAATAGTGTTCTACCACAGCTGATTTATTTGGCTGTAAGAGGTGGGTGTACCTGCTGTGTTCCATACATCGTTCATGGACTGTACAAATCGTATGTTCAATGTACGAGAAGCCACATTTGTAGGGGACCTTTTCAACTCCAACCTTTTGGAGCATCAAACCCTCTTCAATAGAATCTGAGAGTGCTGTTGTTTTTGTTGGAGGACGAAAAATCACTTACCTTCTGCTCGCTGAGGTTCCATACTATTTTTGACAACAATCTTCAGATATGACAGTAAGGCCATGGATTTAGATCTGTCTGTGTCATCTTATGCACTGCTTAGTCACCTTTGGTTTCATTCGTAGTGCCTTACATATCTGCTGTGGACGATAACCATTGGCGCCAGAAACTAAGTGTAGGAGCTCATCCTGCTCTCGTCAGCAATGATGTTTGCTCTGTGAACTGAACCTAAAGTTTTGTGAACACTCACTGTCTGCAAAGATGATGGCAGTTATTTGCAAGTAAATATAAATCTCTTTCATACATTTCAGATATACTGTATGTTCCAAAGGTACCATCATTTTTGCACCACACCAAATCCAAAAACCGAAGGCATCGCTCCTTTCAATTTCCATTATAAACTGAATTTTTCTGTAGATGTGTGACAAAACATGCACTGTGTCATTTGAAAGATACAGAAGTGAGCAAGTATGCCAGAACTTACCCCAGTTCACTGCTAATTGCACCACGTCATCTTAACGCTCTTATGCATAGCATACGAAGTATTGTATCACAATTTAAGGATGAAATTAAAAAATGAAAGTATATTAATGTTAAAATTGTTAACTTTCAGAATGATCGGACAGAAAAACCTGATTACAACACTTGATTACATCCATTAAATAATACAGTTTAAATAATAAAGTGTCAAGACTTTAATGTAAATAACAATCAACACCAGGACTCTCAAAGTAGTTAAGAAATAATGTTGTACTGCCAATTCCATTCTAAAAATTCTAGCTGGCAAAGTTTAAATGCAGTCGAACTGAAACTTTTTCTGTGATTAACTACTAGCCAATGATCAAGAGGTATTTGAGCATTGGGTAGAGTATTTCAGTCAACTGTTGGATGCTTGAGTCCCCTATTGAATATATCCCAGCCCCACTAGATGACGCCATAATGCCTCCCCCTTTCCAAGGAGAAGTGTACAAAACAATTGCTCGATTGAAGAACAGTAAAGCACCGAGGACTGACAATATAACATCTGAACTATTGAAAGCTGAAGGAGTTGAGCTAAATTGTAGGATCTAAAAGATATGTGCCTCATGTGGGAAAAAGAAGAGGTAGTTGCCAGAAGAATAGAATGTAGGGATAGTGTGTCTGGTGCATAAGAAAGGAGATCTAGTTGAATGCAGCAACTACAGAGGCATAACACTTGTAAATATTACATATAAAGTACTATCAAATATCCTGTTTAGTAGAGTTTCACCTATACCTGTTAAAGGAAAGATAGCCTGTAGATAGTTGTGGTGCGAAAGGAGACCAAATCATGGCCCAAGTTACTCAGGTGTGGTCTTCTGAACACAGTGATGTGGTATAAGCTGTGCTCAGGCTCAATCTGTCAAGTATTACCAGCCCATATCAAACTGTAGGTCCTCATAAATAAAATTGGCCAGGAAAGTTTGTTCAAAAGTTGGAGGAAGGCAAAGGCATGCAGGGCCATATTAAGTTGAGCACTGCAGTGTTTAAATCAACCTGAGTTGATAGCTTGCAGGCTTTCTAATAATAAATGATGTGGTGGGGTGTGGCCCTCAGCTACGTATCCCCTGACTCAGAGCTGAAATATTAAGTTTTGGCTGTTTTCATTGTCTAGGGGCTGGGATACGTAGTTGCCACATTACAGTCCAAATACTGCCGAGTCTACAGTATATGATAAGAATACACACATAAATTGACTGGTCCAAGGTTTCTATTGCTCAAAAATTGTGAATTATGAATGTAACATATAAATTTATAAATAAAAGATTGCAATTAGATAAAATCTGCAAGTACTACCTGAACAACTTGAAATGAGTACGATAGTAGAAGTACTTTTGAGAATGTGGTATATTTCTGCAAAACATTTATTGCTGTCGATGGTCCAGCAATTAAATAAAATACAAGTTGAATTACAGGGAAACAATAGATTCCTACTTCACGTAATTAGTTATGAACAACAACATAGCTCGCGAGATACTCACTTCTGAGCTTATGCGCACACATAGATGTGGAGTTACTTTTCATCATTTTCGGTTGTTTTTCAGCCATGGAACTTTCGTTACATAAGGTAAACATCACCCTCAATACCACATAGTTTGCGTGAACATGTACATCATCTGCTGTTGAACTGTGCATTTATGGGTTCCTCTGTAGGCTTTATTAAAGTGTCTTCAATAATTTCAATAAAAATTAACCACAAACACTATTTTGTTTGCAGGAAGAAAGTGAAGAAGCTAAGAAAATAAAAGAACAGAGGTTAGCAGAGTATGCGGCAAAGAAATCAAAAAGTAAGTACACTCTACTTCAAATCCATATCTGAAGACACCACACAGTGGTACATATTTTATTAGCTTTTACTGATATCTCTCTCTCTCTCTCTCTCTCTCTCTCTCTCTCTCTCTCTCTCTGTGTGTGTGTGTGTGTGTGTGTGTGTGTGTGTGTGTGTGTGTGTGTGTGGGCGCGCGCGCGCTTTATGATACTTCACTCAGTATTTACTCCACTTTGTCAGCAAATAATTGAAATTTGGTGTACTTGTTTGAAATAGATGACAATACAGGATAACATTTATTTGCACCATAAATTTAAGGTGGCAGTTTCAAAATGGTGCACAGACTCCAATTCGTCTCATTTGGTGGTATTCAAAATGAATATACGAGAATGTCTTGAACGCCATGTCCCAATATCTGACCATTTTAAAGGCATGTTTATTTATTTTATTATTCAAATTAGTTTTAAAAATTACATTTAAATTTTTGTCATACAGTCCTCTTCATTCATTTTTATTGGGCTAATGTACAGGGTGGCACAGAGAAATGGAAATATTTGATATAATTACAAAAAATTTCACCATACACATTAAATTGATTCTGAAAATTTTGCACAGTGTGGTGCAATGTGTTCTCTACGGTGTTGGCAGTGGTCTCTTCAGTGTTTTTAGCTGGGCAAGATTTGGTGGTGTTGTCAGATACAAAATTCTCGCCAGATGTCCCCCATAAAATGTAGCTGCACACTGAGATGTCTGGAGGTTGAGGCAACCAATCAGTGTCAGCATTCTCGAAATTATGTGGTCCCCAAACACATTTACTGCAGGCATAAGCAGTTGAGCAGATTGTCTGGTGGTTCCCTCATGTTGAAACAAGGTGTGCTGAATGTTAAGATTTGGAAGAGAATGGAATCAAAAATGTCCTGTTGATGTAATGTTGAGACACACAGACAGCAGTGTCTCCTCCATGTTGGAAACAGTAAGGGCAGTCAGGAGCTCTTGACACAACACTGCACACCATATTGTCACCTTAGTGCTTTGTAACACTCACCAGTGAAGTACAGCAGGATTTATGTGTGTCGAGTAATGCTTGTTCTGCTTATTCGTGTATGCACTTATATGTAAATGGACTGCTTCTGCCATCCAAAAATTTTCAGCAAAGTTAGCATCCTCATTGATTTTGGCCAACAGATTTTCACAAAAGTATATGAGCAATACAGAATCAATAGTTTTCAGTTATTGAATAAGTTTGTAAGAATGAAATTCAAATGTGTGGAGTAGTCTCTGTTTGGTCAGACTTTGATCCAATGATGACAATTTTGCAACTCCTTACCACTGCACCTAGCCCAGCACCAGTGTTTTTTGGGATTCATACAGACAATACATGCCCACTAGTATATCATCCCCAATGCCAAACCACTCTCTTCAAAGTTAAAAACTGACATTTTGATTGCATGTGAAGAAGGAACTTGATCACAAAGTAGGACCTTATAGTGGCACCAAAATACCGTGCAGTGATCACAATGTTGGTAATCTGCACTCTGTGACAACATGCTCCACATTGCTCCATTGCAACTAAATGTCTGTTACTACCTCCCCCCACCCCACTTAATGAACATCTGAACATCTGCAAGACAGCCCACATCAACTTAGGTGGTTAC